>NC_090924.1:12500000-13125000 GCF_040938575.1 Ambystoma mexicanum | reverse complement strand
AAGCTCTTACCGTGGTTCACACAGGCTCGGGCGAGAACAGATGCCTTCCCTTCATTTAAGTGAATTGGGATAAACAACTGCTCTCCAATTTGCTGAATATCATCCAGGCTCTGAGCTGATTTCTCATCTTTCTGGACTATCGGAGTGGGAATGTCTGATTATGGATTAGTAAAGAATTTCAGAGTGTTTCCTTCCAGTCTGGAAGGCCACCTTAGACTGGAAGGAAGGTTGATTTTCAGAAATAGAGAGGACCCCCCCATCACCAGTTTGTTGTCCTACTGCTATTACTGTCACGTCTGGGATTTGGTTGTTCTGGAAGTGAAATTCTAATTGGTCAGATTTTTGTTCAACCATGTGGCAGGTGCCGTTTAAACTAACATGGTTGACACTCTGTTTTAATTTTATTGGTCGGCTAGTCTGTGTCCAGAGGACCTTGTTTACGCAATCTATTAGGGGTGACACCCTTCGCAGGAGGTCATTCCCTAGTAAACAAGGGGTGCCCTCTGGAGTTACAACTATGACCGGGTGCTTCACCTTTTGTCGCCCAATTTTAATGTCCAAATCCGCAGTCCCCTCGATGGGAATTTCCTTCCCGTCGAAGTTCTGAAGTTGTCCAGGAAGAGGAGTGAGAGGAATCTGGTAATTCTCCCCCCTTCCCGAATTCAGTTTATCAAAGGCCCTTTTTGACAGAAGGGTAGCCTGGGATCCAGTGTCCACCAGTGCCAAAATTGTACACTGCCCCTGTATTTGGACCGGGGCATAGAATATTCCCTCTTTCTCCTCAAGGGGGCACAGATAATGTACATTTTTGGACAACTGGTGGCTTAGTTTTCTAGCTTTGGACACTGATCGAGAAGAGATTTGGGCAGCGCTCTGTTTGGAGTCTAGGGAATCTGAAAAGAAAAGGTGACAACTAGATATGGGAGAAGTTTTGGGTTCCCCTGGTTCCGGTTCTGGGCTGCCCCCCCCCTTTTTGGAGGCAGTCGCCAGGCTGGCTTTGAACCAGGGGATTTTCATGCTGTTGGTTCTGGGGTTGGATGATGGGCGGCGCTAGCCCAGTCCCCACATCTACTCAGTCTGTATTTGGATCCTTTGAGACCCATTTTTCTTTGGGAGGAGTTCCCCCATCTCTGAAGGAGAAGATCCTATTCCCAGAATCCTCTGAGGATCCCTCTCCTTCACATTGGAAGACTTGTACCTCCTTCTCAAAATGGGTCGGTTTAGGTTCTTTGTTTCTCCTACCCCCCCCCCTCTGCTCCTTGAGTGGCAGACTTTCAGGGGCAGGAGATTTTGGTTCCGGTTCCTGGGTTTCCAGGGGCTTTTTACAAGTGGGGAAGGAAGCTTCCTCCAAGGCTTTACACCCCCCTTCCTCTTGTGCCTCCTCCCTGGGAACCGGTGTGTTGTCGGGGTTCTGCCCCCGTCATTGCTCTGGAGCACCAGGTCCGGAGTTTGAGGCATTCTGCGCCGGCATGCTCATCTGAGGTTTCTATTGAGCCCTCAGCATGCGACCCAGATCCTGTGCCATGTTTTGGACCTGGCGCTCTAGCTGTGACACCCGCTCAGGCTGATATGGGGTTCTGTTGTCTCCCCTGGGCTGATCCCGGGAAGGGTAGCTATCCCTTCTCAGAAAATACCCTGGGTTTGTAAAATGTGGGTACCCCTCCATCCTTGGCCTCCCCTCTCCTGGATTGGGTTGTCTGGGCTCAGGAAATTGGGGAAAGAAGGATGGATGATTTTGGGGTGGAAAGTTTTGCTGGTACCTGCGGAAGAAGTTCTGTCCAGGATTTGGGGAATTTCTGCCCTCCTGGGGGAAGTGAGGAGGGAAGTTCCCTGTGTTGGCTGCTGTTTGGTTGGACCCCCCTCCCCCCCTTGGGTTGGAGGAGTCCACACATAATATATATACATCTTGGTCCCTAGCCTGGACCATTCTAACCATCACCACAATAATGCCTCTCACCAACACTTCCCCTTGCAATTTGCAAGAGAGAAACCTGCGACTTAGAGCTAGGTTGCCACGACTTTACGACATCAAAAATAAAAGAACCAGTCCACCAAACCCTACACGCACTTCCACTGACACTAACCCTAACCTCCTAACCTCAACGACAGTAAATCGCCCTGAACCACAAGGTGACCCATATCACAAACAGAGGAGACCTAACCACCCCAGTCGAAGATCTGTCAAAGACCCCACCATAACTCCTACTTTATCAGGAGCCCTTATTAATGCTAGGTCCATTTTAGCACACAACACTGAAATAGCTGACTTACTGGCTATTGACAACTTAGATATCCTTGCTGTTTCTGAAACCTGGCTCCATGACGCAGCTGGCCCTGCCCTCATGACCGCCATACCGGACAATTACAATATCTTAAGAGTCGATCTGCCCAATATTAGAGGAGGTGGCCTAGCCATCATAACCAAAACACATTTAGCTGCTAGACTTACCCCACACCCAGCAATTACATCATGCGAACTACTCTCGGCTAAAATACCGATTTCCAATAATTGCACATTAACGATACTCTTAGTGTACAGACCCCCAGGCCCATTAGGTAACTTTGAAGAAGACCTATCCAGTCTCCTTACCAATAGTATTAAAGACTCCACCCAGCTCCTCCTACTAGGAGACTTTAACCTGGGCTTTAACGACGTTGAGGACAAACAAGCCCAATCTATCCAATCCATTTTAGTCAATCATGACATTACCCAAAAGGTTTTAGTTTCCACACACATAAAAGGACGCACACTAGACTGGATAGCCAACCTTAATTGTGACATCACTATCTCTAGCATTCTACCTCAAATATGGACGGACCACTATCTTATATGCTTTACAGCCAACATAGAACCTCCTAAACCTAATAAGAACAAAATAGCACCCCCCAAACCAACAAGAAGTAAAAAAGAAATCATGGTTGAAAAACTCCTCCCACTACTCCTACCAGCTATCACTGCCAGTTCCAGTGAATCTAACCCTAGCGAGTTAGTTGAGTCATTTAACAACTCCATGACCAAAGCCCTGGACTTGATCGCCCCAATCAAATCCCATGAAAGTAAACGCGTAGCTCATCTTAACTCATGTTTCACCCCCCAACTCAAGGAAATGCGTATCCAAAAACGCAAACTTCAAGCTATCTGGAGGCACACCCCTTCTGCTGACAATAAAACTACACTTGCCAACTTTGCCAAAAGTTACAAGAAGGAAATAATTCAAACAAAAAAAGATTAATTCAATGCAAGAATCAGTAAAGCCAACTCGAACTCCAAAGAACTCTTCACTATTCTCCGGGAACTGGAAAACCCTATTGCCCCTACAGACAATGTCTCCAAGGACAAACTTTGGTGCACCATCATTCAAAATGCCCTAGCCAATAAAATCACAACCCTTCAATCTAAAATTGCTAAGAAAAAAGACGCCTTGAGCTCTAGTGGAACTCGTACTACCCCAATGAAAGAGATACATAGCACTCCCACCCAAAACAATGGTAAACCCTTCAGGTTTACTAACATCACTATAATGGAAACTGAAAAGGTTATTTTATCTCTCAAACCATCAAACTGCCAAGGCGACAGTTGCCCTGCGCAAGTCATCAAGGATGCAGCTAGAGATTTAGCTCCTTTCATCTCGAAACTAATCAATGCCTCCTTCAATACGAATACCGTACCCACAAACCTTAAAGAATCCTGGGTACTGCCCCTACTCAAAAAACAGACACTGGACCCAGCAATCCCCACTAACTACAGGCCCATTACCACGGTCCCTTTTCTCCTTAAAATCATCGATAGAGTAGCCTACCTCCAGATTCAATACTATCTGGAGTCACACCAACTATTAGGTTCACGACAATCTGGCATCAGACCACTTCACGGTACTGAAAAGGCCCTAATCGACCTCAAGACACAGATCGACGAGTTGAAGGATAATGGTAGAACAGCTATGCTCCTCCTCCTTGACCTATCAGCGGCCTTCGACCTGGTGGATCATGCAGTATTATGCAACCACTTAGTGTCTGCCGCCCATTTCTAAAGTGAAGCTATAGCATGGGTACAATCCTTCCTAGCTAACCGTACGATGAGAGTGTTCTCCCCTGTAGCTGCAGCGGACCCAATCCATATCACTTGTGGTGTCCCACAAGGCTCATGTGTCTCCCCAACAATGTATAATATCTTTACTAACCCACTTTTCGACAAACTTGACAGATTAGGGGTAACCTTATACTAATTATGCGGACAATACGCAGATTCTCATACCACTGTCAGGCAACTTTGTCGAAGACACAGCCTTAGTAAACAAAATATTCCTCCTCATTCAGGCATGGATGGCCTCCCATGGCCTCTGCCTAAATGACGATAAAACTGAGATACTGATTTTGGGTTCCGACTCTACTCTAAAAAAACTCAGTTCCAACTATCGCAATTTCAACATATATGGTAACACAATCAAAGTAGCAACTGAGGTAAAAACACTACGTTTCTACCTTGACCCCACTCTATCCCTTAACAAACAAGTTAATACCTTGGCATCCTCTACAGCGTACACCTGTAAATTAATCAGGACCTGTAGACCTTACCTCTCCAAAACTAACTGCATTACGCTAGCTAACGCACTAGTAATGTCAAAGTTGGACTACTGTAATGCCCTCTATGCAGGAGCCAATAAAACTATCATTAATAAAATGCAAATCCTTCAAAATAACGCTCTCAGAGCAGCCCTCGACATACCACGCAGAGCTCATATATCCAACATCAGGAAAGATCACCACTGGCTAAAAATCAGCGATAGAGTCCTTCTGAAGACACTATCTCTCACACACAAAGGGATCAACAACACTGCACCCCCTACATTTCGGCTAGACTGACTAGAAAATCGTCCAGTCACTACACTAGAGCTACTAACCATTTCCTGCTAGAAACCAAGAGATTTAAACGATCCAAAGCGGGAGGAGCTAGCTTCCCTGTTAGAGCTGCCCAGGCTTGGAATGCATTGCCCACTGCATTCAGAGCAACCCCATCTTATTCCAGCTTTAGAAGAAAGGTCAAAAACTGGCTCTGGTCCAACGACAACTAATTTTCGTCGCAGCTAACTATCGTGATACCCCTGAAATCCGGCTCTATGACTATTTTCCCTTTACCGTCCTACTTCACTGTATACATGTACTCCTAACATTGTAACCTGCTATCTCTCATCTCTATTGCTTGTATTGACTTGTATACACTGTACTCCGTATGTATGTAACCTAAGCTTAAGTAACCTTGCACCCGTTGCACCCGGCTACCCTTGGGTTTTGTGCGCATTATCAAATAATAAACATAAACATAACCCAGGATGGGTCTGCTCCCCTTATAGCGGGGACTTATGTAGTCAGGGGAGTGAGGGATACCATTTGTGGGACTACCTCCTTGGCTCCCTGTCTGTGACTGGCCCGAGGGCCTTCTGGGTTTGGGATTATTCTGCTGTGCAGGCAGGTGTTTAGGCCCCCCCATCTCCAAATCTAAAATGGAGGCAACTGTCACCTCTGCCACCTTAGCAGCAGCAGGGGTGTTGGTTGGTTTGGGGCTTTTTGCATTATTTTTGCTTTCTATGGGCTTTTGCACCTCATAAATTCGTGTGGCCTGTTCAATGACCCAGTCTAGTGATCTTTTCTCATGAAAATCTCACTAGCTGGATCATGATATATTTGGGGAGAGCGTGGAAAAAAGTATTCACAAATTCTTTGCTGTCCGTGTGCACCCTTCTGGTGGTCTGCGCAAAGGCACGCTCTAATTCCTGCTCAAATTCTTGTGGGGCCTGATCCTCCCCACATTGCAAGTTGTAGGCTGCCTTGCGAGCCTTCTGAGGATTTCTGTGCACAGAAAAATGCTTCAAGATGGCCGCCCTATAGGTGGACCATCTAGAATGATTTTGGTCCTCCAGCCCCGCAAAGAAGCTGGAGTATTCTGGTGAGAAGGTCCATGTCACAAATTGAATACAGCTTTGGCTGTCCTTCAAATGGAAAGTTTCCATCATCTGCTCAAAGAGCTCTAAGTGCTCCCAAACAGAATATTTAGCATTCTTATGATAGGGCGTGATGACGCTCCTTATCGCTTTGATTTGCTTTAGGGGGTCCTTGAGCAAGGCCCTTTTTGCCTTATTGGCCTTCTTGGTTCGGGTAACCCTGGTCCACTCCTCCTCTGACTCAGAGGCACTGCTTCCAGAGGTGCCCGTCTGGTCTTCTAGGCTCTCCCGGATTCTGCAAGCCTGGGAATGGCTGGCAGAATGTGGGGACCTGGTCTCTTGTGTCCTGGGGCGCTCAGAGGAATCTTCTGATTCCTCCTTGCTCCCAGGATTTGATGGGTACCCCCCCACTGTCCTAGCTGGGCAGAGGTTTTCAGGATGCCCTTAGTGGGCCTACTCTCATGGAGTTCCCCACTAAATTTGACAGTACTTGGGTGCCCATACTCAGATGCCCACCCATCCATTCCTGGGAGGTGCTGGTCTATGAGCCCCATATTTCTGATTGGATTGAAATCTGCCATCCCCGTGGCCCTTGGCTCATGTGCGCCAGTGGACATGGGGGTGGCAGAGTCCAGGGATTGGAAGAGATGAAGACCTCTGGTACTAGGGTTCCTGAGGTTATGCTCAGGTGTTTCCCTTTCCTAGCGAACCTCATCTCTGTCAGCCCCTGCTCCCTGTTGCCATGCAAGAATCTGAGCTTTCTGTTCCTCTATCAAGGCCTTGCTAGTTTCTATTAGTCTCTCTTGCATGGCTACCTGTCTGTGGAGCTTGTCATTGTTCTCACAGAGAGCCTCATTTTCGCTCTGTGGTTCCTGTGTTGTTTTAGAGTACTGAGCCATTCTTTGCTGCAGGAGGGTTACCTCCTGAGTCCTGTCCATACTGGCCTGGTCCTTCCTTACTAGAGCCTCCTCCACCCTCCTGGTGTGCTCTAACAATCTTTCATGCTCTTTTTGGAGGTCACCCAGTCCCTGAAGGGCCAGGTGATTTTCATGTAATTTCTCTTTTAATTGATAGACTTTCTGGCCTAAGGTGTCCCTTTCCTGAGCAAGAGCCTACCTCTGTGCAGCCAGGTCGTCCCTCTGTCTTTGGAGCGCACAAGCTTTCTGGCGCTCTTCATCAAATTCTGCCTGGGTATCCAGGTCTTTCAGGATTCATTTATTGCTCTCTTCTTTCTCTCTATCTAGGTGGCACAGGTTGACTACCTGCTCTGCGCATGCCCTGTTGAAGATTTGTTGCTCCAGCTTTTTCTGGCTCTGCAGTAGAGAGTCCAAACGTTCTTGGTACTCCTTCTGCAAGGCCAGAATTCTGGTATCCTGTTCTGCCTTTCCCTGCTGCAGGATACCCATGTCCTCTTTCATTTTGATTAGGTACTGCCTACTTTCATTTTCTGACTCCTGGCTCCTCTGCAGCCTCTACTCAGAAGAGTCCAGGTCAGTTTGGGCCTTTCCTAATGACTGCAGTTGCTTGTTTGCCAGATCTTGGCCCTCGGCATATTTGTCCTGTATTGCTCCAAAATGTAGGTATGGATATGCTGCTATTTTGGCAATCTTGTTTTGCTCTTCCTTTGCCTTAGGGGCCATATATAGTTCACTCAGGGCCATATGTAATGGACCCTGGTCTTGCCATATATCTAACCCTGTTGCAGTGATCTGTTCTGTGATTGCCTGCAACCACACATTCTGATCCTGCTCTGTCCATTCACCTCTTACAAATAATGTATACAGTAGGTGTTCTTTAGCCGTATTCATCTCTACCACAGTTGCCATTCTGGAAATATTAATTTCCTTCCTGATTTACAGAAGTTTATTTTATTTTTGCAAAACAGACCAATTCCTTGGAGCGTTCCCTTTTGAGGGGTGCTTTTCACAGTGTAACACAGCGTGGTGGCCCAGCAGGGATTATTTACCCCACTAGTTAGCACACTCTATTAGACTGTCACAAGTGGTATATCTAATTCAGAAATCTCAGACACGAGCCCCCAATCTTGTAAGTGATTTCAACCCGGCACTCCAACTAAGTCAATGCCTAGCGTGTGATGCACAGTTGGAAACCTTAATTATATATTTTTGTCTATAAGTTCTTTTATTTCTGAATGACCTGCTTCATACCAGATTTGGAATCTCTCTGGATTCGGTATAGCGTCCCTGATCCCCGAGACCCAAAGATGGCATAGCAGGGATGGCCAAGTTGTAACGCCAGCCAGTCCTGTCTCCAAATGCTCCAAATTGTACCCAGGATGGGGTGCCCCCTTATCCTCTGCAGTAGTTTTGACCTTCGAAACCCATCTATATTCACCAACCATTGCCGGACACAAGTGGTGGTTATCAAGGCCCACCCATTGCAAGTCTTCCCGCTGTCTAAGATGTGGGATAAGGACCCTGAGCTGGGTAGCTTTATAATACAGGTGTATGTCTGGGTTTCCCACTCCCCCCCCCCACCCCCGCTGACCTTTGGGAGACTTAATGTTGCCTTAGAGACCATGGGTTTCCTCCCCTGCCAGAGGAACCGTGGGAGAGCACCCCTGGTACCTTTGAAGTAGTAGTTGGGGATCTGTATGAGGGGCATCTGGAACAGATAGAGAATAACCATTTTAATCGCGTTCAGTCGCCCCAGCCAAGAGAAGGTGAACTTGTTCCATTTCCCTACGTCTTTCTCCACTTCAGTCATCAGGAGGGGGACATCTGCTTCATATAAGCCTCTTTTGAGGTAAATGCCCAAATATTGCGTTGTCGCCAGGCTAACCTTCATGCCCAGAAATGAGAACCACCCCTCCTCTCTGTCCCTGCTTTTATCCAATGGGAAAAGGACAGATTTGCCTGTGTTTATTTTAAACCCTGCCATTCGACCATATTCCTCCATCAGCACTAAAGTGACCGGGACTGAGGTATAAGTCTTCCGCCGACCACAACCCCCTTGACCCGCTGGTCACTTCTCAGTCTATGGGCAAGGGGTTCCAGTGAAAGCACGAAAGGAGCCAGGGAGAGCGGGTAACCCTATCTCGTCCCCCTTCCCAGGCTAAACCACCTCGAGTATCCCCCATTAACCGAGACACAGGCCTGAGGGAAGGAGTAAATTGCCATACTACCCCAGCTGACTGAGCTGATCAGTCCATCGTCGCCCCCGCCGGAGCAGGAGCACCCAGCCTAGCCTTGTGCTGCAGGAGCAGCACACCCAACAACATCCAACATAGAGAAGCAGAGGTAAACTCATGGCACATTAACTGTAGCCAAGCAGCCCTTCCGAGGTCACCACTCCCAAGTGGCCCACTGCCAGCCCTATCATCAATATCCAGATTTGATATCTTCTGTTGTGCCCTGCCATACCTTCACTACAATCTTGGCAACCCACGTTGCATTTTCGCATCTACTTCGACTGAAATCCTGAGATGCGACTTGTCCCCAAGATGGCTGCCGCCGTGGTCTCATTCGCTTTGCCTGACCCTGTCCTGCAGGCACCAGGCCTCTAGGACCCCGCTGATTGGTCCAGCCTTCCTCTTTGCTGCAGACCTATCACCGGCAGGCGGAAGCCTGCCGGCGGAGTAAGGCCAAGGAAGAAGGCCAGCTGATCGAGTGCAGCTGGTGCCCATTGCATAGCCTCCGCTGACATCTCACCGTGTCCTAATGTCGCCGCCCTCTACAGCCTGCCAACACTCAAGCGACTGCTCCCAGCGTGTAGTACAAATTGCCTCATTGCCAGAACAATTCGACTGCCGAACACATGGACCCCAAGCTAAGAGCAACGTACAGCTGAACTTTTGCACCATACTTCCCATATGACGTGCTACCCAAACATTGATCCATTACTGCCTGTATCTACAATTTGTGCACAAAAGTTATATTCGCCGCCACACTCAAGCATTACTGTATGGTATCTCTCTAAATTGGTACACCATGCAACTCTACCTATTGTACAATGGGAATTTACACTTGCCGTCACACTGTGCCAGCCAGTTATATCCATTCGCATTCTCACTGATTACTGCACTACCCCGCCCATACAGTCTCGTATGATCCTCAGCATATTAGATTGCGAAGTTTACTCCGTGCCCTGCCATACTGTATGGACCTATGCTAATCCCTGATTCTCTCCCGGCACGTTGCCTGCACAGAACGGGCCTTGTCTGAGTCCTCAGATCATTCCCAAATTACACACTGCCAATGCATCTGATTCTGCCTAGCCGTATTTGATCCTGCCCACTGCCTGCTACCATAACTACTTGATTGTGCCTACTGCCTATTGCCCTAGGTATCGACCCTACCTACGGCCTGTTACCCCAGATAGCCGTCTTTGCATACTGCCTGCTCCCCAACTACCTGATCGTGCCTATTGCCTTACTGCCTCAGCTAGTTGTCTCTGCATATTGCCCTAACTACGTGATTGTGCCCATTGCCGTATTGCCTCAGCTAGTTGTCTCTGCATATTGCCCTAATTACGTGATTGTGCCTATTGCCTTACTACCTCAGCTAGTTGTCTCTGCTTATTACCGTATTGCCTCAGCTAATTGTCTTTGCATATTGCCCTAACTACGTGATTGTGCCCATTGCTGTGTTGCCTCAGCTAGTTGTCTTTGCACATTGCCCCAACTATTTCATTTTGCATATTGCTCTAACTATTTCACTTTGCCAACTGCCGTATTGCCTTATTGCCTGATTCTGCATATTTGCAAACTGCTATCTTGTCATCACTCTGCCCAAGATAGCTGGTTCCCAAATACTCACACTACAGCAAACTCAGACTATATGTACCAATTTCTGCGATACCACCTCACCTGAGTCAGCCTACTCTGAACCTGCACTCCACTTTGTATCCGAATTGCATACTCAATCTGCCTCACTAGGTTTCACCTAATGCTTTCCCTTCCCTACACCTTTGCATAGACACCCTTCATCCGACCTCAATGCCACATTTGCCTTCATCTAGCTACCTTACGTGCAAATCATGTGTCTGGCAATGATCTATACTATCCTATTGAGGACCATCCTAAACCTAATTAGCATACTAAACCTTACCATGACGCACACTCTGCCTTCAGCAGTTCCTGCGACCCTTGACAACAAACCTCTGAGTCAGAATAATTTGGACACCAAACCATGCAGTTTCCTCCAGAGAAACCTCAAACTCTGTGCCAGACTCCCCAAAATCTACGAACCCTTAGCTAAAACTTCCCACCTTAGCATAAATAACACCACTAGAACCTTGAGTGGCCCACAGCCTAGTACCACAACTTCCACTCACAATGCCACCAATACCCAGCACCCTCTCCAGCTGAACAGCCGGCTCACTGGAGACATCAACATCAACCCTAAGCACCACCCTAACACCCAGATACTACCATTGGAATCTACTCAGACCAGCATAAAAGGTGCCCTAATAAATGCCCGCTCCATGGTGGTCCATGCCACAGAAATAGCAGACTTACTCCAGACAGAAAACATGGACTTCTTCGCCATCACTGAATCCTGGCTTCACTCAACAGCAGGCCCAGCGATCATGCTAGCCATTCCTGAGGATTACACTCTCCTTGGAATAGATCGCACTAAATCCCGAGGCGGAGGCCTCGCTATAATTGCCAAAAGTAGTCTAGCTTTGAGACACATCACGCTACAAAACACAGACTCATGTGAATCCCTCACTGCCAAGCTGACTATTTCCGACACCCAGACCCTGTCTATCCACCTCATATACAGACCTGCTGGCCCCTTAGATTCCTTCAAAGAAGACCTTACTACTATTTTATCTGACAACCTTAAAAACTCCTCACATTGCCTTAGGAGATCTCAACTTAGGCTTCAATGACCCATGTCTTTGGAGATCTCAACTTAGGCTTCAATGACCCATTAGATCATTATGCCACGCATATCAACGACTCCCTTGTGGAACTAGGGTTCACGCAAAAAGTGACAGGCGCGATCCACACTAAAGGTAGGACCCTCAATTGGATAGCAGAGCATAACTGCCAGACATCCATTATCTCCATAACACTGCAGCCCTGGTCTGACCACCACATCCATTATCTCCATATCACAGCTGAAAAACTCACTCCCCTGATTCTTCCTACACTGAATTCGCTTCCTGACCACACAGATCCCTTCATCTTGGTAGAGGAGTAAAACAAAATAATGTTATCTTCCTTAGACACCATAGCACCACTGAAAATTAGAAAGAGCAAACCCAAAAAACATGTGAATACTTGGTTCTCTCCCTACTTGAAAGCAATCAGATTAGAAAAACACAAAAGTGAACAAATTTGGAGACAAGATCCCTCTGACACCAACAAAAACCACCTTAGAAAAATAGCCACCCTATACAAAAAAAAAAATATCCTCGCCAGACAATCATCATACAATCTGCGTATTACTCAAGTGAATTCAAGTACTAAAGAACTGTTAACTATCCTTAAAGAGATAGAAACGCCCTTCCAAGCCCCGGACACCTTTCTCAAGGACAAAAGATGGTGCACTAGTATTCAGAGTGCTGCCCTATCCAATAAAATAACGACCCTCCAAGCTAAGATTAACAACAAAAAAGAAACTCTCCTCCTTGCCCCTAAGTCTAATAAAACTTCTGTGCCTCTGCCCCAGCCCACTCCGCCACCCAACATACCCATACCCTGCTTCAATTTCAATAAAGTAAATAGAAGTTGAAAAAGTAATCCTTACCCTCAAACCCTCCAATTGCCACGGCGACCCCTGCTGAGCCCAAATCATAAAAGATGCTGAACGTGACCTCTCCCCATTCATCTCCAAACTCATAAAGGCCTCCTTCTCCGACCTGCACCATACCCAACAACCTGAAACAGTCCTGGGTCCTCCCATTACTTAAAAAAACAAACACTTGACCCATCCATTCCCAAAAAAATATAGCCCCATCACCACAGTCCCGTTCTTGCTTAAAATTCTAGATAAAGTGGCTTACATCCAAATCCAACAATATCTGGAATGTCAGGCTTCAGACCACAACACGAACTGAAACTGCGCTTATCGACCTTAAGGCACAAATAGACGCGTTGAGAGATGACGATAGGGCAGCGCTACTGCTGCTGCTTGATCTTTCAGCGTCATTCGACCTAGTGGACCATAAAATCCTATGCAACCACTTGGACTCTGCCGCCCACTTCTCACAAGAAGTGATAGGCTGGATCCAATCCTTCCTCGGCAATAGAACAATGCGTGTCTTCTCTCCCTCAGGAGCTGCAGACCCCATACCCATCACCTGTGGTGTGCCCCAGGGCTCTTGTGTGTCCCCTACCCTGTACAACATCTTCACAAAGCCCCTTTTTGATGATCTAGACAGCCTGGGTATCACCTACTCCAATTATGCTGATGGTAACAGATGCTCATCCCTTTAACGGCCGATTACAACAAGGATTTGGCCTTTGTGAATAGAGTGTACCTCATCATCCAAGCATGCCTGAAGGATGAAAAAACTGAACTGCTCATTCTCGGAACTACTGCGAACCTTAACAAACTGGGCCACAACTACTCCAATTTCAAAATAGACAAAAATAACATTACCGTAGCCAAGGATGTCAAAACCCTTGGATTCTACCTTGACTCCACGTTAACCTTTAAAAAAACAAGTCAACTCCATGGCCTCATCTACTGCCTACACCTGTAAGCTAATCAGAGCAGCCAAGCCCTTCCTCTCCGCTAACAACTGCATCACCCTAGCAAGGGCCCTTGTTTTATCCAAACTGGATTATTGTAATGCCCTATATGTAGGGAGTAACAAATACATCACCGACAAGATTCAGATTTTACAAAACACCTTGAGAGCAACCCTAAGTATCCCTAAGAAAGCCCACATCTCCGACCTCAGAAGATCTAATAATTAGCTCTCCACGAAAGACAAAATCCTCCTCAAAACAGCCTCTCTGACACACACATGTCTGCACTAGGCTGCCCCACAATACCTCATAGCCAGATTTACTAGACAACCCTCCAACCATCCCACAAGATCTGCTAACGCAAAGTCCTAACGGTGCCCAGATTTAAACGTACCAGGACTGGTGGAAGCAGCTTCCTGGTCAAAGCTGCCCAATACTGGAACTCCCTCCCCCGCCCCTAAGGGAAGACCTACCCTACCCATGCTTTAGATCCAACCTCATCCACTGGATCAAGGAAAACGACCTCTGACCTCTCACTATACACATAATGCAATTCCTGTTCCACCTGTACATGCTGTATATACTGTCTATGGTGCTTGCCGTAGTGTGCAATTTGTCTGTCTCATGCCTGTATTCTGTGCATACTGTCTACAACTTTTTGTATAATATGTATGATCTTGTACAGCAATGTAACCTAAGCTGAACAACCCTCTTGATGCCTATTGTGCCCTGATACCCTCGGGTCTGGCGTGCATTAAAAATATTAAAACAAACAAACCCCGGAGAAGTCTCTTGCCCAGCCCTATTTTAGTGACAACCGCTGTTAGGCAGAAACCTGTGCTGTTCCCTGTGGGACCACTGCAAAAGATTTAGGACTACAGGTGTTTGGCAGTAAACCCACTTGGTAGCAGTCTGTACCACACAGATTCACTTGGTAGCTGTGGCTGAGCAGTCAGACTTCCCTCAAGAAGAGTTAGGCAGTATACAGGGTATTCACAATAGGTCAAGAGAACACAATAGAACAAGTAAACACTGACCCAGGGCTTGGTGTAAAAGAGATATAATTATTTATTTAAAACCACATCTAGAAAAACACACAGGCACTAATAGTAAGCAATTCAAAAACACGATCACTAAAAGATATACACTCCCTTAAAAGAATATTAGACAAGTCTTAAGTAAAGCCCCACTTATTTTCAGACAGCGGTGAGCGCTTAACGTAGATGGCACTCTAATAATTCGGTTTAAAAAGGGAGAGAAAAGCAGAGAATAAATTGAAACAGACCCCAACACTTTTTCACGAACACCACAAGAGAGGAAGGCAAAGTAACACCGTGAATTCAGAGTCAGTAGGCCGGATCCGCTTTAAGAGGATCAAAACGAAATGTGTCCAAGGTCACACGGTTGCAGTGCACAAGAGTCTTGTAACGGTTCAAAAAGGAGTTGGACCAAAGAAAGGGACCAGTTAGAGGGTCAAGGCGGCCAACCCAGTCCAGAAGGTTAAGGGGTTATTATTACCTTTTAGCAATCTTTAGAAAGGGAGGCCTGGCAGACACAGTACCTTAAAGTGGTGAGAACACTCCAGCGTGGGCAGTTGTTCCTGACAGCGGATGCAGGTCGGTGCTTCGTCCGAGGGAAGAGAGGATCTCGTCGGGGAGGAAGACAGGAGTCCGTTGCACTGCCAGGGAAGAAACCAGCCGCAGAGTTTCTCAGGTACAAGGAGCGGTCCGTTGATTCGCGGTTCAGTGGTAAGTGGCTATCCGGCTGCCGGGGTGCTTGGCACGGGCAGTTCGGCCACAAACCGGTCTGGGGTGCGAAGAGAAGAAGGTAAACTGGTTGTGCCCACCAGTCAGGGGAAGAAGCCTCTCCAGCCGGGAGATCTTCTCTGTCGTCGGGAAGTGGTGAGTCGGTTCTGCAGGGCTCCACCGGTGGTGTCGTCGTGGTAGGTCGGCTCAGCTTCTCCCTCGTCGGATTCTCAGGTCCTGTGGCAACTTCTGAAGTTCCAGTCCCAAAAGCCCTGCTTTTATGCAGCATACCTCCATTCACTCAGTCTAGCTGTCAATCAAACATGCTAAGTGGTGAGCACTTAGACAGAGTGGCACCACTTTTGGAGGCTTCTGTGGAGAAGCCCGCCAAAAAGTGGAACAAAGGGCTCGACTCTGGTTGGAGTCACAGAAGAGAACACAAACGCCATTTTAGAATCGAGTCCTGGCAAAAAATACCAACCGGTGAATTAATATTAATTAAATAAACCGGCGGTATGTTCGAGGCTATGAGAATTAAATAATTAAAGTTGGTAGCCTCGAACAATGGGAAAATCCCATAGGGAAATATTCGCGGTCGAATATAAAAAGTAGTATCCACTGCCACCAGCCAAAACTCGATCAGGGGGGACGGAGACGTGCCCCCTCGACTAACAGACCCCGGGGCAATTGAATTGCCCCGACCAGTACGTCCACAATATGATGGTTTGTACTGGTTTCTGTTAATAATTTGGGACTAGTAAAGCCAATGGTGACTTTACATGCCCTGGGAGACAGTAGTCAGTCCCAGGGTATGGAGTCTATGGTGGGGTGTCACTATGACACCCCTTGTTACTGCACGGAGGGTGCTGTGTAACACACATAGTAAAAACACATGAGACCCTATGGAGTAAAGGACCCCATAGCCCATAGAACACATTAACAGTCAAAGGAACACCATAAATCATGTCCAAGAGTGGGAGAAAAAGCGTCTCACTCTTGGCAGGAGAAAAAAACAAACTCCAGAAATCCAGCAAAGCTGCTGGGGGACTCACTAGATTAGGAAATTCAGCTTTAAGAGAGAATTCTCCTTAACAACCGCCTCTAGAAAATCCCATTCTACCTTCTCGAAAGCCTTCTCTGCGTCTACAGAGAGAAGGGTGGGGTCCCCCTGCATCCCTTGGGCTACATGTATCAAATGCAATGTCTTTCTCATGGTGTCTGCTCCCTCGCGTCCCCCCACAAAACCCACTTGATCAGAGTGATCCAATTTCAGTAAATGAACCTCCAATCTTGCCGCCACGTCCCTGGTGTAGATTTTGGCTTCTATGTTTAGAAGTGAGATTGGGCGATAGGAGCCACAGTATCTAGGGTCCCTGCCCTCCTTCGGTATTACCGTAATGAGGGACTGGACAAAGGAGTCTGGTGCTCTTCCTGTCTCCATAATATCATTGAAGAGTAACGTCAAGAAGGGAAGCAGGACCGCTGAGAAGGTTTTATAAAATCGTGGGCTGAAACTGTCATCACGCGGTGCCTTCCCTAGCCCAAGCCACCCTATAACATTCTGGATTTCCTCCCCGGTAATTGGGCCATCCATGGCATCTGTTTCAGCCCCCTTCAGTGAAGCGAGGTGGGACCCTTTAAGATATTATTCAATCTCCCCCATGGGAGCCTTCCCCTCACTTCTATATAGAACCTCATAGAACAAGGCAAAGGCTTCCTGAACCCCGTCCTCCATGCCCACTACTCCCTCCTCCCTTCCCTCAACCTCCATGACCCGTCTCTCAGACCATTGTCCCCGTAGTCTTGTGGACAGAAGGGCTTCAGTCTTATCTCCTTTCTCATAAAACTTCTGTTTGAGAAACTGTAGGTTACGGACTATTTTGCCCTCTTCCAGCAATTTTAACTCTTCTCTCAGACCCCTAGCTTTTAAAATACAGTCCTCCCTATCTGTGAGTGGCGACTGCGCAAGCCTTTTCAGGGCTCCTATTTTTCCCTTAGCCCTTTCTCTATGAGCGAACTTTTCCTTTTTTTACGGCCCCCTCACCTATCAGCAGGCCTCTCCATGTAGCCTTAGCCGCGTCGCATACTGTGCCCTTTCTCACCTCTCCTGTGTCATTGATGGCAAACAGTCTCTAATTCTATTCTCCATTTCTTCACTGGGTCCTTCCACAACAAATCATTATATCTCCACTTGGCGTTTCCGGGGCACAATCCCTCCCAATTAATGTCTACATAAACCATGTCGTGGTCTGACCACGAGATCGGATGAATCCCTGAGTACCTTACCACTTCCCATAGGGCCCTTGATATAAACAGATAGTCTTTTCTCATGAGAGTGCCATGTGGGGCAGAATAGAAAATGAATACCCTTACCTGTGGGTGTAAGTGTCGCTATTTATCCCTCAGACCATAGAGCTCCATCGCCGTGCTGAGCTCCACCTTTCCCTGTTTCTGAGGTTCCTCTTCTCCTTCATGTCTGGCCTGCCTGTCCAGATTCACCTCCATCCAGACATTGAAGTCTCCACCAAGTATAAGATGCCCCTGCATCCCCCCCATTATTTTCTCTAAGATTCTATGCAGGAATCTCTTCTGACCTTTGTTTGGGGCATTTATTGTTGCAAAGGTAAACCTCATTTTCTTAATCAAGCAAGAGATCAGCCAGGCCCTCCCCTCCATGTCCAATCATTTCTTTATTACCTTCATCCGGAGCCCTTGCCACACCAGAGTCCCCACTCCTGCCTTTCTGGAAATTCCTGACCCCCTTAGTGTTCACCCCCTATAAGGCCACATGGGATCTTCCATTCATCACACCTCCTGTAGGAATAGGACATCAATCCCAGATCTCTTTAACTCCCTGGCAACCAGAGACCTCTTTGTGAGGGAGTTGAGCCCCTTAACATTCAGTGTACGTACACAGAGACTGACACCCTTTCCATTTTCACCTATCACAGCTATAAGCAAGTTCTGTGTCCACAGTGAATCTCCAATGAAAAAGTATGCCCCCTGAGCTCTATAAGCTCTATTACACTGGTGAACATTGCTAGAGCCATCCCCTCTAACCTTGCCCCCAAAACTCCCACCCCGCTCCCTGCAATCCCCCTCCCCCACAGTGCTCGCTCCCTCCCAGTTACCATGACTAGGCCGCCAAGCAAGCCTGAGACCCAGGCCTGAGCTCTGTGCACCTCAATGTCGGGATCCCACACCTGGCCCTCCAGTTTCCATCCAAATTTTCTTAGACCCCTCTCCAAACTTTTCAGCACTTTGCAATCCATAAAGTACAGACTGTACCCTCCCCTTTTTATCCTGACATTCCGCAAGGGTTTATGGCGTATATAAGGCTCCCTTAGACCGTCTAACTAGCACCTCCAGAAATATGTTCAGGATGCATTGGGAGGGGAGGCGTTGAGCTTCATGAATTTCCAGGAGCCCAGGATTTTCCTCCTTTTCGGGCCCTTAATACTCCATCCTCTGTCTCCTTTGTTCTCCCTCTGGGGCCCTTGGTGGGTTCTTTCTCGCTAAGTAGCTCCCTTGTGGCTCTATTTATTTCTTCCTCCGTTGCGAGCCTGTGCTTCTGCCCATCAAGCTCAACGGAAATCAAAAACGTGAATCCCCATCTGTAACGTACACATTTTCCATTCAGCCACTTTGTCAGGGGTAGGCACAACCGCCTCTTTGCAAGGGTGAGGAAGGCAGGTCCTGGAAGATACTAATCCTCGCTGTTCCAAGCAGCACCAGCCCCTTCACCTTCGCCTTCTCCAAGATCTTGAGTCTTTCTGGGTAGTTGTGGATGCGTGCCAGTACCGATCTCCGGCCTCCGGAGAGGCCGCCGGCCCTGTGGATTCTCCATTTTTGTTTCATCAAGCGAGTCGTCCTCGAAGAGCAGTTTCGTGAATTCATGTATTATTCTCTTGAGATCCCTTTTGGTCTCCCCCTCCTTTTCCGGCCCCCCGAAGAACCAGAGGTTGTTCCTCCTTTTGCGAGTCTCGAAATCATCCATCTTTAGCACCATCTCCGCTTCCCTTCTCTCTATGGCTCCCATCCTTTAGTACATTTGGGTATCCAAGGAGGATTTTTTAAATTTTTTGCAGTCCTTTGCGGCTTTTGTTTCCTATGATTGGCGATTCCTTTTTGTGCAGACCTGATAAGTGTCTCTGTTACCTAGATGCTGCACTTAGAAGTGTGTATTGCGGCTGCTGCAATATTTACCAAATAATTATTTTTAACACCACACTTTTTTTGGAGTGCGCTTCCAGTATTCCATTACTTGTCATTCAAATCATACAAAATACTATCTTTAATTGTTGATTCATATCTTTGTTTATTGTCAAACATATGATTTTCTCCTTCAATTGTTAAACTATATTGTCTCTCAACACGTGTTTCTCCACGCCCAATATGCGTGGCTCATCAGGAGAGTTTCTAATTCAGAAAAGGGAAAAAATAAATTTCTTCACATAATGAAACCTTTTTCACTTTTTTTGATACAACAAACTAGTGGTGGTGAAAAAACACACCTTACATTCAACTATCTAACATGCTCACCAATTTTTAAAGATTTTGTGTTGATTTCGATTTTTAACTCATAAATTATTTCTTTATCCATGAGGGAAAATTATTGTAATTCTTTTTCGATCTTCTAAGTGTAGTATTTTATAAAAAATCTGTAAAAAACAGAAGTATCACAAACAAAGTTTTAGGCTATAACTAAAGATCTGTTTTCCTTCTAATTCAGGGATCATACTTTGTATCCTTTGCTGCTCTCCTCATTAAAAAAATGTTACCTTGTTGTCCAGGTGCGATTGTCTCTAGCCCTTCTTAATCCGTGCTACTCTAAGAGTGAGTGAATCTTTTCAATTTATATTCGCAGGCCCGCTACGCGTGACGTCATCGCGCGGCGCGATGACGTCACACGCTACGTTGCGCAATGACATCACACGCATTACCTGAGCGTCTGGCGGCCATCTTGGCTTCTAATTTTTACCGTGTGTTTCACATAGTTCGAACACACTATTGGAATTCATTAGGCTAAATCTAATTCAAATTACATGTATTTTCTTAGATGTTCTATGATTATAACCCTAAACTATTAGGTATTAATTATGAGAAAAGATGTTTTTTAATTTATAACTAATGACTTCAACAATATATATATTTTTTTAAACAGTATGTATAAACAATATTTTAAAGAAGATCTTGTTCTTTCTCTCACACTCTTCAAATAGATGTATTCCTTCACATTGGTACAATGATTTGCAAGCTACATTATAGCATATTAACAACAATACTGATTTTTCACTTTCACATGTTCACAAACAGTCCCGTGGAGTGACATGTTTCGAAAATCACTGCATTATAGCCAATAACTAATCTCATTATCTGAATTTAACCCCGAATTACAAGTGTCCAACATACAAATCCATTTGGCTTCTCTTCTCCTTAATTGCTTAATTGTAACTCTCCGTTACCACCTCTTTCCATGCTTTCAATTTTTTCAATGCCTAAAAACTTGATTTCCTTGATATCCGTTATTTTGTGTTCTTTATTGAAATGGATAGCCATAGGATATCTCGTGTCCTTATTCTTAATTGCTCTTATATGTTCTTGTAAGCTTACCTTCAATGGCCTAATGGTACTTCCCACATATTTTTTGTTGCAGATGCACGTGACTGTGTAAATCACAAATTTCGTATTACAATTAATGAATTGTCTCAATTTTTGATTTTTACCATTTGGTAACTTTATCTCTTTTACACCATTTTCCATTTGGTCACATATTCCACAATTACCACAGCTATAAGTTCCTGTTGGTGCGGTACTTGTAAAAATTGACTGAGAGCTTCCGGTTTTTCCTATTTCATATGACTTGGACTGATTTTTTGTTTTAGGGTTGGTGCTCTTCTGTAGATTAACTTTTTGGTTTTATTTCTATATGCTGCTTTAACATTTCATCACTTAGCAAAATGTTCCAATGCTTTGTCAAAAGTTTTTTCAAAATATAGGCTTCACTGTTAAAAGTAGTTATGAAATCCACCTTGTCTTCTTTTTTCTTTAACATTCTTGGTTTGTCTTTTAATAGTTCAGATCTAGGTACTTTCTCAGCCTTACTTATAGCTTTTTCCACATCCTGATTTCTGTAGCCTCTCTTTATAAATTTTTCTCTGAGCAGTTGAACATGATTTTCATTTGAACTACAGTTCCGTTTTGTTCTTAGAATCTCACCATATGGTATATTTTTAATTATATGCTGCACATGATTACTGTCTGCATGTAATACTTTATTTACTGACGTTGGTTTTGTATATAGATCCGTTAGAATTCTTGTATCATCCGTATATATCTGTAAATCCAAATATTCTATTGTTTCAGAGCTCATTTTTTCAGTGAATTTGATATTGTAGTTATTCATATTCAGATGTTTTATGTAGTCATTTAATTCCTCTTTTCCACCATTCCATATCATAAGAATGTCATCTATATATCTTCCCCAATAGGTAATCTGTCCATTTATGAATGCTGTGTGTTGCCATGCATGGTTAATCTCAAAATGACCCATAAATAAGTTTGCATATGGGGTGCAAACTTGGCCCCCATTGCTGTGCCTCGTTCTTGCCTATAAATTCGTTTATTGAACAAAAAGATGTTGTTAGTTAGAGCAAAGTGCAACATTTCCAGAATCATTTTATTTTGTTCTAAGAATGAGATGGATCGTGTTTTCAAAAAGAATTCTGTTGTTTCTAGCCCTTTTAGATGTTCAATACTGGTATATAAGGATACCACGTCCAAGGTTACAAGAAGAAAAGGTTTGTCCAATGGTATTTCCTCCAATTGTTGGATAACATGCTTACTGTCTCTTAGATATGAAGCTAGATTTGTTGTTAATGGCTGAAGATGTAAGTCAATATATTGAGAAACTCTTTCTGTTAGTGATCCTATGCCATTGATTATTGGTCTGCAGGTTGGAAACTTTGTGAATGTTTTGTGAATCTTTGGCAAAAAGTATATTATAGACTGGATTGGATGAATATTATTCAAATAATGGTATTCTTCTTCAGAAAGTAAGCCTGTTTCCGCCGAATTTTTGATCATATTGTTCCATTCTTTCTGTAGGTCCATAATTGGGTTCTTCTGTAGTAGACGATAGCAATTCCTGTCATTCAATTGTCTGTTTCCTTCAGTTATGTAATCTTGTCTTTTCATCAAAACGATATTACCTCCTTTGTCCGCACTTTTAATTATCCATTGTTTATTATTAGATAAGGTCTCAATAGCCTTCGATTCTTTTTGTGAAAGATTTTATTTAATTTTCGATTGTTTGTTTTTGAGAAAATTTAATCTCAATTCAGCACTCACCATTTTCTGAAAAACATCAATTACATTATTGTCTGCCATTTTCGGAATACACTTCGATTTTTATTTTAAATTTGATTCTTCTGCTTGAAAAGGATTTATGTTTTGTTCTTCCAGGAACATTTCTGTGGTGTAATTTTCTTCAGTTAGATTCATGATATTTATTGTCCTCTCCACAATATCTACTGATCAAGATGAAATATCTCGATCTGTCTTCTTTTGTTTTTCAAATGTAGTTTCTGCAAAGTATTTTTTCAATTTTAATTTTCTACAAAATTTGAATAAGTCTACATTCGTATGGAAGTAATCTGCCAAGGAGGATTGGTTGTGTTCCACCTCTTGTAACCTCTCCTCCATTTTATCAAGTCTGACATTGATTTTGTGAACTTTTCCGCCAATGTCGGCCCTCATGCCCTGGATTTCCTCCATTAACGAGGCTACATTCTTCGTTGCCATCGAGTCTTCACCACCTGCCGTCATAGCCTTGTCTTTGTTGTTGTCTATGCTTTCCTCCCTGCCCCTATATGCAAATTTGGCCAGCCGAGATCTGGGTTCAATGCAACACTGTGCCTAGGTGGGGTACTACCCTGGAGCAAGGCCCACCGGGGACTCACTCCCACCCTGACCACGAGAGGGACCCCAGCAATTTGCCCGGTGTCTCTGAGGCGCGTAGCTGGGGGAGGGTTTCTGTTGTGTCCACAGGCAGGGGGTCCCTGTACCTGCCTGGGTATGTTGGACTGGCTAGATGTCCAAAGAGATGTCCACCCTCTTAGGAGTCCTCTTCTCCAGGGGTACTATGTCCTCTGTGGCAGGGTTTGAGCTGGCAGGCACACGCCCCAGGTTCAGGGGCCACACACCTAGGCTATGCCCCTTGTCCACTGGAGGCCCGGATGGCCCCTGTCACACACTGCAGGGATTCCCTCTCCCGCTGTCAGCTGCCTCCTTACCTCCAGGGCAATAGTTGGGGCCAAGAGCACAGGCTTTCCGGATCTCTGGCATTCCTTTGTCTCCTAGGGCCCAATGTGTCCTGGAGCACAGGGGCAGACCCCGGTCCTGGGGGCCACACCTCCAATTCAAGGTTCCCTTAGGGATCACTGCTCAGCCCTGATTCTCTATATGGGTTCCTTTGCTCTGCCGAATTTCGTGCTCTGGGGGAGACGCCGCTCTCGAGTGTCACGCCTCCCTCCTCCTCTTCTCAAGCGACCCTTATGGGCCGCAAGGTGGGCACGCGCCCCTAAGGAGGAGCCCACACCAATTTTTATGTTTCTGTCTTGGGTAACCAATTTGCGCATAGTACCTCCCACATTCAACAATCTTCCCAACACTGACTGCTTTTAACGTCTCCGCCCGACAACACATGGCCTCAAACTCCCTTACTTGTAACTCTCCCTCTAATTCCGGACGTTCCCTCCTCTCCTCTCCCCTCCCTCACCATCTTCCCCAACTTGATGATGTTTCCCTAAAATAACTATGGAACATTCCCAGGGATCGCCGTGAGCAGTCATCGCTTGCAACGGCAAGTTCTACTGCTGTGTGCCCCCGCTTCAATCAACGATTTAACATGTCAGAATCAAATATTGTTATCATGAAATTCTGTGTGAGCTTCATGTTCAGTCTCCCCCATCATTGCGGACAGCTTCCGCTTCAGGGCCAGGATTTTGATCATTCCCCTGGCTGTGGGGTTGAGAGCAGGATCATTGCCTCGACAGGCTATGGTCGTTGAAGGATTTTCAAAGAAGTGTGCCCTGCCTCCATGTTGTATAGGCCATTCTGCAAGGAGCACAAGGGCATATGGGGCACGCCTGGCCCTAAGTAGCTTCTTCATCGGGTAATACGATCGCCTCAGGACCTGTACTCCAGATGCAAAATGTGGGTAGATGTGGACTTTGCTAGATTCGTATCTGAGTGTCCCTTGCTCCTTGGATAGTTTCAGGAAGAGGTCCCTATCCCTATCCCTGTCCCTGTAGTTGAGTAGTTGCACTATGATTGTGCGTGGAGGGGGACCTGGTCTAGGTAATGGTGCTAGAGTTTGGTGGGCACGTTCAACCAAGAAGTGTGTAGAAAATTGTCTGGCCCAAACATGGTTGTCAGCAAGCTTATGACAAACGGCTCCATGCCTTGGGTATTCCAAATATACGTATGTTTCGTCTTGAGCGTGACTCAAGGTCATCGCACTTGCCACATATTTTTGTGCGTTAGGACCGAAGTTCAGCTATGTCTCGGTCGTGCCGTCTCACTGCATCCTCTGTATCACAGATTCTGGTTTCAGCCTCATTGACGGACAGTCTCCTTCTCCAGCTTGGACTTCAAAGATCCAATTGTTGCTACAATATCGTCTAGGTTGACAATAATGGACATGAAGCCACTCTGCATTACCAGCATCAGTTGGTTTTCGCGTGCTTCACCAGGAGTGTTGTTCGAGCGATCTCCTTGCATCTGGCTTACAGGTTGTAGGGCCACTGGTTGGGTACTGGTAAATGAATCCATTGGGCCTTTCTTCTTCCCAGCTCCTTTGGTCATAATGCCTTACGGATCTCCGATCCTCTGAGCTGCTTCGTGGGTTGTAATACGCTGACTTGTAAAGTTGCTGAGTTTAGCAAGGAGCTGTCCACTACGTTACTGCCTTAAGGCAGAGGGTGTAGCGGTATCGTACTGGTTTACGGTTGGTGGAGCCCGGCAATGTCCCTCTCCGCCTATATAGATGGATCTGAGTGAAAGGTCTGTTGTTGTCCCCAAGAAAGACTGAGATCAGTATCTGTATTTCCCCGGGTTAGCTCTATTCCTAATGGCCCGCAGTAACTAATGTTGAGCCTGCCCAGTTCAGTGTTTATCCACTCGATGGCTGGTGTTAATAGGGCAAATCATGCATCTCCTATCAATTTGGAGGAGTTTGCGTGCCGCTTTAAAACACAGAAAGGTGGTGGTGGTGAGGCTCGTAGTGTGGTTCCTGCTGTGCAGCCTGGGGTTTATCACCTTATTGTAGCACCAGTAGGTGGTTATCAAGCAGGTCTGTTGTTATCCCAATGAAAGACTGAGATCAGGATCTTTATGCCCTAGGATTAGCTCCGTTCCTAATGGCCCGTCAGTAACTAATGTAGCGACTGTCCAGTTCCTTGTTTATCCACTCAACGACTGGTGTAAACAGGGCAAATCATGCATCTCCTATCAAGTGGGAGGGCTTTGCGCACTGCTTTAAACACAGAAAGATGGCGGTGGTGAGGAGCGTAGTGTGACTTCCACTGTGTGGCCTGGGGTTTATCACACTATTTTAGCCCCAGCCCCTCCACACTTACTTCTGCTCAGGGCAATCGGGTTTCACTGAGGTCTGTGGATGTCCATGGTGTAGCTGTATCAAGAGTGGTTGTCGCCGCTTGCCACGGTCTGTTTGGCATTTGCGCTATCAAAGCAGAGCGGGTTGTAGGATTCTCGGTTCTTCCTCATTTTGCCCGGCATCGCTGTAGCATCGGGTTTCTTCCTCACCAGTTCTCCTGAATGTCTGTCGCAACAATCTGTCAATAGCACCGCAGGATCTATGAGCGGTCCGTTCACACTCTCCAGCTCGAAGTTTGGGACCAGACTTGGACGGGGCTCACCTCAGGCTATCAGCTCCATCCGGTCACAGTTCCGACATTAACAGGATATTACCACCACTTCCCGGATGTTGCTGGGGCCAGAGCTCTTCTTTAGACGTCCATTATTTAATTGTTTATGTGTTTATTTTAATTCTTAATAACGCGCCAACTTGCCCGGAGAACTCAGGTCGCACATTCCCTTTGGCTGCTCAACAGCGCCCCACAAGACTGAGTTTTTCTACTTCCTGGAAGGAGTTAAAGAGATGAATCCAAGTTTTCTGCGAGGGTGCTTAAAAATCACTGTGAAGAACGTTTATAGAAGGGCCAGGAGAAGGGAGTCATTCTCCGGGTGAAGGAAACACAAACGTCACTTTAGTTAAGATTTATGTTTAATGTGTGAGGGCCAGATTAGTTGGTTTCTGACGGAGGATGGAGAACATTTAATTTTGATGGACATTCTGACAGCTCACTAAAGATTTCCTAGGTTGAGGCAGGGAAAGCCCCTTAGAAGTAGGGAAAGATATGTTTTCTTGAGTTAGACAATGAAAGTTCACAGCCCACAAAATGACCCCTCCTTGTCAGTCTCCTTCTCCAGCATGGGGTCTGGCATGGATTTACATGCTCATGAATATTCCCCGTCGTCAGGATGGGCATCCTTGGTAAAAGAAAAAAACGTTTAACTTTCACTTATAAAACTGTATTACTCCTCTAAACTAATCACTGTCCTCTGGGTCATACTGCCCCCGTCCAATGACGGTCCTCTTCATAAGCCCCGCTTCTGGCAGCCATCTTCAGCTTTTTACTGCACGCTTCAGTGTTGGGAGTCCTCGAGTTGTCCTCTGAGCTATTTGTACGTTTTCTTGTGGGTTTTTTTTGACAACCTTTTTGTTTCAAAGAGCCTGTGTGCTCTTTTCTTCATCTGCCGACATTGGGGATCCATTGTCGGTGAAGTTCTGCGACCCTCAAGGGCTAAGATTCATCGAAGATTCTCGAAAGTCATCTTAGTCCTACTTCGTGCCCTCCGACCATGACAGGGGTTGAGGAGGAGGAGGGAAGGTCCCTCTTCAGGCCCTGCACCAAATGCGGGCTACGGAATGTGTTTGTGGAGGGCAAGCACCTACAGTGCCATTACTGCCTTCACCCGGGCTGTAAGGAAGTAGAGTGCAAGATAGGCCTCAGTTTCTCTAAGAAAATGACGAAGGACAGGCATAGTTGGCTGGCGGCATGGCTTAACACGCACAAAGCCTCTGACTGTGCTCCGAGCAGGGTCATGCCTTGTCCAGGACCGTCCGGTCTTAGGAGTGGTCTTCTAAGTCCTTTGAGGGCCCCTCATCCATGGGGGCCTAAGATGAGGCCAGGATCCACAAGTCCGAATCCACCAGGTCCACTGCTGAAGTAGGACTCAAAGTGGAAAGAGCACGATCAGCATCACCTTCCGCCTCCATTGCCAGCCTACCATCGAGCGCCTCTTCAAAGAGGAAGTTATCTACCCCGGCTAAACTACGGGAGGAATCTGAGAAGCTGCTGAGAGAGGAGAAGAAGGCCAGTGACTCCTTTGACGGCTACTACTACCACAGCACCTACGGGCACTGATCCTAGGAGGGTGGCTCTAACGGTGCAGAAAGTGTCCCTGCCCCCACGGCACAACACCACCGCAGAGACTTTGGCAAAGTCTGCAGGCACGCCGGAAGGAGTGAAGATACTTGCCAAGGTCCTGGTTCAAAACCCTCAGGGAGGAAAAAGGGGGGGTGAAGAGGCCCCGAAACACCCCTCCCGGGTCGTTGTACAAGCCATGGAGGTCTCGTCCACGGACGACGAAGATCAGGAGTCCATGCATATGGTTCACGATGACAAGGAGGAGGATGACGGCATAGGGCCTAGTTTTCCTGTTTTGCCTTCTCAGCCGAGGGACATTTCCTTGGATATTCTATCAACTCTCCACACCTTGGATGCCGGCGCCCTGGCAGGACTCATGCACCCAAGTTGGAAGCCGGCTGACGAGGTTCGTCAGTGAGTGGAGAAAGATCACCACCGACAGATGGGCGTCGGATGCTCTCGACCAGGGGCACACCTTGGAGTTCCACCGCAGGTGTCCTTGTATTCCGCTGGTTTCCTGGCAGGAGCAGCACATCCCTCCACTTCTGGAAGAGGTACGAGCCATGCTACGAAAAGGGGCGATAAAGCTAGTTCTCCAACGGCTCCAGGGATCCAGAGTCTATTACAGATACTTTCTAATCAGAAAGAAGACAGGGGGCTAGAGACCCATCCTGGACCTGCAACGTCTGAACAAATACTTTAAGTCCCATAGGTTCAGGAGGGACACGTTGCAGCACGTGCTCAGCCAACTGGAAAAAGACTGGAGGACGCATATTTCCACGTCCCCATTCACATGAAATATCGGAAATGTCTATGTATCGTGGTGCAGGGCCAACACTACCAGTACAAGGCCCTGCCATTCGTCTTGAAGTCGTCCCCAAGAGTATTCAAGAAGTGCCCGGCACCAGTGGTGGCCCATCTACGTCTACAGGGCATGTATGTATACCCGTACCTGGACGACTGGCTGATTCACGCCCGCTGGAGCTGGACGACGAGCACATGAAGGCGACCGTCCGACTATTGACGGATCAGGGATTCTCTGTCAACTATCCGAAGTCCTGCTTAATGCCATCACAGAACGTGCTGTTCCTAGGCGCCAGACTAAACACGGTGTCTTGCCTGGTGTCGCCCTCGGAAGAGAGGCATGCCACCATTCAAGGAAAGGTGCAACAGCTGTCGTTGGCGAAGGCGGCCATGGTGCAGGCCATCAAGTCATTACTGGGCATGATGTCATCCAGCATCTACCTCGTCCGTCTCTACAGGCTGCAGATGCAACCCCTACAGGAATTCCTGGATGCCTGGTGGAAACAGGTGTCCGGAGGTTTCATGGACAAGATCCCTCTCAACGAGGAGTTCCGATGGGCGATGGAGTGGTGGGGGGGATACGTTCCCACGACGACCAAGGCACATGATTTTTTAAAAACCATACCAGGAGACGGTCACCACGGATGCCTCCCAGGAAGGTTGGGGAGCGCACACCAAACGTCTGCATGTCAGAGGCCTGTGGCTGCCGCTGGAGAAGGATCTGCAGGCAAGGTGCTGAGGGTCTTCACGGACAACCCCACCCATCATGCTCTACATCAGGAAGCAGGGGGGCACTCGATCCCTGGCGCTCTCCAAGGAAGCTGAGGACTTGTGGCACTGGGCTGTCAGACGGGGGATGTTCCTCGTCCCTCTTCACCTGGTGGGAGTCAAGAACACTATTGCAGACTCCCTCAGACGTGGTGCTGGTCGCAGAAGATTACCTCTCAGAGGGTAACAACTCCACAGATCCTTCCATACCTGCTATCCTTGGCAAAAGCTGGACTGGGGCAACCATCCATCAAGTTACATCTGCCGGCTATCTCCCTCTACACCAGGTCCCCAGAGAGATCCTCTCCGTGGTCCCACAGACTCGTCAAGGAGTTTTTCAAAGGACTTTTCCGATCCTTCCCACTGGTGAATGCTCCTGCCCTGACGTGGGAACTCAACCTGGTTCTGATAAGGCTTATGGGGGACCCCTTTGAGCCGATGCACCTGGCCCCACTCAAATTTCTCTTGTGGAAGGCAACTTTCCTTGATGCCATCACCTCTGCCAAACATGGGTGAGATCCAGGCCCTATCCTGCAAACAACCGTACCTGACTTTCCACAAATCGAGGGTGGTACTGCGTACACACCCCTCTTTCCTGCCAAAGGGTCAGTCGGAATTCCACCTCAACAAGCCTTTGGTGTTACCTGTTTTCTTATCGAAACATTTGTCGCTGGCGGAGAGGGTCTTGCACTCGCTGGACGTTGCACGTGCCCTGAAGTTCTACATGACACGCACAAAGAGTTTTAAGAAGACTTCTCAGCTGTTTGTGAACTTTGGTCCGGTGAACCAGGGAAAGGCCTTGTCCAAGGCTTCAATTTCAAGGTGGCTCTCCGGCTGCATCACACACTGTCATCGGTAGGCAAATCGACTGTGGCCCGGCCGTCTGAGAGCCCACTCCACCAGAGCGATTGCTGCAAGGACAGCATGCCTTTCTGGTGTGCCCCTGCTGGACATCTACAGGGCTGCTACGTGGCGGTCCACGCACACATTCAAAAAGTTCTACTGCGTCTACAGGGATTCCAGAGAGTAGTCCAGAGTCGGCCAAGCATTGCTATGTAACCTGTTCGCTTGAGGTGAATCTGTTCCAGAGGTAAGAGTGAATTGCTTCTGTTGAGCCTTGCCACCTCCTGTTGTTGTGTGATGTACTGCTGTGTATTAGTTATTCATGAGCATGTGAATCCATGCCAGACCCCATGCTGGAGAAGGTTTAAGTTACTTACCTGTAACTAACGTTCTTCAGCATGGGTCTGGCATGGATTCACATGCAAACCATCCCGCTGGCCCCTCTACGGGTCTTCTTGGTAATACTGCCACTTTACATGCTACCAAATCTAAAGATGGCTGCCAGAGGCGGATCTTAGGGAGAGGACTGTCATTGGATGGGGGGCAGTATGACCCAGAGGACAGTGATTGGTTTAGAGGAGAAATACAGTTTTTAAGTGAAAGTGAAACTGTTTTATCTTTTACTGAGGATTCCCAGCCTGACAACAGGAAGTATTCATGAGCATGTGAATACATGCCAGACCCCCCATGCTGGAGAACAATAGTTACAGGTAAATAACTTGAACCTTCTACACCCTCACAGTGGAAACAGGAAATCATTTTCCATATGGCACATCTCTCTCTTGGCCATCACTTTGCATTGTCTATTTCCTACTACATGTAACGTTTCTGGAGTGATTGTTATCTGCATTATGGAATTTGTAGGAATAAAAAAAATGTGTACTCACCACTAGTCATTGCCTCGTATGAATTGACGTTTGGTGAGTCAGACATTGTGTGCTGTGTGTATATGTAGAATAGAGGTGTCAAGTGACTTTTTTATGTCTGGCTTGTATCTTAAAATTTGTATTTTTGAATCTTGGAATGTGTGTTTATGAATCAAGTGGGATTTACTGTCTGCACAATTAATGGACTTTGTGTTAGGGGGTTGAGGGCAGAGACGTGCCTACAAAGCCAAGGGGAGAAACGTGCACAAGAGACAGGAGTGTAAGGAATCCTGCAGACAAGAAAGGATAGGCAATGACTACAGTCAAGCAACAAAGACAGTGAACAGAAAGAGGCAGCTACTATAAGGATGACAAACACATTAGGTTCCCAATTATGTGGAGTACACAGAATTGGGGAAGAGATTCCCACAGGGTCAGGGGAATCTCTAGCCATCAGAGCGGGTTCTGTTCAAAGTCACCACTCCGAATGCTCATGAAAAGGAGCAGCAGGAGTGGGTATCTATGTCTGGACCCTAAGGCACAAACAAGGAAACAGTACTCACAAAACAGAAGGAAGCCTGTACCGGTGCAGCATTAACTGAACAGTGACTGCTACAGGTGCATTATGTTATGTTAAATGTTCTAATGCAGGATATGTAGTTTGTGAAATTAAACAAGGAAATACCATGATCTTGGAAACGGAAAATAAATACAAAATCATGAATAGGTTTTGTTCAGGGAGGATTATGGTGATGCATGAGTCCCAAATAGTCCACAATGGGTGCCAGTTTGTGCTCCAGTGGCACAGTCGTGACACTTTGAGAATGCCTCAGAACCTGCTTTTCCTGTGATGTTGGCATGGTGGTAATGGGTGTATTGGAGTGGATTTCTGCCTCTGTCATTCCTACTCAGGCCTACTCCTCTTTCGTATACCTCATCTGCAGGCTCTGTCTCTCTCCTTGCCATTCCCTTACTGTGGCTACTATCTATTTGCCACCTGGTCAGATCTCCTCCTTCCTCTGAGTGGCTGACCGTTCCTCCTCCCTCCTGTCCTCGACCACTCAACTCCTCCTTCTTGGAGACTTTAACATCCACCTGGATGCTTCCTGTCCTTCCTCTGGACTCTTTTGTGACCTCTGTGACTCTCTCTCTCTGTCCTCCCCTCTGGTCCGACTCACGAAGCAGGGCACACTCTGGATGTTCTGATCTCTACAGACCTTCCCCTTTCTATCCCTCTCACCACTCCTCTCTCCTGGAGTGATCACTTTCTCCTTTCCTCCCTGCTCATGCTCTCCACCCATCAGGCCAAGCCAATTCCAGCACTGCCACCAATCTTCTCACTTATCCGATCCATGAAGCGTGTGTCAGTTGAGGCTTTCGCTCCCACATTCCCACCACCCCCTCCCTCTTTGGCTGGCTCACACCCTGACACAGCCCTCTCCATGCTCCACTCTGCTATATCTTATACTCTCGATGTTCTTGCCCCTGTCATGAGGATTCGCTTGAAGCCCAAAGCAAAGTGCAACTCCTGGTACGATTCAGACCAACGCAATTGCAGGGTGGCTGAGAGCAAATGGCGTGCTTCCGGTACATCCTCTGACAAATTGGCCTGCTGCCTGCTCCAAAGGCAATACCGGCTCTCCGTTCGCACCAAGAAGAGAGCCCGCATCCAAGTCTGCATCTCTGCGGCATCTAACAACTTGGCTTGGCCGAACTCATTAAAATCTGCAAGGAGCTGGCCAATCCTGCTGCAGTCTCTGCGTCTCCGGTCCCTTCGCAGGCCCTCTGCACAGCCCTGGCTTCTCATTTAATCTAAAAAACTCAGGACATCTTGTCCTCTATCTCTTCCTTTCCCCCTGCCCCCTCTACTCTCTGCTCTTCCTCTAGCCCTTCTTCAGCCACCCTTCCTCCCCCTGCCTTTCCCTTGTTCTCCCCAGACGAGGTTTCTAGACAAGTCCGATCTATGAAAGTCTTGTCAAAACAGGTTCACCCCTGTTCTTCCAAAACCATCAAGGACCACATTGACACCTTGGCCCCCTGCTCTTGCTGACTTCTGCAACCACTCCTTCACCAGTGGTGTTTTCCCTCCCCCCCTGAAGCACTCCCTTGTGCACCCTCTTCTTAAGAAACCCACTGCTGACCATACCTGCCTGGCAAACTTATCGCCCAATCGCCATAACTCCTTTCCTAGACAAACTCCTGGAAGAATTGGCGATCTCCCAGCTTAATCTTCACACTCAACCTGTTGGTTTTCTCCATGACCATGAGTCTGGCTTCAGAGCTGCTAGAAGCATGGAAACTGCTCTCCTGAACATCCGTGAAGACCTGCTTTCCAACCTCGATTCCAACATCCCCTGTGTCGTCATCTTACTTGATATCGCTTCTGCCTTTGACACGGTCAACCATGCCATCCTGCTCAACCGTCTCTGTGATAACCTGGGTATCACAGATCAAGCCATGGCTTTAGTGACCTCTTTCCTCTCGGATCGACCCTCCCAGGTCCAACTTGGATCTTTCCTCTCCTCTATCTCTATCTCGACCTGTGGTGTTACCCAGGGGTCTAATCTCTTTCCCTGGTTGTTCAACCAATACCTGGCACTTCTTGCCCACTGCATTGCCTCTCTGCCCCAACTTTCAGTGCTATGCGGATGACACTCAACTCATTTTCAGGCTCTCTTCCGCCACTTCTCCTTCGCTCATCTCTGACTGTCTGTCTGCTATCCAGGAGTGGTGTGCTGCCAATGATCTCTGCTTTAATGCCAGTAAGACCGAGATTCTCCTCATCGGCACACCTGCTCCCTCCTTTCCTGTCACTCTCTGGCCAGCCTCTCTGCCCTCTTCCTGCACCCACCTGTGAGGCTAGAAAACCTCGGGTCATCTTCGACTTCACACTCTCCTTCTCTCCTCACATCTCTGACTTTTCTAAGAAGTCATACTGCCAGCTGCACCTCCTCAGGGGTATTCTTCCTTTCCTCACCTTCCCCCAGAAGCTCACTGTCTCCAGAGCTCTGTTTCTCTCTAGGCTGGACTTCTGCAACAGCCTCTTTCTAAATCTGCCTGCTTCTACTCTCTGCCCTCTGCAACTCATCCAGAACAGGACTGCGAGACTTATCCTTGGCCTAAAACCTAGGATCGTTTCTCTACAGGACTGAAATCTCTGCACTGGATTAAGTTCAAAACCCTTTGCATTGTCCACAAAGCCTTCTGGGGTCTGAGGCCTCAATACCTTCAACTTTCTCTTCCTAAATATCTTCCTTCACAAGCTCTTCACTCATCCGCTTAGATCTCTCTCTTCTGCTGGGGCCTCCCTCTGGAACAGCCTCCCTGAAACTTGAGGAGAAACCATCTCCGGTTCTGGAACAACCTCAAAACCTTCCTCTTTGCTTCTGCTTTTTCTCCTCCTGTCCCCTGCTGAACTCCTGGTTGAAACTGCGAGGCTTGGAGGACTACAGAGAACAGGACAAGAAGCTGCATTCTTTTGGCAAAGGTGTTGTGTGTCTTTGAGTGGTGTATGATGGCAGATGTGTGGGGTTTGTGGCTGTGCCTTTGGCTAGAATTCCGTATGCATGGAGTGCGACAAGGTTCAATGCATTCGCTAAATCTTACAGTTACATAGACTCGACACATTGACTACACTCAAGTCACCTAGGTTGAATCAGTGGCCACATTCTACAGGCGCTTGGATTCAGAGCTGGGTTACAATGTACAAATAATTCTAGCTTCCATAGCTGGTTACATACTCTTACACTCAACCAGGACAATTATTGAGTCCCAAGTCCACCGGGAGTTAAACATTTGCTGTGTGCTAAAGACCCTAGAAGCAAAGCATTTGTTGTGGGCTAAATCCCCTTGATTCAAACGATCGTTTGGTGCTAATCCCCAGATTAAACAAAATCTGTGTGTGCTAGAACCCTAGATTCAAAACAATCGTAATGTGCAATTGTGCCTAGATTCTAAACATCCGCTGCGTGCTGGGGCTTCTGAAATCTAAACTTGCTGTGTGGATGAAAAAAAAAAAAATAGTAATAAAATGTAAGGATTCCAAGATGGCCGCCGGGAGTAGAGGAGTGTAGAGAGTGAGCTCCTCCTGCATGCCTCTGGGAAGAAGGGTTGTGAGAGCCCCCCCCCCCCACAACTGAGAATAAAGTCAGCCACATTGCTTTTACGACCCCCACGATTGGGGAGTGATCTTGGTGAGAGATCGGTCGAGGGGAACACTGTGAACGGACTGCGACCATTGTGAGGAGCTTCTTGGGTGTGGCAAATGGAGCGCCGAGCAACGCAGACGGAAGGGAGGCGGATCGGCGCCCTGATTCGACTTTGGCTTTGGGACCCCTGAGCCAGCTTGCATAGTGGGTCTCGTGGATGTTCAAGGAGCAGGTGACTCACAGTCACATGGAGAAAATGCAGGGAAGGCGAGTGCTCCACAGCGGGATCTGCAAACCTCGACCTCCAGTCATAGTAAGGAGCGTATTCCTACTGATACAAGGAGTGTGAACTTAGGATTGACCTTCGGCCTTCGGAAGGAGCATACCTGTATTGATAAAAGGGCTGTGGGAAGGAGAAGCAGCCCACTGATGGTGCATGCTCTTGAATAAAGCAATGAGGAGTGACTGCATGGTAGTTTAACCACGTTGAAGCTTTGGGCGAGTCACAAGGGCATATGTGTGTGCAAGCTTCAGAAACAGGGACTGTTATTGACAAACAAAGTCAAATGTCATGAGCAACAGAGCCTATATTATTATAAAAGAATTACCAGCAATTAGTTAGGGAGGCGTAAGCAATAATTGTACACATTTAAAGCTTTATTTGAGTGAGCCCATTTATGAGGAAAGACTATATTGTGATTCAGCCATCGATAAGGAGTTCTCTCAGTAGTTACTATATGATGGCTGACAGAACCTATTTAACAACCAAGGAATAGCAGACCTAATACAAATACAAGGGAGGAGAATAACAACATTAGGCATGTGCCATTTCTATAATTGAGACAAAACGGATTATGGACGGGTGAGGGTAAGGCACAAACTGGATTCTGGATACCATCGGAGTACTCAAAGACTTTGGGGGTGAATCTGTATGTAGTGAGTGGAGAGATGCAATAGTGCACAAATTGGTGAAGGATCCTTTACTAGTTTGAAGTATGTACACAGTCACAAAGGTGGTATTGTAAAAGAGAGACCTGACATAGTACAGCAGTGGTCACTGGAAGATAACTATTTACCTTCTGACTGGTTGCAAGCGTATGTTTTACTTGAGCTGTGAAAAAGATATATGTGCATTGCTTGGGAGTGGATTCTATATTGCTCCCCTCAATATTGCAGTAATCTGGCTAGAGACTTATAGCAATAATATAACCTCTGCGGCTGTAGTACTGACCTGTGGCCATAGATCCTCCCGTACAAATGTCTTGGAATAAAACCAAAGAACCGACAGAGGGAGCTCCCACCCCAAGATGCAGAAGAAGAAACAGGAGAGGGCAATTTCAAAACTTTGGTGTAAAGAGGGGGAAGAGGGGTCTACTGAGGGTTGTCTGGCAACCAATCAAGACAGTTCTTTGGCTTCAGTGCCACATACACCATCGGAACACAAGTCAACAACAGAAACAATTAAATAATGCTTTATTGACTTCACGGACCAAACAACAGCAACGCTTCAATCTCAAATCACCCTCATAAGAACAGAACTCACACAATCCTTGCAGGAGGTGAAAAGTGATATCAATAATCTTGCGGAACGAGTAGAAACAAATGAGTCAGCGATCCAAACAATAGCAGAAGACACTCGCAAAATAGATCTATTGACTGATCAGTTGGCAATGGCAACGCAAAACTTTGAAGTACAACTGGAAGATCTGGAAAATAGATCGGGGAGATCTAACATTAGGGTCAAACTACTTATAGAAATTATGGGAATTGAGGCCTACAATGCAGCAGGTGTTTCAAGACCTACTAGATCTGAAAAAGGGAGAAGATGTACTTACTGATTGACCATATACATAGGGTTGGTCTGAAATATAAAGAGCCTGGAGCAAGATATAAGTATGTGTTTGCTGCAATTCAAAAATATGATCATAAAGAGGCTATTTTGTAGGCCGCAAGGAAAGCAGCTCCCATTAAGGTTAATGGCTTAGAAATTCAACTATTCCAAGGCCTAGCACAAGCAACCTTAATGAAGCGAAGGCTGATGGGTCCAGTAGTACAGGCCCTAATCAAAAATCAGGTTTGTTATAGGGGGACATTTCCTTTTGGACTTTTCACATGCGATGGACAGCAGCATCAGCTAACGTTGTGCGAAGAGGGTCTGCGATTCTTAAAATTGGCGGATGACGACAAAGGGAACCAGCCAAAAGATACTCGTACAGTTTAAGGAAAAGGGAGATTCAGAAGATGGGAAAATACCAAATTACTTAGAGATAAGACAATGTGAGAAGTGTTTGAAGGTATCGAAGTTGGCATATGACTTCCACTGCTGCGGTGAGGGGGGATTTGAAATCGTGTTAATAGTGGTATAATGTGTAATAACTATAAGATCGAAAATAGCAATGGTCTGGGGGTGTCATGACCCTTACCCCTGGCACTCACTGGCAAGTCAGCCTTCCAGTTAGGGCCAGGTCAAAGGCCTTAAAACCTCATCCAAGACACTCTTGAAGTCAGTCCTGGCGCCTTTGGTGCCAAGCTCATAACCATCATGAAGACCAACATTAGAATGGGACTATTTACTTGGGACTATTTAACTTGGGGGGGTTTAGCCAACATGGAGGCACACACATAGCTCAGTTACAAGGAACTGAGCAATGCGGTCTAGTCTTTTGGGTGTGGCAGGCCTGGGACTATTTTACCTGGACTACTTTACCTGAGACTATTTAAACCACACCCAAACAGCAGAACATGCTTTTCGTTATTCTGCTGTGGGCAGCGTAACGCTCACTGTGTCCAGTTCTTTGATGCCAGCTTACCTGAAACCAAGGACCTGCAGAGAGAGAAAGAACACTACGAAACTTACCTGGAACAGTATCCTGTCTTCAATCCATCGCCGACTTCAGTTCCACTCACCTGAAGGTACGAACTCCATCATCCGGCACTGCATGCATCCTGGAATACCATAACCTGGAAAGAGGAGAAAGAAAGACAACATTAGTAAGTGTTTACTCACGTTTCCTTCCGAATGAAGAAAGCCGCACAATTCTTACCTGGGTAGTCATCTCCTGGTCAGTATCATTGCTGGAACATTACGGCTCTCGGCGAGGAACATCGCAACCTGCAAGGAGAGAAAAGACACAGGTTAGCAATTTAAAAGGCGAAACAGCGCTGTGCATTGTGCATTACTCACCGGACAGCATTGCGCACACCGCGCTTTCGCCTACCGGCCCATGCTCATCTTCAAGCTGCATGACAACACCAAAATACCTTTCCATACCTAAAAGGAAAGAAGCAAGACATTATTATTCAAACTAAGAGGAACATAAGAACTGCATATAAAGACTGTAAAGCAGCAAACCTAAGGAGTCGCAGCAGGCCTGGATTCCCACAGGGGGGGCTTGCACCAGTGAAGTAACTTGGTCGCTGCTCGCCCCCCACATCTACGCGCCCCTGCCACGAGGAGCAGGACAGAGAATCCACCTTCTACAATGTTAAGGTGAGGAGAGGGCCCAAGGGGGAGGAAGGAGTTGAGGCCAAGGGAGGTGGGAAAACATAAAGACAATCTGGTATTGAATCTCCTATATTGCAGACCCATCTTTAACAAGAGGCCTTACCAAGGGACCGGGAGAGGGTTTGAGAGTGTAAATCATCCAACCAGGGCTGGGTGGCGTCCCCGTGGATAACAGGCGAGTGTAACAGGGAGATGGCAATGCTGACAGGGACAAGATGTTTTAGTTGGAGACGGCAGGAGATGGAGGGTATACTCTTGGTGCTTGGAATCGGGGGGGTGCATGACATAGGTAGACCTGCACAATTAATCCCAAGGTGTGAAGTGGGACTCCTCCTCCACGGTATGATATGTAGAAGGATGAGAATGAGGTTGGGCTTGACCGGGGAGAAGGGGAGGATCAGGGAGTGGGCTAAGTTAGAGAGGGGTGGGGGTTATTGTGTTGGGGGGAAAGTTTCAGAGGGTTAGGGGATTTAGCCTGGGGGGACGGGTGGGAGGAAGCAGACAGCTTCCCAAAATATGAATGGTCTGAGTATATTCAGAATAGATGGGAGGAACAAGAATTTTGATGTCCTGTACTTGAATGTTATGGGCTTGAACTCCCCGGTCAAAAGATGCAAAGTTGGGTCATTCTTGAATCGGGAGAAACCTGATATAGTGGCGTTTCAAGAGAAACATGTGTCACGGGGAGATGCAAACAAGCTTAAATTATATGGTTACTCACACATTGTTCAATCCATTGACAAGGGAAAGAAAGGTGGGGTTTTAGTAGCTTTTAAAAGTTGGGTAGGTCAGACCATACAGGCACAAGAAAAAGATAAAGAAGGAAGATACTTATTTGTTAAAATACTGCTGGGCCGAAGGCATTACACGATTGCAACGATTTATGCTCCAAATATGGGGCAGGATGTGCTTCTACAACGAGTAATGAATAAACTAGAATGGTTTGCAGAGGGACAAATCATTCTCACTGGGGATCTTAATATGGCCTGGGATCCCCAGATTGATAGGAGCAAGGCAACTCGGACATCACAACGACCCCTAACGCAAAAACTAAAAGCGTCCATGGCGAGCCTATCGTTGGTAGTTGCTTGGAGGGAAACTCAAGAGGGGACAAGGGGTATACATTTTACTTATCAGTATACCAGACATTCTCCAGGATAGACTATGTGTGGGTCTCGGTATCATTGTTGGGGCGAATACACCAGATGGAAATGGGTCCAATAGTTTCATCTGACCACGCACCATTAAAATTGATGATCACACATGGAAATGAAGGGTCAGGGTTGTGGCGATGGAAACTCCCGGAGCACATAATCAACGATCAGGTAATGGATATTCGGGAAAAGATTAAGCAATACGTAGAATTAAATGGGACTCTGGATACCCTGGATAAGTGGGTTTGGGACGCGTTTAAAGCAACCATAAGGGGGGAACTTATTGCAAAAAAAGGGAAAAAGTATTATTAGCAGCCCAAGGGGAAATGGAGTCCCAAATAAAATCAGTTATGAAGAAAATGGTCACAAACCTAGCGGTATAAATTCAGAAAAAAAGTAGGTACGTTCGGGGCCAACTAGACTTATTACAAACAAGGCAAGCAGAGAAGGCCCTGTTATATTTAAGGCAGCTCTATTATATTAAAGCTAACAAGGACGATTCCCTGCTGGCACGTCGGGTACGGAAGAAGGAGGAAGCTAGAGTTATCTGTACTATTATATCAGGGCAAGGAAAAGTCGGCTCTTCCTCTAGGCACATAATAGATGCCTTTGCTTTATATTACTTGGTGCTATGTTCTTCGAATCGTCCTGATCCTGAGTACAAAAGGCATACCTGGAGCGATGCTGGTTAAACAAACTAGAATTGGCAGACACTGAAGAGTTAGAGGGTCAAATAACATCAGAGGAAGTTTGCGAAGCAATAAAGTCATTGCTCCTCCGCATGGCACCAGGACCAGATGTATTCATTGGAATATTTTGTAAGACCTATAGTGAAGACTTAATCCCGGTGTTGACGTCACTGTTTAGTTCTTTCAGGGGAGAGGGTATTATTACGTCCTCCATGGAAGAAGCAAAGGTGGTACTTTTCCCAAAGCCAGGGAAGGATAGGACCCAATGCAGTTCCTACCGACCCATAGCTCTCATCAATATTGATGCTAAGCTATATACTAAATACTGGCAACAAGATTGGGAAGGCTGGTACCATCGCTGATACATACTGATCAATCTGGGTCTGTGCCGAATAGATAAACATTTGATAACATTCGACGGGTGGACCATTTAGTGGAAAGAATAAATAAGGCACAACTATCAGCAGGGTTATTAACACTTGTTGCCGAGAAGGCATTCAACCATGCCAAATGGTCCTTCTTCTTTCTAACAATGGAATAAATGTGACTCGGTGCAGGATTTATGCAAATGGTAAAGGCAAACTACCGAACCCTGAAACTGCGATTAGCTATCAATCCGAATCCCTCCAATGAGATTAGTGCTACGAGAGGGACCAAACAGGGGTGCCTGTTCTCTTCAATATTGTCTGCATTACATCTTGAGCCATTATTGTCTAGAATTAGAGAAGAGGAGAAAATCAAAGGGATTCAATTTGGGGGAGAAGACCATAAAGTCATGGGGCCTCATTACGAGTCTGCCGGTCCAGACTTAACATTGCCGGTATAACCATACCGGCACCGTTTCCGCGATCGGCAAATTCTGACCTAGATCCTGGAAATACCACCACCATAAACCGCCACAGCAGAGTTAAGGCACCCGTAAACTGCGTCGGCGGGGAAACACCCCAGTTACCGGCAATACGTAACACTGTGTGCATTAAGAGTATCACAGACATGGAAACACTGCCACAAAAATGGCGGAAAAACCGTGGACACAGTGGCGGTATCGCCGCCACCGCGAACATGACGTTAAACAGTGCTTGGTGAGCTGACTCAGGCCACAGGTGCACCAAATGAGCCAAGCTGGACCCAGCAGGCCACTGGGAGCCTACAAAAGGCTCACACTCACACCCAGGCCAACTCAAAACACAACTATGCAGGCAGCAGCTGTAGCAGCATTGGGACTGGGGCTATTGAACCTAAGGCAGCACTGCACATGGTGGCAGTAATGGTGCAGAGGAGGATGAGGCGGAGGAGGCACAGGTGGCAGTTAGCAAACCCTGCACCCATGCCAAACCCAATTGTGCGGCCGGCACGACCCTGCGGGCAGCCTGCAATACCCCGCATCAGGGCCTCTCCCTGGAACCTGACCCCAGGACAGATGCACACATTATACCGGCTGGACCGTCCAACAATCATGTACATCACCACCATGCTTAAGGACGACATCAGCAGCCACATTGGCATTTCGACAGCAATCCACCCCCTCCTGAAGGTGGTGTCGGTACTCAATTTTCTTGGCACCGGAACTTATCAGCACACAGTTGGTGAGCTGCGTGGGCTCTCTCAACCCTGTTTTTCAACAATATTGGGACAGGTACTGTATGCCCTGCTGTGCCATGTGTCGGAACACATCTCCCTACCCCGTACCCTTGACCAGGTCATTGCCACCAAGTTGGCCTTGCATGCCATTGCGCCCATGCCAAATTGCATAGGTGCAGTAGACTGCACCCACATAGAACTGACAGTACCACGTGCAATGGAGATGGTGTACCGCAATAGGAAACTGTACCACTCACTGAATGTACAAAAGGTATATGACGCCGGACAAGTGATAATACATTGCTGCGCACGTTTCCCGGCTCAACACATGACTCAATGGTCCTGCGGAATTTGACATTGCCACGGTACATGGAACGCTACGCTGGACAAAACACATGGCTATTGGGTGAGTTCAACTGCCAATGCACAGGCCCTGTGGAAAGGGGGGGTGTGTCCAGGGCAATGACCTGTGTGAGTGGGCTGCTACAACTGCACATACATCACCCCCCGGCCCATGTAATGGACAGTCAGTACAACCCACATATCACAAAGCTACACATGACAGGTTGCCACAGTGTGCCCGTACACACCCTGCCAAATGAGCCACACAACCAATACTACCACAAGCCCATACAACTTGAGCCACTCAATACAGCCACCAACACTACACACCACTCCCCCCCCATGGCACATGATGCCTGCACATGAGGCATCCTGCATCGACCACATCATCACAGTCTATTTATTGACTCCTCCATGTGTGTACATCACTGCACAATGCCATACTTACCAACCACTATTGTCCGCAAGGGCAACTACATACGCACAGCAAGTCGTTGGACAATGTCCAAATGCCAACGTCGACAACTATGACCCAGGAATGGTAATCACCCACCAGTCCGACCACTGCTTGGCCCATATTGATGAATGAATGATGACACAAGATTGCACTGCATCTGATCAAGACATGATACCACAAACACTGACATGTCCCCCACATTTACATCCCATGTAGCTGATGCTGGATATGCACTGATGACGCCTGTACAGAGGCCAAGGAACAGGCATGAGGAGGCGTACAACAGGGCACACGTCCATACACGTGGCATGATTGAGAGGAAATTTGGCCTACTGAAGGTCAGGTTCCGCTGCGTTAGCAGATCTGGCGGATCACTGCTCTACAACCCAGTGAAGACGGGTAAAATTGTGCTTGTGTGTGCCATTCTGCACAATCTGTGCATGCGCAGGAACATTCCGCTGCCCCAGACACAGGATGATGATGGAGTTGAAGATGGTGATGGGGATGGGAATGGGATGCTCCACTCCCTCGAGGGGGTGCACAAGATGACCAACAAGCACAGGATACACTCATTCGCATTTACTTTTGAGAGACTGCACATTGACAGCAATGCATGGATATGACGATGCCGGTTAATAAATGGATTGACTGCAAATGAAATGACTGATGTCCACTCATTATAGAATTTTTCAAAGATGATATATTGTAAACAAAACAGGAAAGAAGGTGCATTGGGTAGGGAAGCTGTACACCCGTGCCCACCCACCACCCAAACGTACCTACCCCCAACCAGGCCCCCAACTACTAACCCCCTAATGGACCTCCCCCACCACCCAATCGTACCCACCCCCAACCAGGGCCCAAACTACTAACCCCCTAGTGGACCTCCCCCACCACCCAAACATACCCACCCCCATACACCCATCGTGTCCGGAATGTCATGTCTATCGCCATGCCCACACGGCACAATTTGCGGGGGCGCTTATGTGCACGAGTGTCCTTGCCAGCGGGTCCAGTCAGCTGACTAGAGCGCCTCCGTGGGCTGGCAGTGGCAGAGCTTGATGGGGTGGTGCTGGCTGAGGTGACTGCTGGTGTGACTGTGGGCACACGTCCTTGAATCGCCTGCTGGGCAACCAATATTGACTCCGCTATGCTGGATTGCACACTGTTGCCTTCCCTGACATGGCGTACCAGGGTGACGATGGCAGTGGCAAAACGTCCAATGGCCCTGGAGAGCTGAAGCACCGACATCTCATTGCTCTCACGTTGCAGCCTTGCCTCCTCCAGCTGCCTTTCCACGAGCTGCATCAGGGTGGCCTGTTGTCCCTCAATGCGCTGCCTGCGGGTACTGAGCTCAGCCATGGAGGGCGTTGGGGAGCGCATGGGGCTGTGCATTGTTTGGGGGATGAACTGTAGGCCATGGATGGATGACTGCTCATCTGTGTTGTCCCCATCACCCTGTTGTACAACTTCGGCCTGCAAGGCCAGGGCACTCATCACTCGATGCAGCCTCCTCAGCAGTACAGATGGGCTGCAGGATGGCATCCGGGGCCATGGTGGGTGCCTGCATGGGGATGGTGGCGTCCGCTGGTGCTTGTGTGCCCGGTGTAGCTGGTGCTCGTGTGCCAGAGGAGCTAGCATCGTCCTCCTGAGCAGGAGTGCTGCGTTGGGCGCGTGCAGGTGGCCGCTGCGTCGCCTGTTGGCCGTCATCAATGTCACTTGGCATAGCTGTGGGGATACAGAGGACATGCTGTTAGTTGTGTGATGTTACCTGATGTGTCCATCACATGCATCAAACTGAACGATCCGTGACCACTTGCATGTACACACTTATGACTGTTGATGCACTCAGGTGTGTGTGTCTCTGCTTTCACTCACTCGTCAGTAGGTCCAATGGGTCACTCCTGCCCTGGCTGGAGGAGGGGGGGTCAGTGGGTCTATTGGGTCACTCCTGCCCTGGCTGGGGGTGGGGGGCGGTCAGTGGGTACACTGGGTCACTCCTGGGAAACATTCATACTTATGTCTTTGTACTTTGTGCACTTACCGGCACTGCAGGTGGGCTCACTCCTGCCTCTGCGTCTCTGATGCCGTGGATGCGCTCGAGGTGTAGGACACTGCTGCAGCACTCCTCCCACGACTGCAACTTGACAGGGGATGCAGGGCCTCCACCGGTGCCAGTGCTGTCCTAGCGGTGTGCAGCGATGAGGTTGCGCACCCTGAGCCCGAGGTCATCCCACCTCTATGGCAGTCCTTCACAGTGCGTGTTGTCACCCCAACCGCTGTGCACTTGCGTGCTGCTTTGGCCCACACCTCCTTGCGGTGTTGCTGGGTAGCGCGCCGCTGGTCTGCACTGAAGAGCATTTCTGCATGCTCCACAATGTGTTCAACCAGTACTGTCAGCTCGGCCTCAATGAAGCGCTGCTTTCGCTGTCTATGTGCTGGGATCCTGGATGCCCTGGTGGTAGATGTATTCTCAGTCTCAGGGAGGTGTTCTGACCTGTGGTGTCTGAGGATGGCAGTGGATTGTGCTTTATATAATGGCCTCCTCTCTGTTTCCGTTTTTTTTGCGGTCACGGTTTTTCCACTTCCAGTGATTCCGTGTCCATGACGGCCAGGGCAGACACGGGTTTTGCACCGCGTTTTTTGGTGGTATGTCCATGTGCATGGGTGTTTACGTAACAACGGTGACACCGTTTCCACCTTGGATTGTTGCGCGCGACCTACAAGCCGTAATCGGCCGTTCATTCCGCAACCTTGCGGTCGCGGAAACGATGTCACCATCGTCAGGGAATCACTGGATTCCGCACCGGTGGACTCGTAATGAGGCCCATGGCCTTTGCAGATTACTTATTGCTGATACTAGAGGATATGTCTTCTTCGTTTTCAGCTTTAACAGTTGAGTTGACACAATTCAGGAAAGAAAGCAAAAATCATGAAGTTTCAGGAGGGGAAAATTACAGACAAGTGGGAATCCCACGACAATCAATTCATAGCAACGAAACATGGTATGCTTATCAGACTCATTGGAGTCAATATATGGAGCAAATTACCCCCCTCTCCTGATATCAAATAAACGTTGCCTAAAGAACGAAACGTTTTGACAATATCACGGATGGGAAGAATAAATGTGATTAAAATGATGATTCTGCCCATGCTATTGTACTTTTTCCAAGCTTTACCGATCGGGTCTCATTTAAATTATTTAAGGAACTTAATAAGGTTTTGAGGGACTATATATGGAAAGGTAAGAAACGCAGAGCTGTCTGGAAAATATGAATAACTTCAGTACAAAGAGGAGGAATGGGGGTACCTCACTCCCAGATTTACTATTAGGCTGCCCAATTGCGGATTATCAGGGAATGGTTTAAAGGGGACTACGAAAGAATGTGGGTACGAATGGACAGAGCGGTAGTGGACAAACCTCTCCAGGAAGTTCTATGGTGCCAAAAACAGGACTGTCCTGTTAATATTTATAGAAGTAAAATAACAGCGTTGATAGCCCAGATATGGGATGCAGCGGTGCGAAGAGTAGGCATTACAGCGTTTCACTCTCTTTTTACATCTCTTTTTCGCAACCCCCAGTTTACTCCGGCATTAGAACAGAATGCATTCAAGCAATGGGAGGAAGCGGGATGATTGAAGATGGGTGATATGTTTGAAGGACAAGAGATTAGAACTTTCCAGCAATGCAAGCAGGCATTCCTATTGAACGAAAACTAACGATATGCTCAAGTACGCCATTGGGTAATGGGAAACAAACAACACATAATAAGGGATCTATCAGCTTTTGAGAACTACATAATTACTAGTGCGGGATACAGGCATATGGTGGGGGCACTGTACAAGATATTTGGAGAGAACTTGAGTCGAACACAATGGAGTTATGAGAAGTTGTGGGAGAAGGGCATAGGTATTGCAATATCAGAGATTCAGTGGTTGGAGGTTTGGAAGGGAATTCCTAAATTGATGCAGGCAATTCAAATACGGGAAATTTGGGTGAAAGTGATGGTTCAATGGCATCTAACGCCCGAGAAGTTGCATAGGTTCTATAATGTTTCTGAAGAATGCTGGAGGGGATGCAAGGAAAAAGGAACTTGGGTACATATCTGGTGGGATTGTCAGAGAATTAAACTGTTCTGGGGAAAAGTGAACAAAGCTATGCATGAGATAGTTGGCCTCCAGATTCGAAGAGACATATGTGAGTTATTGCTAGAACTGGGTGATGTTTTGGAGATTCTAACTGAAAAGAAACAAAGGAAAGCCCATGTGATATTGATAGTAGCTGCAGTGTCACTCAAAGCCCAAAAATGGAAGCAGTCTGAGCCCCCATCAGAATAAGAGTGGTTAACAACAGTTTGGCATTCTATCTCCCTAGTGTGGGTTACCTATGTCGTACAAGGGGAACAAAAGAATTTCATGAAGGACTGGGAGTTTGTTTTGGACTTTCTCCACAAAGACGTTCGTGAGAATTGGTGCCTGCAAAGGCTGCAGATTTTGGACTTATTCAATGAAGGACTATACCATCTGGATTCTAATACTCTGTGTGCATTAAATCTAGCTGTCCGGAAGTGAGAGGGTGGGAGCATAGATGGTAGGAGGTAGGAGGTGGGATTTAGGGTGGGGGAGGGTGGTTTTTTTTTTCTTCGTTGTTGTCATGCCCTGTGGTAGGTGGCGTGTTTGGGACCACTGGAAAAGGGGCCGCCATTGATGGTTCCATTACCCTTTCCCCTGCGTCTCTTTTGCAGGTCTAGTTCTTTTGTCTCGCGTCTGTCACCGGTGGTATATTACCAGACACTTCCGGGTGACGGACACGTTGCAACAATCTAGGTTTCCTCCTGTGTTGTACCGCTCGATATCATTTCTCCTTGCGTATTCCGCCAGCTTTCCTGTGTTCCTCTGCCGCTATATTTGCAGCTTCTCCCTCTTCTCTCCTCTTTCTCCTTCGCTCCTGTTCTGCTCTTCCCTCTCTCCAGTTCCTCCCGCTTCCAGTGCCTGCTGCCGTCCCTCCTGTCTCCCACTTCTGCTTACTCTCCAACTTGTGTTCGGTTTACTTCTTTCCACTTACCTCGTGCTGTTTTGTTCCGTTTGTGTTATCTGGAGCCTTCTACTTTTCGCTGATATTCTCCCAGTCCTCTACAGCCTCCATCTTCCTGGATTTTTGGTTGCTGTTCCAGCCTCCTGACATCTCAAATCATTCTTGGGGTTTTTTGTGCCTCTGGCTTTTTCCCCATTCTGGCGGTCACAGAGGATTGTCCACCGCCCACCGATTCAGTTGCGTTGTGGCGTCCTTCCGTGGCCGACCCTACCTCCACAAAAAAAGGAGAAGCCCAGCCCTAAAGGAAGAAAGAAATCGGACCCCAAGTGGAAAATTAAAGGTGAGGAGGAAGGGGAAGGTGGAGAGACGGAGTCCTCTTTGGAGGAAGAGGATATTTCGGACCCGTGTGACAGTTGTTTAATTTTGAAGTGCTGTAAAAATGAAAATACTAATAAAAATATGTTTTTAAACAAGTAACACATTTAAAAAAAGAATTGTTTTAAATGTGTGCTAAAGGCCCCACAATTCAAGAACATTCGCTGTGCGATGAATGCACCTAGATTCAAAGATCATTGTGTGTTTGCTGCTCATCGATTCAGGACACTCAGTGTGTGTGTAACAAAGCGTTACTATTATCCACACTCACAGTTCCACCAAGTGCAACAGCTCGGCTACCCTAGCAATTCCTCCCAGTGCGTTGTGTTGGTGGTACCATGGCAAAATAGAGAGCCCAGTGAAAATAGAAAACTGGATAAATAGCAGGTGGTAGTGAATGAGGAGTGACAAGGTTTTACCAGAGCACAGTGATGGCTGTGTTCCCCACCCGCACCTCCTTACATAATTGTCGCTGTAGGTTGTTCCGTCAGGCGTCAACGGGTGAGAAAATGAGGCACCCAGGAATGGGGCTCTCATAAGGGGCTGCCCTTCGTCTTATGCCCCAAGCCATCTGTTTGGGAACGCTGATCTGTGAGAGTCAACGAAAGCTGAAGTCCTCCAGTGGCGCAGGTCAAGACCAGAGCGGATGTGCTGTGTCTCCTGGTCAGGTATCTTAAGTGTAGGCGTAGAATTGGAGGGGGAAACTCAGGTTGCAGGGGGGAAAGCCAGGTTCTGAGGGCCTTTCTGAAGGTAAGGTGGTCTTCTAGGAGGCAGAGGTTGAGCGGGAGGGAGTTCCAGAATGTGGGTGCTTGGATGGAGAAGGAGGTTTCTCCTAATCTGGTGGAATTGAAACAGAGGACCACCAGAATGCAGGCAGAGCCAGATCTGAGGTTTCTGTTGGGTAGGTAATGAGAGTTTGTTTTGGAGGAATTCAGGCCCTTTGTTGTGGAGGGCAGGGCGTGTGATGTATATGGCTATGAAAGTGGCCTGATGGCTAACTGGGAGCCAGTGGAGCACCCTAAGTGCATTGGATATGTGCTCTCTAGGGAAGAGAGCACAGAGGAGTCTTGCATCAGAGTTTTGGATATTTGGAGCTTTATGAGCTGAAAGGCCGGGACGCCTAAGTATAGGAGTTGGCGTGATCTAGGTGAGAGAGTATGATGGCCAGTATTGCAGAGATTCTGTGGGGGTAGGAGAGATGCAGGAAGATTCGCCTGAGAATGCAAAAGTGAAAGTGACATGATTTGGAGACAGTGTTGATGTGGCGATAGTGTAAGGTTTGTCGAGGGCTACTAGGAGTTTGCAGACTCAGAACTCATGCAAGGCCCAACATCTTCCCCTAAAAGGAACGCATGCCCAGACAGACAGCAAGTTCAACTGCGATTTATTGCAGCCAAAACCAACAGGGATCAGTACAAGGATAGAAGGACAATCCATGGAGGTCTCGTCTTTCCCTGGCTCGTAGGCCAGTTTTGATCCAAAATCGCATCATAGTGACGTCCCATCTTGGGCCCTACTCCAGAAAACCTATTGTGCGACAGGATTAGGCATTCAGTAGTAGTAGACCTATAGTGGACCCTACACATGTTAATTCACTGGCTTTCACATGGCCTGACCCATCCCCAATTATCTAATTCTACCCAATGTTTCAGTGTGAGGGTCTTACCATTGGTTCTTGCCCATTACTACCCACCCCTAGGATACTGAACTATGGTTGGCTAGAGCTGACCTCCCCATGCATGGGATTTGAAATGGTTCTCAGCTCGAGGTGTTACCTTCCCAAGGTAATAAGAGCAACTATGTGTCTGCACTGTAACGTGTGTGCACCAGAGTGCCCGTTCATATCATGCAACTCTTGTCTTCTCATGTAACAACTTTGTTGCAAGCTTCTGGCTGGCAGCGTGAGACAGTGTCTCTTCCCAGCGCCGGTTTCGATTCATTATCCAGGCTTGGCGAGCCACATGTCTAAACACTGTGTTGGAGCTCCTTCTGGGCTCAGATTATTTGCATTTACTGCAGCTGGTGTTACTGTCGTTCAGGGAATGGAATGTCACTCGTCTCTCTGGCCTTGGCAGCCAGCCTTGTTCACACATTTGCTTTGCTGTGCAGCATGAATTCAGCTCTTTGTTGAGGGTCTGTGGCCTGCTGTGATTTTCCTAAGCCGTGTCATGGCTTCTGTATGTTGTGCTATATTCTGCATATGTTAGTCACACTGAACCGTCAGGTCCCATAGGTGCTGCTGCAGTTCCAAAAGCTAGTTGCATGTAAGCATTTGCAAGCATTCATTCTGGATCTCTTGCTTCTTGCAGTTTCTGTGTTGCTGCATTTAAGCTAGTGACAAAATAATAAAGCAATGACAGTATGTATATGTGTCTGTCCTCTAACTATGCAGCTGTTCATCCGTTTTCATTGTGTACTCAAGTGTGTGTGTTTCATTGTGAGGATGGCACGTGTGCTTCTTGTCTAACTCGACTGAGTCGTTGTGTCTCTAACAGCGTCATTGGCTTTGGCTTCTTGGCGCATTAGTCAATGCTTTCAATTGAAGTTTCCTTAGTTGCCGCCTGAGTGTCTTCATCTACTCTGGGTAGGGTATGTACCTCCCCTGGTCTGTAGGGTAGGCGGAGTGGGTACCTTTTTGTGTACTTGTCAATAACTGGGGGACATGGGAATTGGTGCAAAATAGTATGGGCGGTCATGATACCTTTGGTCCCTCTTCCGCATCATATACTTCATTGGTGGGGGCGGGTAGGATGATTTTGCACATCCCTCTTCAGTCCCCCTTCTGGTCAATATGTCGACCACATCCTTATAGGGCCGTCCTCCTTCCCTTGGCTGCCATATCTTCTTTATTCCTCTGAGATGCCCATAAAAGTTTGTGTGGTCATCGAATTACCAGTGCATGTAACAGCATATTACTTCGGGGTTGCACCAGACCCACTTCTCTTCATAGAACGTTGGATCATGGTGGTTGTCCAGCTTGATCACTCCTTGTGGGTATTAATTCAGACTGCAAAATCCTTTCTCTCAACTTGTCTCGTTCTGCAACAATCTCATATTGTGTTCCTCCTATGTTCACATCCATTAGTATCTGCATTCCGATTGCCTCTTCTGCTGTCTTCGTGAATCTTCCAATACATATTTTAATTCCATATGCTGATGCTGTTCCTAATATAAATGCTCAAGCTAGTATCTTCAGTCCGTCTGACAGCCATGATGGCATCCATGACCATAGGTATGCTACCCAGCTCTTATCCTTCCCCGTCCCTCATGCTTTATTTTCCATCTTCGCATGCATTTGTGCCAATTGTGCAACTGCGTCTGAGAGAGGTCTGTTTTCTTTATCGTTAGCTGGTATGAATGTGCAACATAAACTTCCTATCTTTGCTCAAACTCCTCCTTCCCTCACTGTGAGGAGATCCAGAACATATCTATTCTGGAGCGCCACCAATCTTATTGCTCTGAGTTCTTCCATTACGGCATGGAACCCATTCACTGTTGAGTTAATTGTTACCATCAACTCACGACGAGTAATCTGTAGCCACTTCGCGTTTGTGTACGTTTGTAGTCCTGGTATTAGTGATGTAAACAACATTTGGGTTCTACTAAATAGTCTGTGTTCTGCTGGTATTTCATCAAATGCCGCTTCTGACTTTGCAGAAAAGTAATTCCCCCCCACCTCCTCTTCACTCTGCTCAAGCTGTTCTGTTTCTCTACCTTCTCTGTTTGGGCTGTTGGTGCTATCTTGACTGACCTCTTCTACCGTCTGTTATTGTCCATCTTTGGGAAGTCATCGAGCTTCACATCCTTTCTGGGTACCACCAATGATGGCTTGTTGGTGTGTACTAGGGAGCATACTCCTCTCCATTCAGTTGGCAGCTTCTCATAGGCTTTTGATCCACATGCCCAGTATGGCATGTTCCTGCTCTCGTGGCTGGAAGCTACTCTACTGTCTTGCATCCAATGTTCTCGCCAACTTCTACATCGCCATTGTTCTGATAGCACAGGGCTGTTGTCTTCAGAGGAATTATTGGCATTGGTCCAGCTTCGTTCGGCACTCACGTCAGCAAATTCGTGCTCGTATCCCATTCCTTCAGGCACTTGTCATTTTCTTCCTGTACCTTGTTCACTGCTGCCTGTGCTAAGGTCAGTGCCTTGCTTCCTACCACTTTATCTTCCCATTTGTCATTAGTGTAGACTCGTCCATACACTAGTATCTGTGGTCTTTCCCAGCATCCAGGCTCTCTTCCTATCTCCTTTACTCTTGTTCAATGACATGACTATTACTTCAGTGTTATAGTTTTCGTCTCTCCTTTCTCAGGGCCATCAGTTATGTACTGCAGTCCTTCATGCAGCTGGCAATAGTTGTTCATCATGTCTAGTTTCTTTACGTAGTTATCTTCATACGGGAACGTTGATTTAGACATCCATCTCAATGTTGCTGTCTTCTCTTGAAATCTACCTCGTGTCTACACCATTGTGAGATACATCAGGCATTGCACTCTTGCTGCAGGTATTTTAGTTGCAATGAACGTTCGAGAAGGACTCATGGCGGATTAAGGAGGATACAGCTTTCCCCGTTGGTTTCTCTACCTACTTTGGACAAATGTTTGTACCACATGTTGTTTGTAATCCGTGCTGTGTCTGTGAGATACATGTCAACTCCCGTCATGTCTGTATCAACACTGCGCTTACCTCTCCTTACCTTATCGGCATTGTCTTCTCATCCATCTGACATGGTTGTCCTTTCTGCTAGGGTTGGGGTATTGTTAGTAGAGGACACATTGGTAATACTTACAGCAATATAAAGCGACCAGAACACAATTGCCAGTACGCCACTGGAAATCAGTAAACACACCATGATAATATTTTTTATTGTCTCTGTCATGACCACTTACGCTGCTGGATCCTTGCAGCTGATGAGATGATAAAGTTGCCTGCCTAAAAATCGTTAAGAAAAGCAGTTATTGGTTTAGTATTTGTCAGCACTCTCAAGCTCAGCAAACGAAATAATCGCTGATTGCAAAAGCAAAGAACTTCTCCCAGACCCGTCTTGCTGAGGGGTCTCTTAATGTGGGCAGAACAGGGTATGCCCTGTGTACCAGTTGTGAGCATGCTTGGGCCAGATATTCTATGAATACAAAGAAATCTACTGTAGGGGCTCCAGCTCGGAATCTTCTGGGTCTCCTTATATAGTGCACAAACTGGTTGGAAAATGCTTCAGTGTGATCAATGAGAGGTAACATCAGGAGGATAATCTATAAAACCCTCACTACATTCATGTTGACCTGCGTGTGCGTAAAAGAAAATGACAGACAGTGTTTTTAACTATCTATTTGGACACGTATGCCAGTTGCGACATCTGCTACTTGGGATCGTCGACCCTTTGGGTCACCTGGCTTCCCTAACTCCGTGAGATCCATTTGCTCTTGTTGTTCGCCGAGATCTTGAACGTTGGCTCTGTCGGTCGCTGCAATTCTGTTGCTAGGTGAGGCCACTGCTTTGTAGGGTTTGATGTCCTGGATATGGTTCTAAACAGTACTTCCTTCAAGCTTTACGGTTCAATCTGCTATGGCCTCAGCTATGTGTGGTCCTGTAAATCGGGGCATGTTCCAGTGCCTTCGAAAAGTGCGGAGGAGCACAGTGTCTCCCACCTTTACTTAGTGTTTTTGTCCCTTTTCTGGCTCTGTATCATTAGAGTCGATCTTTTGTTGTCTCCATGCCTGTCCTGGGTCCGCTGTATCTGACGAGAGATAAAGGAAGCACTAGAAACCAAGGAAGTAATATGGGCATACACTTCTTGACCTAACACATCTGCACTGTTTTCCCAATCTTTGAATGGCCTTCTGGGAGGAGCCAGTGGAAGATGCATGCGCCGTCCTGTCACCACCTCGTGGGACATTTAATGGTGGTCGGACCTTGGCTTGTTGCTTAACTCAACAGTGCCAAAGGCAAGCAGTGGAGCCAGTTTTTTCTTGGTGCTCTGCTGAATTTTGGCAATGCACTTCTTCAAGAGTACATTCGGGCATTCACACAACCCGTTTGCTTGCGGGTGGTATGCACAGGCAAATGTGTACTTGATGCCTAGCAAGGCTGTGATGTTTTGGAAATGTTAATTGGCGAAGTGAGGGCCATTGTCAGACCATAGGACCTCACATACACCCCATCTTGGGAAAACTTCCCGGACCAGAAACCTTGCTGCTCTTAGTGCATCGGCGTGGGAACATGGCTCCGCCTCTGTCCACCTCGAAAACAGGCAAACCACCACTGTCATGTAGCGGTGTCCTTGACAGACTTGGATCATGTCCACGTAGTGTACGTGGAGATGTAGAAATGGCCCTATAGGTCTTGTTATGGCTCCTCTCATAACTCTCGAGGTGTGACGTGCTGTGAACTGCTGACACGTCAAGCAGCCACTTAATTCAGCTACATGTTCCTTCATGTTTGGGCAATAGTCCCCTTTTCTCAATATGACCCGCCCCCCTTTCACCTTACCATTCCATGAGAAATTGTGCACGATTAAAAGGACTGGCAGGTGGGGCCAGAAGAATACACACAAGGAGATCTGTGCAGGGCGCTCCCTATTTGCATTTGTATTTAATGCTGTTGCACATCATGTTTTGATCCCGTCACTATAGACAGGGTAGTATTTCCCACAAGTATCAACGAAAGCTCCCTATACTAACCTGTTGGTATTGTTCTTCCTTCTTCTTGTCTCATGCCCTTCAGTAAGACCTTCCACCTCCATCAGCCTTATGACATGCTCATCAATGTTCATTCCATCCCCTTCAGATCCCTAGCCATTTCCATCTACTGTGTAACCCTGTGATATTTGAAAACAACATTGTGTTACTTTTAAACTTACTGGTCTTTGGATGTAAATCCTGCCCGTTTTAAAGCTTTCAGTCACCCGTTTGATCCACATCAACACTATATAAGTATGCATAAAAAGTAAATAATGTTTTATCATAATTGGTCATGCTCCCTAAAAACAAATACATTGGGATATATGGTCTAAGAATTATTCAGTCAATTCTATGTGTTTCCCAGAAGATGGTACTTGCCTAATCTTTGCAATTGTTTTCTTTCTGTGTATGAAATTGTAAAGCTGTCAAACACCATTTTTGTGCAGTGTGTTTGCACTCTGGCTCCACGCCTTCATAAACCTGATTAAGCGGAGTGGGCAGCGAGGTGGACTGTTCTTGCTGGTTGAGGTGTCAAGGTGCCCCTGGCCCCCAACCCGTCAGCATTCAACCTCCCAGTTTTCTATTGGCTAGTTATGGCTCGAGCATCTAAATCCTGCAAAGCCAGCCAAAAGTAAAAGTGTAAGTAAGTCTGCACAGACCCACTTTCCATAGCGGTACTGATGAGCAGTTCCCTGTGCTCTTTGTGTACTCCTGAGTAAATGTCTGCTTAATTTGAGAACATTGGGAATCATTGGAACTTGTGAGGTAACTGACTTATTACAGCTGCGCTATCCTGAACTGGTCGGCATAACTCCAGTAATTCAAGCAAGACCGAGGATTGTGGACATGCGCAGGTCAGAGTAACGGCTGCTTTAAGGAGATATGTCCTAGGAAGCAGCAGGAAGTAACAGCGTGTGGAAGAACGAGGGGGAGGTAGACTCCTTAAACCCTACAAACACTGTTGCCTCCCGCTTATTGCTTGCTCTTATTTTTTTTCACTTGGTGATCAGATCACTATTTCTTGTGCCTAATTCTGCTCCGGAGGGCATTGCAAGTTTTTGGACTTCACTACAGTCTCTGGAGATTTAATTAGATCTGACCTGACCCTTGTGGGTAATCTGGCATTCTGGACTTTGGCCTATCGGAAAAAACTTTCTGGATATTTTAACTTGTGTGCTTTAGTAGAGGAGGGTGGGCAAGTCGGACTCTGATTGATTGATTGATCTCCAGAATTGTAGTGGCATGCTCCGCCCAATCCTCAGTGTGTTTTGCTCACAATTGTCACGAAGCAACTCGTGGGTATATTGATATTGCAATTGCATGTTGTCCTTCGTGCATTTGTTCATTGTATTTATTAATTGTATTTATTCCTAAACCTCGCACATCTTAGATTTTTAAAATCTTTTGCACGTATTGCAAACTTTGTACATTTTATATTTTGTATAATTGCGCTCTGCTCTTTGTTGGGGTTTTTATGTATAGGGATTTTAATTAGGTTTTCATAATCTTTTAATTGGGAAACAATTGACCTTTTATCCGATTACATGCTAGGGGGCTTTTTTTCTATTTCTTTTTTTCCTCCTTTTGACTTAATTTACATTTTTGCAATATGGTTAAGCATAAGGCTAGGGCGCATACTTAAACCAATAAACAGCCTAAAAAACATAAAACATTCTTGGGGGAAAACCGAGGCTAATTCAAACTTCCTTTTGGACCTTTATCTAAAGGATATGGCTGGTAAAATAGAAAAATGCATTTTAGTCCCAGAGAGGGCAATTGAGGAGGCTGCTCAGGGGCTTGAGGGCACGAAGTGTTTAGACCCAGGGGGTGTCCTTGACACTAATGACACTAGGGGTTCTTGCCCTGTAGTGGTGGAATTGTTGGAGAGCCCGGCAATAAGTGTAGCTGCTGAGGGTAAGGCTTCTTCCGAGGGTAAGGCTGTGTCCGAGTCGAGGCTTGCATCGTTGGGTAGCCCAGATGGGAATTTAACTGTGGTTTTGCAGGAGACAATTCAGGACCAATCGTCACAGGTGTTTGCTTCTGCAGCAGGCACTGTTTATTTAGCTGGCAATGTGAAACGCCTAGAAGCTGTTATGGAGGAGAAGCTGATCCCCATTTAACGGCTCCTGTCCGAACAGACCACAACATTATTGAATGGTGTGTCTATAAGGGGAGAGGAGGTCTGGGACAAGAGACTTGGCTCAATTTTGGACTTCTTATAATCGTTTAAACAAGGAATCTTGAATACCCTGGCGATAAGATGACTCAATTAGAGAGCTGAGTAAATGTTTCTCTGAGTTATCAGCTAAGAGTTTACAGGAAACATTGCATGAGGGACCTAATTCTCAGGTGGTTAGCATTGAAGCAGGTACGGCTGCCAGTGCCACCTGCAATCTGGTTAGTGCCACACAGTCTATCCGTGTAGATGTAGATATTTGCTGTCAGGTGAAAGCTAATCCTCGGAATGTAATGATAAATTCAGTGTATCCCGCATTCCTTGGAGGCGTAATAGCAAGTGAGGTTTTAAATCTGCCTCCTGCTGCAGCACCCCTTGTGGGGATAATCTTGGATGTTCCAAGGTTACCTAAAGGGATTTTGGAATCTACAGCTTTCCTGATCAATAATGCTAGTCACTGGATCAATACAAACCTGATGGGACTGAATATTAATCCCTTTGAAATGTTGATGACTAGATGGGTGGGGTGGGTTGGTTATTCTGAAAAGTTGGTTAAGGGCGACTGTATTGTGGTCACCTTTGCAGAGCAATCCCTCTTTAATTACCTGGTAAACTCTAATTTAGCGAAACGCCTTAAGCCGAATGGTGGATAACTGTGCAGTAAACTTGTCCCACTGGCTTTTTTTCTAGGCTCCGTTTAGGGACATATCAGACTGGGCTCACAGTCCCCCACGTTTAATAGGGGGAATATCAAGGGCAATAATGGAATGGTATTGACCAATCCAAACAATTGCCCCATGTTGAATCCCAAGACAAGACCCACGGTAGAGGGGAATGTTATTGATAACGCTGCGAGTGTGGCAGTTCCAGTGTCTGTCCAGCTTTGAAACATTGCCCACGATTGAGGAACTGGACTGACTGCTTGATCCCTCACCCTCTCTCCCAACCTCTCTGGATTTGGAAGGGAGTGGGATCCAAGTTCCACCCTGGAGCAGTGAGATCTGTGACACAATTGTCAGGTACTTCTTCAGTCGCTAGTTTCCTTTATGAAGTGATTCTCCTTCAGGAAGCGTATGCCTCAGAGGCCCCCCCCTTTTGGATGGTCACATGCAGTGCTCCAAGTAAGATTCTGAAGTGGCAGTATTTTACTCCCTATTTTTTAAAGTTGGGAGTACAATTTTTTGGGGCATAAAAATGTCAATTTTCCAATGGAAGAAATGCTTCTGTAATGATTATTTATTTGCGCCTTTTGAATCATGCACATTAACAAATGCATGTTACCTTCTTCCAATCAGGCAGTAATAATAGTAATAGTTTCCTCTTGAACTACATGCACTACTGGTCCAAACATATCCATGGAGCTGTTTGGTTGAAAAGCAGGGGCACAAGGCTCTACATGTCTGTTCCCTGTGTTTTGTTGGGACTATTTTCACTCCCTATTTTAATTTTTTGGGGAGTATTTGCCTATTTTTAGGGAGTACAAGTGGCCAAAACACCTCTTATCTGTAGGGCTGATTGCATGTCCTATGCCATTGTGGCATGTAAAAATAGCAGTGGAAGATGTTGTGGGTGCTTGGCCATATTAATAAAAGATTCCATCGATTGCACGGTGGGGGTAATTGATACCAAAATGGATTACTTACAAATGCTCATATTGTCCATGTGTCATGGCGGCTCTGTGGCAGTTTCACATTTTTATAATGTGTTATTATGTTTATTGTTATGTTTATAGCTCAAATGAGCTTTATCATAACATACATAGAGCAAATGTAATAGATATAAATAAATACACATATTGACTTATACACGAGTACAAATACAATTGAATAAGTCGCAAATACATACATACATACATACATACATATTATATTATAATACATTCATCACAGTTCATTCAGTTCATTGTAATTCACATAATTTACTTAAAATTCAGTATAATTTCAAGGTCAGACTAAGAATATTTCAAGACACAAAGAAGAAGTGCCCATCCTATATAGGTCCGTGTATTAGTACTCGCAAGAAATATGTCCGTGCTGCACAAAGAGAAAGGCATCATGATAGTCAGGTCAAGTCAAAATTTATTTCTACCAATATTATGTATAAACATATACAAAAAAAACGTTGTTGAGGGGACGTTATGGTTAAGTTGCCCTACGAAAAACCTGTGCACTTCACTAAATAAATGTTCGCCCTCGCCATTGTGGTTCAAATTAAAAATGAAAAACCCCTGAAATTCGCCAGTTATGGCAGAATGAGCCCCCTTACTTGCCATTGCCACTGTGCACTGCTAACACTAACACCCAGAACATGAAAGATGTCCTCTCAAATGTCACTGATGACATCACTGAGGACATCACATATTTAGCCTATTTTGTTTTTGTTGCCTGCCATATATATATATATATATATGTACATTCAGTAAAAAAACTTTGTTAAAGGGATGTCATACTTCACAGTGAAACCAAAAAACACTGCACATTCCCCCATTTATGGTAAGCTAAGCAACCATAACTGCCTGCACCACTGTGCACTGCTAACACGAACACCCAGGACAAGAAAGATGACATCACAAATGTCATTAACGCTCACCTTTCGAAACAGTGTTCCATAAGTGTTATAAGTGCATTGGTGCCTTCTTCGTTTAGGTATGTTAGCGCCGATGTTCGCGTTCAACAGAAAACGAAGTAAACATGGCGGACGTATCAAAAGATTACGACGCACTTCACGCTGTGCCACAACCAATCGGTGAAAGCGCCACATGGTCGCGGGCAGCACGCCACAGAATAGCCAGTTGCAATCTTCTCCATGGAGCGGACAGGGAAGTGTGACCGCGGAGCGGACATAGATATCACTAATTTTTCGAGACATACTTTTTGATCGTTTTTATGAGAACTACTGGATGTATTGTCACAAAATTTGCAAAAGCACGCTTTCGCGCCCAAGCCTCTGCCACTGCCTCAAATTTGGTGCAAATCCGTCCAGCGGTTTGGCCTGTAGCCGTGCACAAAGTTTTCCCCCATTCAGTCTATGGGAAGAAAAAACGTTTTGGGACCACCCCCTGGACCAAACATCACCAAACTTTGCAAAATAATTCAGAGTGGGCCATATACTTTTTTTGCACAGTTTGGTGAGGATTCGTCCAGGGGGAGCGAAGTTATAAGCCGCCCAAAAAGTGCTCTTCCTATGGAAACAGCAACTTAACCATAGCTACACACACACATATATGTATATACACATGTAGACACATACAAATATCCGTACACTAAGGCCAATAGACACACAGTTCCTTCAGGCAGAATTTTAGTTAACCAACAGCATTTAGTCTATTTCCAGCAGAAATCAGCCATCAATGACAGTTATAACATCTATACTACTTATCCCACTTTCCCAAACTTCAGGATCACATTAGAGAGCAATATGTATAGTTTTATGTCCGGAATTGAAACAATACCGCCACGTGGATTTGCTCTCGATGCTATCTTAGTCTGCTACATATGTGCCCAGCATCCTAATATATAAAGGCCCATATACGCTACAATTTGTCAACACATGCTGAGCAGTCTCTAACTTTTCTTTTAACCCACATAAACTGTAATGCCTCCTTTTTTTAGGACTACCCTGTTCTGAACCAATAGAGGCCAAGACTGGGAGTCTGCCAATACGTAGCTGCAAAACAAACCGGCACAATTTTCAGAGAAGGGTACAGATTGATGTAACCTTGTGGTATCTTGTAGCTATAAACGATCTGATTAATAATGGAACGATAGCCGGTTATTGAGTTAATATGTGTCTAATTTGTACACCAGTCCCGTTCCAACTTGCGTGAGGATTTCTTAATCAGATGTTATAGACTGTCCTCCCAACAGGGATTCTATCCCATGTTTTCAAAACCTGCGAGGCTCAGCGATACCATTGAGTGCAGTAGGTGCTAACTGACCCAATAAAGATAATAGCAGACATATTGGGAATTTACCTGCTTTCAGATATAATATATTTCTCTTCTTCCGTACCATTTCTGCCAAGGACGTGAGGCCCAGCTCCAGTAAATTCGACTGGAACCCCAGGATTAAGTCCCAACATTTTCTGCCAAAATCTACCCTCCAGCACATCAAGCCAGGAGGAATCCCTCCTGCTAATCACTTCCAGCCCATATACTACCGAGGTACAAAAGCATTGCCTGTACAAAGCAAGGATCCCCTGAAAGCTGAAACCAGATGAGATGCTGCTCTCGCACATCTTTACATCATGTTCAGCATGTTAGTTGTTTATGTTTCTTTGCAACAACCAGCTCTCCATATTGAGCCCCGGTAGTAAATTCTAGCCCCAGGTATTTATAACTATGGACTTGCTCGATGATGTTCCCGTTGATAGTAAGGGTAGGTGCTGAGGTACGCTTATGAGAAAAGTGCATGACCTTGGTCTTCTCATAATTCAAAATAAGGCCATGCTCTTTAGCAAACCTTTGAAGTGCTTCCATTGATCTTTCAAGTCCTGAAAATGTGTGATCAAACACGATTTAGTCATCTGCATAGGAAAGGCAAGTGGCCTCACACCCCATTATCTTTGGGGGGCAATTATTAATCAGTTCGAGCACCCTCGATAGTTATGCCAGATAAATGTTAAACATTAGTGGGTGACCGAGCACCCCTGTTTAACCCCAAGGTTTGTTATAATCGTGCAGACACCAGGCCCCCATTATCCAATCTAATTTGGACCAAGGTATTCTTGTGTAATCCCATAATTGCCAATAACAGATCCCGCAGGCAGCCCAAATGGTTCATTTTAGCCCACGACTTTGATCCTATTTACTGCATCAAAGGCTGCTCGTAAATCTATCATGGCAACATAAAGGCATGGTTGGTCCTTAGACTTGCCTTTCTGGTCAGGTAATCTAGCAGCCACAAACAATGGATTGTTCCTGATCCTGCTCGAAAGCTCATCTGGAACTTGCTCAACAGACCTATAGAATTCACCCATTTAGTCAGGCAGTCTAGTAGTAAGGAAGCAAAAAAATGTCCAGTTGTATCTAGCATGACCAGAAGTATAAAGTTCACTGGGCTTGTTCCAAGTCCTTTATTGTGTATTGGTACAAGTATGGAATGGCGCCAGGATTTAGGAACTACACCCTCATTGGTTACCTTTCTCAGCAGACAGTGTATGAGCTCTCCCCAGAATGGCTTATTATTTTTTATTATTAAATTAGGGAGCCCGATAGGGCCGGGTGCTCTAGAATCTTTTAAGGCACCTATTTTCAGCATGATCTCTTCCCGTGTTAAGTCCAAGCAGAACTTAGCCCTGGGCCATATTATGGTTCCCGTGGGGGAAGCCGGGTCATAATAGGAATTACTGATGTGCTTCGACCACTCCTGCTAACCTATAGCACAGATTTCATAAATTGTTAATTTGGAGTTGAAGGTACTCACAGTTACCAAAGTTTTTTCGGGAGTCCTTAGTCTTGGCAATGGAGACGAAATACTGCCTTTGGGCATTTCTGCCAGAAGAAACCCAATTCCTCACCCACCTGCAATATCTATTTTTTGCTAATCGTTTTGCGATCATTAACCCCCAACGGTAGTACTGTTCTTCATAATCTTGTTAGTTCCCGCCTTAGGGCCTTTTTTTTCGCCCCGCAAATAGCTTTATCGAATCGATACTTCTTGGTGGAGTGGTTGAGCATGGTATAATGACCTTTTTGCACTGCCAACTTAGAAGTGCAATCCTTAATCAGGTCCTCATTCTCATCAGCTGGAAGGCGTATTGCCTCCACCAGCAGATTTCCAGCCTGCCCAATAGAAGTAGTCAGCCTTCTTAATACTTCTATCAGACCAGCGGATCCTACTACCCGTAATATCCGTAACAAATTCTTCAACACACCCCTGGTAACAAATGCCAGGGTCACAGAGAACATGCAGGGTGAGGATGGCATGGTCACCATAGGGTTGTGTCAGTGATATCAAGTTTCCTGACTGCAGGTAAGGCCACAGTATTACAGAAAAAGTAGCCCAAAGTTGATATTTTTGTTCCAGATTTCCAAGTACATTTCCCGGGTATGTCTTGCACCGTTCTTCCATTTAGCAGATAACAATCCCATTCAAGCACAGTATCGACCAATCCCATTCAAGCACAGTATCGACCCATATATTACCTTTGACAGAGATTTTTAAAGGCATGTAAATCCAAGACTTAAGCTCTGGGAAATCTGTTTCCTGTATTTCGTTATGGCACTGACAACCATCATTGAGGTCCCCACCCCCCAAGACATATCTGGTCATATTCATTAGTGTTCTTGATGTCAGCAATCACTCCAAAGACAGTATCCAAGATATCATCTGTTTTTGAAGAGCCTAGAGGATCATAAACATTGATGATATTTATACTGCCGCCACAATTGTTGAAACTCACTCTGACCGCTCATACATTCAATTGTTCAGCTTTAGTATAATTCTTACAACATTTAGATGGTTTGAAACTCCAATTATGAGGCCCCTATATGGATGGCCTCTTGGCGCTTTATTGGCCAATATTTGGAAGATTTGGTAACCATCAATTAACAACTGGGTAAGGAGCCAAAATTCCTGTAGCAGAAAGACATCCCTCTGCAGTAGAAATTTGATTGACCCTCCAGACTCCTAATCCTCAAGTATTCGATGAAGTAAAAGCCAGATCTCTATTTCCACCTGTTTTGGTATTACCCTTATTTGACACAAGCCTATTCAAGATCCCTAAGATGTTTGATTGCAATGTGCTATCTGAATTTGCGCTCTGACCCTTATTAATAGATTTTGTTTTATCGTTGATCATATTCAGATCTCCTCTGCAACATCGAGATCAAATCTAAGGTCTGCGTATCGGTATTTATATAATCTGATCAACTGCGTTGCCTCGGTTGTGCAGCAATGTATATTGCTAAACTGGTATTTAGGGTAATTGATTGGTTCGATAAAATCAAAGTCCCTTGTATCCAAAAGTCTTAATGGCAAGATTTTCCGAGACACGGATAGGAAATCTGCTCGATTAATATGGGGATTAGTTCTGGGCTTTCCCTGTCTCTTTTCCTTAATGAGTGTTCGAGGGGGTTTCTTCAAGACCGCCTCGAAGGTGGCATCTGAAACTAAATTATCACCATATTGGTTTCTATCAGGTGACAAAACTACAGTGACAGCAGGCCTATTCAATTTCTGTTGTACCGCTGAGTTATTGTCATTTTTTGCATTTATGGAGGTGGAGGGTAGGTACACAATAGCCCACATAAGGCAGATTTGATACGTTTGTCACTTTAGAGCTTTTATCAAGGAACATTTCTTCCAAAAGGCGGGACCTAACACTGCATTTTTTGGGGGGCGTTTTTAATATGAAAATGGGTGATGGTGTACCAATGGATTTATTTGATGTCCAAGAGGACATGGCCCTTAAAATTTCACAACCTAAGATGCATGATTCTTGGGTTTGCGCTAAAGGCCTTCAATTCTCATCCTGGCTCATAGAGTGGCGCATGTTTGCAGTCAATGGACACATTTACCCAGATATCCCCCATCAAGGATCTTCCACTATTCATTATTTTTGTCTCTCGATCCAACTTTGGTACAGGAACCTGGAGTTGGAAGTAGTGGGAGTTCCATGTAGTGATCATCATCCAATTAGTCTAAAGCTTTCTGGGCTTCCGAGTTTGAAGGGGAATGTTGCCAAAGACTTTTTAGACTTAAAGGTTAATGAAGTAGCCAACGGAAGCGTGAAATGAGCTAGAATTGAATAGTCCAAATTGCCTGATTCTGACCATACTAGATAGCATTCATAATGCCCTCTCTATTGCCTCCAGTTTTGTTGAACTAATGGGGTCCTTTTCCGACTGCTTCCAGAAGAATTTCAAGAATAAAGCCAAGCTCATTAACAATGATTAGTGCAATGAAGCCTATATAATGCCAGAGAGATCGCTCCTGGAGGCTTCATAATCTCTAGCTAGGTCCAAAAGAGATCTTATTCAGGCTAGAGCAAAGTATCGTGCAGCCCTGGACTACTGGAGTGCTGAGTTGGGTTAGCAAGCGTAGGTTGAACTATTTGATGCAATCTCTGCCAATGACTCCAAGATATTTCAGGAGTTTGTGGGCAATGGGCCTGCCTACAAGAAAACCAAAAGGGTAACATTGATCCCATGTGGACGCTAAGGCTTGGGTTGAGCATTTCTCCACTTTAAATCATGGCTCCAGTCTTTCAACCAATTGTACTGAGCCCACCTTATCATTGTCTTTTTTGATCAAGGAGGTCTCTTTGGCAATGCAAACCAGGCGTGTAATCATGCCCTAGGGCCAGAAACAATTTCTGCTGACCTATATCAAGACCTTATTGACCTTTGGGCCCCGTTGCTGACATTGTTTAACGCTATCCTGGAGTCTGGCCAATAACCACCCTTGTGGAAGTTAGCCATTAACTTAACAATATTTTTTTAAAAAAGGTGATCCTGCAAGTCCACTCATTTACAGACCCATCTCATTGCTTGATATATGGACAGCAAAATTAAGGGCTGACCCAGGAAGACCCAATAGTCGTTTAACAAATGTATGTTCCTGGGTCTGTAGATCAGCCACGTTCCGTGAGGCTCTGTACATAGCCGCAGCCTTTGTTTGGATCTTAGAAAAGTCTATTTTTTTTCGACTTCAAGATGGCGGCCGTGGCGTAGAGACGTGTCCGGCTGTCTCTCCCGCCGGGCCGCCCTGTTAACGGTGCACAATAAAGCTTGCGACAAGCTCGGACCGCCGGTCGCCTCTCTCCCGCACCAGAGACAGGGGGGAGCAGCGGTGTGGAACCCCCGAGATCCGTGTGGGAGAACCACGGGAAGAGCAAATTCGGGGATGCGAGATTCCCATCCCCCAACGCTGTCGAGGACTGCCTGGATTGCGGCCCGAGAGGGAGATGTGAGGCCCCCCCGCCGGGAGTAGCAGTCTCCCCACGGAGGGGGGAGTGACTTGGAGCAGGATCGCCTGAGGACGGAGCCAGACCGGCCTGGGGGCGGACCCCTGTGGTTGGAGCAGCAGCCGCGACGCCGAGTGCCGACCTGCGGGGAGGCTTGGAGGGCCCTTCTCCCGTCCGTGAACGGACGGTGGAGCAGCGACAGGGGCCAGCGGGCAGCGCCTCGGGAGGAGTGGACGAAGCTTGCAAGTGCGGGCTACCTACTGGGAGACTCAGGGAGGTGAGCAACGCTCTGCAGGACTGGGAAGGTGAGCGGCTGCACAGCGGTGGGGGCCCTGGACATTTACCCGGGCCTGGACAGGACGTGGAAGGAGGCGCCTACCCACATATATCTGTGGCTGGGGGACTGGAAGCGAGAGACTGAAGCGGCTCCCCTGAGTACATACATGGGGCCTGTGAAGAGTTGCTGGAGCTAGGGGTCCCCCCACTCATTGGAGTGGGATTTCATCCATAAACTGTGTGTCAGTAGACAGGGTTGGAGAATCCCCTCCCCGTGACTGGTGCCTGCAGAAACCCAACCCGGTGGCGATTTTTTGAGTGCGCAGTCTGCGCTGGGCCCTGGGTGATTGGTTTTGGAGCCACGGGAGGGGCAGTGGACAGAGGGGGAGGAAGAGGAGGAAGGAAGGATCTGTGCACAAGGTACGTAGGAGGCTGTCCAAATCAAGGGGGAAGAGTGGTGTACCCACTGTGCAATCCACCGCTACTAAGCAGGATATGAATTTGGTCCAGATGTGGGCATCAAAGTCAGCAATGCATCCGAAAGGGGCCGGTGCAGAGGGTCTCCAGGCGGAGCAATCTGGTCCACCGCGGGCCTCCACCTCGAAAGAGGAGCTCCACTCCTGCTTTAAGGAACTACAAGAGACATTCATGTCCACGGTGCAGGAACAATTTAGCTCCCTAAGAGATGACATGAAGCAGGCGCTACAGGAGATTAAGGCTGACGTCTCCAAACTGGAAGAGCGGACAGACGCACTGGAGAGATCGGTTCAAAGCATGGAGGAGGACACTCTGCAGAGCGGGAACGTGCTGGACCAGCTTGCGACCCTCACTCATAATTTAGAGTTGCAATGTGAAGATTTGGAGAACAGATCCCGGCGATCGAATATTACGATCAAGAATATGGTCGAATCAGTTCTGGATAAGGATCTTAGATCCGCAGTCCAGGTGGTCTTTCGGGACATCCTGGGGGCTGACGGGGAAGAAGAGGTGGGAATTGATAGGGTTCACAGGGTGGGCCCGAAAGGCACAGGCGAGCCCGGGGAGCGGCCCAGAGATGTGTTGGTTGCCCTCACTTCCCATCAGCAAAAGGAACAGATTCTGTGGAAGGCGCGAGATGTTGAACATATCCGGATGAATGGAGTGGACATTCAACTGTTCCAGGACCTGGCTTTGGTCACGTTGGAGAAAAGAAGAAGAATGGCTCCGGTGATTAAAGAGCTGATCGCCAGAGATATTAGATACAGGTGGACTTTCCCGTTCGGCCTTCTATTCACATGGAATGGCAAACAGAAGAGAGTGCAAATGTGTGAGGAAGGTCTGCATCTTATGGGGCCACAAGAGGCATGCGATGAGGAGGATCTTCGTCGGGTGGGGGGAGGCCGGGCGGAGAAACCAGTCCGGATGGCGATCATTGCAGAGCAGGAACACATTGCGAAAAAGGGGAAAACAGAGGACAGTACCGGATGCCGTCTCCTGAAGAGACCGGTGGACTCTACCGCTGGGGGGTTGGGACTCGCTGGGTCATCTGAGTAGGCAATATCTTGTTGCAGTCCATGGGATGGCAGCCCGGCTGGGGGAGGACAGTCGAACTGGAATACAAAAAGAGTGGTTCATGCAGGGTTTAGGAGCCCCCGCATGGTTATACCCAAGTATGCGGAGGGACGGGGGCTAGGGGCGGAACGCCCTTGTTGTTGTTTGGGGGAAGTTGGTAGGGTGGGGGGGTTGGGGCAGAGGGGGGTCAATTTATTCCCCTCTTGGAGGATTTAGGGCGGGGAGGGAAGGGGAAGGGTGGGGGGTTTGCCGGAGGGGTTCTCGGAGGAGGTCAGGAACGGGTGCCAGGCTCCCCTCAAGATTTTAGGCCCATGGGTGACCTGCGAATATTAACATTTAACATTAGGGGACTCAACCACCCGGTTAAACGGAAAAAAGTAGAGGGTCTTCTTAAAAGAGTGGGGGGTGACATTATCATGCTGCAAGAGACCCATATTAAGTGGCGGGACAAGAACAAACTGAGCATAAAGGGATATGATCTGTTGGGGCAGTCCAATGCTCAGGACAAGAAGGCAGGAGTCCTGATAGCGGCACATAAAAGTCGGAGCATCCTTCTTCATGGAACACTAATGGATAAGGAGGGGAGGTACCTGTTTGTGAGGGTCGCGATAGACGGGCTCCCCTGCACGCTGGCAAATATATACGTCCCAAACACGGGGAAAGACGGTTTTCTGAGGGAAACAATTGGGAAACTGGGAGGATTTGCGGAGGGGGAAATCATCCTGGGGGGCGATTTAAACCTGGCGTGGCACCCGCCTATATATAGGAGCTCGGGGGGCAGTTGGAGACTAGGGGCACCCTCGAAATGACTCCAACAGCTGATGAGTCACCTGTCGCTGGAAGATGTGTGGAGAGTGCGCAAGGCTCAACAGAGTGGCTTCACCCACTACTCGCATGTCTACGATTCAATGTTACGGATAGATTACTTCTGGGTGATGGCAGGACTTTTGGGGAAGATCTCGAACATAGAAATTGGGCCGATATCGATCTCGGACCATGCCCCCTTGTTGTTGGAGGTGAAATGGTCGCATAGGCAATCGGGACTCTGGAGATGGAGGCTTCCTCAGGAGGTTTTGCAGGACCCGGTACTGGGAGAAGAAATCAGGGGGGAAATAAGGGAGTTTCTTGCTATTAATGATACGGGTGAGGTAAAACTGGGAGTAGTGTGGGATTCCCTGAAGGCTGTCATAAGGGGGCAATTTATTGCAATAAAAGCGACGAGAATCAAGCAGAGGCAGGCCTAGGAAAGAGAGTTGGAAGCAAAATTAGCAGATATACAAAGGGAATGTGTGAAAAAAACGACACTTTCTTTGAGGAGGGCTATGAGACATGTACAGGGTCAGTTAGATGTTCTCCGCACGAAAAAGGCGGAAATGAGTCTTCTCCGCCTCAGACACTGGTACTATGCTAAAGCCAATAGAGTGGATAAACTGCTGGCGAGGCAATTTCGGGCACAGCAAAAGAAGGGGCTGATCAAGACTTTATTTAACAAACAAGGGGAAAGGATCTCTACCACCTCTGAAATGGGGGAGGAGTTCAGAGCCTTCTATAAGGATCTCTACTCCTCAGAAAGGCCGAATGGGGATGATCAGGACAGCTACCTAGATTCCCTCCCGCTACCTCAACTATCTGAAAGCGATAGGGTCTTGCTAGATGGCGACATAAGGGAGGAGGAGGTGCGCCGAGCAATCAAGAGTCTCCAGACGGGCAAGGATGCGGGGCCTGATGGCTTCACGGCGACCTTCTATAAGAAATACGCAGAGGATCTGATTCCCTTCCTAACCAAATTGTACAATTCCTTTAGAGAAGAGGGTAATCTGTCCCCGACCATGAATGAGGCGAAGGTTGTTGTCTTTCATAAAGCAGGGAACGACCCGACCTCCGCGAGTTCGTATCGTCCAATAGCCCTGATTAATCGGGATGCTAAGATTTACACTAAAATTCTCGCCCTAAGATTATCTCCATTGCTTCCCGAAATGATCAATCGGGGTTCATCCCGGGTAGGCAGACTTATGATAACCCGAGACGCATGGCCCACTTGGTGGAGAAGGTGGGTATTCACGGCATCCCAGTGACTCTCCTGGCGGTCGATGCCGAAAAGGCATTCGACTGAGTGGAATGGTCAATGCTATTCGAATGGGATTCGGAGACAACTTCCTCAAGCTGGTTAAAGCATGCCATAATACCCGATCGGTTAGAATAACTGTCAATGGGGAATTTACAGACAAGATAGAACTCTCCCGAGGCACAAAACAGGGATGCCCCCTGTCACCGCTGTTGTTTATTATCTCCCTAGACCCACTATTAACAAGGATACAGGAGTCGAGTGCAATAAAAGGGATAGAGATGGCAGGGAGACAGCATAAAGTGGCCGCTTATGCTGACGATCTGTTACTGATCATGGGGGACCCGGCCCGCACTCTCCCGGAGGTGATCAAGGAATTAGAAGGGTTCAGGGCACTAGCAGGTCTAAAAATAAATAGGTGCAAATCGGTGGCTCTCCAGTTGGCAGGGGACTCTGGGGGAGTGAAGGGAGTAGCGGAGACGCTGGGGCTGAGCTGTGCGGACAATGGCATTAAATACTTGGGCATCCATCTTACGAAAGGGGTGGACTGTATGTATGGGGCGAATTTCCCAGAGCTCCTGGGAGAAATTAAGAGAGACCTTGAGCAGTGGGAACCGCTGGTGATTTCGTGGTTGGGGCGGGTGGCTGTGATTAAAATGTCCATACTACCGAGGCTCTTGTATTACTTCCAAGCCTTCCCGATAAAAGTCCCTAGGTCCTTTTTCAAGGCCTTAACTAAAGCTATCACATTGTTCATTTGGAGGAAGAAGACCCCTAGGATCTTGAGGGCGGTGTTAACGGCTCCACTGGAAAGAGGGGGTTGGCCCTTCCGCATTTTTACAAGTATTACCAGGCGGCGCATCTGTGGGTGCTCAAAGAGTGGTTGGGGGAAGAGCAGCAGAAGGGGTGGGCTGTGCAAGATAGAGCAGTAGCTAGAACACCCCTGCTGGAACTCCTGTGGAAGGACAAGCGGCACAGGCATGTTAACCTAGGTCTGAGTGTGGTGATGAAAGCTCCCCTTGGAGTGTGGGATGCATTGACGAAATGTGGCGTTTTGTCTACGGTGCCGGGTCCTTTTACCCCCATGTTTGGGAACCCAGATTTCTACCCGGGAATGGAGAGGGGTGCATGCAGAGATTGGGAAACGGCTGGGTGTACAAAAATAGGGGAAATGATGGAGGGCTCTGAGGTCTTACCCTTTGAGAGGTGTGTGGAGATACTGAAGATTAAAAAGGCAGACAGGCTCAGATATGAGCAACAAAAACACTGGCTGAATTCTCCTCCGATAAAGCAGGCGGCCACCCGGGAGCTTTCACGTTTTGAGACCTTTGCAATAACCAATTCGGCACAAGGAAGCTGGTATCCTCTCTCTACAAGTTAATTGTGGGGCACAAGGAAAGGGTTGGCTGGTCATATGTGAAGAAATGGGAACAGACCCTGGGGGAGCCCATTAGCAGAGAACATTGGGAAGTACTGTGGGGTGATCTCTCGAGGCTGGCTCGCTCAGTGCAGATGAGGGAAATGTGGGTCAAAGTGATGACGCAGTGGCACCTAACCCCGGAAAAATTGCATGTAATGTTCCCTCGGTTATCCAACCAATGCTGGAGGGCTTGTGGAGAGGTGGGAACATGGAGGCATATTTGGTGGGACTGTAACAAGTTGCAAGGCTTCTGGGGGATGTAAAGGCACAATTTCAGAGGCTTTTTCCGAATGCTGAGTCTACGGGGGAAAGAGTGTGGATGTGTGGTCTCAAGGACGCAGCAACCAAGGCGCTTACTAAAGCATATTGGAGATGTTTTATGGGCCTGCTGGTAGCGGCTTGGGCGGCAATAGCTCAGTGCTGGAGAAGCCCAAACCCCCCTCTGATATTCAATTGGCTGCAAAGGGTCTGGACGTTGATTACAGTGGTGCCCGCACAACATAAGAATTCTGGACCTATTTAAGGCACGAGATGCTTAGACGACTCCGAGGGGAACCTCTGGCGGGAAGAGGGAGGAGGGAGGAGTGAGGGTGAGGGGTATTATCCTTGCTGTTGTTTGTTTGAAAATGGGGGAAAATAAATAAATAAATAATAATAATATATATATATATATATATATATATATTTCTGGGGCTTGTGGAATCTGCTTAGATCACATGCTGTGCATAGGCCGACATCTAGTGGAAGCTGCGGAGTATTACAGTTTGTTTTTCGAAACTCGAAAATGGGCGTCGACACAGGGCGTGCCAGTAATACTATCCCTAGTGTGATGTCCACTGTACCCATGATCCCTCACGCGTCTAGGACCCTCAGATTGTTTTTTTCCGCCGTGCTGGTCGGAAGCACTGAGCGAAGTTCCCTGACTTAGTCAGATTTTGCAAATATTGTTATATATTTCCCTGTTTATTCTACCTATTTGTCGAGTCTCCGAACATCGACACTCGACGCCGGATTGGAGAAAATTCAACCGTCGGACTACAGCGACGGATTTGGGCCTCGGAAGGCCTCTGGCCTCGGCCCGGGCCTCGGAAGTCCTCTGGACTCGGCCCTGCAAGTAGGGAGAGTGGGGGGTGGCACATATCCTACACTCTGATTAATATAGGTACATTACTTATATTCCTACACTCCCAGCCCGCTGCCACAGGGTGAGTATGGAGGGTATCCCTTTTCAATTTTGCCCCAAGTGCAACCGCAAGTATCCTTGGGTTGACAGACACGCCACATGTAACCTCTGCTTGCAGAGGGACCACCCTGAGGCCAATTGCAGAGCGTGCAGTCGGTTTAAACCGAAGACCCTTAAGGACCGTTCGACCAAGCGTTGGGCCCACCACGCCAGGCGACAAGAGGCCATGGCCGCGGAGGGTGCCTTCAGCGATGGGCAATGTGGCGTTGATGGACAGCCAAGCGCAAGTCCCCGACCTCGGAAGGTTGTCCGGCAGCGCAGCTATGGGGAAGACCCCCGGCGACACGAGCGCTACCCACACCACTTCCAGCAAACAAAGGTCCAACCGAGACTCGACGCGCACTTCGAGTTCTCGGAAAGAGGCATGAAGAGAACGGTCCACAAAGTCAGTGTCCTCTGGGCGTTTGCGTTCGAGATCGCCGCATGACACCAGGCAACCCTCCACTGTTGCTAAGAGTGCCTCGCTCCCCTTAGTGACTGAGGTTTGGTCGTCGGAGGACGACGCCGACCTCTACCCCCAGGCCACACTCCCAAGAGTCGGCATATGCAGGCAGCGCGAAGGCTGCTACCGAATCCCTTACACTCTCCAGAGACAGGGACTCTATCCCCGAATTTCGGCGCCAGGCACCGAAAAGCTCTGATAGGGCCCACAAATCGGGGAAACTCTCTTCCACCTGCGGGGAGGGGGGAAAAACAACGAAGTAAGTAGCCTACTTCCACTCCTAAACTACATTTTACTCCACCTAAACAGATGGACAGGTCTCAGTCTCTTGTCCCTAAGGCCCCTGTTCAGGCCAGTAGGTCTAGGCAGGACAAATCTCAGTCTGTTGTCCCTAAGACCCCTGTTCAAACCAGAAGGTCTAGTCAGGATAAAACAGGGAAAGCACTCCAGGAAAGAGTTATTCCCAGTTCAAGGGAATGGTCCAGTGATGACATAGACAGAGTAATGTCAAGGATGTCATCATTGGCAGATTTCTACGCCAAAAACCCGGAACACTTTCTCTCTTATACCCCAGAGGGTCAACTCCCTCAGGCTCTATGGATCCAATACCCCCAAATAAGAAGTCCCGGGGTGAAGCACCAACTCGGTCTTCAGACCCCTTCTATATACAGCCCTATTCTCAATATCAGGAAGATCCATCCTTTGTTGAGGATCCAGACGTGGGCATGTTCGAAGAACAAACTGGGACAGGCTATTATGGGGATGATGAGGACCAAGAGGAGGAGGAGGAAGACGACCCAGATACATACAGGGTAGATTCCCCGGTAGAGAAAGAGCCTGCGGTTACCGACTCCCCTGTCGACAACCAGCCTCTCCTGAACGAGGTCCTGTCCAGAGCGGCACAGCACTTCCACATTGACACCCAAGGTGCTCAGGAAGAGAGGGACTTTGCAGAGGAATTGGTGGGAGAAAAGAGACCTGTTGCTCAGGCCATCCCTATCCTTAAGTCAATACAAAGGAGGGTAGACCCTTCCCTTGTTAACCCCAATCTCACTAGGGCAGTAAACCCCAGAGTTGAAAAGCTTTTCAGGGCAGCCCAATCTGACCCACTGTACAGAAGGGGACATCTCAAACCGGACTCCCTGGTTGTTACAAACACCCGCAAGAGGGCAGGAACACCCTTGTCATCGTCCGAAGCTCCCCCCGACAAGGAGAGCAAGAAGATTTATGGCTTGGGCAGGAAAGTAGCCTCCACTTCCGCCTACCAGGCAAGGATTGCCTACTCCACCACCCTGCTGGCTAGTTACAACTGCCACCAGTGGGAAGAAGTCGCGGCTCTAATAGACTCCGCCCCAGAACCCTTAAAAAGCCAATTGGCACGAGCTTCGGTGGAGGGGAGAGCCGTGTCAGGTTGCATTTTAAAATCAACCTTTGATGCCGCGGATAACGCCGGCAGATTAATTGCTGAAAGAACGGTCATCAAGAGGCATGCTTGGCTACGGCAGTCTGGTTTCAAGGCCGAGACCCAAGCATCACTGATAGATAAGCCGGTGGAGCCGGATCTATTGTTTGGAAAGGCGGTCGAGGACGCGCTGAAGAATGCCAAGGACGAGTACGAGACACTCAAGTCCCTAGGGCAACTAACCAACAAACCCCCTAACCAGAGAGGGAATGGCAATTTTCGTCGGCCTCGCGGACAAAACTCACAAAGAGGCTCAAACTATTTCCAAGGCCAGGGTACTACATGGAACACTAACCAGCAGTCTACCCAGAGTTATGACAGGGGTAACAAAAGAGGTTGTGGTAGGGGTAGAGGCAGTCCCAATAAAGGAGGGGGCACACCTCCACCAAAACAGTGATGCTCCGTTCAGGATCCCTTCTCACGCATCCCCAGTAGGGGGACGCATTTCCATCTTCACCCAAGCTTCGGAAGGGATCACATCAGACAGATGGGTGCTGTCCACAGTGTCCGCAGGATACTGCATAGAACTCCTAGAGCGTCCCCGAAACCACCCTCCACGACAAAGAATACACTCCTTAGACCACCAGAAGATCCTACTCGAAGAGATCGAAAATCTTCTCGCAAAGGACGCGATAGAACTCGTCCCGGGACACCAGGTAAACAAGGGTATTTATTCAACTTACTTCCTTGTGCCAAAAAAAGATTTGACAATGCGCCCAGTATTGGACTTACGGTCTGCAAACAAGTATGTCAAGCCCCAAAAATTTTGCATGCATGACTACTCTCCAAGAGGTAATTCCCCTCCTAAAAAAGGGGGATTACATGGCAACATTGGATATGAAAGATGCCTATTTTCATATTTCCATGTTCCCAGCGCACAGGAAATATCTGCGCTTCAAGGTGGACAGTCAGCACTACCAGTTCAAGGTACTGCCCTTCAGGATAGCCTCGGCTCCAATGGTATTCACCAAGGTACTGGCGGTGGCGGCGTCACACCTACGTGGGAGGGAATCCCAGTGTACCCTTATCTGGACGACTGGCTCATCACGGGGGAGACCCCAGTAATTTGCAGGACAAACATTCAAAGAACTATCGACCTCTTCGAATTGGGCTTCTCCATAAATGAGAAAAAATCAAGTCTGGTGCCCAGCACCTCCAAGCAGTTCCTTGGAGCTGTTCTAAATACTTAAGAGGGGTTGGCTTTTCCTTCAGAGGAAAGAATTCAGAATATACTACTGCAAATTCCGCAATATCAAACCGGTCGCCAGATAACAGTACGCAAGGCAATGCGTTTGCTGGGCATGATGGTGTCATTTATTTACCTGGTCCCCCACGCGCGCCTGCGCATGCGTCCCATGCAAGAATGGTTGGCGAAACTATGGTCTCAGGCAAGTGGTCAGTGGGACAATCTAGTGGTCGTTTCGCTAACACTTGTATAAAGCCTCCACTGGTGGACAAGAGACAATCTATCCAAGGGGAAACCCTTTTACGATCCCGAGATACAGGCGGTAGTCACGATGGACGCATGCCTGACAGGATGGGGTGCTCACCATCTCCACCACACAGCTCAGGGTCTCTGGTCTCACACAGTGGCCAAGAAACACATCAACCTGCTAGAGCTTCTGGCAGTGTTCAAAGCACTTCAAGCGTTCAAGCCCCACCTACTGAACCTGTCGGTGCAGATCCGGACGGACAGCACGACAGCCATGTTCTACCTGAACAAGCAAGGAGGGACTCGTTCGCCAAATCTGTCCAGACTTGCCCAGAAAATTTGGATATGGGCACTCAGATGGAACATCTTTCTGTCATCTCAACATGTTCCAAGGGATCTCAATTCTCTAGCGGACGCTTTGAGCAGAGATCCCCTTCCGGAGGAACACGAATGGTGTCTACACAGAGAAATCGTAGATCATCTCTTCTCTCAGTGGGGTTTCCCCACTATAGACCTATTCGATACAAGCGAAAACAGACAGTGCCCAGGTTTCGCATCCAGGTTTCCCTAACCAGACTCCCTGGGGAACGCCCTGTGGATGAACTGGTCAGGGATGTTTACGTACGCTTTTCCACCAACTCCTCATCAGGAAGGTGGTGAACAAGATGAACAGAGAGTCAATGACGCTCGTCCTAGTTGCTCCCATGTGGGCGAGCCAACCGTGGTTTCCACACCTATGCAGACTTTCGGTGTGCGATCCCATCAAACTCCCGGGCTGGTACAATCTTTTGTCCCAGCACCAAGGTCAGAAGTTGCATCCTCTACCCAACTCCATGAACCTAGCAGCATGGCTCCTGAGGTCATAGAGTTTGGACATCTCAATTTACCACAGAGGTGTATGGACATCCTAAAGGAGTCTAGGAAACCGAACACGAGGCATTGCTACTTCGACAAATGGAAGAGATTCGTTATCTGGTGCCAGAATAAACAAATCAACCCAGTTGATTGCACTCCTTCCACAATCGTGACATACATGCTCCACCTGCTGGACGCAGGGTTGGTTTTCAACTCACTAAAGGTACACCTGGCAGCACTGTCAGCGTACACCACCTCACATAGCAAGGTGTTGTGGTGGAAGGTACCCGTGGTTAAAGCCTTCATGGAGGGAGTAAAGAGACTTCATCCCCCTATATCTAACCCACCACCAGGATGGGACCTAAACGTGGTGCTATCTAAACTTATGGGCCCCCCATTCGAGTCCATGCATAAGACAAGTCTCAAACACCTGACCTATAAGACTGCCTTCTTAGTAGCCATTACATCCATAAGAGGGTCAGTGAAATTCAGGCTCTGTCAGTGCAGGATCCTTTCTTTACTATTCATAAGGATAAGCTGGTTTTACGGACACACCCTAGGTTTTCACTTAAGTTTATTTCTAAATTCCATGTAAACCAGTCCATCGAGCTTCCGGCTTTCTTCCAAAACCCACAAAGCTCGGCTGAGGTTAAACTACACACCCTAGATGTGCGTAGGGTGGTCCTTTACTACGTAAACAAGACCAAACCGCTTAGGAAAACAGATCAACTGTTTGTCTCCGTAGCCACAGGCAAAGAGGGAGATCGCGTCTCTAAGGGTGCCATCTCCAAGTGGATTGTCAATTGTATCCAGTTGTGTTACTCTCTTTCTGACAAAACTTTGCCTTTTACGCCCAGAGCCCACTCGACAAGAGGCATTGGGGCCACTCTGGCTTTCATTGCAAATGTTCCCCTTGACACCATTTGCAAAGCAGCTACTTGGAGCTCTATTCACACTTTTACTCAGCACTACTGCATTGACACCCATTCCAAGACAGATACTCAAGTGGGACAAGCGGTTCTAAGACATTTATTTGCTCATGACCCTTCTCAAATCCCACCTCCTTCTAACACTGCTCGCTAATCTATGCACAGCATGTGATCTAAGTCCACAAGCCTCAGAAGGGATACATTACTCACCGTAATCGTATTTCTGATGCTTGTATCTGCTTAGATTCACATACGACCCACCCTTCCTCCCCTCTGAGAGCAGGCGCATGGATGCTTGTAGTCTTATCTTATCTATCTTCTATCTGCTTGGATCATCTGTACTCGCGCTACTCCTCATGCTACCTCATGTCAGAAAAAATACAATCTGAGGGTCCTAGACGCGTGAGGGATCATGGGTACAGTGGACGTCACACTAGGGATAGTATTACTGGCACGCCCTGTGTCAACGCCCATTTTCGAGTTTCGAAAAACAAACTGTAATACTCCGCAGCTTCCACTAGATGTCGGCCTATGCACAGCATGTGAATCTAAGCAGATACAAGCATCAGAAATACGATTACGGTGAGTAATGTATCCCATATATATATAAAAGTCTATTTTTTGGGATATACATGTTAGGGAGAATTCTCGTTTATGGCTAATTTCCCTCACCAAGTGAGTCCCCCAGCAGCTTTGCTGGACTTCTGGAGTTTATTTTTTTTCCACTTGGTAAGAGTGTGAGCTTTTCCCCCACTCTTACCTGTGTTTTGCCATGTGTATTTCTGTTTCTGTGATTGTGGACTCTGAAGTACGCCACTTCAGTAGTCCCCTTCTTTTTGTTTGTCACACAGCACCTTCAGTGCCGTGGCACAGGATTGTCTTTGAGACTTCCCCCGACTCCATTTCTGTGGCTGACTACAGTCCCCCAGAAAAGGGTAAAGTTGCCATTAACTTTACTTAGTCAATCTACCACAGATTCAGTACACCCCATCTTCCATGGAGTACTGGAAAGGGTTAATTGGTATCCCTTTTTATCTTTACCTCCTAGAGCCTTGTTTCGCTCTTTTAACATTTAGACTTGGCTGGTGGCAGTGGTATCTACCCTAACTTTTCTACCGCGATTATATTAGATAAACGTGGTATTGTTCTTGGCTATTTTATTAGCCTCGAACATAAACCCGCTTGACCCAAATCGTCTTACTTTTGGCTCCGGTTGGGTTTATTCACCATTTCTTTTTGTTAAAGTCCTTCTTGTGTTTTACTTTGTGTGGCAAACTAGGTTCGCCTTCTTTGTTCACCGTCTTTTGACGGGCTTCTGCTCAGAAGCCCTCCACCAGGCGCCTGGGTGTCTAGGTGGGCTGAATGTGAGGCAGGGGTGTAGTCCCCCCCTGCACAGGGTATCCTAGGAAACCCAAGTCGCACTTTGCCATGATTGGCTGAGGTGGTTGTCCAGACTGGACAACCCCCCTGCTGGGTGATTGACAGCCAGGCTGTGTGAATGGGGGCTTTGCGCATAAAAGGCAGGTCTCTTGGGCTAGAAGTCAGAGAGTCGCCACTGGAACTACAAGGAACCGAAGAGAAGCAGAGAGAACGACGGCTGCTGCAACTACCCCGTCCCGGTGAAGCCCTGCTGCAGTCCTGAGCTATCTACCCTTCAACGACTACGAGAAGATCCAGTCCAGAGTCTTCTTCCCTTGAGCCTGGTGGGGATAACCAGCTCATCTTCCACAGCCAGAGGATCCTCTTCCTTGGTCGAAATCGCTACACACTGCTGTAGTGGACCGGATAGCCATTTGAATAGCCTCTCCTGTTTTTAAGGAGCGCCCCTTTTATCCGTTGTCGCTGCTGCCGGCTTCATCCCTGTGTGGTGCAGACCCCCTTCAGACGCCCTCCTTCACAACGAAGCTCTAGGAACCGTGGGTCTGCGGGAAACCAACAGGAACAACTGCCAGGGCACCAGCTGCACCATTGGAATAAGGTACTGTGTTCTGCTTGAGGAAACTGGGTGAACCCCTTTTCTCCATCTCCAAGGCTTGCCCTTGTCTTCCCTCCTTCTTATAACTTTTGCTTCCGAACACTGACAATATCGAAGTACTTTTGGCTACGCTGAATCGTGAACTGTCTGACTGTGTGATCTTCGGCAACAGGCCCCCGGTGTCACTTGACCCTGGCTCCAGCCCTTTGACTTTTGAACTCCTGTCTCTGAGTGTTTCTCGATTCTGTCTGCCTAACCAAAATATTGCCTGTGATTTTTGCCTCCAACTCCCTCTGGGTATCTCAGGTGCTAAGTGTGTTTTGCCCCGGTAGCATTTCATGTCACGGATACGCGTTTATTTAATAGACCGAACTGTCAAAAAGTGATCGCAATCGTATTCGCTGTAACGTGTTTTGTTCGTAACACCGGTTCATTCAAACACAGGGTACTTACCTTGGGACATACTGTACAAAGTGAATTGGTTAGTTGTAGTATATTTAACGTGTGTTTTTTTTTGTTCAAGTTTAATAGAAATGTTGTGTTTATAACGAATGGTTTAAAAATAAATGTACTTATATTTTTCTACCTGACACCTTGAGTCAGTGTTTGCTTGAGTCACAGTAATTGTAGTCCCTTTGTGTAATATCTGCTACTGCTCATATACTCTTGAGATAAGCCTGGCTGCTCCGCACTGCTACCACTCTGACATAGTGGTACAGGCTTGTACCAAAGGTAAAACTTGTATTGCCACCTGTAGTCTTAATTGTGTGTAGTGGTCCCTAAGGGCACTGCACAGGATTCTGCCTAACAATACATTTGGGCTTAGACCAGGGGTGGGCACTGTTGGCCAGGCATTGAATTTGTGGCTCATTCTATTTTTTGTAAGGGTGAAGCAATTGACCTTGCTTTCATGGACCGGAGTACAGCCTTTGATAAAGTGAACAGGGCTAAGCTCTGGACCGTACGCAGATCTTTGAATGTACCAATTGAGATCTTATCTGTGTTACAGGCAGTTCACAGTGAGAACCAGGCCTGTGTTTGATTTTGTGTGGCGGGGCAGTGTACTGTATTTTTTTTTTTTAGGTCAATCTCTGGGTCTGCCGGGGCTGTGTTTAGCACTGGTCTTTATCAATGGACTGCACAATGCCCTGGTGGACTCTTCAACTTTTCAAGAGTGGGCGGCCGGGCCTTTCCGATCTTGGCCTAGGCTGACAATACTGTTCTCATTGCCTAGACCCCCAATGCACTTCAAAAGTTAATTCACGTATATACAGCCTTTATGAATAACCTGGACCACAAGATGAATACCCTGAAGTCTGCTGTGATGGTGTATGCTGGGGGTAAAAAGACAATGGGCCTCATTACGAGTCCGACGGTAGCTGTGCCGGAAAAACTGTCCGGCTGCAACCTGACCCGTAATACTATTCCGCCTCTGTGATTGCCGGAATCACCAGGGCATTACAACCCCGGTTACCTGTTTAATTCTGGAGGCGGAATTCTGTAAATCCCCATTCCCATGGAGTCCTATAGGACTCCATGGGGATGGGGACCATGGAAACACTGGTTCCGTCTATGACAGAGCCGGTGTTTCCATGTCCGCTTGCAGGCGGGTGGTGTTACTCCCGCCAGGTCAGACCAGGTGGGAGTGACACCTCCCGCCTGCAGGACTCGGAATCAGCCGTGCCGGAAACGCTGGTGGCGGCAGATTTACCGCCACCGTTGTTTCCAGACCTGCTGACTTGTAATTAAGGACCAGTGAAATGAACACAATCATATGTAATGGGGTAGTCATTCCCAGGGTCAAAGAATTTGACTACTTGGGTTTTCACTTTTCAGCTGCGGTAACTGGCCAGGCTCACCTATGTAAACAAAAAATCAAGATAAGCCAGTACCTAGGAGGCCTCTCCCGTTCATGGCCATGTGCCATGGTCAACCACTGGATATGATACTAAACATTTCTGAGACCCAAACAAAGGCTGCAGCTATGTACAGGGCCTCACTTTGCGTCTATGTGAACGTAGCTGATCAACTACTATTGGGTCTTCCTGGGTCAGCCCTTAATTTTGTTGTCCCTATTGAACTAGGAGTCGGCTTCTTAGAGAATCATTGAAGGCTTGCCCTGAGTCTTCAATGGTTGTATTTGTGGTCAAATGCTAACGTAGGCCTAACCCTTTTTATTATTAAGGCATTATTAGCCAGGGAAGATTGGCAAAATATTTCCTGGCTGTCCTTCATAAGAGAATATTTGTTACAGATGAATGCACTTGCACATCCACCCCTCACCCACCCCCAAGTATGTTAATGCAACTCAAACAAATAAGTGTTATAAGAGCTCTTTTGTTTCGGTAGTCGGTGATGGGCATAAAGAAATGTGCGTTAATGCAAATAGACCGCAGTCAGCCATTAGTCGGGCAAGTAGATTTCATGCAGCTTTATCTCACACTCGGCAATAAAAAAAGCTTCTGGCTTATCACTCGGGCCCCATTTAATTGTCTAATGTTAAGGAATGATATTGGTAGCTGGAAAAGCTTCCCCGATAAGTCGACCTGTGCTTTGTGCATGGACGCTGTGGAAGATCTTTTGCACCTTGTGATGTTTTGTCCAGCCTACATGCATATCACAAATGCAACTATTCTTCTTGTGCTTAGGCATTTTAACTTTAGACAATGTCCTGCGGTATTCTTCCTTGTTTTAGCTAACTCTTCTTATGTGACTTGGGTCTTGTTGACCTTTCTGAAAAAGTTGATGTACTTGAGAAAGGTCACCAAAAATGTATCTTGAGCCAACATATTTAGATTAAGTTGCTACATAAGCCTATACCATATTTATTTTATGAAGTAAGAGTGTATTTTAATGTAACATATTTTGGTTGGTTGATGGAAATTGTAACGCTGTCCAACCCCATTTCGTGCAATAACTCAATGGACTATTTAAGAGGAAGATCAGTGCTTCAGAACATTAATAATCCATCCTTGGTTTTTGAGCATCATAAGTGACAATTATGCTGCAAATTAAATTCATCCGCTTATGATATAATTTCACCTCTTCTAGGCAAGCTGATTCCCAGGCATCAATACATCTTCAGAAGCAACCAGTTTTTCCAAGGTGCCAGCATTCCAGAGCCAGGAGCAGAGGATGTGGTAAATAATGCACGTTTCTGTGTCCTCCGATGTTTGCGTTTGATTGAAAGTACAATTATAAACTCGTATGGATCTAATTGCAACCAATGCTGCAAAATATTTAGATGCATGAAGTCCCCCTGTAAAGTGCAACAAGCTATGCACAAAATTGCTGGCATACCTGGATGTCCATGCACAAGCAACAGTTTCGTCAGATTTCAAATGTGATGCGAAAAACATCAGATTTAGATGATAGAGACGGGTTAGCTGATTTGAAATCGGCGAGCCCGCTCCATCATACACATCCTGTAAAGTGGCCTGCTTTGTAAAAACCATGCGTACTAGTTTAATCGTACATTTTACAAAGTGAGAATTCAAAAATGGCCTGTGTCTTTTTTGTAATTTACATTTAACCTTAATCCGACTCCCTTTATTAGACGTGTGGTTTTCCCTATTGCCGGTTATTCCTATACTTTTCGATACCGGATTGCTTCAACAACTCGCAGTCTCTGGATCAAGGGTTTTTATTTTCAAAATGGTAACAATCACAGTTTTTTTCTGTAGTCAGGGTGTGTGGGCAGTGTATTCTAATATCCCTCTCTCACTGTCCTGTGTGCTCCTGTCACCCTAACCCTCAGATTTTCAAGAAAGCGATCAGTAACACCTACTATCTTATACTAAATTGAGCTTTTATATCACACTTGATGCCGGAGACCAGACTTTACGTGCTAGACCAGGATTCAAACCTGTGACCTCAGCGTTGTCTTGCTTCTAAGAAAATCACGTTGCCCCTGAGCTATCCTCCCAAGTATTAGCTTTAGTCAAGGGCCTAAGGTAATCAGCCTCATCTCTCTGACACTCTCCGGGGTTCTCCTAGAGGTAACTAAGTCTACCAATCACCAGGGTTTCAAAATAGTACTTGATGGTTTTGAAGGTGCCAATATCAAACACTCTGGTTCTCTCCCTCCCTCTCCCTTTCTCCTTCTCCCATCCTGTCTCACTTCCTCCAGTTGTCTTCTCTCTCTCTTCTCACCTGTGCCTCGTATATACACACTCTTCTCTTCGAACACTATTCTCTTCCCCCTCCTCCCTCCTCCCTCAACTCTGCTGTCCTCTACACTCGTCGCTCATCTCCCCTAATTACTCTACACTCTTCTCCCCTCTCTACTCTACCCTCCTCTCCACTCGCTCTATTCTCCTCTCCTCCATTACTCAAATACACCACTTTCATTCTCCTACCCCCTTCTTACTTTCACTCAATCAATACATATACTTTCTTTCTATCCCCTCTCAGATGGTCCATTAAACAGTCATTCACAGCCTTTCAGTCAGGTACCTCTCACTACCAAGACCTCACCTGGAACAAACTCCAACACAGTCTCTGCAACGCTCTTCTCCACTGTCCGCCTGGTATATCAGTCTGCCTCCACTCTACCTAGTCTTCCCCTCAACACCGCTTACTTGGTTTGGTTTCTGCAGGTTTTCTATACCCCTGACTTTGCTTTCTGCATCTTTTCCATTGGTTGACCTTCTCATCTGATCTTTCGTGCCAGTCTAGTCTTACGAATGCCCCTGTGTTCGGCCACAATACCTGGAGGTGTTTAATCCCCCTTTATCCTTGCCCCCTTTTCTGCCCATTGCGTTAGCATCTGTCTCTCTAGTTCAGGGCTTGGTTGTTTGGCTGCTATCACTAAGGTATGGCAAGTCCTTGTTTGTTTGAAAGGGGTCACTGACTTGTATTGTTGCTCTCGGGTCACTCAGGAAGCCACCTGCTCCCCTCTGCAGAATGCGGTGACTTTTAGGTGCTGCATGGCCTTCTGGGTCTGGTAGTCTTGCAACAAAACACAAACAAATCTGGCCTTAATAGGGTTCGGCAGGCATTAGGTGACAGATAATGCTACCACTCTCAACTAAGATGGCACATGTAGGGGGCAGGGACTGGGTTCTCCCAAATCCCTCCTCTGGGGTACGGCTGGCTCTGGCAAACACCCTGGTACGCCTCCTGCCCCAGGTTAGAGGGGTCCAAATCCCCCTTGACAGGGCAACTCCTCATAGTGCATTTGCTTCAACCAATTATTGATTAACTCTTTGACCCAATAAGACATCTGCCGGGGAGTTATACCTTACTGAAGTCAGAGATGTCTAAGTTGAACTCTGTAGTGTTCCTGGTCCTAACTTAAGGATGCCCTGTTTCAGGTGTTAATACGAGGTGGCTCCATCAGGATTCAGAGTTAGATAGGCTTGTTGAGCATCACCTGTGAGTAGCAGGATGATGTAAGGAGCTCAGTGGTCTCAGGGCCACCCGGTTGTTTCTGCCACCTGTTTGTAGTTTACATAAAATGCGTCTGGGTCTTGTCCGTTACGTAATCTTTGTAGAACCGTAGATGGTTCTATGGGTTTCCATGTTGGCTCTGTGAAAGGCTACTAAGGTGTCCTGATGTATCATGGCCTACTCTCCCTTGTCCAGTGCTCTTAATAGTTCTTCCATGTTGCTGGAGATTAACTTGGCTCTTCTGGGGCATGATTCCTTGTCTGGTGGTTCATCTGGGGACTCTGGCATCTTCTTTCTCATCCCAACTAGGGGAGTCTCTCCACTGATGGAATGTGGGAGTCCAGTGACCTGCCTTTCTCTTTTTTTTTAAACAAACAATTTTTATTGTTTTTTTTACATACAACTCAACGGTGCATCCGCTGCAGAGCACGATGCAAACTCCCCAAACCCTTTGCACACTGAGCATCAGCAAGCTGGTTATTAGACAACATCACAGTCAGTATAAGATAATATCACATTTACATTTGCTTTTTCTGCTCTTTACCAAAAGGTGGCTATTTTAGCTAGGCAATTTGACCAGTCAGTGTGAGTCCTCACATTTTTGCCATATCTTTCTTGCCTTTTCCGGGAACCCCCTCGCAGTATACACCCTGTGTTCCATTGCTTTGCATAGATCAACTTCCGTCACCCATTGGTTGTAGGTGGGTGTCTCCTCCGACCCCCAAAGCTGTGCAATGTTCCTTCTAAATACTGCTGTGGCAGTTGATAGAAACATCTTTTCATATCGTGTCAGATCGCTTTCGTTATCTACCCCTAGTAACAGCTGCTTTGGCTCTCTTGGTATTACTTTGCCCATGATCTTGTTAGCTCGTTACAGCATACTTGCCTGTATTTTTGCATGCGGTCACACTCCCATATAATGTGAAAGAAGATGCCTTCTTCGTGTTTACATCGCAAACACTGTGGATCTGAGGTTTTGCCCCACCTGAAGAGCGCTACTCTCAGGTAGTATGTGTGATGTAGGATCTTATACTGGACAAGTCTCAGTCTAGATGAGATTTCTACCTCCCGTGGGTACATCAATGCGGTGATCCAGTCTTCTGGTTGCAGTGCCCCCAGATCCCGCTCCCATTTGGCCCTAAGGCTGCCTAGTTCCTTTGTGGCAAAGGAGGTGATTGTGTTGTATATGGTTGAGGTGACTTTGTGTATGATCTGTTCCGGGACTATGTTGCGTTTTATCGGGGTATATTCATGCATACTGCTCATGTCCGGAAGATGGGCTTGTAAGGCGTGTTTAATTTGAGTGTAGTGATAATGCTCCGTTGGTGGGAGAGTGAAGAGGGATTGTAATGATTCGAATGTGGCCATCTTACCCTCTCTAATGACATCCTCAATTTTCGTTATTCCAAGTGTTACCCAGGTGGGCCATTTGGGGAGCTTGTTTATTTCTGGGAGCTGTCTATTGTTCCATAGTGGTTGCTCGGTTGCTCAGGTGTCAGTTTTCATGTACTTGTGTGTTTCAACCCAGATACGTGATATGTGCGCTAGCATGGACAGGGGGGTTGTTCTGCCTTTGTCACAGTATAGGAGGTCATTGGGGGGCATTTTACTGTTGCCACTGATCGCCCTGATATGTGGTAGTGTTATGTTCCCATGCAGCATGTCATTCACTACCGCCATCTGGCTAGCCCAATAGTAAGTTTGTAGCCTGGGTAGTCCGATACCTCCCTCACAGACCGACCTCTGGAGCGTGGCGAGTGCTATACGCGGGTGACTATTACACTATAACAAGTTCCGCAGTGCGCAATCGATTTTCTGGAACTCGTGTCTTGGGATGTGTAGCGGGGCGTTTTGGAGGACATACAGGAAACTGGGAAGGGTGATCATTTTGAAAAGGGCTGCTCTTTCCAATAGAGTTAGTGGTAGCGAGGTCCAGTGGCGAGTGTCCTCTGTGAACCTCGTTGTGATGGGGTGTAAGTTTGTATGTATGTAGTTTGTGAGGCAGTTTGTGATCTGGATGCCTAGGTACTTAAATTGACTTGTTTCCACCTGGTATGGGTAGTTTGTGGGAGTTAAGGCGGTCTCCCTCCCTATCGGGAAGAGTATGGATTTTAGCCTGTTAACGCGTAATCCGCTGAAGGCTCCTTATCTCTCTAGTAGGTGTGTGACTATAGGGCATGAGTTGACTAGGTCTTTCAAGTAGATTAACAAATCGTCTGCATACAGTGATACCTTATCTTCCCAGGTCTTCGACCATCGGAAGCCCTCCCATGCCTCCGACTCTCTCAGTAGCACTGCAAGGGGTTCTATGGCTAAGGCGAAGATCATAGCTGATAGGGGGCAGCCTTGTTTCGTTCCCCTTCCTAGGGTGATGGGATCTGACCGCCATCCATTGACTCTCGTTCTCGCTGACGGGCAGTTGTAGAGGAGTTTTACCCATGCCATAAATTGGTGACTGAAACCCATGCGCCGCATTACTTCCCATATGGCCTCCCAGTGCACCGAATCGAAGGCTTTCACGAAGTCGATGGCAAGCAGTGCCAAGGGGCCTCGGAGTGTATCGGCTCTTTTCAAAGCTGAGTGCAGTCTGTATAGGTTCATTCGTGTTGACCTCTGCGGCATGAAGCCGCATTGGTCTGGGTGAATGAGGGATGAGATGTCCTTTTGTATTCTATCAGCTAACACTTTTGCTAGAATTTTTGTTTCACCATTTATGAGGGAGATGGGTCTATATGAACTACATTCTTCAGGGGGTTTGTCCGCCTTGGGCAGCACTATTATTGTGGCTTCCCGGAGGTCTGGGGACAGGGAGCCGTGGTCACATGCATTATGGTACATGCGCAGGAGGTGCGGGGCGATCTCGTTTGCGCCCATCTTCTGCCATATCTCAATTGGGAAGCCATTTGGGCCTGGGGATTTCCCAGTTTGGAGGCCAGACATGGCTGCTATCACCTCTTCTTCAGTGATTTCTTACTACAGTAGGGTCTGTTGTTCGTTAGTGAGAGTGTGGAGAGTGATTTCTGTCATGATTGATCTGTCTATGGGGGAGATGGGTGCCTTGTATAGGCTTGCGTTGTATGTGGCAAAGCCTTCTGCTATGTCTCTATCTGATGTTAATGGGACAGAGTCCCCATTACTGAGTTGTCTGACTTGGTTGTGCCCCTCTATCCTGCGTTCCAGCCATGCCAGCATCTTGCTAGCTTTATCGCCTGTTTCATACACTCTAGAGCGTAGAGCTCTGTGCGCTTGCCTGGCATTATCCAGGGATACGTTTTGGAGGCGTTTCTGTACTAGTATTAGTTCCCTGTGTGTTTCGGGCGTGGCCTGAGACAGGCGAGTCTCCTCTATTTGTTGGACCTGCTGTTCTGCCTCTTGTAACTTGGCAAGGTGTTTCTTTTTATGTGCGGTAGTCCAGGAGATAATGCCCCCTCTCAACACTGTTTATAGGCTTCCCATAGTATGCCCGGGTCGGCTACGGTCCCTGTGTTTAGTTCAAAGTACGTTTTGGTGGTGTCTTGGATTCTTTCTACTAATCCGGGAATCCTAGGTAGTGGTTATTTAGGTGCCAGCCGGGGGGGGGGGGGGGGTCGGCCTGGAGGTGCTGATCTCTAGTATCAAAGGGGAGTTGTCCGAGATTCCTCTAGGGAGCAGCTGTGCCTTGCATAGTTTGTGCATATCTATAGCTGGAATGAAAAAGTAGTCTAGCCTTGAGAGCGAAGTATGGGCTCCGGAATGGTAGGAGTATTCTCTGCGCCCCGGATGTACAGTGCGCCAGGAATCCTGCAATCCCAAGGCACCCGCAAATGTGGCTAGTGTTGTGTTCGTAGCTGGGTTTCTACCTCGTGGATGCTTTCGGTCCAACTCTACGTTCATGACTTTGTTGAAGTCACTGCCTATAACCATGACATCTGATGTGTCACGGGTGATCAGGGAAGAAATGTCTGTGAGCAGCGTAGATAGCATGGTTGGTGGTGCGTATACCGCTAGTAGCGAGATAGATTGTTCCCATAACGTCCCTGTAATGTATGTGTATCTACCCCCCATGTCCTGGGTGACATTGGACAGGTGGAATGGTAGTTTCTTGTTTATTAGTATCAGTACTCCGCGAGAGCCCCTAGTGAAGCCAGCATGTATTGCTAGTCGGTAGTTTGTGCGTTTAAATAGAGTGCAGTTTGTTCCTGCCAGGTGTGTTTCAGTCAAAAATGCAATGTCAGGTGTGTGCCTGTTCAGAAATTGCATGACTAGGTGTCGTTTAATTCTGTTCCCTAGTCCATTTACGTTCCATGTCAGGAGGTTCCTGTGGGTAGTGTTATGTGAGGCCATGGTCAGCTCTGGCGGCAATATTGGGTGTCGTGGCATTTGTTATGAGCTGCTCTTGCGTACCTTGTGCCTTATTGGCCCTTCGGTTCTGACTTTGCCTGGTGTTCCTATTGAATAAACTATATTCAGGAGGTGATTCTGTGTTTGTGTGTTGGATAAGTGCTGTGCTTGATAGCTCCCTGGTTAGTCTATTCGGTTTGCTCTCTGTGCTCGCTGCCTCGAAACAGGACCTCCCTCCCCATTTCCCATTCTGTACTCCCCCCCCCCCCCACCAGAAGTACCTGTAGCCCGAACTGTGCGCCAACTGGGCACATAACCTGTAACAAAACCATCTGTGGAGATAGCGGGACGCTTACGTCAACTGCAAGTAGGTTTTCGTTGTTCTCTGGCGGCCACCAGGTTGCAGTCCCCTTACTTCTGCATTGTATGTGAGAGAGGGGTCATTGCGGCCAGCTTCATCCGGTCACTTCTCTGTCCGGGCTGTTTTGTGATAGTGCGGGATGATTGTGGCTACGTGGGCTCTGCTGCGGTGGTGAGCTATCCTTTTCCGGCATCCGCCTCAATGGCTCTCGTGGTGATCTTGGGTGTTCTGGACCGTTCAGAATTTGGGTCTCCATCCAGTCCCAGGCTTCCTTGGGTGAGTGGAACAGGTGGGTGATGCCTTTGTGGTACACTTTTAGCAGCGCTGGGAAGAACAAAGCGTATTTCATTGAGAGAGAGTGCAGCTTCTTTTTGATTGAGTCGAATGATTGCCGTGCTTTTTGTACCTCTCTGGTGTAGTCTGGATAAAAGCCGACCCTGTGGCCGTTGTATGTGATGGGCCATGTGGTGCAGGCCATTTGGAGAATTGCATCCCTGTCTCGAAAGTTCATGGGTTTTCCGATGATTGTGCGTGGCTGTGCTCCAGGGACGGGTCGGCCAGTCGGAACTCTGCGAGCTCGTTCGATGGAGAAGAACTTCGAGAATTTTTTGGGGGCAAATACATCGGTCAGCCAGTCTTGCAGAAATAGCTCTACGCTGGGGCCCTCTTCTCTTTCGGGAATTCCGAGGATCCGAATATTGTTTCTCATCGCTCGCCCCTCACTGTCCTCGGCTCTATTCTCAAGTTGCAATACTTTTTGGGTTATGGTGGCAAGCTGCTTCTTTATCCGCCCTATGGTGTCCTCCGAGTTGGAGATCCTCTGTTCGGCTTCCCCCATCCTCGAGGATAGGTTATGGCGGTCCTGCCGTAGGAAGGACACCTTTGCAGCCAGGCTTCCCATTTTCCCCTCGATGGACGTCCGCGACTCGTTAATGGCTTTCATGACGTCTATCAAAGATATATGGAGTTCTTCATCTCTCTTCTCCCCATTTTCAGGAGTTGTAGTTGGGGGACCCTGGTGGGGTCCGACCGTATATAGATCCATCTTGATTTGGAGGATCTGTCTCTTGGCTTTGTCCTTACCCATTGCGATGTTCAGGGCAAGGGGCGGTGTGACGGTGATAAGCTGTGATTCTTGGCACGTGTGGACCTCCCTGCGCCAGTGGTTGCCCTTTGGGGGCCCGAGGTTGTGACAGTGTTCTCCTCCGTGCGGGTTGCCGTGTGTCCACTTGTTATTGGTGCCCTACAAGGTAGGTGGGGGGGGTTTCCTTTTATTTTCTCCTGCTGGGATATCTCGCCTGGTTGCCGGGATGTTCTTACGTTGCCTTGCTTCAGAGCATCTGTGGGCTATTGTTGCACAGCCAAGTCTGTCGGGAGGTGTGCTGCTCTATTTTTCTCTGCGAGGGTAGGCTGCAGCTTGAGTGTGTGAGGCACAGCCTCCTGGGCGGCTTGTGTTAGGTGGTTCTGTGCCTGAGCTCAATTGCTGTGGGTTGAGTGCTGCCGGTGGCGACCTTTCTCACCCTCTGTTTTGGCTCCCCCTGCTCCTTACCCACGGCCCAGCGCCCCACTCGGGCCTGGTGTCTCAGACGTACCTTCTGCTCAGTGTTGGTCTGTTTCCTCCTGGGGCTCCAGCTCCGGCGACACTGCTTGTCTCTGTCTGCGTGTATTGGTGCACCCCCTCTTGGCTGCTTTCAGAGTCGTTGATGCAGCAGCGTTCCTCCGGAATACCTGCTGGTTGGGACAAGGGGGTGTGTTTGGGCCTGTAGTCTTTCTGCTTTGAGTGTTTCACCAGCCCCAGGTTCACTGGGGTTTCATGTCGAGTTGCGGTCCCCGTGGCCTTGTGCATTCACCGGTGTTCCCAGGCGGAGGTCTCCAGGCTTGGGAAGGATAAATGCCGGCTCCGACAGCCTCCCCGCCTGCTGTCTGTCCGGTGTGGTGGGAGGGGCGGTGTTTCCTCTCCGCCGCCTTCGGGATCTGCTCGGCGCTGGGTCTCGCATTGCGGTGTAGGCGGGCTGGTTTTGACCCTCCTCCGTGTGGTGGCACTCCTTCTTGCTGGCTTGCACGGTGCTTGCCGCTGACGTGTTGGCAGAGCCGCTCGGTGTGCAATGGTGGGGGAGAGTGTGCAACTACTCCCTTCAGGCAGATGGGATCCCGAGTTTGGGATTACTTGGGCATAGGCACACAATGCATCCGCTGCAGGTGCCTGAGCTCTTGCAGACAAGGTCCTCCTCAGCGACGCTGTCCAGGGTGGGGTTCTCTCAGTGTTGGGGAGGGATGGTAGCGGCGCTGTCAGCCTCGCCACCGCCTCCAGTTCAGTGTGTTGGGTGGAGCAGTGCGCCTCGCCAGCCCCCTCTGGTGCTTGGGTCTCTGCTGTGTTTCGCACCTCGGCGCAGGCAAGATGGCGCTGGGGGCTTCCCCGAGACGCCCCACTCCTCGCTTGTTTCTCCTCCGCCTCGCCGCAAATTGGGTGTGCCCCGATTCAAGGAGCGCAGCCCCCTTTGTTCTAGATGGCCGTATGGCTCACTGTGCCGTGGGTGGGGGAGGAGGGCAGTCGCCGCCACGTCTGGCTGCCTGTGACATACAGGCTCTCAATGCTGCGGCACCTGTTTAGCCTAATTGTGGCTTCCAGGCTCCGATTTTCGTCGGGGTTGGAGCTGCCAGGGCACAAGGTTCTCCGCCGCCGAAACGTTTTTTCCCCTAAAGTGAGTGCTGGGGAACAGGAGTTTCCAGGATATTCCTCACGGCCGCCGGGAGTTAGACTTTCCTAGGTCTTCATGCGCGGCTCACGCATGCACAGTGTGACCTGCCTTTCTCAATAGGTTTTTGCCAGCCCTCCCAGATCTTTTCCTGGACCAGGATTGTGATATCTCTTGGACATCTGCTTCAGTCAAAATAGCATCAGATCTGCCAGTTGTCTTGAGTCTTCTGATCCTCCTGGTGAAGTGTCTAGATCCAGAATTTCCAACCCATAGTTCCCAGATCTCTCCCTCTAGAGGCTTCCCAGCTACAGTCACCAGGAATTGCCTACCTCTGATCTTCCGTCCATTTTCCTTGTCCTTTATAGTGGGGCTCGAATGATCTGTGGAGAACCACTAGGAGACGGATTCAGGAATGACATGTTAAATATGCTTACTTATATCTAAAAGAACAAGCATTGGCAATGCCAACAGTTTTGGGTTTTTTGTATGCGTGGGAAAGGCATTTGCAAGGACCCGCTGTAGTGGTCTTAACTGGCCATCGATGGTAAGGGCTTCAAAATCGTGTGAGGACCTGGCATATGCCTAATACTAATATAGAAGCTAAAACGGTTGACTTCGCCAATGCTTGTATTTAACAGGACTTCAGTGAGGGACTTCCATAGTGCGTATAAATTGAGTGGCTGAAGGCACAAGAGGTTAAGACATTTTTACTACACTAGTAGCGCTTTTACAGTTCCAATTAAGTCATCAACTCTCAGAAGACACTGGCAGGCACTTGGAGCGCAAAGTATGATGGTCCGGCATGATAAAACTAGCTCAAGAGAAACCTGAAGGGTGTGTTTTGGGCGGGAAGGGGCAGGATGTGAGTGGGATTGACCATAGGGATTAGCATGGCCCTGGGCAGTCAATAGGTGGGTAAATAGCCAAAAACACCTACAACTTTTGGGTCCCTCCTCATATGCCATTCCCCCTAGCTTTACTCTAATGCAACATTTTTGGCTTATAGATGGTGCTAAAAAATTGCCAAAACTAAAAAGTGACTACAGTTCTACTTTACATCTCATGTACAAGTTAGATTGCATGGTGCTGCCACAGGTGCACACCTCCCAGTTCCTGTCGACTGACATTTTCGTCTGGAGGTAACTGAAGCCAATCTTGGAGTAGCACAGTTTATATATAAACCATTTCCGTATTGAAAGTCAAGGACTGCCTTTGTGGTTTTAGTATCTTTATATCAGTAAACCACAACAATTTTTCTGTAAATAGAACTTACAGTGGACTCAAAAATACTATGGGCCTCATCACGAGTTGGGTGCTAACCCCGGTGGCATTACCGCCAGGGCTATTAGCCCTACCGCCAAACCCCCCGGCGCTATTAGCGCCTGCCGTATCACGGGTTTGGCGCAACGGTAAGTCGCCATTCCCCATTGGACCCATTCAGGATTTCCCCATTCCCCATTGGGCCCAATGGGGAATATTCCGCGCTATTACCGCCGGCAGTATTACTGGTAATAGCGCCGAAAATCATCAAAATCGCTGCGGATTTGCCCCAGCTCAGAGCTGGGGGTAAATCCGCCGAGCCCATGATTTGGTGGACCCTTAAATGCAGCGGTAATAGTATTACCGCCGCATTTAAGGGTTACCACCAAACTCGTGATGAGGCAGAATATGTTTATTTATTATTATTTTTAATTATTTATTTGTTTTTGATTCTGAAAGTCTCTTTACACATTTAAACACTTTTTCAACAGTGTAATACAATACAGTCAATCAATTTACTTTAAAACTTTGCTAATAACAATAATAATAATACAATAATGACTTGTGATGAAGCACTGGGGCAGGTATAGTGGGAGTGAGCTAATAGCTTCCAGGGCCTAGGTGTTAGAGTGCTGTGTGAGTGTTTGTGTTCATTGTGGTCATATCAAAGGCACATCGCCCGAGTGACTGCACAAAACTGGGTTCCATAGCGTGGGACGTTGTTGGTGTGACACCTTCTGCAAACCGGTTCTAAACTTGATGTCAGTTAAAACGCAAATGAGCTCATATTCCCTAAGGAATGGGGCATTGCATTGCTATATAGTGAAATCGGCACTCACAAACGCGTAACTGGGTCAGATTACACCTATAACTCAAACGATTGCCCTACCCCCGCACAAAGGATGTCTCTGCCACTGTCTGACACAGCAATCATGCAGCTAACCTGCTTAAATACAATCAGCAATGTGAAATAAAATTCTCAGCACGCAGAGGGTGCGTCAGAAAAGGTTTGTAAGCACGCCTCACCAGATGTAGAGACTTTACAAAACCCGAATATAGGGAAGCAGCGAATTTTCTTCTGCCCGGGTGTCAGGATCCAAGAGCGCAATATAGTAGTGGTGGCTTGACACTTCGTGATGCAATTTAGGCTTTCTGACAATATACCCCTCAAGTGTACCTAAGGACAGTTTGAGGTGAGTACTGCCCGAAATAAGGTACACCCTGGTACTCCAACAGCTGGCTGCAACAAAATTAATCGGGCATTAACATGAAGCTAAATGCAATGGGAACTCCAAAGCAAGATACTGAACTGATAACTCACAAACAAGAAAATCAGACTGGGACCGAATGTTCGAAGTTAGATCAATGAGTACCCTGAAAGCAAAAAGGACCTATTACCAAGAGTACAGGAATAACAAGGAAGGAACAACTAATAGTCTTGTGTTTACCAAATGAGTGTTCTGGATGGTCGCTGCAGAAATGTAGGAAATGAGTTGGCAGTCCGGGAAACACAATGTCTTTGGTTTTCCTATACCCCCCGACACGAGGACACCTAAAAAGTTAATTGATCCTGGCACCGTTGCGCTGCTGTTCTTTAAATCCTGCGCCGATGAGCCAATGTCCTTTGGTCCTTGCGCCAATGTGCGGTAACCCTGAATGTCCGAAAAAGTCTTTTGACAGTTCCAGAAAGAAGATTTGACACAGGTAAGACTTGTGGGATGAAGAGGGTGTAATCCGTGGACGTTCCGGGTTTTGGTAAGAGCAGGTAAGACTTGGATGGTTAGACGAATGCAGTCCGTGGCCGTTCCGGGTCGAGTATGAGCAGGTAAGACTTGAGGGTTTAGACGAATGCAGTCCGTGGCCGTTCCGGGTCGAGTATGAGCAGGTAAGACTTGAGGGTTTAGACGAATGCAGTCCGTGGCCGTTCCGGGTCGAGAATGAGCAGGTAAGACTTGAGGGTTTAGACGAATACAGTCCGTGGCCGTTCCGGGTCTGGTAGGAGCAGGTAAGACTTGAGGATTTAGACAAGTGCAGTCCGTTGCCATTCTGGGTTGCGTAAGAACAGGTAAGACTTGAGGATTCAGACAAATGCAGTCCGTTGCCGTTCCGGGTCGAGTATAAGCAGGTAAGACTAGGTAGCAATAACTAGGAGGAAGGAATGCAGGTAACAAGGCGGGCCGGGGATACAAGAAGCCAAGAAAACAAGATATGAGGTAAGGAGCTTTGGAATTAGACAAATTCAGAAGTGCCGCCGTGCGTGGAGGCGCGGCTTAAATACAGGTCACCTGAACTTACGCCCGGGACGGTGCCGTAGACCTGAGCGTCTATGTGAATACCATGGCTGCCAGCATTTCCACGGTAACCCATAACGTTCTGCAAAAGGACGTGCAAGAAACAAGTGAGAACGGGTCTGAGTCATAGCAGAATTTGGACCCAAAAACGTTGATTCCCCTGGGTTTACTAGACAGTTTGTTATTACGTGAACTCCTCCTCTGATTATCCAACGGGGCATACAATGGAACCCTGACACCGGGTACCCACCAAATGACAGGAGAAAATGTATCTCAATCCCCTTCTCTGTTCACTTCAGAGGCACCTGACCACAAACAATTGGCCTCGCAACTGGATCTATCGCTGCAGGATTTTTCACATGGCAAAGAGGGATTGATAAACATGCCTACCTCAATTCAAGACTACCCTAACACGCCAGACTCTGATCTTCATGACTTAAGCTTTATGGCAAACTCCTTTGATTAAATCGCAGAGAATTTCGAGAACAACACGCCCTCTTAACTGCAATGTCTTCGAAATTTGCTTTCCTGGAGTTCTTTTTTTTTTATATGGAAAAGCTCAGCCTACGGCAGACAAAACAAGTACTTCGGGCCAACCCGAGCTTCAGCAGGGGGAAGTGGAGCTAGTCATAAATATCACTACTGATATTAGCCCTCAAACACAAACTACAGATGCTGCTACTAAACCCCCTCGAAATATAGCGATAAATTAGGTTGAAAAAGAAACGCATCTTGAATCCCTGAAAATTAAGAAATCAAAAAAACAAAAGTTCCCCCAAAATTAGTGCGTAGTCGATCACGTAGCTTTATGAGAAATCTGTGGAGGATACAAAGCCTCCTCCCTGCAATTGAGGAGGACAACACGTGGGTCAACTCCAAAACTACAAAATCTGACCGAAAGAAAACCTGTAAATCCACCTAGAAAGGTAAACAGGAAATCAAAGAAGCAAGCAAAAAAAATCAGCAGAAGTTCAGAAGGGTCCTTTGTACAGATTTGTAAAACCTGTACAAAAAATATTTGGACCTTTGGATCAACCTATTATGGAAGTTTATTTGGACATGGAGAGTCTGGGCGAACCAGCAGATTTGAGCTTGGCGTGTATGGGTGAAAATTCACCTACTTCTGCGCTGATAAATGTTATGATCTCGGTAGTAAGGCAAGAGCTGGAAAACCTTGAGGGAAATCAAGAGGACTTGCAGAGAAGGGCCACCAAACCGCCACCTACACTGAAATGATGTGGCCTGGAGCCCAAATTAACCCTATAAAAAAAGTCCTGATAAAATGATCAAGCTGGAGGAAGATGTCTTGCCTATTAGATCAAAGGATGCCAATTCCCAACATGTGGGCGAGGGCAGATCATTCTTCCCTCGGGTATCGCTGTCTCTCTAGAAAAATGGCTTGATACACAAAGGGACTTGGAGCAGCAACCCTTTTTCACATTAGAAGAGAGAAGGCTAAAACTGTCGGAGGCTCAAAAGGTTTCCCCAAACGGAGCTGAATCTCCTTCAACAAGGATTTACATGCTTGGGCCAGCTGAAGTGGGGGTTTGGGTATCATTAGTCAATGCACCTCGTCCAGTAGAACAATCAAATGTCCTAAACGAGGAACACTTTTCCTACACAAAAGCCAAACTACTAAAGGAAGATTCTAGCCTGAAGGTGTGCCCTGGCGTAAACCACAACTTAAACCACACAGAAAAAAAGGCTAAATGAAGAAAGGACCAGGCCCTTTGCATCAATAGAGCACTCCTTGACCCTGATCAAGGTGTTTCCAAACAGGGACTCCCTCCCACTAAATCGCCCTCAAATTCTTGCCTTGTTCCCGGAGATAGCAAGCTTAAGATTGATCTCTTCAGGTGACATTGCATTGGGGGAATTCCCAGTGAAGGGCAGACTAAGCTTGGCCAAACTTCACTTTTGCTCTCAAATGATCAGGGCCCTTGTTTTGTCAGAACTAGAGTCCTTCTTATCTTTGGGGTATGATGTGGTGCAGCACTTAATAGATCCAAACTTGCCACCAAATAAGAGCCCGTTGCTTGAGTCGCCTCGTCCTTTCAAGACCAATTATCATTGAACCCACTGTCTATAGTAATAAACACTCAAGAGCAGGGAAAGCGCAGAATTGTAGAGACAAATCTACCAAAATTTCCGATCGATTACGACTGGTCTATGTTTCTTGCAACATTACACACGGGGGCCAAAAATCAAAACTCTAGCGGATGATCGTCAGCATTTTGTTTGTCATCATGGAACTGCAGAGGTCACAGATATTTAGAGACAGACTTTTTCACTACCTAAATATGCTCTCTTTTGTCTGCAGGAGACATGGCTAACTGTTTGCCCATTAATAGATGGCTATGTGGTCTTAGCAGTGGACGCAGCCCAGCGCTGTTATGTGCTTTGAAAAACAGACTGGGGCTAATAATGTCGACTATAGAAACAAGAAGGAGAGCCATTCAGATAGTAAGGGTGGTAAATGAAAGCAGAATGTTGCAATGCCTCTGCTGTTATGTTATATAATCTGCAATCTGTGATATATTTCTTGCAGGATTTGCAGCCTTGGTGGCAAAAATCTTACAAGAGGATGCAGAAATAATAGTACTGGGAGATTTTAACTGTGAATGCTTAGATGTCAAATGGTATAGTATAAAGAATGGTCGTGGGGCATCTCTGATGGCTTGGAATAGGGGGAGGTTGGTAAGGTCTGAAATGAAGGCCTGGGATTTATTTTTAGGAAATCGAAATCTTAAGGAGGATAACCCACCTGGATTTACTTGGACTAACGGAATCTCGAAATCCACATTAGATTACAAATTTATGTCAATCTCTGTGGCTGAAATGTGAGACTTTAAAGATGATCGCTCTGACCTCTAGCGATCACCTTATGCTTACCCTGTCAATTAAATATACCTTAAATACCTCAAAGTGTAAATCCCCAGGTGCTAGTGGACGTAAATCCAAGAAACTATGCATTAGTATGGAAGCCAACTTTATCGCACCGATTTAATCAACAGATTTTTTTTGGGATCAAATGAAGAGAAAGATCTCCCAAACCCAACCCATATGATAGGGCTATGCACTTGGCTTCATCTAATCTCTATAAGCCAAGTGGAACAAAGGGTGGTCCTAGACGAAATAACAATAAGTGCAGACATAAATACGATACACTATCGGCAGAGAAAAAGAAATAATTAAACAAGGCATTAAAAAAACTTGAGAAAACATCCCTCAGAGTATGAAACTGAAGCACGAACACTAAGATTCAGGTATAAAAACTGGGTAAGAGGCCATCAGTTCCTGCTCTACTTAAATGACTCTGAGGTGATGCTACACTCAATAATTTGTTAAAACTCGGTTTCCTTCTGGAGACTGATAAAGGATCCATCAAACCAGCCAGACTTTCAGTGCCAGCCTATCCCGTCTCTGGCATGGGAAATTCATTTTAGTAAACTTTATAGCTCACATGAGGGGGTGGAGGAAAAAATGGCATCAAACAGTTACTAGTTAAAAGAAGTAAAGATAGACGTGGGAAATTAAATTCTAATTAAATTGTTGGAATTAATCAATTTCTTCAGCATGGGGTCTGGCATGGATTCACATGCTCATGAATATTCCCGGTCGTCAGGCTGGGAATCCTCGGTAAAGAAAAAATCAGTATCAGTTACGTTTCTGATCTTTCTTAGTAGTAACCAATCACTGGTCTCTGGGTCATACTGCCCCCAGCCAATGACTGCCCTCTCCCTAAGCCCCTCCCCTGTCAACCATCCTCAGATTTTTACTGCACGTTCAAGTGTTGGGAGTTCTCGTGCTATAGCTCTCGAACTTTTTCTGCGTTTTGCACTTTTTCAAAGAGTTTAATTCTCATTTTTCGGTTAATCGAGCCTCAAGCTCCACCGTTTCTACTTCCGATCAACGGAGACCCGTTTCAGATTTTTCTACGTCCCTCAAGGACGAAGTTTTTCATTGAGTTATGCTTCTTGGAAGATTCCAAAAGATTCTGCGGCCTACCTCGTGGACATGGCCCAGGACAAGGGAAGCTCGACATCCGGATCCAAGGTGTTCAGGAACTGCCCTGGATGCGGATTACAGAATGTGTTCAAGGAGGACGAGCTTTCGAGATGTCTCTACTGCCTTCACGAAGACTAAACGCACGTGGAGAAGGACTGTGCGTTTTGCAAGAACCTGTCAGAACGGACTATGAGGGATCGTCGGATCCGCCTCGCCAGCTGGCTGGCGAAGGGCCCAGCAGATGAGAAGAATAAGAAGTCCGAGCGGTCTTCTAAGACCTTTGAGGGCGCACCGGCGACGGGGGGCCAACAGAAGGCAAAGCAATGTGAGTCCGCGGGCACCGGGAGCGCCAAAGGGTCGGGCTCCTCGGCTGCCAGGCAGAGCGCACTTTCACCGACGCCATCAACCACGATCCAATGCTCTGGCTCGGGGAAGAGAAAATCAGAGAACCCGGGTAAACTTCTGGAGAGGTCCCGGTCGATCCCGAAGGAACCAGCCGAGGGGGAGCGAGGCGGTAACCCTCCCCCCAATGTGAAGGCCTCAAGCGCACCTAAGGTGGTGAAGGCCATGATTCACCCGGCTAAGGCCTCTATCGAGGGAGTCGTGGTGGCCCTGGCAAAGCCTGTGGAGGCTACCCCAGTGGAGGTGACCTCGGGGTCCAGAGTTTCCCTGCCACCGCGTAGAGGGAATCCTCTTTTCAGCCCATCGAGAAGACCCCCACGAAGACCCGAGTGGAAAAAGGGGGTGGGGGGGCGGTGGCCGTTACGGACACGGATACAGCCTCTGAGGAGGAGCTGGTCAAAGTTGTGAAGGGCCTCAACATGAGGTTTGAGGAGGTCCGGTCCCACGGGAGGGATCCCGACGAGGCGGACGAAGAGAGCGACGGTGGCGCCGACGAGGCTCCCGTGGAGGAGGAGCAACCGTCGCAGCCGGTGCCTGACTCTCAAGACAACTCGGCGGCCATTTTGATGGCAATCCAAACCTTATGCACTGTGATAAGGACGAGGTTGCCTCTACCCCCAACGGATGACCCAGCAGAACCGGGCCCGTCGGGAAGCCCTCCAAACAAGCGGAGGAGAGTTCATCCACCCCCGCCCTTCCAGCCCTTGCGGCCCTCTCAGCCTTCATCTCCTTCCCCTGTTCCTAGGGATGAACCGGAAACAGATACGGCCATGACTGGGACGGATGACGACGGTGGTGACGACGGGATGGGCCTTCCATCACCACTCCCTCGGGCCTCCCCGCCCGACGAAATTGGCTCCTTTCACGCCATGATTGCCAGGGCATCCGAGCTTTTCCAGCTCTGCCCCGAAGAACAGAAGAAGGAAGGTTTCCTCTATCAACGGTGCAAGGCCAAGAGGAAGACGGTCCTCGCGGTGCCGTTGCTGGACGACATCTGGGACGACGGACTTGCTCTTCTGAAGTACCTGTCCACGACACCTGCCAAAAGGTTCGGTACGAGAAGAAGTACCGGGTCCACGATTCCGCCCCTTTGTGCCTTAGGGCACAGCCTACCCCGGATTTGGTCGTCTCGGCGGCAGCCAAGAAGAAAGCGACAGGGGCGGCGGCTTCTACTTCAACTTCCCTACCGAACTGCAAGGGAAAGAAACTGAACGCCATGGGGCGACGAGTCATCTCGTCTGCGGCGACGACGATTAAGGCAGCCAACGCCCTAGCGATTGTGGCCCGCTACGACAGGGAGTTGTGGTACAAGATCGCTCCCCTGCTGGACTTCCTACCGGACGACAAGAGGGCAGAGGCCCTGGAGATCCTGCAGGAAGGTGAGGTGGCGTCGGACCATGCCATAACAGTGGCCACGGACATTGCTGACACCGGGTTCTGCCAGTTGGCCAACGGTGTTTGTCTTCGACGACGGGGGTGGCTCAAGGCAACAGATTTCCGCCAGGACGTGCAAACGAGTTTTGGACATGCCGATCGACGGGAACAACCTGTTTGGAAAAACTGTAGATGAGTCACTTCAGGCCTTAGGAGTTTTGCAGCAACGACGGCTGCCCTTTCGGAACTCCGGAGGCAAGCAAGGTGCCTCCAAAGGATTCGGCGGTGGTTCCTCTACGTACCGCCAGGCGGCCCACTCCTCGTCGCAAGAGGCCTACAGAGGATGCGGCAAGTAAGGAGGATCTCACCATCGTCGCCAAGGAGGCCAGGGCGGCAAGGCCGCCTCCAAGCAGGACTGAACCGGCCAGGCCCCCACCTTAGCACCCCGGTGGGAGGCCGGCTGGCGAAGTTCGTCAGCGTGTGGGAGTCCATCTCCACCGACCGTTGGGTGCTGGCTGCCCTGGCCCACGGGCACACTCTCGAATTTTTAAAGAAGTGCCCCTGCATTCCTCCCGTGGCCAGGAAGGAAAATCACATCCCTCAACTGCTGTTCGAGGTAAGGGTGATGCTCAAGAAGGGGGCCATCAAGCTCGTCCCAAAGAGGCTCTGGGGCTACGGAGTATACTCAAGATATTTCCACGTCAGAAAGAAGACAGGCGGTTGGCGACCCATCCTGGACCTGCGTCGGTTAAACAAATACATCAAGGCCCAGAAGTTCCGGATGGTCACCCTCCAGCACGTGCTGGGACAGCTGGAGGAATGTGACTTCCTGTCGTCGCTGGACTTGGAGGAGGCTTACTTCTCCATTCTAAAAGGACACCGAAAGTTTCTCAGATTCGTAGTCCAAGGACGGCACTACCAATTCAAGGCCCTGCCATCCGGATTGAAGTCGGCGCCCAGGGTATTCACCAAGTGCCTGGCACCAGTGGCGGCACGGTCTACCCCTACCTGGATGATTGACTCATCCGAGCAAGGACAAGGGAACTCGCCGTCGAGCACACAGCGAAGACCGTTAAACTACTCACGGATCGGGGATTCTCCATCAACTTCCCCCAAATCCCACCTGGTTCCGTCGCAGGTCCCACTGTTTCTGGGAGCCAATCTTGATACAGTGGCTCGGCTGGCCTCTCCATCGGAGGAAAGGACGAAGGCCATCCTGGCAAGGTGCAGCGCCTGCTAGCCACGGACGTGGCCAGGGTGAGGTCCATCAAGTCCCTCCTCGGCATGACGCCTCATGCATCTACCTAGTGTGCCTGTGCAGGCTGCGGATGCATCCTCTACAAGAGTTACTCGACGCCTGTTGGATGCAAGTGACGGGCAGCTTCGAAGACAGGATCCCGCTCAACAATTCGGTGGTGGGGCACCTGCACGCATCTTGCGACGGGCACAGACTTTCAGACCCCGGCACATCAGGAGATGGTGATGACGGATGCCTCCCTGGAGGGATGGGGAGCGCATACCGGAGGTCTCCACGCAAGAGGCCTGTGGCTCCCGGAGGAGAAGTCACTCCATATCAACATCCTGGAGCTCCAAGCCGTGTTCTGGGCCCTCAAATCATTCCTCCCATCCCTCAAGGGCAATGTGGTGAGGATCTTCACCGACAACACCACCACGATGTTCTACATTCGGAAGCAGGGAGGCACCAGATCCCCAGCCCTGTCCAAGGAGGCCCAGGACCTGTGGCACTGGGCGGTCGCCCAGGGGATGTTTCTGGTCCCCTTCCATCTGGCAGGAATAAAGAACACCATTGCCGACCCACTCGGCAGGGAGCTGCGCTCGTGCCACGAGTGGGAACTCCGTCAGGATCAAGTGGATCGACTTTTCCAACAATGGGGCAAACCCCAGATCGACCTTTTCGTGACAGCGACGAACTCCAAGTGCCAGAAGTGCGCCAGCAGGTTTCCCCAGCCGAGGAGCATGGGTGATGCTTTCTCGTTCCCCTGGGACGGCCTGTTCCTGTATGCTTTCCCACCGTTGCCGTTGCTGCTGCGACTCATCAACCAACTCAAGAGGTCCCGGTGCAGGAGGATCCTCGTCGCACCGGCGTGGCCGAGGCAGATCTGGTTCCCAGACCTTCTGGACTTGTCAGCGTCCCCTCCAATCAAACTGTCGACGGACGTGGATCTCCTCTCCAGAGAAGGAGGCGCCATCCTCCATCACGACCCGGGGTCGCTGAACTTGCAGGGGATCCTGCAGCACTAGAGTTTGGAGGTACGATATCCCGGCGGACTGCAAGGAGGTGCTTGCAAAGGCCTGGGCGTCCTCAACGCTCAAGTGCTATGGGCACAAGTGTAAGAGGTTCTCTGATGCCGTGCACAGAAGATTAACCCTCTGCGAATTATGGCCCCCCAAGTGCTGCCGTACCTGCTGTTGCTGACCAAGGCGAGCCTAGCTCACGCCTCCATCAAGATACATCTAGCGGTGATCTCCTGCTACACCAGAACGACGGGGCGATCATCTCTGTGGTCTCATCACCTGGTGAAGGAGTTTATGAAGGGACTGTTCCGTTCGTTCCCGCCAGTGAAGGCTCCAACCCCGGCGTGGGTGCTCAACGTGGTGCTGACCAGGCTCATGGGGCCGCCATTCGGCACCGTTGGAATTTCTGTCGTGGAAAACAGCGTTCCTTGTGGCCATCACCTCCGCACAACGAGAGGTAGAGATCCAGGCCCTATCCTGCAAGCCGCCATACTTGACTTTCCACGAAACGAGGGTGGTGCTGAGGACGCACCCCTCCTTCATGCCCAAGGTGCCGTCGGACATCCAACTCAACGAGCCCTTGGTGTTGCCAGTTTTCTTCCCGCCGCCTTCGTCGCCGGCCGAGGGGACTTTGCACTTGCTGGATGTCGCTAGAGCACTGAAGTTCTACGTGGACTGCACAAAGAGTTTTCGGAAGACATCACAGCTTTTTGTGAACTTCGGACCTGTAAACCAAGGGTTTACCCTCTCGAAGGCTTCCATTTCCAGATGGCTCTCCGGCTGCATCATGCACTGTCATCAGTTGGCAAACCGACCGTTGCCCGGCCGTCCAAGAGCCCATTCGACCAGAGCGATCGCTGCTACCACGGCGTTCTTGTCTGGTGTGCCCCTGCTGGACATCTGCAGGGCTGCTACGTGGAGGTCGATGCACACCTTCACGAGATTCTACTGCGTCGACCGGGATTCCAGGGAGGAGTCCAGAGTCGGCCAAGCAGTGCTGTGCAACCTGTTCGCCTGAAGGTGGGCCTGGTGAGGAGTTAAGAGTTGCTTAATGTTGAGTTTATGTAATGCTTAATGTTGAGCCTTGCCACCTCCCGTGGTTCTGCATGTTTGTACTGCTATGTATTCTTATATTCATGAGCATGTGAATGCATGCCAGACCCCATGCTGGAGAAGGAACAAGTTACTTACCTGTAACTGTTGTTCTCCAGCATGGGTCTAGCATGGATTCACATGCGAACCCTCCCTCCTTCCCCTCTGCGGCTCTTCACTTGGTTATACTGCCACTTCACGTGATACCAAATCTGAGGATGGCTGCCAGGGGAGCGGCTTAGGGAGAGGGCAGTCATTGGCTGGGGGCAGTATGACCCAGAGACCGGTGATTGGTTACTACTAAGAAAGACAGATCAGAAACGAAACCCGATACAGATTTTTTTCTTTACCGAGGATTCCCAGCCTGACGACAGGGAATATTCATGAGCATGTGAATCCATGCCAGACCCATGCTGGAGAACAACAGTTACAAGTAAGTAACTTGTTCCTAATTTGATGTGTTAGATGTTTTTAAATGTTTTTCATGTGCATGTTTTTAAATCATTTTTAAATGTATTAAATGCTAATAGTGATTTGTACTTCAATGTGAAATATGTGTAAATTCTTTTCTCTTTTGACTATTTTTACAAAGGTTTATCTGTTAACCAAATGCAAATAAATAACTAATACAAATAATCTTGTCTAAAATCTCCTATTTCATTTCAACGTGTATTGCCGGTTGATATCCCCATCTTCTCCAAAACTCTTCCATAAAAGCATACAATTTAAAATAGAGGTAAATAATTAACTTTTCTGAACTATAAATCCAATATAACTTACCATTCATGAGGAGGGAGGTGAAACTTTTTCAATGCACTAACTCAGACCAAGTCATCAGCATGGAGTTGATTAGAAAAGCTAAGCAGTCCTATAAGAACTTCTCTACATTTCGGAACCATAATCTGCTACAACGAGATGCAGAAATGATGTTGGGGATTTTGATCAATGCTGAGGTTAGTTCTTTTTGGTACCTAGTGAATGGGCAAGATCCTATGTTATCGCTGAGCTTAATTCAATTCCGGAGCAGGAATGGGTTCAGTTCTACAAAGGTAGGTTTGGGTTGCCTCAGACTGCCAGCCCGATGGCCTCAGATCTGATCAGAGCTGAAGCCTGGTAGCCCCAACTGGATATCCAAACCATCCACAAGGCCTTCTGGGGCCATGGCCCAAAATACCTTCAACTCTCTCTTCCTAAATATCTTCCTTCTTGAGCTCTTCGCTCATCCGCCTCCAACTCCCTCCGGGTCAGTCTCTTCTCCAAGCAATGAGTTGGCAGTAGATCTCTTTGTTAGGCTGGGACTTCCCTCTGAAACAGCCTTCCTGCCTCCCAGAAACTTGAGGAGGACCATCTCTGGTTCCGGAAGTACCTCAAAACCTTTCTCTTTGCGTCTGCCTTTTCTCCTCCTCTCCCCTGCTGACCTCCTGGCGGATTCGGAATCTGCACTGGTGACCTGGCCACCCTCTGACCCCGGGCCCAGGTCCCTCCCCCGCCAGTCACACACTCCTGCACTGCCTGCCTGGCATTCCCCGCACTTTGGGACTGTTCTATATCCCTGCCTGCCTGGCATCCCCCGAACTTTGGGACTGTTCTGTATCCTTTTAGTCCCACCACCAGCACTTGACACCTGCTGACCGTTACTTTACTTATTGTTATTTTATTCCCATGTACTGCACTGTCCCTTCTCCCTCCCACCCCCGCACTTTCCCCCTTCCTCTTTCCCATGCACTTGCGCAATCTGAATGACACCTGGCCTAGTATGATCGTTGTCTGTCCTCCCTTTGTTCCCCCTCCCTTGCCTCTTCGCACCTTGAAACACTTGTGTGTAGGCTCATTATAAATGTCATATCATATCATATCCATCACCTGATGGAGGGGGCGTGGCCTGGAGCTCATGGTGTGAAGAGGCAGAGAAGCCGAGCTCCGGCCGAGGCGCCATATCCTGATCCTTTTTCAGGTGTTCAGAGAGCACCATCAACTAATCAAAACTGATGCAGGGGCAGAGTAAGCGGCGTCCGTGACGGTGCTGTACTTTTGAAAGGAAATCGGAGTCGGAGGAGACGAGAGATCCCGCTCGGGCTGGTTCCCCCTCCTCCACAGAGAAGAAATCAAAATGGCGGCCGAGTAGCAGAGCCGGCGCCTGCCAGCGGAGGACCACCCGCCATCTAGGCTCCAAGAGGTGGATAACTGGGACAGACCTGCGAGATGAGTCGTCGTCGGTGAGAGCCCCATCCAGCTGCTGCGGGACGGTCAAGCCGACCCGCACACCCAACCACAGGAAGCCCAGCTGGTCACAACGGAGGAGAAGAGAACCCATCCTGAATGCGATGAGGGTGATTCCAGTGCCGAGAAGAAGAAGAGGACTGCCCCTAGGACTTCACGCGGAAACTACAAGAAACCGCAGCGGAGAGCCCCGGATGATCCAAGGTTAGCCGAGGTGCGATAAAACGCAACCCCGCGGCGAGAAGGAGGGCGGACCTTGCGGAGCGGTACTGTCGCACCCCAACCCCAATGCTAAAATACCCAGGCAAGTTCGAGGTGAGCCGAGCCACTTCACGGGCACATAGCACGTAACAGTGCTGAAAACGCAGTACCCAACTATACAGAGGCCCACAAGACCCGAGAAGGGGGGTGGTCGCCCCGGGGGCTGACCGGGAGGCACAGAGGCAGAACGCAGGGCCCTCACACTCAAATATCGGGCCCCAGCAATAAGATAGACATGGGCAAGGCCTATAGCCACCAGTGGTTGAGCCACAGCGCACATGGCCATAGCAACATCGGGGCCTGGTGCTCTCCCACTCACAGATCTCCATCAATTTTAAATTTGCAGTACATGCCTTGACTTGTGGCCCTGAGCCCTAAATCTGGACAAGCATCATACCATAAGGCCACTGAACCAAACCTCGCTACAAACCGCAGTATTCTCACCATGTCTTCTAGGAGTAAGGGAAAGACACCAACCATGGATGCATACGTCGCCACCAAAGCACAAGTCCCAACCTAAGCCCCAACTGCTGCCCCAGAACTCCATCAAGCAAAGGAGGGGGAGGCCAAGGACAGCCAGGTTCTAGAGGCTATTGCTGCACTGGGCACATTTATAGACACAAAAATTGAAGAAGTGAAAGCCGACATGCAACTCATGCGCCAGGACTCTCGAAACCTCACTGAAAGAGTGACTCAAGTGGAAGCAACCCTACAGGAAACTGCAGAGGACACCATAGACCTGAAGGCCAAGATGGCTGAACTAGAAAAGAAGGTGGCCACACTAGAGGCGAGATCTGAGGAGGCAGAAGGGCGCGCCAGACGTGGCAACGTTGGGATACTGGGGGTGCCTGAAGTAACTGAAGGCTCGAATCCAACGGCCTACATAGAAGCTCTATACAGCAAGAGGTCGGAGCAGGGAAATTAACACAAGCCTTCGCAGTGGAAAGGGCACATAGATCCCTCCAAAAGAGACCGCCGCCGGGCTCACACCCCTGCCCGATAATCGCTAAGATACTTAATTTCCAGGACAGGGAAACCATTCTGAAACATTCCAGGGAAGGAGGAATAATAGAACGCAACAATTTCAAGATCACCATCTACCCCAATTACACTCCATCTGTGCAAACAGCGAGAAATTATTTTGTCTCAATTAAAGCAAGGCTACGACAACTGAACTTAAAATATGTTACTCTATCCATCAAGACTGAAAGTGATCTACAAAGGATGGGCGATATTCCTAGAGACTCCAGCAGCAGCCAATATGTGGAAGGAGCATAATAACCTGGCAGATGATCAAGACGTACCTCCCCAGGAACGCTGAGACGAAGACAGAGAAACGCAGAAGAAGTGCGATCAATGCCATCCCTGCACACCCAAAGCCCTTGCAACGCTACGACAAGCTAAGAATGCCAATATTAATTGGAGAGCTAGTTGGATATGGTCCTCGCTCGGCCTCACACCGAGCACAAAGCACAAACCCACGAACAGACAAGTACAGGCCAGTTGCCGGTACGACCCCACTCGCACCTGATACCCGACGAGTCTAGATGGCGCGAGAGCGCCTCAGCAGCGCAGAAGAAACGCAGTCGCTGGGTGCACCAGTTGTAGTTATGTTTTATGTTTAGTTAGTTATGCTGTCTTCAAACCACAGAACACTGGAAGGGCGGAGGGTAAGATCCAAAAGTCATGAGAACCTAATGAGCAGCCCACAAGCTGGGAGCAGCGGAAACACTGGAGACCCGATGGGGACAGATACATCAAAACCACCCCTTCCGCACAATGGCAACACAACTTAGGGTGATGACATGGAATGTGAGGGGGATGGGGTCGTACATACGAAGGAACCGGATCCATTCCTACCTTCGCAGAAAGAAAGTTTCAATCGCATTACTCCAAGAGTCCCACCTCACAGAGGAAGCCACATCCAGACTGGTGGAACGCTGGGGAGGACACGGAAAAGGAGCACCTTACTCCAAGTATGCACTAAGAGTCTTCACATGGGTGAACCCTAAAGTACCATTCCAATTACTGGGGTCAGAAGCCGACAATGAGGGCAGGTACCTAATAATGTGGGGCACAATCGAACATGTCAGAATATGCCTAGTGAACTCCTACTTTCCGCATCGCGGCATACCTGCCCACCTCAACACACTACATGCTAAAATAACGCACCACAGAGATGGAACCTTTATATGGGGGGGTGACTTCAATTGCGTCAGAGAGGGAATTACCGACCGGTCCGACCCACCACAAAGACCAAATAATGCCACCTCACAAGCCCTGAATAGTACGACTGAGCACCTGAGCCTGGTTGATGTCTGGAGGGAACTCCACCCCACGGAGAAAGGCTACTCCTACTACTCATCCCCACACAAGATACACACCAGGATAGACTACCTATTCATCGACAGGGAGCAACTTCCACTAATGGAGTCTGCACAATACTTGGGAAGATCAATCTCGGACCACTCTCCCCTACTTATGCAGTGGAAACTTAGAGGTCCTAGACCACTGATCCCGCTGTGGAGAATGCCCACCATGGCACTCACGGATCTGGAGTTCAGAGAAGATCTCGGTAACAAGTTAGAAGAGTATATCAATATCAACAAAGGCAGAGTAAACAGCTGGGTTACATTATGGGAAGCAATGAAAGTGGTGACGCGAGGAGAATCGATAGCCGGAGTGGGTGGAGTCCGGAAGCAACTGAAAAGAGAACTGGAAGAAAAGGAGGAGGAAATAACGCTTCTAGAAGCCAGTACCAACAACACAGCAAAGGCAGAGTCAAAACTGAAAGAGATCAGAGGCAGCTGCAAAGCTGCCTGTGACAGACTGTCCAAGTGCGACTTTGCAACGCACACTGCCAGGGCACACAAAGAAGCAGACAAACCAGGCAGACTACTGGCTTGGCTGTGCAAGCGAGAACACCAGAGACATCTACTGACTGAAATTATAGACGAGAACGGCATAACACGGAAGACGCAACAAGAGATCAATGACACATTTGCGGAATTTTACTCCAAACTATATGCCCACCACAGACAGGTGCCCAGAGACGAAATTAAAGCTACCATAGAAGAAATAGGGCTCCCGAAACTAACCACCAAACAGAACTAACCACCGAACAGAGGGAGGTACTCGAAGAAGAAATGACCACGGAGGACGTGACAGCAGCAATCAGATCACTCGCCACATGCAAAGGCCACGGCAGTCACGGCCTCCCACCGGAACTTTATGAGGCTTGCGAAACAACCTTAACCCCGATACTGATTGAGGTATTTCGAGAGGCCTATGCGACAGGAACCTTGCCCAACACCATGAAGGAAACGATCATAATTCCCATGCTTAAACCAAATAGACCAGCCAACGAATGCGACTCCTACCGCCCACTAGCGATGTTAAATTATGATAGTAAGGGGGGGGGGGGCACTGTTGCGCACGAGAGAAAATGGCGGCTCTCGTGTAAGCTCTGGCTGTATCCAGGGCCGTAATGCCAAAAAAGACAACTTGCTGATTCCGGTTCCACGTGAATTTTGCAACGAACGTGTGGCACCAGCTAAGGATTGCCCACAAGAAATTTGGGACAAAATGGCCAAGCGGTTTTTGAACTGTGAACTCTAGGACTCCAGAGGCAATACTGAACGCAGCCGCCAGCGAGAGAGGGGAGGAGTCCGGCCTGAGAACTACGTGTGCGACGGCGGTGCCAGCCGCTCGATTTACCCACCTGGCGGGGGAGAGTCCCGGGCGCTCCGTATATCGTCGAGCACCTGCAGACCCCCTCCACGCTCAACACAGCAGCGTTTCCTGGGAGGGGAGAACCCACCGCCGGCGGGACCCGCCGGCGGGACCCGCCGCGGGGAAGGTAAGCCGTGCCCGCAGCGGTTGCCTCCCCCTCTTCTCAGCCCTTTGGCGGTACACCGGCTCCCCACAGGGAATTATAAGAAAGGTGGGAGGGCGGATTGTCTCAGCGTAAGCTTGATCTGCTGCAAACATAGACAATGAGGAAGGAGCAATCGGTCCACAACACCATAGGAACGTGAGAGGGCCCGGTACTCTCCCCATGAACGGTACACATCCAAACCTCCTCCCCCTCTCGGACCCACTAGTACCCGGGAACAGACGGAGGGCCAACGCACGCCAGCAAGACGAGCCGACAGTTCATTTCCTTGTATAACGGTGCCCATAGAGGAAGCTAGTGGCAAACACTAAACATTTGCAGGGCACCAGCACCGTCGCTACAACCCCCCCCTCCCGGGGCGACCAAGACACTCAAGCAATTAAATATAAGGCCCCCTCGACAGGCAGAGAGGGGATAGCGGACCACTGCGCAGCTACACCTTAGCAGCCTGTGTAACGCGGCAAAGTGCAAAACGGGACCGACAATCATGGCCCTCCCCTAGAACGCCAGCGCTGACACCTCCACCTTCGAGCACCATGTAAAAAGACTCCGAGACATCCCTACCCTCCTAGGGACGCGTGGTGTATCAACACCAGGACACTGATCTGGAGGCCAGAGGCTGACACCACCAACAAAAATCCCCCTCGGATGCCGCCCAAGCCCACACCGACTAATTACAACAATACAGAGCATGCCGAAAACCAGATATTGATCTACTCCCTTCAACACGCAATACACCTTGGCCCCCGTGATATATTGCAAAGACAAGACAGTACGAAAGGGAAATCCTGGAATAACCATTTCAGATATACCTTCCAGATCAAGAACGATGCCCAAGAACTTTGGTCCTAAAAAGAGCAAAGGCACAATAGATAAATATAGGACTACGATGCAGAAGGACGCCGAGCTCGAGAGGGAAGAAGAAATGCCCATACAGGAAAAGCAGACCCCATCGGCCTCCATGATGGACCCTCAGGCTGTCTTTCAAGCTATGCAGCAAGGCTTTGCGGCGCTTACAGATAAACTAGATGGAATCACAGCGAGTGTTGCAAACAAAAACGCAACTTGACAAAACAAACTCTCGCATTACCGAAGCAGAAACAAGGATTTCAGGCAATGAAGACTCCTTGGAGGCCCTCAAGAACACGGTGTCCACAATGGCTATTGAACTAGGGACGGTGAAGTCCAAGTGCGAAGATTTGGAAGCGAGGTCTCGAAGAAACAATATCCGCGTAATCGGTGTACCTGAGGAGGCAATTAAGGGTCAATGGAGAAAGCGGTGGAGGACCTTCTACGTACACTTTTAGGAGACCCGGGTTGGTCACCGATGTTCATAGTGGAGAGGGCGCATAGGTCATTAGCCCCGAAACCGAAACCCGGGGCATATCCCAGGCCTATCATAGCACGTCTGATAAACTATAGGGACAGGGACCTGATCCTGAAAACAGCCAGAGAAAAACGGGAGCTAAAATGGGAAGCAAACATAATACGCATCTTTCCAGACTGCACTTTGGCCGTGCAGCAGGAAAGGAAGCTCTTCACAGGAGTTAAGAAAATGCTGCGCGAACGGCAGGTGCAGTATGCAATGCTCTACCCTGCCAGGTTTAAGATCCAACATCAAAATAAGTCCTATTTTTTCACATTCCCTGAAGAAGCAGCAAACTTTATAGAAACACATATTCCCCCCAATAATGGACAAACCTTGATAGGATGGCGATCTACATAGTTCTGAGATCAGATCACTGCTACCACGTTCAAGAAATAGAAAGGAACTGCAATGACAAAGGTTTCCCTCCAGGAGGCCGACATCCGGAAAGTCTAAAGACTCATCTTATAGAGTATACTCAAAGCCTCAACCCAAAGACGTTACTGGATATAACACTCATAATTAATGTTGGCACAGGCACTGGAAACGCCGCAGCCCCCCCTGTAGCGGGTGCTCCTGATTTTGTTGGGAGGGGAAGGGGGGAAACTTAATGGCACAGTTGAAGTTCAGGGAACTGTGAGGGAGGGGGGTGGGACTACCTTGGAGGTGTTGGGATTTTGTTATGGAAAGAAGGAAGGAAAACGGGAAAACACACAGGTTATTGACACAAAGGCATTTGAGCATACAAGAGTAATACATTGGTATACATATGAAAGCAAACGCCCTATAGATAATGGCTAAAACAGGCAAGGATGATATTAATGTACTAAGCTGGAATGTAAGGGGCCTAGGATCTAGGATCAAGAAAAGGAAGATCCTGGCTTACCTCAACAGGTAGGCCGCTAAAATAATCTTCCTGCAAGAGACCCATACGGGCCCCCGACAGGGCGAACAATTGGTGCCGAACTGGGGGACACATCAATACTTCACAAAATACTCCTCCCGGGCGAGAGGGGTTGCAATATTGATACACAAAACGCTACCGTTTGAATGCATCAAAGCTGAATGTGACCCAGAAGGGAGATATGTTTTGCTCCATGGCAATCTCTGTGATAAAGAAATAGTTCTCCTTAATATATATGGTCCGAATATTGACCATCCAAATTTCTACTCCGCAATATTTGAAAAGATGGAGAGTTACCCTACGGCCCAGGTGCTATGTGGAGGGGATTTTAATACAATTCTAGACGTACAACTTGATCGCACAACGACACAAACTAGAACACTAACCAAAGCAGCGCATACAATACTTACACACATGTCAGACCTGCGCCTAAAAGATGCTTGGAGAACATTATATCCCACCAGAAGAGAATACACGTATTATTCCACTGTCCTCGACATGCACTCCAGAATTGACTTATGGCTAATAGATGGAGACAGCATGGCATGGGTAACTGACTCCCACATACACCCTAGGAACTATTTGGATCACTCGCCGATACAACTGACACTACGAATCCCTGACAAGGTTAGTGGCAGGCCACCATGGAGATTTAAACCTACAGCCCTAAGAGACCTGGTTTATAAAAACTCTATGGAACAATATATACAAGAATACTTTGACATCAATGAACATTCGGTCGCCAGACAGGCTACACTATGGCAAGCATTTAAAGTATGCATAAGAGGTCAGTCAATATCCACAGAGGGTGGAATTCTCAAAGACATCAGGGGTATGCTAACTAGACTAGAAACACAAATAACGTCATTGCAATCCCAGTATGCAACCTCCCCGTCACCCCAACTCGGTTCAGAAATAAAGACCAAATTGGAGGAATGTATGGAAGCAGCAGAATGAGAGGTCAGATACTTCGATAGACCTGCTGCGGCACGTAGATATGGTGAAGGGGAGCGCCCGGGGAAGCTATTAGCTAAAACGGTGCGTGGGGAGAGAGGTCCCACTACTATACCCTGCTTACAAATGTCAGATGGTACAATGTCTACAGATCAGAACAATATAGAGGAAACATTCTACACATTCTATAAAGACCTATACTCTCCTCAGTGTACCATCACAGATGCCGAAATAGAACATTATCTCTCCCAGATACCAACAACTCTTATAGCTGATGCTACTAGGGAATCACTGGAGGAACCGATTACAGAGGCTGAAATAATTGAAGCAATAAAGGCACTTCCCAACGGGAAAGCACCAGGCACGGATGGTCTGGGATCTGAGTTTTATAAGGAATTTAGCCTCTTACTAGCGCCCAGACTACATGCCGTCTGGACGGAAGCATTAGACATAGGTGAACTCCCCGAAACCACCAGAGAAGCTATAATTACACTCTTGATTAAACCAGGGAAACCCCCAGGAGAATGTGGGTCATACCGTCCGTTATGCCTTATAAATACTGATGCCAAGATCCTAGCGAAGATACTAGCGACCAGACTTACACCATTGATGCCATACATGATACATGAGGACCAGGCAGGGTTTATAACGGGCAGGTCCACAGCAACAAACATAAGACGATGCCATCAAATCTTAATCACAATACCCCCCAAGACCCAAGGTATAGCTGTCTCCCTCGACATGCGGAAAACATTTGACACTGTCTTGTGGGCTTTCCAATTCGGAGTACTGAGGAATTACGGGTTCGGCCCGAAACTCATAAAATGGATTCAGATATTATATACGCAACCCCATGCGAAGATAAGAATTAATGGGTCCCTCACAGACATACTGGAATTGCAAGGACGCACCAGGCAAGGCTGCCCATTGTCCCCACTACTTTTCGCACTAGTCATAGAACCCTTAGCAGACATCCTTAGATCACGCTATAGCAAATTCGGGATATGGCTTGAGGGCAAACTACAAATCATAACACTATATGCAGACGACATCCTACTATATCTAAAAAATCCCGACCACACATTGGGCAAGGTGCTGGCTGTAGTAGAAAAGTTTGGTGATTACTCCTGAACCCCAATAAGTCGGAGATATTTCCGCTCACTGATGACACCAAACAACCCCAAAACCTACATGGACTTATATGGAGTCCGGTACACATTTATCTAGGCGCTCATATAGCTGGAACCGCCCAACTATCCCGCACACTAAACTATAGTGTGCTGGCAGAAACACTGTGTGCCAAGATGAAGCGTTGGAGCGCCCTGCCCATATCACTGATGGGGAGGTTAGCACTGATCAAAATGGTAATATTGCCGAAACTGTTTTATCTCTTTATTACGGTACCGGTATGGCCGGGCCGCGCTTTTTTCTCAAAAATTAATAGCGCCTGCCGAACATTTATTTGGGGTGGACACCCTAGACTGAGCTGGAGGGTTTTGACAGACACCTACCCCAGGGGCGGACTGATGGCTCCTGACATGGAATTGTACTACCTAGCAGCGCAGGCGCATCATTCAGCGGGTTGGGCCACATGCTTCCTAAACCCTGCCCCCCCCCCCTCCTCAAGGGAACGTGAGGCGACGTTGGCCCTGCAAAGGATAACCAGGCCTACCCCTAAACAATACAACACGACAAACCCATCTAAGGTTACTATCACGGCATGGTCCAAAATCGCTGACATATTTGGCGTCAGTAAGCTATATCACCCAAGCATGCCGATATGGGGTGACCCCCATACACCCTTCTCCATAGAGAGTGAAACGGCAATACATTGGAGTGCTAGAGGCATTACGCAATGGGGCCAGCTATTCGTAGAGAAACGCTTTATCCAGTGGGAGGACATTAAAGATACGGTGGGGAACACGAATGCGCATAAACAACAATACCAAAGAGTAGCAACCATTACACAGCACATCTACCCAACATTCCCGGAAGAACCTGAAATAAACATGGGATTAGGATATATATACACAGTGGGGATTCAAAAAATTACAGCATCTGCTCTCTATAAAACCATAATACAAACACGCCCGGCGGTAATCCACACGGCTAAGGGCAGATGGGAGCATGACCTGGGGCAACCAATAGAAGACCAGGATTGGTCCCAGATTTGTGCATTGGCCAAACTGATATCCTGCAATTCAAGATTCAAACTGATTTACTACAAAATAGTTCATAGGACGCACTACACACCATTAAAGCTCAAGCGAATATACCCCACTTCACCCGGAACCTGTCCAAGATGCAACTCTGAAAATGCTAACATATTTCATATGTTATGGGATTGTGTGGAACTAAGACAATACTGGTCTGAGGTCTGCGGAGCTCTTGATAGAATGGCAGACCAGCCGGTGGAATGGACATCTCAGATGTGTATGTTGGGTGCAATTGGAAAAATGAACCCAACTTGGCGAAAACTGCTGAACCTAAGCCTACTTATAGCTAAAAGGGTCATATTAATGAAATGGAAGAACATAAAACCTCCAACAATGGATGATTGGAACAGAGACATGATGTGGGTCAACGACACCGAGGAACTGTATGTAGACTCAGTAATGCCCCCCTCTAAACCCAGGAACATATGGTCGCGGTATAAACAATATTTGGCAGAGCTAGCTGTTCAAGAAAACCCGAATTTATGAGAACGTTAACATGTATATGTTGTATGCTTGCAAAATTGAACATTACAGATGTATGTGTATAACCTGTGTGAAATGATAAATAAAATATTTTTAAAAAATTATGATAGTAAGATCTTAACCACCATACTGGCCAAGAGACTGGCAAAGGTGGTGGGAACCCTAATTCATAGAGAACAAAACGACTTTGTGCCAGGACGCAATACTACAGCCAACCTGAGGAGACTCAAGCATGTCATGGTGCAAACTCTAGAAAGAGATGAGGACTTGGCAGTACTATTGCTCGATGCCATCAAGGCTTTCGACTCCATATTCTGGGAGTGGCTAGTTGAAGTCCTGAGGGAGTTCAGCTTTGGTGAAGGCTTTGTAAGATGGGTAAAGGTACTGTATAACGCCCCTGTGGCCAGGGTGAAAACTGGGGGCATCGTGTCTAAACCCTGGGCGATACAGAGAGGCACCAGGCAAGGATGCCCTCTCTCACTGATACTATACATTCTAGGACTTGAGCCGATAGCTATCTACTTCAGGAAGCAGTACTTTGATGCAGGGATAAAGTTGGGAAACATATACTCTATAATATCACTGTACGCTGAAGACGTCCTCCTATACCTGAGAGACCCACAAACAAATGCAAAGGTCCCCCTAGACATACTAGACAATTATGCACGATAATCAGGAATCTGATTCAGCAAGCAGAAATCCTACGCGTTCTCGCTGGGTAGACTCAGGGCCTTAGAAGAGGATGAAGTTGGAATCAGGTGGCAACCTGAAATGTTCCGATATTTAGGGGTCAACGTGAAGCACACACCAGAGCTCACACAAGACTGCAACACGGAGGTCGTAATGAGAGGACTACTCATGTCTATGAAATTCTGGTCTAAACTTCCACTATTGATGATGGGCAGGGCATCCATCACCAAGATGATAATCCTCCCAAGATTCCTGTACTACTTTGTAAATGTCTGCCACTACATTCGCCCGCCCTGCTTTAGGAGGTTAGAGGTACTACTCAGAGACTTCTTATGGGGATCGACCAGACACAAACTACCCTTACCAATCCTCACACTACCATACAAAGAAGGAGGGATACAACTCCCCGACCTCCAGATGTACTACTTGGCGGCACAGCTTAGCCATGTGACGAGATGGCTGCCAAACGAACCAACAGCTGAAACGGAACTGCTGCTACAGTCACCGTCCCCACTGTTTCCCAAGGAACTACTTTGGAACTCGAAGGTCCAACACCGCGAATCCCCTATGATCTCAATATTGGGCAGGCAAGTATGGTCTAAAACCTGCTCAATGCTACACCTGAGCCACCCCTACTCACCCAATAACCCAATATTAACTGATGCATGTAAAACCCTTAGCGACCTCCCAGTAATGAGGAGATGGGAAGAAGCTGGGATCTACACATGAGGGGACATGTTCGAGGAGGGCAAATTCAGAGACTTTGAATCTCTAAATACACTGGAGGGGCTACCGAAAGGTCAGTTCTTGTGGTACCAACGAGTCAAGCATATTGCAAAAAAGAAATGGAACGAATGGCCCGAGGAACCAGCCCCAAACCCCCTCCTGCAGGAAATTCACGATCTAGCAGACGGCTGGAAACCAGTGGCCCGGCTGTACAGCCGAATGATGGACAAACCGAACCTCCGAAGCGCATCACTGAAAGAAAAATGGGAGAAGGATCTTGAGGTGACACTGACTGAAGAAGAGTGGGAAAGGGCACTACTCTATCCAAAAGAGGTGTTTAGGCAAATATAACTGAATGTCCTCTACAGGACATATATGACCCCGCAAAGAGTATCCAGCTTCAACAAGCAGGCCACCACAAAATTCCCCTTGTGCGGCAGTGAAAACGCAGACTTGATCCACATGTTCTGGACATGCCGCAGGACAATGGGCCTCTGGGCCAAAATAAAGCAAACCTGTACTGAAGCGGGGTTATCTAGATTTGGATGGGTCCCGCAAGAATGCCTCCTAGGCACTCACCCCAGAGTAAGCAAATACAAGCATATTGTGGAATTAATGGACATATCCTGTATCCTAGCAAAAAGAGTTATCGCCATGGCATGGAAATCGCCGGGGGGTCCGAGATATAACACTGGATCACAGAGATGGACAGAAGCGGAAACCAGAGCCTGGCAAGAAGGATTCGCTGGAGGTGAGGACGACATAAATGACACACTTGAGTCATGGAAAGCATTGCTGAGGGACATACACTTTTCTGCCGACCACAAACCCCCCTGACTCCCATAATGTACTCATTAAGAGAGAGGAGTGGCACATATAAGACATCAGACACGCCCTCCGAAAGACTTCCCAATACTGTAAATTTCAACCCTCTATTCCCTCTGCCCCCACTGAAGAAGAGATGCAATATACCACAGTCTGGAGACAGCCGTTGTTAATTGTTGTTTTTTATTGTTGAATGTTAACACTTAAATGATAAGACATTATGCTATGCTCAGAACTCATCACATTCCTAGCTTAAAATGTATACCTGTAAGCAAATGTCAATAAAATACTTTACATCATATCCATCACCTGATTAGCAAATGTAAGCGATCTCAAGCGCCCGGGCCTAATGGACTTACGAATAACACCTTTAAAGATGAACAAAATATATGTGCGAATCTTTTGCATCTAGAATTCAAGGATATCATATCTACTGGTATTACACCTATCTCCTGGAATACGGCTCACGTGGTCCCTATCTTCAAATGTGGGAGCAGGACGGACCCAACTAACTAACATCCTATTTCACTAATTGACGCCGATTGTAAGATCTTTTCTGCGTTCCTGATCGCACATTTGGAGAATTGGGCTAGTACCACTCACCCTGTTAGGAAAGATTTCTTAATTGTGGGTAATTTTCCTTCCATGTGGCAACCCCTAAACCTTTTGATGGTGTTTTCACCATGATCTAGACTTTGCCAGCGAAGTGCAGCCCCCTGCCGCACTCCTCTGGGCTTTCGCTCCATTCTTACGGGGAAACTGACATGCCGTTAAGACAGTCAGTACCGGGAAACGTTGTTTTCCGTAGTTCTTTTATCATGTTGCAGCTTTCGCGCAACATGGCACAAGAGGGCACTGTAAGCTAAGTTACTGCTCTCTTGGGTCTCTAGTCTTCTACGGGCCCTAGATACTCTCTTCGGATTGTAAATGAACGGTGCAAGTGAATCACGGACGGGATTGCTGGCAGCAATCGTTTCTTGTGTTTTTGAGCTCCTTTTGGCGTTTAAGCGCGTTTCTCGCGCTTAGCCCAAAATGGTAGCCTGGCTCCCAAAATGGCCAAACCACGAGGCTCTTTGTCCTGTCCGCTGACTGTCTTGCCCCCTTCACCTCCCCACAGGTCGAGCCGACCCGGGGCCTTCCTTATTTGGGCATGTACTTTCCCGCAAAACACAGATGCTTTCGCAGGCTTCTACAGGCCTTGTGTGCGCCTCCAGGATGTGGGCTGGGATGTCTGGTCCCAATACACATCCTGGGCGCCAGAGAGTCTAGGGTGATGTGAATGCCTGGGACCCCCGTGGTCCGTGATAGGTCCACATATGGTGTGAGTGTTTTATGAGCGGATCTCCCATTGGGTCCCCTCCGTTTTGGCGCGAAGGGAACCGTGGATAAGAGGGGGCTGGAAACACCACTACCATGTCGATCTCCTGAGTTCTCACGAACAAAGGGATACAGGAGCCAAGTATCCTGCAACCACGAGGCTGAACCAAGGAATCGCTGGTGACCCGCTGAAGGACTGCTCCTCTGCACTGCTGTCGCTTTGTGCAACCCTTTCTACCTCGGATCGAACGAGAAGGCCTGTACTGGTACTTCGACCCTTGGAATAGCGGGAACAACTATTCTCGGCATCTTCACCATCTCCTGCACGTAAGCCTTCGGAAGTGTCTCTGGGCAATCCAGCAGACTGACCAGCCTACCCAGGAGTCTTGCTCTGTAACCGCCGTCAGGTTGTGTTGTATTACGAGTCCTTATCACTCTCACATGATTCGTACACTTGGCATTCCCAGGTCTGAAGTGAGTTGTGTACATTTGGCGGAAATACACACGCCCGCTCTGTTGCCCTGCTGTGGTAACAAACTGTGCGGGTTCACTGCATTTGGGACATCCTCAACTCAACTTCTGCTGCTGCGGAATCAACACTACGCCGAGACGTCCCCTGCTCGTATTCGAACCTGCCAGCACTGAAACGGATGCAGAGAATCCTGGGTCTGCCTGCATCGGGGACCGGTGAGTAGCATCGCTAGGAACTGGTCGCCCTCCTGCAGTAGCCCATCGCTTTTCCCCGCTGTGTCGAACAGCACGCCTTTCCGTACTCGCGCTCTGCTTCTGCCCCCAGTGGAGGCTGCGCTTGAGTCGCAGAGCTCTGTTCATCTTCATTTGTTCATCGAACTAAACTGCCTGATTCCCTCGAAGAGACTCCCCTTTTGCCCGTTGGCACCAGCGTGTGCAGGTACTTTTGAGCCCAAGGCGCCACTCTTCGTAGGGCTTGGACTTCCTTTTAGTTAGGTGCCTCTGAAGGCGGACTGAGTCTAATTATTATTTGCACTGCCTGTTTTCCTCCCCATCTAGGTGGTCTACACATTTCGTGCATCTAAACTCATTAGACTCGTTTGTATTTGTATATATATTGTATTGGATTGGTATGTGTTGGTTTACTTGAGTTTTATTGTGATTCCTCTCTACGGTCAATGTTACAAAGGCCTTGTAACAAATGTGTATATATTTTTAATATAACACCTGCTTGGAGTAATTTGTAAGTGTCCTTGTTTTGTGTGCTCATTGCGGGCTTTCAGTCACCCTCACCCCTCTTGAGACCTAGTCTTGACCGCCGCGATCGCTACCCTGTCTGGTCTGGCTTGTCCAGAGGTTACTCTGTTCCAAGAAACTAGGCTGGCTTTCTGAACCTCTGCCCCTCCAGGACAGAGTTCAGAAATCCATCTTAACACACCCGTTGGACCAATTTCAGACTGGATGCAGGAGAGGCCACTCCACTAATATCAATGGCCTCGTTCTAAAATGTATACAAGAGGAGGCCTGGCCGTCAACCAGGTCATATACCTACATGGCCTCGATAGACCCAACTACCGCATTTGATTGTGTCGACCAGGGCAGATTTTAGACTAAACTGGAAAAGTGGGGATTGCCAGTGGGGCTTTTGAGATTGATTAGTGGGGTCTATGAGACTGTGGGATCCAGGTTCGCCTCAGCCAAAAAGTTGATATCTCAAGAAGAATTCGAACCCATAGGGGGGTCAGATAAGGTTGTGTTCTGTCCCCCTGGCTGTTTAATCAATATTTGTCTGATGTTGCGATTGCATTTGGGCGAGAAGGGATGGTTGCCCCTAAGGTAGGAAAGGAAAAAATCATATGGCTTGCATATGCTGACAACCTTTTGATATTTGATCTTACTAAGGTCAGTCTGCAAAGGTCTATAAACAACTTTTAGAGCTATACCAAAGAAAATGGGTTGGTCATCAACCCTAAAAAAACGAAAAGCTAGGTTAAAGACTACCGGGTCTGTCATTTTCCTTGAAGGCATGCCCCTGAAGCTTTCAGAGTCCATTAGATATCTGGGTTTCAACTTCCCTGCATATAAAAGCTTAAAAATAGTTAAAAAAGGCCAGGTTACATAAGGCTAAACTCCTAGAAGCACAGATTGTTAAGATAGATCGGAAGTTCAGAAGATTTTCCCTTAAACCGACAATTATGTTTTTTTAAGGCAAAATAGTTCTATGGTCTAGAACTATATGGCAATAAGTCGAGTAACACCCTCAATGGAATCAAGGGCAGAATTTAGAGGAGGCTCCTAGGAATCCCCACTGCACTAACTCTCCCAGCTATATGCTTTGAACTGGGCACAGTCTCCCTTTGGGCGTGGGTACAATGGGCTTGCCTGTCTTTATATTCGAAAATCAGGGCTCCTATTCCTAATACTTTGTACCACATTATGGGAAGAAACCCGATTTACTCTCGGGCATTAAACTCTCTCGAGGCAAGATCCGAGCTAGTCCTTAAGGAGATTGGGGTGACCTTTGAGACCCTGACTTCTAATCGGTTGAAGTCTAAGCGTGCCCTATTTGATTACAATTGGAACCATGCCACTAACGCTTTCCACTCCTATACTTCATTGCGTCATCTAACACATGAGCATAGACGCAGTGGATCTTTAATGAAGATCCTGCTTCAATTCCCGAATCGTTTCCATAGAGGTATCCTATTAAGAGTACGGTGGAATTTGTTACCCACCAGGGAAATTCAATTAAGGAGGTCTTTGATCTTGGTGGAGGCAGCCTGTTGTAGGTTCTGTTCGGAGAAATTGGAGACCCTAAAGCACTTGGTTCTCGAGGACAAAGTACTTGATGCCCCTCCATGTGAATTCAATCATCTATGAGAAATATTTGGTATGGAAACATTCCCTATCTATGCATAACATTCCTGAGGGGTTGGCCCTCTCAGGCTTTATTAAAAACCTGCACTTGTAAATGTGGACAAATTAGATGTTTGTTCATTGAGGAAATACCATCCGATTGTTATGAAATATGGGATGTAAATGTAATTGTAGTTCCTGTTTTCTTTTAAGAGGCAGAATTTAGTTTTTTTAAATATATTAATTGCTTTTATCAGCTGTTGATTCTTTCCTGGAGTATTTTCATTGTATTTGTTCTATTGATGTATGTTTCTTTTTTTTTCTTACCTATGAATTTGTAAAGGTTTAATTTAAACCAAATACAATAAAATATATATATATATATATTTGTATATATATATATATATATATACTCCTACGTCCCGTCCCCTTTCCTCCATACTTATGGGACATCTCTCCGTCCTGTGGGACGGGACCGGAGCACTTTGTAAAAAGCATCCACATTTTTTAAAAAAAATTGTCCCTCCTCTCTTTCTTGCTCGGGGCCCGGCACGCGGCCGTAACCGCGCCCACCTTGGCTCCGCTCCGCGCATCGCCCATCAGTCCTTTTCTCCGCACGATCGGGGCCGGACGCACTTGCATCCTCGGAAGACTTTCTTCCCTTTTTCTCTCTCTGGCTCTCGCTAGCGTTCGTTTACTAGTCTGTCTATGTCTTTTAAACTAGATTTTCCAGACTGTTCATCGTGTCACCGTCGCTTCGCGAGGGCGGATCCCCATCCTCTTTGTTTAGAGTGTTTGGGTCCGGAACACCGTTGGAACTCCTGTTTTTACTGTGACTCCCTCACTTCAACATCGGTTGGAGCGGTGGGAGGAGGTGTTCGGACGGACTCCTCCCTCGCATTTTCAGGCGTTCATCGACGATAAGAAAAAACGCCCAGTAAGTTCTTTACTTTTCAGAGCACCCAGGCCGGGGGAAACCTTTCCGGGTTCCTCTCGAGCTGGGAGGGGTGTTGATCGCTCTGTTAACGGGGTTCGCCCTGAGGTGCCTGTCGGGCCTAATAATTCTACCAGAGTTTTCTCCGAGGGTCTCCGTAAGGGGCCTGTGTCCACCGGAGTACGCTCTGAGGCCCCTTCTGTGGGTGCTGTTTGTAGACCCAGTTCTACTGAGTCGTGGGGTACCGGAGCTTGCTCTGAGGCCGCTCTTTCGGGTTCCCTCAAAAACAAAACCGGGGTGCGCCCGAGGTCTTGGCTGGGCTTGAGGTTACCGAATGGATGTTCGAGGCCCGTGCCGATAAGGCTTCTACCGGGCCGAGGTCCCTCGTACAGAGGCTAAGGATACCAACAGTTCTGAGGGGCCGGGCATTGCCCTGTCGGTGACAGCGCACCGTTCCCGCTCTTGTGGTGACACCAGATCTGTTGAGGGGGCAAAGAAGAAAGTTTCTTCTTTTACCGGCAGTGCCGAGGCCCTTCCTTCGAAGGCGCAGTTGGCGGTTGGTATGTCGCAGAAACATTCCAGGCCTCACAGTACCGGCTCTGCCAAGGTTCCTTGCGTTAAGGCTAAAATTAAGACCCCTGGCCCATCGACGGAGACCCCTGCCTCACTTCCTCACGTGCCGCAGTTCCCCTCAGATGAGGACAAAATGGCGGCCGTTCCCGCCACGACCACGGCAGCCATTTTAGGTACTACCTCTACAACTACGCCATCGGCCCCTGGTGTAGGGTTCGGTCCTTCAGGTGAACCTAAGGTCCCTTGTGCGCATCCTTACCGGCCGGTTTATGATTGGAACGCCCGGATGCCTCTTCCGCACAATGTTTTGTTGCCCGCAGGGGCGGCTCCCTTGATTTATGTGGATTCCTCGGTGGAGGGGCCGGTGTGGCACCCTTCTCCGTTACGTCCCTGGATTTGTCCACCTCATGAGAGGCCTCCTCAGGTTCCGAAGCAATCTCCTGAGGACGCTTTTTTCGGTAAATTTCAAGCGCTTCTGCGCACCGACCCCATGAGGAAATATTTCAAAGGCTTTTCAAGGAGATATGTCCACCCGTGCCTCCGGCTCCACCCGCTCCGACGGTGGTCCCGCCGGCGCCTCCCTTGCCCGTGGTACCTCCCCCTGCGCTTCCGCCTGTGCCACCATTGTCCCCAGTGGACAAGGCAGTGCCTGACACGGCTCAGCAGGATCCTGACCTGTCAGATGACCCTCAAGGCAATCAGGACAACGAGGACCTTCCCCGCTCTATCAGAGCTTTCCATGACCGGGTGCTGGACATGATGAGTTTCTTAGATGTTCTGGTGCCCGAGGCACCTGCTCCGCAGGAGGGCGTTCACTTTGTCTCCTTTGGAGCATACCGGCCTGTTCTTGCAGAAGGACGTTCTGCCGAGGTCCATAGAGTTTGGGAAAAGCCACACTCAGGACTTTTTGTCAATAAAAAGATTGACGCAAGGTACAGTCTGCATTCTTCGGAAGAAGTGGCCTTGTCGTCTTGTCCGCCTCCCTCCTCCACAGTGGTGACTGCGGCCACGTTGCAATCCAGGCCTGCAGCATCCTCCTCCGCGACGGTTACTCAGGTCTTGGGAAAGGAGGACAAGCTCCTGGACTCCCTAGGGAGGAAAATCTTTGCCAATTCGGCCTTACAGCTCAGGCAGGCCAATGCAAAATTGATTTTGGCGGGAGCTAACATGCGGATGTGGAGAGGTCTGTCAGAGTTTGAGGAGCACATTCCGGTCGAGAAGTTGGAGGATTTCAGAGGAGGCCTTTCCGATGCCAGGGTCTTGGTCCAGGATCTCCTGGAGGCTGCGGCTCACCACGTAGACACCTCAGCTCGGGGTCTGATGCTTGGGGTTGATACCTCGTGGCAAGCGTCGCTGCATGCCATTAAGTTCTCGAATGAGGTGCAGGACAAGGTTCTGGACCTTCCATGGTAAGGATGGTAAGGAGCTTTTTAACTCCTCTACTGATGTAGAGCTCACCAAAACCAAAGACAGCGCTCAGACGGCTAAATCATTGTCTGTTCTGGTTAAAGCTCCCTTCAAGGCTCAAAGGCCGTTGTCGCAAGGTCGACCTTCCTCTGGGTTTAGGGGCTTCCTCGACTGCAAATCTCGCAGAGTGGATACTCCTGCGTGGAATAACCGCCGTAGACAACAGCCTACGCAGTATTTCTCCTGCTCCTCAGCCTCCTCATCAGGTTCAGGTGGCACCGCCACCGATAAGCCTGCCAAATGAGGGTTTTCCGCGCTCGCACGAGACCCCGGTGGGAGGACACATTGCGTCTCATTTGGAGGCGTGGCAGACCATCACAGAAGACAGAGGGGTCTTGTCAGTCGCTCGAGCAGGCTTCCGCTTACCTTTACCCCCTACCCCACCCCTCAACCCTCCCTTTCAGCTGTCGGGCTCACCCTCCCTCAAGGCCGAGGTTCAGAAACTTCTGCACCTCAGAGCTGTGGAACCCGTTCCCCTTGGGGAGCGAGGGGAGGGCTTCTACTCCCGGCTGTTTACGGTGCCCAAACCCAACCAGACTGGCCTGCGCACCATCCTAGACCTTTCCCAGTTCAATCTTTTCCTACCCCAAGAGAAATTCAAGATGATCACGCCCGGCCAGATTCGCTCCTCTTTGCAGATGGGTGATTGGCTCAGCGTGGTGGATCTTCAGGATGCGTACATGCATATCCTGATTTGGAATCCACACAGGAGATACCTCCGTTTCTCTTGGGGAGAGGAGCACTTCCAGTTTTGGGTGCTTCCTTTTGGCCTCAGTTCGGCGCCGCGTGTCTTCACGAAGATGATGTCGGTGATTGCGGCCTATCTTCGTCTTCAGGGTATTCATGTGTATCCCTATTTGGACGACTGGCTCCTACGCAGCCCTTGTCCGTTGGCAGCAGCGGACAACCTCCAGTCTCTCCTTCAGCTCCTGTTCCATCTTGGGCTGTCGGTGAACTGGCGGAAATCCTCCATGACGGTCTAACAGGACCTGACTTTCCTGGGTTTTCGTTGTAACACTATAGACTGCCGAGTGTATCTGACCGGGGACAGAATGGCGGATCTGTTGGCCACGTGTCAGATGTTTGAGCAGTCGGAGAGCATGTCGGCCTGGTGGTTCCAGAGGCTTCTGGGCCTCATGGCCTCGTGTGTACTGGCTCTTCCTCTTGCTCGTCTCAAAATGAGACAGACCCAGATGGCTCTTCGGAGTTCCTGGCGTCAGGCTGTGGACACGGATTCCAAGCGGATAATGATTCCGGATTCCATGAGAGTGGACCTGGACTGGTGGTCATCTCTCAGCAACCTGTCGGTGGGCGCGGGGTTCCAGGACCCAGCCCCCATGGTGACGATCACGACAGACTCCTCCCTTTTGGGGTGGGGTGCGACGTTAGATCTTCTGCAGGTCTCGGACCTCTGGTCACCTCAGGACAAGCTCCTGCACATAAATCATTTGGAGCTTCTGGCGATTTTTCTGGCGCTCAAGGCGTTCACACCTCTCGTTGTCAACAAGGTGGTCTGCATAAGAATGGACAATGTGGTATCAATGTATTACATAAACAAGCAAGGGGGAACGAAGTCTCCCCCTCTCGTGGACCTGTCCATCCAGATTTGGGAGTGGGCCATTCTTCATGGGGTCTGGCTGCTTGCAGTGCACATCCCGGGCCAGCTGAATGTCACCGCGGATGCCCTCAGCCGCCGGACAGTGGTCAACTACGAGTGGGAGTTGAAGGCGGAGATCCTCTCATGGATTTTCTCGCGTTGGGGCACACCGGAGGTGGACCTCTTCGCCACGGCGGTAAACAAGAAGCTTCCTCAGTACGCCTCCAGAGGGGGGCTGGGAGCCTCCTCTCTGGGGGACGCACTCGAGATTCCATGGCACAACATGAGAGCTTACGCCTTCCCGCCTCTTACCCTAGTTCATCGAGCAATCTGGAAGTTGAAGAGCTCTGTCAACTGTTCTCTTCTACTGGTGGTGGCCGGCCAGGTTTTGGTTTTCAGAACTTCAACACCTGTCGGTGTGTCTGCCGATCAGGTTACCAGTAACTCCCGATCTTCTTCACCAAGGGGAACAGCAGATATGGCACCCCTCCCCACAATCGCTCAACTTGGCGGCATGGTGCCTGAGTTCACGTCTCTAGAGCATTTGGGTTTGTCTGCGGATAACATGCGCATTATCCAGGAAGCCAGGAAACCCTCGACCAGATCCCAATACAGGTGTAAATGGCTCAGGTTCTGTCATTGGTGTTTGGAGAAAGAATTGGACCCGAGGGTGGCAATGATTGACACGGTGCTGCCCTTCGTATCCTCCCTAGCAGAGTCAGGGGTTCATGTTCTGTCTTGCAGAACTTATCTCTCGGCGATTTCCGCTTACCTCTCTACAGACCGGTGTTCTTATTCCTTAACTAACCCGGTGGTGAAGACATTTTGCGGGCTTGACACGCATCTACCCTCCGGTTCATAGTCTGCACCCGCCTTAGGACCTAAATGTAGTCCTGACGGCGCTGTGCCATAAACCCTTTGAGCCAATGGCTATGGTTGACCTCAAGTACGTGCCCTAGAAAGTGTCCTTTCTGGTAGCCATTACGTCAGCGAGGAGAGTGAGCGAGCCCCAGGCATTGTCGGTGGAGCATCCTTTCTTGGTCTTTGACAAGGACAAGGTAGTCCTTCGGACGAACCCAGCTTTCCTACCAAAGGTAGTGACCGAATTCCATCTGAATCAGTCAATTTCCCTTCCGGTCTTTTTTCTGAACTCTGCCTCGGAGGTGGAAAGGGTTCTGCACTGCCTGGATGTCCGAAGAGCTCTTAAGTTCTACCTGGACAGGACTTCCGAACTTCGGAGCTCTTCCCAACTGTTTGTGACTTTCGGTAAGCCTCAGGGCAGGCCGGCGTCTAAGGCATCTATTTCCAGATGGATTGCCGCCTGTATCACGGAATCTTTCACCGTCCAAAAGCTGAAACCTCCTAAAGGTATCCATGCACACCAGTTGCGAGGCAGGGCAGCCGCGGTTGCTTTTCAGAAGTATGTTCCCTGGGAGTCCATCGCTAAAGTGGCTACTTGGGCCTCCCCATCTGCTTTCTGTAAGCATTACTGCCTCGATATGAGCTCTAGAGCTGACGCTCAGTTCGGGCAGGCTGTGCTGAAGAACCTGTTTCAGTAAGGAGTATTTCCATCCACCCATAGTTCCTGTAAGGAGTGCTTGGGAATCTCCCATAAGTATGGAGGAAAGAGGACGGGACGTAGGAGTATTACCAGGTTACTCACCGTAGTGACCACCTTATTCCTAGTCCATAGTCCCCTTTTCTCCATACGCCCGCCCACCGTCCCCTCTAATAAGGTTCCTCTGTTATTGCTAATGGTTCTTGACCCTGCGATAGAAAAGGACTGATGGGCGATGCGCGGGGCGGAGCCAAGGTGGGCAGGGTTACGGCTGCGTGCCGGGCCCCGTGCAGGAAAGAGAGGAGGGACACATTTTTTAAAAAAATGTGGATGCTTTTTACAAAGTGCTCTGGGCTGGAGAGAAGTCCCATAAGTATGGAGGAAAGGGGACTATGGACTAGGAGTAAGGTGGTCACTACGGTGAGTAACCTGGTAATAACTTAACATTCACCAGTTTAAGATTACATTTTTCTTTATTCTAAAATTGCTGAGGGCTACTTTAATCATCATGGTAAACTAATTCCTACTGTTGGTCATCTTGTATTAGCATTTATCAGCTTAACGGAATGGTGCCATACCCAATACAAGGCTATGTGTACTTACTCAGACTTAGTGTTTAGGCAATAATCCTAGAACTCATCTCTTTTTATAGAATCGTAGTGGTGTAAGTATTTACCCAGGAGAGACATATAAGTTATACCCAACACTTTGCATTCCATAAAACCATGCCTAGCGGTCTCTGTTTCCTGGTAAATTACAGACCTGGCATATCCTTTGGTCTAGTGGAATCTTTAAATGTGCTCCCTTAAAAATAAATAGTGGTAGCTGATTTGTGTGCGATCTGAGTCTCAAGTTCCGCATTGCCAGACTTAGACTCTGTTTCAAGTAATTTTGCATTCTCAAAAATTCATGTGTATCTTTTACAACATATTCGTACGTTCTCAACAAAGATAAACAAACATAATTATTAGTCCAGTCCCATCTCTCCACTTTCCTAAGGAATAGATCTTTCAAAGTATAAAACTCTGTTCCACAGTGAAACTTAGGGTGCCAGTTTATGGTATTGTAAAGGTTCTCAATTGCAAGTTTAAAATCACTTCCTCTCCCCTTCTGTTTGCTGTTTTAATGGAACCAATGTCACGGCACATACCTAAGAATGATGCGATTCAGGGTACTGGGGCCTATGACTCCCCCCACAAGGTATCTTTATACGCTGACGATGTACTTCTTTCCATCACTAACATTCGGACTTCCCTGCAGCCGGCCCTACACCAACTCTGAGCCTTTGGCAATTTAGCCAGATTCGAAATACATTTTGGAAGATCAGTGGCGCTAGGGGTGGGGCCATCACCTCAGGATATAACCTCCCTCCAAACACTCTGCCCAATCCATTGGCACACCACCTCTATTGAATATTTACGGGTCTGGCATGCAGTGTCTCAGAAGGACCTATATGGGGCCAATTTCCCCTCCTTTTTAAGTCTTTGGAAAAGGATTTGGAAAGATGGGCGGTGCAAGAAATCTCTCTGATGGGACAGATTACGGCAGTAAAAATCAATCTCCTCGCTCGCTTATTATACTGTTGTTTATCCCTCCCAGTGGAAGTTCCGAAACTTATATAAAATCGCTCCAACGTAAACTCCTGAGATTCATATGGTGGGGTCAAACATCTAGAATCCCCAAGAAGGTAATGATGGGTGGATCCCGACTGGGGGCTTGGGGGTTCCCAATCTACTGAGGTATGCAGACATGGCCCAGCTTTCCCACTTATTTACATGGACGGCCAAAGCTCCTGCACTGAGGTGGATGGAAATTGAGCAATCCAAAAGTTCTCTCTCCCTCCGCTTTCTAGTTTTCATTCCCCATACGACATGTAAGCAGTGGCCGCACCAGCTCTCATCGACGAAAACTACTCTAAAGGCATGGGACGAGGTATTGAGGAGGACAAAGATCACTGGGGGTATGGGCCCATTGTCTCTGGTCCTCGGTAACCCAGCCTTCACACCCGGACATGCACCCGGGGGCGTTCAGGCGATGGAAAGAGGGGGGCTTACTTAAACTGCGCTCATTTGAAGACTGTAAAAGAGGTGTTCCACCTCTTGGAGTTTGATAGGTTCCCATACACTCAAATACGACATTGGATCACTCACCCCGAAATAAAACAAAAGGCTACTCTGATCTTGAGCCCGCTTGAACTGACCGTCTGGGAGGGCCTAGACAAGGGTCGGATTTTGAAATTGTATAGACCTCTGAGGGATGACCCCCTAACCCCTGCCGCCAGGACCACATGACCTGATGGGAAGCAGATTTAGGCCACCAGTTGGAAGATGTAGAATGGTCAGAGATTTGGACCAGGGGCCACGCCTCATCTAGATGTGTGACAAACAATGAATGTGCGTTAAAACTGTTGTTACATTGGTATTACCCTCTGGCACAGATTCACCACTTCGAAAACCTTGCTCTTGGTGGCTCCATGTGAGGGGGTATATCCAAAGTCTAGGGCTCGGGCAAAGCTGTTGACACATTTGCTGCTGGCAGCTCGTGTTACCATCGCTCGGCACTGGAAAACAGCAGAAGGCCCTGACCTGGGACTATGGTGGATTAAGGTCTGGGATGTGTTGGTGGCAGAGAAGGTGACGGCCGCAAAGGAGGGAAAGCTCCACCAATTTCAATCAATCTGGTCACCACTACTCGATTATGATCTGAAGTTCCCGGCCTTGACATTCACACCCCGTTTGGTGAAACTTTATTTGGGCCCGGTCGAGAATGGGTGATGTGGGCGGGCCAGACTGCGAGATATGTGATGAAGAAAAATGGGGCTCTGGGGGACTGCAGGTTTTGGGAACTCCCCAGCAAGTAAGTGGGAGCCGAAGGACTCTGATTGTCTATAGTGGTGTACACGTAAAGATTGTTGTCTTGTCAAATGCAGATGTTGTTGCTCCAACCGTTTAATAAATATATTTACATGTTTTTAAATCACTTCCACTATTATCACGAACCGACCCCATTGACACCCCCCCCCCCCCCCCCGCACTGCTAACAATTGGCATTTGGGGCTTGAATTTGCTTTTAAGTGGAGAATACCGTGTCTTTCCCTTAGCAGGCCCTTCAACAATCCCAATCCCGATTCAAGTCTAAAATATTCAACAGGAGTGGAGGAAGGGAATCTCAATACTTTTCCCCAAAAGTAACCCTCTAGTTTATCCAGCCAACCTACTTCTCTCACAGCCAGGGCTTCCAAACCATAAAATACCATAGGGCAGTAGCTTTGTTTGTATAATGCAACAATCCCTTCAATAGAATAGGCCGCAGTCTGATTTGCAAATTTGGCAATCATATGGGTCAAACGTTGGGCCTTGTTTTTCTTGGCTTCAATTATGTATATATAGTCCTTTTTTGTACTCCTCGCTAATTCCAAATAGGGATATTTGTCAACATAATACAGGGTACCCAAGCTTGTAGCGAACGTTGGTCGAATTGACCTTTTTTGCTGTGATCAACATTACCTTAATTTTTCCCATATTTATGGTCAGCCCGTTGTCATTTGCATACTTTACTAATTCCTCAAACATTCCCTTTGCTCCACGGGGGTATGCTTTAAAATCACAAAGTCAGGCGGCTTGGAGCGCCAGCGATGTGGCTGCTCCTGTAAAGCCATGCGTGGAAAAGCCCGCTGCTGAAGCTAATAAATGCGGCTTCCATGAGTCCTCGGAGCCGCTGAAGGCATCCACAGCACTCGGAACTCCGGCTGCATGTCCGGACTGAAGATGAGCATTCCTGTTGGCCCCGAGATGCCGGAATTCGAAAGAACCCCCTTGGCACTCAGCAACGCGAGGAGAGGCAAAATGGCGGATGCGCCCTCCGACTGAAATCGTAGGCGCGCCACGCAAGGAGGGGCATTCCGGGTCCTGGAGGTCGGCCTGGACCGGGTCTGGTGGCAGCTCCCCCTATTCCCCTGAGACATCGCACGCAGCCCCCGACACCCAGAGCGGCAAGTGGTGGCGGCGGAGGCAAACCCGGGTGAGGACGAGCCATCAGGAGCAGAGGACGAGGAGCGGACCTCCCGCCCCCCACAGAGCAACACAGGCGGGTGCCCCGGGCCCAGCGGCCGGCCCAGATCCTGATTGCAGTGGCCTCTCGGGGGCGGAGCACTGGAGCCGGGACCCGTGGGTCAGCGCAAGCAGCCCGCGGTGCCCGGAGCGGTGGGCAGCGGGGACAGGCCCAGGTGGGTGCGGCTTGCTGGGAGCAGGGTACCGTGTGGCAGCCTCCCCCGCTCCCGCGAAGTGTGGTTGGCGGCGGCAGGCCCTTGAAGCTTGTTGCGCCTGCAGGCGGGGATGCGGAGGCCTGGCAGTAAATTTCATGGCGGCGACCCCCGAGGGAAGGTGGGAGTTGGGGGCCCGCCATAGCACCTCTGGCCCCCCCGCCTGGAGTATTAGTGCAACATCAAGCTGCAGAGGGGGCAGAGGGGGTGACTTCCTGGCCATGTGGATGAGCGCAGCCTGGCTACACCTCCAAGGCAACAGATTTGGGCAACCTGAACCTGGGCCCCCAACGGAGAGGGTGGCAGACCCCACAAAAAGACCACAGCGGAGGCATGGAAGCAGAGCAGCCAGCTTAGTGCACTGATCAATGCCTCGGCTGTGGCGGCTCCACTGAACAGGCTACCATAAGGCTTACAAAGTCAAAGACTCACAGGACTCAAACCACACCTGAAGCAAGCTGGGCCTTCATCCCTGGCCCCAACGAATCTGCACTGACCCACCACACCTTTGAGTCAGCGTAGACTCTTCACTCTCTCCCCTGCTCACGTCCTGGGGCGCCCCGGCCCACATTGTCGAGTCGAACGGCTTCTCTCCCCCCAACACAAAGAACAAGGAGGGACACTACAACCCCCCTTCTTCAGCGGATGATCCATAAATACCTGCGCCTCCTCGCCTGTTATCGGGAGGCCATGACCTTCTTGAACATTGGCGCGAACAGGGCCTGGCCTGATCCCCCAAGGCCTCTGCCTCAACGAATTGCAAAATCACCACGCTCTGGCCTGGTCTGACGCTCTTCGGACTAAACTTCAACGGGTAACCTTCACACCACCCATCTCATCCCTCCTGACCTGTCAGGTTGGCCAAACAATCAAAAGCTGGTAAGACATCAGAAATTGCCACGATGTTCGCGTCGACAGACAGAGGAAAGAAACCTGGCCCCTTTAAGCTTACCCCACAGAAACCCCAGGCGGAGGAAGAATCCCTCGCCACCAAAGGAGATATACTGGCCTTCATGGCAGATATCAAGGCTGAATTCAGAACCTGCATGACAGAAGTCACCTCAAAATTAGAACATACCGATCAAAGGGTGACGGACAATCCGATCCCTACAAGATAAATGTGAAATTCTTGAATTCAAGCTGGAGGATCTCGAAAATAGGGCCTTCCACAATGTTAGGGAGAATTCTCTCTTTAGGCTGAATTTCCTAACCTAGTGAGTCCCCCAGCAGCTTTGTTGGATTTCTGGAGTTTGTTTTCCTCCTGCCAAGAGTGAGACTCTTTTTCTCCCACTCTTGGACATGATTTTGGTGTTCCTTTGACTGCTTATGTGTTTTATGGGCTATGGGGTCCTTTACTCCATAGGGTGTCATGTGTTTTTACTATTTGTGTTACACAGCACCCTCCGTGCAGTAACACAGGGGCGTCATAGTGACCCCCAACCATAGACTCCATACCCTGGGACTGACTATTGTCTCCCAGGGCATGTAAAGTCACCATTGGCTTTACTAGTCCCAAATTATTAACAGAAACCGGTACAAACCATCATATTGTGGACGTACTGGTCGGGGCAATTCGATTGCCCCGGGTCTGTTAGTCGTCCCCCATGATCGAGTTTTGGCTGGTGGCAGTGGAAACTACTTTTTATATTCGACCGCAAATATTTTCCTATGGGATTTTCCCATTGTTCGAGGCTACCAAATTTAATTATTTAATTCTCATAGCCTCGAACATACCGCCGGTTTATTTAATTAATATTAATTCTCCGGTAGGTATTTTTTGCCAAGACTCGATTCTAAAATGGTGTTTGTGTTCTCTTCTGTGACTCCAACCCAAGTCGAGCCCTTTGTTACACTTTTTGGCGGGCTTCTCCACTGAAGCCTCCAAAAGTGGTGCCACTCTGTCTGGGTACCACAGGGGGTGTGGGAGGGGGTTTAGGCACCCTGGACTGAGTTACCTTGGTAACTCAAGTCACACTCTTGTGTGATTGGCCCAAGTGGTGAGCCGGCCGGCTCACCACTTAGCATGTTTGATTGACAGCTAGGCTTAGTGAATGGGGGTATGCTGCATAAAAGCAGGGCTTTGGGGACTGTAACTTCAGAAGTCGCCACAGGACGTGAGAATCTGACGAGGGAGAAGCTGAGCTGACCTACCACGACGACACCACCGGTGGAGCCCTGCAGAACCGACTCACCACTTCCCGACGACAGAGAAGATCTCCCGGCTGGAGAGGCTTCTTCCCCTGACTGGTGGGCACAACCAGTTTTCCTTTCTTTCTTCGCAACCCAACCTGGTTTGTGGTCGAACAGCCCATGCCAAGCACCCCGGCAGCCGGATAGCCACTCACCACTGAACCGCGAATCACCGGATCGCGCCTTATACCTGAGAAACTCTGCGGCTGGTTTCTTCCCTGGCAGTGCAACAGACTCCTGTCTTCCTCCACAACGAGATCCTCTCTTCCCCCAGACGAAGCACCGACTTGCACCCTCTGCCAGGAATATCTGCCCCCGCTGGTGCGCTCTCACCACTTTAAGGTACCGTGTCCGCCAGGCCTCCCTTTCTAAAGATTGCTACAAGGTAATAATAAATCCTTAACCTTCTGGACTGGTCTGGCCGCCTTCACCCTCTAACTGGTCCCTTTCTGCGGTCCAACTCCTTTTTGAACCTTTACAGGACCTTTGTGCACTGCAACCATGTGACCTTGGACACATTTCGTTTGGATCCTCCAATGGTGGATCCGGCTTCTTGAACTCTAACTACACGGTTTTACTTTGCCTTTCTCCCTTGTTGTGTTCTTGAAAAAGTGTTGGGATCTGTTTCAATTGGTTCTCTGCTTTTCTCTCCCTTTTTAAAACAAACTATTAGAGTGCCATCTAAGTTAAGCGCTCACCGCTGTCTGAAAATAAGTGGGGCTTTACTTAAGACTTGTCTAATATTCTTTTAAGGGAGTGTATATCTTTTAGTGACCGTGTTTCTGAATTGCTTATTATTAGTGCCGGTGTGTTTTTCTAGATGTGGTTTTAAATAAATAATTATATCTATTTTACACCAAGCCCTGGTCAGTGTTTACTTGTTCTATTGTGTGCTCTTGACCAATTGTGTATACTCTGTATACTGCCTAACTCTTCTTGAGGGAAGTCTGACTGCTCAGCCACAGCTACCAAGTGAATCTGTGTGCTACAGACTGCTACCAAGTGGGTTTACTGCCAAACACCTGTAGTCCTAAATCTTTTGTAGTGGTCCCAGAGGGAACTGCACAGGTTTCTGCCTAACACTGGTGTACAGCGGTGGGATTCGTATTGAGTATACACTTTAGAGTGCTTGTTGAACACTTTAGGACAACTAACCACAGAGCTTAGCACTAAAAAGCTGATTTTCTAACTATGTCTGCTATGGAGAGTTATACCCTAGAATCATTGTCTGCCAAAACTGCTGATTGCTTAAAAGTATTCTGTAGACATAAGAATCTCTCTGAGAAGGGCAAGAAAATGGAACTTATAGAAAGATTGTTAGAAAACCAAAGTCTGGGTGGTACTGAGGAATCTACCCCCCCCAGCAAATATAGAAAACAGTGATGGTATTGATCTGAATCAAAGTCTTGAGAATGAGTCAGAAGAGGAAAATGAACCTAATTAAGTTAGCCACTCTGAGCCTCTGTCTGCCTTACCTACTGTACCTACTGGGCCTATACCAGGTCCCACATGTAACCCTGCTTATTTTGAACTTGAAAAAATGAAGCTTGAATTAGAGTACAAACGTTTTTTTAGCTCAATCCGAAAGAAACCAAGAGCTAGAGTTCAGAAGAATGAATGCCCAGACTGAGCAGAAGCAAGCTGAGTTAAGACCCGGAGAAATAGAGCTTAATCATGAGTTAGAAATGAAAAGGTTGTCTGTGGAAAATGCTTCTCTCTCCTCTGGTTCTTCTAGGAGTTCCAGTCCCAAAAGACCCCGGATGCCTAAGGAATTAGTCGGTATGTATGAACCTAGATTGGATGTGTTGGATTGGTTGAAAATGTTTGAGTATAATCATGGGCTCCAGGACATCACAGGGAATGAGTTACTTCCCTGGTTGTTCTCTAGGCTTCCCCCTGTTGCAACTGATGTGCTAATGGAGTTGGGGGAGGTGGATAAGAAGGATTATGAATGTGTGAAGCTAGCTTTGATAGCTAGATTTGGGAAGACCCCTTCCCAGTACCTTAAGAGGTTTAGGACCCTCAAAAAGCATGATGGTACCCCTTGGGCTACCTGGGTGAGTGAAAGTTTGAAACACTTAGAGGGATGGATTAAGGGTTACAGAGTTAACACTTATGAAGGAATGAAGAATATTGTAATGTTGGGGTCAATTTATGATGCCTGCTCTCCTGAGCTCAGACAGCACTTGGCTGATTCAGAGGAATTAGATTCCAGGAAGGTTAGCTAAGGCTGCTGACTTGTGGGTTGCCAACAGGGCCACTCACAAGGATTCTGGGGCTACTCAGAAAAAGGATGAGGGGAAACAGCCGAAAAAAGGACTCCAAAGAGAATTCCAATAATTCCAATTCCAAAGAGGGCCCCAAACAGAACCAAAAGGGTAAGCCACCAGGGAAACCAAATCAGGCTAGCGTACCTCCTGGTGCCAAACCAGAAGGAGGTCAGAACAAGCCACCATTCCAGAAAGCATTTGGTAAATGCTTTGTTTGTGGCTCTACTGACATTGTGAAAGGAGATCCGAGATGTAAGGGTAAACCTTCAGGGGTCCAGCGTGTCTCCTTAACCTTCGCTCCAGAGGAGGAAGTCCAAATGGCAAGTGGAAACTTTCTATTACTGGCTGATGAACCCATTGGAGTCTCGGCCAGTGTTTCTTTAGTGTCTCTGGGCCTGTGGGAACAACAGAACTTAGATGCCTATAATTCTATCCCAGATAATACTAAAGAGTATTATAAGGACAGTGTCCAGGTGAATGGTTAGGAGACTCCTGCCATCAAGGACACTAGGGCCAGTATAACTGTGGGGGACAAATCGTTTTTTCAGGCAGAGGATGTTGCTAAGGCACCCAAACGCCTCACCAAGTTAGCTGGAGGGCCTGTGCAGATGCTTCCCCAATTACCAGTTCTCATCTAGTGTAATGACATGACTGTGAAGATACCTGTCAGCATACAAAGTGAGGTGCCAGGAAGGGTCCTGCTGGGTAATGACTTGAAAACTCTTGGAGTAGTGTCACATACCCCCAGACCTCCTAGTAAAAGGTTACAGGAACTCACCAGACCTGCAAGGGAGAGAACCATGAGAGGTACTCCCAAGGAGATGATGAAGAAAGAGATCACTCCTGCTCCAGTAGAGATGTCAGCTGCTGTCTCTAAGAAACAAGAAGCAAAGGGGAAACCTAAGACTTCCAACCAGAAACCAGCAGTCAGCACTCCAGTGCAGCCAACAAGGACTTCCCCTAGGTTGTCTAAAGTTACACCTGTAACTCCCCCTCCAGCTGAGGCTGAGAGGGAGGTACAACCCTGTGTGGTTGAACTAGACTCTGAAGAAGAGCTAGTGGAAGGCCAGGAACTCATTGGAGATCTGGATCCTGTTGACCATCCTGAGCTGCAGTCGTTACTGGCAGAAGGTGGACCCAACAGGGCAGACTTCAGTAAGGGACAGAGAGAATGTCCAACTCTGGAAGGTCTTCGCCACCAGGCAGATGCTCAGGCTGAAGGGCAAGAGCCTGGAAAGTATAGGTTACACTGGGAAGATGGCCTCTTCTACAGTGAACCAACCGAGTCTGCACCTGGGGACCACAAACGACTTGTAGTACCCCAAGAGAACAGACCACAGTTCTTGCAGTTAGCCCATGAGATTCCTTTGGCTAGTCACTTGAGTTTCAAGAAGACCAAGGAAAGGCTCTCACTCTGCTTCTATTGGCCAAAAATGGGGCCCGAAGTAGATAAATACTGCAGGAGCTGCCACACCTGCCAGACTTCTGGTAAGGTTGGCTCCAAGAATGTGGCACCTTTAGTGCCTCTCCCAGTTGTGGGAGTCCCATTTGAGAGAGTAGGGATTGACATTGTTGGTCCCCTTGATCCTCCAACTTCCTCAGGCAACAGGTTTATACTTGTTGTAGTAGACCATGCTACTAGGTACCCTGAGGCAATTCCTATGAGGACTGTTACAGCCCCGGCTGTGGCTAAGGCCCTCCTTGGTATTTTTACCAGGGTTGGGTTTCCTAAGGAAGTAATCTCTGACAGGGGATAAAATTTTATGTCCCACTAAATTTTATGTCCCACTACATGAAAGCCATGTGGAAAACCTGCGGAGTTACTTACAAGTTCTCAACCGCATACCACCCTCAGACAAACGGGCTGGTTGAAAGGTTCAACAGAACCATGAAGAGCATGATAGGTGCTTTAGAGGACCCCCTTAAAAGAAAGTGGGACTTTCTCCAGCATGGGGTCTGGCATGGATTCACATGCTCATGAATATTCCCCGTCGTCAGGCTGGGAATCCTCGGTAAAGAAAAAACCAGTATCAGTTTTGTTTCTGATCTGTCTTTCGTAGTAGCAACCAATCACTGATCTCTGCGTCATACTGACCACAGCCAATGACTGCCCTCTACCTAAGCCCCGCCTCTGGCAGCCATCTTCAGATTTTTACCGCACGTTCAAGTGTTGGGATCCTCGTGCTATTGCTCTCGAGCGTTAGTGCTATTTTTTCACGTTTTTTCTCAAAAACTTCGATTTTTTCGGTCAAAAAGAGCCTCAAGCTCCACCGATTCTTCATCCGATCAACGGGGACCCGTGTCGGATTCGTCTACGCCCCTCAAGGGTGAAGATTTTGTCGAGCTACGCTTTTGGAGGACTCCAGATGTTTCTCACGCCCATCTCGGACATGGCCCAGGAGAAGGAAAGCTCGACGCCCTGAAAGCTGTTCAGGGTCTGCCTTGGATGCCAGCTTCAGAATGTCTTTAAGGAGGACGAACACTCCTTTTGTCTTTACTGCCTACATGAGGACAAGACGCACGTGGAGAAGGACTGTGCGTTTTGCGGCAATATGTCGGAGCGGACCATGAAGGACCGCCATCAACGTCTCGCCAACTGGCTGGAAGGGAAGAGCCCGTCTGGCGAGAAAAAGAGGAAGAAATCCGAGCGGTCTTCTAAGACCTTTGAGGACGCCCCGGCGACGGGGGTCCAACACAAGGCCAAGCACCGCGAGTCCGCTGGCACCGGGAGCACCGAACGGTCGGGCTCTACGGGCACCAGGCAGGGCGCATCCTCCCCGGCACCATCAACCACGAGCCAACGCTCTGGTTCGGGTAAGAGGAAAACCGAGCACCCGGCGAAGCTCCTGGAGAGGCCCCGGTCGAGCTCGAAGGCCCCATCGGAGGGAGAGCAAGGCAGTGTCACCCCCCCCAAGGAGAAGGCGGTGAGCGCACCTAAGGTGGTGAAAGCCTTAATCCATCCGGCCAAGGCCTCTATCGACACAGTCACGGCGGCCCTGGCTCAGCCTGTGGAGGCTACACCAGTGGTGGCGACCTCGGGGCTCAGAGTCTCCCTGCCACCGCGGAGGGAGTCCTCTTTTATGCCCATCGACAGGACCCCCGTGAAACCTCCGACAGAGAAGAAAAAGGGGGGGCAGGAGGTTGTCGTGGATTCGGCCTCAACCTCTGAGGAAGAGCTGATCGAGGTCTTAAGCCACGGCGTTGGAGTGGAAGAAGACCAGCCCGTCGGGAGGGATCCCGACGTAGGAGACGACGATATCGTCGAGGGTGCCGACGGGGCCCCTGACCGCCCGTCGGACTCCCCTCAACCAGCGCCGCAAGACAACTCGGCGGCCATTTTGTTGGCTATACAGTCCTTATGCTCGGAGATAAGGACGAGTCTGCCGTTACCACCAGCGGAGGAACCGCTCCCGACGGGGGACCCGGAGCCAGGCACTTCTGGGAGCCCTCCCCCTAAGAGAAGAAGGATTCACCCTCCACCTCCTTTTCAGCCATCGCGCCCTGTTCAGCCCTCCTCCCCGTCCATGACTCGTGGGGATGATACGGGGACTGACACGGCCGCGACGGGACGGACAACGAGGTTTACGACGAGGATCTGCCGTCGTCACCTCCCACCCGGACTTCCCCGCCCGACGAGATTGGATCGTTTCACTCCATGATCGCCAGGGCATCCGAGCTCTTCCAGCTCTGCCCGGAGGAGAAGAAGAAGGAAGGTTTCCTTTATCAACGGCGCAAGGCCAAGAGGAAGACGATCCTCTCCGTGCCTCTACTGGACGATATTTGGGATGAGGGCCTCGCCCTCCTCAAGAACCCATCCACGACGCCGGCTAGAAGGGATCGGTACGAGAAGAAGTACCGGGTCCCGGACGCGGCCCCCTTGTGCCTCCGGGCACAGCCGACCCCGGACTCCGTCGTCTCCGCGGCGCCATGAAGAAAGCGGGAGGGGGGGTGCGGCCTCCACGTCGACTTCCCTGCCGGACGGCGAGGGAAAGAAATTGGATACGATGGGACGCAGGGTCATCTCGTCTGCAGCAACGACGATTAAGGCGGCCAACGCCTTGGCTATCGTAGCCCGCTACGACAGGGAGCTGTGGTACAAACTGGCCCCCCCTGCTGGACTTCCTACCAGACGACAAGAGGGCAGATGCCCTAGAGATCTTGCAGGAAGATGAGGTGGCGTCGGACCACGCCATTACGATTGCGACGGACATCGCCGACACTGGATTTCGCCAGTTGGGCAACGGCATGTGCCTTAGGCGGCGTGGATGGCTAAAGGCTACTGACTTCCGTCAAGACGTGCAGACCAGAGTCTTGGACATGCCGTTCGATGGAAACAACCTGTTTGGGAATACAGTGGACGATTCCCTTCAAGCCATCAAAGCAGACACGGAGACGGCCCGGGCTCTTGGGGTTCTCCAGCAACGGCGGCCGCCCTTTCGGAGCGGCGGAGGCAAGGGTGCCTCCAAAGGTTCCGGCGGCGGATTTTCCACCTACCGTCAAGTGGCCCGTTCCTCGTCACAGGAAGCTTACAGGGGACAAGGCAAGTCAGGCGGACCCCGCCGTCATCGCCAAGGAGGTCAAGGCGGCAAAGCCTCGTCGAAGCAGGACTGAACCGGCCGTGGGATCGGGCCCCCACCGAAGCACCCCGGTGGGAGGCCGGCTGCCGAGCTTCGTCAGCGTGTGGGAGTCCATCTCCACCGACCGTTGGGTGCTGGACGCCCTAGCCCAGGGTCACGCGCTCGAGTTTCAAAAAAGGTGCCCGCGCGTCCCCCCTGTGGCCAGGAAAGAACTTCACGTCCCTCAACTTCTCTTGGAGGTAAAGGCGATGCTCAGGAAGGGCGCCATCGAGCTCGTCCCAAAGAGGCTTCGGGGCTCCGGAGTTTACTCAAGATACTTCCTCGTGAAGAAGAAGACGGGAGGATGGCGTCCCATCCTGGACCTACGACGACTGAACAAATTCATCAAGGCACAGAAGTTCCGGATGGTCACCCTCCAACACGTCCTGGGTCAGCTGGAGGAGGGCGATTTCCTGTCGTCGTTGGATTTGGAGGATGCCTACTTCCATATTCCCATCCTAAAGGGACACCGTAAGTTTCTCAGGTTCGTGGTCCAAGGGCGTCACTATCAGTTCAGAGCCCTTCCCTTCGGACTAAGGTCGGCACCCAGGGTGTTCACCAAATGCCTCGCACCGGTGGTGGCGCAGCTGCGCCGAGAGGGGATCCACGTCTACCCCTACCTGGACGACTGGCTCATCCGAGCCAAGACGAGGGAGCTCGCCGTGGAGCACACGGCAAGGACCGTCCAACTTCTCACGGACCTGGGATTCTCCGTAAACTACGCCAAGTCCCACCTGGTGCCCGCGCAAGACGCACTGTTTTTGGGAGCGAAGCTCGACACAGTGTCGCTTCTGGCCTCCCCGTCGGAGGAAAGGACGAGGGCCATTCTGGGCAAGGTGCAGCGGATGCTGGTTGCGGACGCGGCCAGAGTGAGGTCCATCAAGTCCCTCCTCGGAATGATGTCTTCTTGCATTTACCTCATCCCCCTGTGCAGGCTCCGGATGCGCCCGTTGCAGGAGTTCCTGGACGTGCGCTGGATCCAGACGACGGGCAGCTTCGAGGAGAGGATCACACTCGACGAGAGTTTCCGATGAGCGATCCGGTGGTGGGGCACCCGCGCACATCTGACGGCGGGCATGGACTTCCAGACCCCCGGCCACCAGGAGACAGTGACCACGGATGCCTCCCCGGAAGGGGGAGGAGCGCACACCGAGAATCGGCACGCGAGAGGCCTTTGGCTCCCGATGGAGAAGGCCCTCCATATCAACGTCCTGGAGCTCTGTGCAGTGTTTTGGGCCCTCAGGTCCTTCCTTCCGTCCCTCAAGGGCAAGGTGGTGAGGATCTTCACCGACAACACCACCACCATGCCCTGTCTAGGGAGGCACAGGATCTGTGGCATTGGGCAGTCGCCCAAAGGATGTTTCTGGTGCCTTTTCATCTGGCAGGGATAAAAAACACCATCGCCGACTCACTCAGCAGGGAGCTGCGCTCGTGCCTTGAGTGGGAACTACGCCAGGATCTAGTGGACCGCCTCTTCCGACGGTGGGGCACACCCCAGATCAATCTGTTGGCGACAGCGACGAACTCCAAGTGCCGGAGGTTCGCCAGCAGGTTTCCTCAGCCGAGGAGCATGGGCGATGCTTTCTCGTTCCCCTGGGAGGGCCTGTTCCTATACGCGTTCCCTCCATTGCCATTGCTGATCCGGCTCATCAACCAGCTCAAGAGGTCCCGGTGCAGGATGATCCTCGTCGCACCTGCGTGGCCGAGGCACACATGGTTCCCGGACCTTCTGGATTTGTCAGCGTCCCCGTCAATCAAGCTGCCAGTGGACGCGGATCTGCTCTCCAGGGAAGGAGGTGCCATCCTCCATCACGACCCGAAGTCGCTGAACTTGCAGGCCTGGCTCCTGCAGCGTTAGAGTTTGGAGGATACGACATACCGGCCGACTGCAGAGAGGTTCTTGCAAAGGCCAGGGCGTCCTCAACTCTTAAATGCTACGGACACAAATGGAAGAGGTTCTCTGTCTGGTGCCACGCACAGAAGATTGACCCTCTGCTGATTACGGCTCCCCAAGTACTGCCATACCTACTGACGCTGGCCAAAGCTGGACTGGCGCATGCGTCCATCAAGATTCATCTTGCTGCGATCTCCCGATACACCAGAACCACGGGGCGGATGTCCTTGTGGTCTCATCGTCTGGTGAAAGAGTTCATGAAGGGACTGTTCAGATCGTTCCCGCCGGTGAAGGCTCCGGCTCTGGCGTGGGAGCTCAACGTGGTGCTGACCAAGCTCATGGGACCTCCGTTCGAGCCTCTGCACTCGGCCCCGTTGAAGTTCTTGTCGTGGAAAACAGCGTTTCTTGTGACCATCACCTCCGCACGACGGGTGGGAGAGATCCAGGCCCTTTCCTGCAAGGCCCCGTACTTGACTTTTCATGACACAAGGGTAGTGCTCAGGACGCACCCCTCCTTCATGCCCAAGGTGCCGTCGGACTTCCACCTCAACGAACCCTTGGTGTTGCCTGTTTTCTTCCCGTCGCTTTCGTCGCCGGCTGAGAGGACTTTGCACTCGCTGGATGTGGCTAGAGCGCTGAAGTTCTACGTGGACCGCACGAAGGGTTTTCGTAAGACGTCACAACTCTTTGTGAACTTTGGACCTGTCAATCAGGGGAAGGCTCTCTCGAAGGCTTCCATTTCCAGATGGCTCTCCGGCTGTATCATGTACTGTCATCGGTTGGCAAACCGACCCCTGCTTGGCCGTCCGAGAGCCCATTCCACCAGAGCGATCGCAGCTACCACGGCGTTCCTATCTGGTGTGCCCTTGCTGGACATCTGCAGGGCTGCTACGTGGAGGTCGACGCACACCTTCATGAAATTCTACTGCGTCGATCGGGATTCCAGGGAGGAGTCCAGGTTCGGCCAAGCAGTGCTGCGCAACCTGTTCGCCTAAGGTGAGCCTGGTGAGGAGGTAAGATTTGCTTAATGTTGAGTTTGATGTGATGCTTAATGTTGAGCCTTTGCCACCTCCCGTGGTTGTGCATGTGTGTACTGCTATGTATTCTTAAATCATGAGCCTGTGAATCCATGCCAGACCCCATGCTGGAGAAGGAACAAGTTACTTACCTGTAACTGTTGTTCTCCAGCATGGGTCTGGCATGGATTCACATGCGAACCCTCCCGCCTACCCCTCTGCGGCTCTTCACTTGGTCATACTGCCACTTCACGTGCTACCAAATCTGAAGATGGCTGCCAGAGGCAGGGCTTAGGTAGAGGGCAGTCATTGGCTGTGGTCAGTATGACGCAGAGATCAGTGATTGGTTGCTACTACGAAAGACAGATCAGAAACGAAACTGATACTGGTTTTTTCTTTACCGAGGATTCCCAGCCTGACGACGGGGAATATTCATGAGCATGTGAATCCATGCCAGACCCATGCTGGAGAACAACAGTTACAGGTAAAAAACTTGTTCCTTCTACTGCCATGCCTTCTCTTTGCTTATAGAGAAGTCCCTCAGGAGGGAGTAGGTTATTCTCCCTTTGAACTTCTTTATGGTCATCCGGTCAGAGGTCCATTGGCCCTGATCAAGGAGGGGTTGGAGAGTGCTCCTTCCCCCAAGCCAGTCAGGGTGACTGACTATGTGCTAGGTCTCCGCAGGAGAATGTTACAAATGATGGCAGAAGCAAGTGATAACTTGAAAGCTGGACAAGCATTGGTCAAGCACGACCAAAAGGCTAACATGGTTGAGTTTACTCAAGACCAGCTAGTTCTCGTTTTGATTCCCACAAGGCAGAGGGCCTTGCAAGACAAATGGATGCGACCCTTCAAAGTTGTGGGTAAACTTGGAGAGGTCAACTATCTGGTGGACTTGGGCAACCCCAAGGAGGCTTCGACAGTCTTCCACACCAACAGACTAAAAGCGTATGTCTCCAGACCTGATGTAGGAGCTTTGCTTCTAGCATCATCAGAGGAAGAAGAAGAGAGTGAAGCTCTTCCTGTCTCCTCAGAGGCTTACCTTTGGACGAAAAGATTGAAGGAGTAAATCTCTCTTCAAATCTGACACCTGAGCAACAGGAAGAGTGCAAATCTATGTTGAATCAGTTTGCCTCTCTGTTCTCACTTTCCACCGGCTTGACCCCTTGGGGACAGCATGACATACTCACTGGTGACTGTCTGCCAGTCAAAAGCAGAGGATATCGAATGTCAGAAAATGTAAGAACCCACATCAAAGGTGAGGTCAACAAGATGCTTGATCTCGGGGTAATAGAGTCCTCTACTAGTCAATGGTCTAGCCCAGTTGTGTTAGTACCAAAGGCAGGATCTAAAGAAGTCTGTATGGACTACAGAGCTCTTTATGCAGTCACTAAGACTGATGCCCACCCTTTGCCAAGGACAGATGAGTTGGTGGATAGACTTGGTGCAGCCAAGTTCCTCCGCACATTTGACTTGACGTCAGGCTATTGGCAAATAGCCCTGACAGACCATGCCAAGGAGAAAACTGCATTTTCTACCCCAGTTGGCTTATACCAGTTTAAGGTTATGCCTTTTGGATTGAAAAATGCACCTGCTACGTTTCAAAGGATGGTAAACCAGGTTCTGAATGGGATGGAGGACTTCTGCATGGCATACTTGGATGACATAGCAGTGTTCAGCAATTCCTGGGAGGAACACAGGGACCACCTAAGATATGTTTTGCAGGCTCTTGGAAAGGCCAATCTGACCATAAAGGCAAGTAAATGCCAGATTGGACAGAGTAAAGTGGTCTACCTTGGACATGAGGTAGGAGGTGGAGAAATAAGGCCTTTGCCCAGTAAGATTGAAGCTGTGCAAAATTGGACAACACCTACTACTCAGACCCAGGTTAGAGCCTTCTTAGGTCTCACTGGGAATTACAGGAATTTCATTGAGAACTATGGGTCCATAGCTTCTCCACTGAATGTCATCTCCTCTCCTAAATTCCCTAAAAAGGTTAGATGGAATGAGGAATGCAATCAGGCCTTTGAAACCCTGAAAAAGGCTCTTTGCCAAGCCCCAGTACTCAGAGCTCCTGGCTACCACCAAACTTTCATTGTGCAAACAGATGCTTCCAATGTAGGAATATGTGCAGTCCTCAGTCAACTGGATGGGAAAGGTAGGGAGCACCCCATTTGCTTCATCAGCCGAAAGCTGAAGGATCCTGAGACAAGGTGGGCAACAATCGAAAGAGAATGCTTTGCTATTGTGTGGGCACTGAAGATGTTTAGACCATACTTGTATGGGTCTACTTTTGTCATTCAGACTGACCACCAACCCTTGAGATGGTTAATGCAAATGAAAGGGGAAAATCCAAAACTATTGAGATGGTCAATCTGCCTTCAAGGGTTTGATTTCACCATTGAGCACATGTCAGGTTGTCACCATCAAAATGCTGATGGACTCTCTAGGATGTATGTCATCGACTAGAGGTATGAGGTTCATCCAGGAGTGGATTAAATCCTCCTGTCCCTTAGTCTGGGGGGGGCGAGTGTTAGGGAGAATTCTCTCTTTAGGCTGAATTTCCTAACCTAGTGAGTCCCCCAGCAGCTTTGCTGGATTTCTGGAGTTTGTTTGTAACACATGGGCGTCCTAGTGACCCCCCACCATAGACTCCATACCCTGGGACTGACTACTGTCTCCCAGGGCATGTAAAGTCACCATTGGCTTTACTAGTCCCAAATTATTAACAGAAACCGGTACAAACCATCATATTGTGGACGTACTGGTCGGGGCAATTCAATTGCCCAGGCGTCTGTTAGTCGAGGGGGCACGTCTCTGTCCCCCCTGATCGAGTTTTGGCTGGTGGCAGTGGAAACTACTTTTTATATTCGACCGCAAATATTTTCCTATGGGATTTTCCCATTGTTCGAGGCTACCAAATGTAATTATTTAATTCTCATAGCCTCGAACATACTGCCGGTTTATTTAATTAATATTAATTCTCCGGTTGGTATTTTTTGCCAAGACTCGATTCTAAAATGGCGTTTGTGTTCTCTTCTGTGACTCCAACCCAAGTCGAGCCCTTTGTTCCACTTTTTGGCGGGCTTCTCCACAGAAGCCTCCAAAAGTGGTGCCACTCTGTCTGTGTACCACAGGGGGGTGTGGGAGGGGGTTTAGGCACCCTGGACTGAGTTACCTTGGTAACTCAAGTCGCACTCTTGTGTGATTGGCCCAAGTGGTGAGCCGGCCGGCTCACCACTTAGCATGTTTGATTGACAGCTAGGCTGAGTGAATGTGAGTATGCAGCATAAAAGCAGGGCTTTGGGGACTGGAACTTCAGAAGTCGCCACAGGACCTGAGAATCCGACGAGGGAGAAGCTGAGCCGAGCTACCACCACGACACCACCAGTGGAGCCCTGCAGAACCTACTCACCACTTCCCGACGACAGAGAAGATCTCCCGGCTGGAGAGGCTTCTTCCCCTGACTGGTGGGCACAACCAGTTTTCCTTTCTTTCTTCGCACCCCAGCCCGGTTTGTGGTCGAACTGCCCATGCCAAGCACCCCGGCAGCCGGATAGCCACTCACCACTAAACCGCGAATCACCGGATCGCGCCTTATACCTAAGAAACTCTGCGGCTGGTTTCTTCCCTGGCAGTGCAACAGACTCCCGTCTTCCTCCACGACGAGATCCTCTCTTCCCCCGGACGAAGCACAGACTTGCACCCTCTGCCAGGAATAACTGCCCCCGCTGGAGCGCTCTCACCACTTTAAGGTCCCGTGTCCGCCAGGCCTCCCTTTCTAAAGATTGCTACAAGGTAATAATAAGTCCTTAACCTTCTGGACTAGGCTGACCGCCTTGACCCTCTAACTGGTCCCTTTCTGCGGTCCAACTCCTTTTTGAACCTTTACAAGACATTTGTGCACTGCAACCATGTGACCTTGGACACATTTCGTTTGGATGCTCCAAAGGTGGATCCGGCTTCTTGAACTCTAACTACACGGTTTTACTTTGCCTTTCTCCCTTGTTTTGTTCTTGAAAAAGTGTTGGGATCTGTTTCAATTTGTTCTCTGCTTTTCTCTCCCTTTTTAAAAGGAACTATTAGAGTGCCATCTGAGTTAAGCGCTCACCGCTGTCTGAAAATAAGTGGGGCTTTACTTAAGACTTGTCTAATATTCTTTTAAGGGAGTGTATATCTTTTAGTGACCGTGTTTCTGAATTGCTTATTATTAGTGCCTGTGTGTTTTTCTAGATGTGGTTTTAAATAAATAATGATATCTCTTTTACACCAATCCCTGGTCAGTGTTTACTTGTTCTATTGTGTGCTCTTGACCTATTGTGAATACTCTGTATACTGCCTAACTCTTCTTGAGGGAAGTCTGACTGCTCAGCCACAGCTACCAAGTGAATCTGTGTGGTACAGACTGCTACCAAGTGGGTTTACTGCCAAACACCTGTAGTCCTAAATCTTCTGCAGTGGTCCCAGAGGGAACTGCACAGGTTTCTGCCTAACAAACAACAACCTCCGGATCTGAGGAATTCCGTCCTCCGTCCTGGACAAAAAGCTGGCAGAATATGTAGGGGACTTTTTCCAGGCCCTACTCGCGCAACTGGACAAATCCCAGCTCCTGTTGGATTGCACCCACAGGCTGCACCCGCGGCGGGGAGTGGACTCGGACCTCCCCCCAGATGTCATCACCAGGGTCCATTTCTTTACTACAAAGGAGGCCATTTCAGCAATTAGCCGTTCACAAGATCAACTTTCCTTCCAGGGCTCCCCCCTCCAGATTTATCAAGACCTCTCACTTCTCACCCTTCAGAGGAGAAAAGCACTCCGGCCCCTGACCCTCTTCCTCCAAGATCACAGGTATGATACAGATGGCTATTCCCAACGGCCCTGCAGTTTTCATACAATGGCATCCTAAGGAGAATTAGCCACCTTGAAGATGCTGACAAGATCATGCACCCATCCTCACCTAAAGAGGCCACCTCGCTGAGCCCGGTGGTTGCCGAAAACTTGGACACTGTTCCCTCCCCGAAGGCCAGACGATCCTCGTGGTCAAGAGCGTCACGGAACACCAGGAGGAGATAATTGGAGGCGAGACCACTTGACCCACTACAGACAATGTCCCCCGCCTCGGGCCTCCGCCGACCGCCCGGATCCGCTCTGCGAGACTCTGCCGTCGCCGACCTGGCGTGCGAACAGCCTTCATCACAGCAGCGGGCCATACCCACGGCCCATGCCCGTTCCAAGGTACGTTCCATCTCCAAGTCCTTGGTACCCAGTGTTTCTTTTATTAACTCGATTGGCCCAGTTGGCCAGGGGCTCGGCCACATTCAAAATGTTGGCCTCCCCGCCAGTTAAAGTTACGGCCTCCCTTTGGGGGGCTCGTGTTAAAATCCCAAGAGCAGGATGACACACTCATCAGAGATGATGGCTAACCCTCGCACCTGCGACTCCTCTCCCCCAGATGCAGAGGCGGGTGAGAACCCGGCCCAGGAACACCAAAACTTAAAATTCCTTTCACTTAATGTCAATGGGCGGAACTCTCCCGCCAAACGGAGATCGATCCTGCAAAAACTGCAGGATCAAAACGCAGCAGTAGCTATGCTGCAAGAGACTCCTCTATTGCCGGCAGACTTTGGGCGCTTCCGTTCTCGACCATACCCGCTACAGTTCTTTGCCCCTGGAGGCTCCAAGAAGGGAGGCACCACGATTCTCTTCAGGAAGGACCTGAATCCCCGGGTTCCTGGACTCGAAAACATGCCCGGAAGGCCGATATATAGCAATCAAATGCCTCATACGAGGAGACCTGTTTACCTTCGTTTCGGTTTATGCCCCGAACTCTGGGCAGACCAGCTTCTACGATTCGTTGGGCTCCTCTCTCACGAGCTTCACAAAAGGCCTAATTATAATCGGGGTGGCTTTAATGGAGTACCAGACCCTACTAGAGACAAATCTCACCCTCCCACCCCTGGAGACTTTACCCAGGAACTTAGCCTCTTACGCTTATTCAGGTCTTTGGAGGTAGTAGACTCATGGCGGGTGCTTCACCCCTCCGAAACAGACTTTTCCGTCTACTCCTACGTGCATAGAACCTTTTCAAGGATCAACCTCCTCTTGACATCCCCTCAGGCACTCGCCTACGTCAACGAAGTGACTATAGGCCCAAGGGTTCTATCTGATCACGCCCGGTAATCATGGAAATCCGCACATACGACCCCAAACGCAACACTCCACATAGGTGGTCCCTTTATGACCCTATCCTCAACGACATGTCATTGAGGGACAAGATCGCAACCGCGATTAAGAACTTTCTCATTGAAAATCCAGTGGCGGACACCTCCCTGGCGAACAACTGGGACGCCATGAAGGCAGTGATCAGCGGAGTCTTAATCGTGCAAGGGGTGGCCTTCCACGATAACAGGCGGCAAATCCGGCTGACCCTTGAGGAGGAGCTTAAAGTAGCGGAAGACATCCATAAGAAAAAGGGTTGGTCCCCCAGAACACAGCGAGCGATCCGCATGGCCAGGAAAAAACTGGAGGCCCACTATGCTGAACATACCGCACAATTGATGGCCAAGGCCAAACAATCCTATTATGCAAAGAATAATAAAGTGAACAAAATACTTGTAGCTAAACTGGCCAAAACAAGGCGCACCAATACCATCGCAGGCCTGCGTGACCCACAGGGAGAAATCCACTACGCAGACTCAAAAAATTACAACTGGCTGTGGACCACCTAACCCAAATAATGACGGCACCACCGCGAGACCAGTCCAAACAGGAAGAATATTTACAGGGAGCAGGCTTGCCCCGACTACCTGAGTCGGCAAGAGAGAGTCTAGAGGTGCCGATTACAGATGAGGAGGTTGAGGAAGCCATCAAAACGCTGAAATCCCGGGTCCCGGGCCCAGATGGATTCTCCTCCAGATTTTACAAAACCTTCAAATCCCAGCTGGTCCCTCCCCTGGTAACACTTTTCAACTCCTTTAGGGAAACGGGGATGGTGACCCCTTCAATGCAGGAATCTACCACTGTCCTCCTACCCAAGCCAGGAAAAGACCCAAGAGACCCGGCCTCATATAGGCCAATAGCCCTCCTGAATATAGACTCCAATATAGACGCCAACCTGTACTCTAAAATCCTCGCCAAACGCCTAGCCTGCATACTACCCAAGATAATCCATCCCAACCAGGCTGGCTTTATCTTAAATAGAGTGGCAGGAGACAACGTTTGCAGAGCCTTGAACTTAGTGGACTTCGCCACCCGAGGCTCCCAGAGGCTGGCCCTACTAGCCTTGGACGCCATTAAAGCATTTGACAGGGTCGACTGTACATTCATGAGCCTCACCCTGGAGGCCTTTGGATTTGGCACGATGTTCAAGACTATGGTTTTGGCTAACTACAAAGCCCCAAAGACCTTTCTGAAGATCAATGGGTCTATCTCGGCTCCGATCCCCTTAACGTGCGGAACCAGGCAGGGATTCCCACTACCCCCCCTGCTTTTTGCGCTCATTATGGAACTCTTTGCTCAAAGGATCAAGTTGAATGACCACATCAAAGGCCCTCAGGTCGGTCTATCGCAGCACAAAATCGCCTTGTATGCTGATGACGTACTACTTGCGATCTCGGAGGCCCGCTCCTCACTGAAGCATGACCTGACTGAGATAACTGGCTATGGGGAGCTGTCTGGCTTCTCTGTCAATTTCACCAAGTCGGTGGCCTCTCAGCTCCACCTGACACTCTCTTCACAGGCTGGGCTACTCCCTCAACTTCAAGAAGTCCCACATGATACCATCACAAAGACTCCAATTCTTCAGAGCAGTCCTGGATGCATCCCTGGGAAAAGCCTCACCACCAGAGGTGACGGTTCAAGACATTCTGCAGATGGTGACGAAATTCCACAATGGCCAACATCTACCGGCCTACGATTTTCTGAGGTTGCACAACCTCATGGCATCCTACATTTTCTGGTGCCAGAGGCTCGCCGGAGAATGAGTTCTCTCCAGTGGGCCCTCAGGACCCAGTGGTCACAATTTCCAGGAAGAATGTCAGATCTCCTACAAATCCCAAACAAAGTCTCACTGGATCTTCAGTGGTGGGCCTGTCGGGAGATCATCTTGAAAGGGGAACTGTTTTGGCAACCATGACCGGAGATAACAGTGGGGATGGACGCCTCACTCACGGGGTGGGGAGCCCATACCAACCATTTGACCATCAGCATTCGCTGGTATCCATCGGGGTCCAAACTACATATCAACCTTTTGGAGCTGAGGGCAATTAGACTAGCGCTGAAGGCCTTCCTGCCATCTGTACGGGGAAAGAATGTCTTTATAATGAGGGACAACACAGTGGCCATGTACTATCTCAACAAAAGAGGAGGTGTAGGGTCACTACCACTGTACAGAGAGGCATTGCAGCTCTAGTTTTGGGTAATTCAAGAACGAATATCTCTATCGGCAGTTCACCTAGCCGGAGAGAAGAACATTTCGGCAGACGCTCTGAGCAGGCAGAGCACAGCTTCCCATGAGTGGGAACTAGCTGAGGAAGTCCTTCAAGAGATCTTCACCCTTTGGGGAACCCTTCAAGTGGATCTGTTCGCGACCTGTGTCAACCGTAAGTGCGAACTGTACTGCTCCAGGGAATTCCCCCCGAGAGGAGCTCTGGGAGATGCATTCATGGTGGGCTGGGAGTTTCCACTCCTATACACATTTCCTCCAATCCCGTAATTCCTCACCTAATCTGGAGGTTGAGAAAGTTAAGGAAATCCATGATCCTAGTTGCCCTGGACTGGACCAGGAGGACTTGGTACCCGGACCTTCTGGACATGTCCATCTGCCCTCCGATACATCTTACACAAAGAGAGGATCTTCTATCACAAGAGAGGAGGGTCGGGTTCTCCATCTGGATATCAGGACTCTCAGCCTTCACGCATGGTTTCTGAGAGGCTGAGATACAAGGATTGGGACCTCCCGGACGACGTAATGGAGATTTTGCTTTCGGCCAGAAGGCCAGCAACCAAATCTTTATCGCTGCCGCTGGAATATGTTCTGTAGCTGGTGTACATATAAGAATGTTGACCCTTTCTCATGTAATACACCAATGGTGTTATCCTTTATATTACATCTGGTAAATCTGGGGCTCCATATTGGTACCATCAAGGGATCTCTGGCAGCGCTTTCTATTTTTAAGCACACTTCAAAGGAAGTTTCCTACTTTAAGATTCTTTTAATAGTACAATTTTTAAAGGGACTGACTAATGTTTTCCCTCCAATCCCGTTTCAAGTCCCACTGTGGGATCTCAACTTGGGTGTTAAACTACTTGATGGGAGCTCCTATTGAGCCTCTACATTCTTGTTCATTAAGACTTCTAACTCTAAAAACTGTCTTCTTAGTGGCAATTACATCAGCCAGAAGGGTGAGTGAGCTACAGGCTTTATCCTGCAAGCCTCCTCATACTGTCTTTCATAAAGACAGAGTGGTACTAAAAGTGAAGCCTACTTTTCTCCACAAAATTGTTTCTGAGTTTCATATTACTCAGAAGATAAAGTTACCATCTTTTTATCCTCCTCCACATCCGGAAAAGGAAGAAGAAAGACTTGCACTGAGCTTTTAAATCTCCAGATTGGCAAAATTGCAGCCGGATGACCAGATATTTGTGGGCTATTCAGGTTACAAATTGGGATTGGCCATTACCAAGCAAACTATATCCAGATGGATTATACTAACAATATCGGAATGTTACAAACTGGCAGGTAAAGACCCTCCAGGACATCTAAGAGCCCATTCGAACACGGGCATTGCAACTTCGTCTGCCTTGCAGGGGGGAGTTCCGATAAAAGATATATGTGCAGCCGCCACATGGTCGTCTGTGCACACCTTTACTAAACATTACTATTTAGACTCCTCCTCGGGCCAAGATTCTGCTTTTGGAAAAGCAGTATTGCATTCAGTGCATACACAACCATAAAATATTGATGACACACTAATTTCTACTCCCGCCTCCAAATTAGGTAAACTGCTTTGGGAGTGTATCAAAGATAAGGAATACGTGGGAGGACACAATCAATTCGAAAAACAAGTTAGTTACCCCATGTAACGTTCTTTCGACTGGATGTTCCTCCCATGTATTCCTTATTGCCCCTCCCAAACTACCTTGCAGTAGAATTTCCCTTGTGGTTGCAGTCTACGCTCTGTAAGGGGGAGAAACCGTCGAACACAAGGTAATGCTCCACTCGTAAAAATGGAACTGAGGCCAACGGGTGCTGCGCTTGCTACATATGCCTGCAGTGACGTCCACGTCGAGATGGAGGCCTCCGAGGGGCATTGAGTCGACAGGCATCGATGCACAGCGCCCCCTGCTGAAAACATTTTTCTGAGGCAGCAAAGCTGGGATATTGGAAATATCAAAGATAAGGAATATGTGGGAGGAACATCCAGTCGAAATAACGTTACAAGGGGTAAGTAACTTATTCTTCTGTCTCTTACACTTAATACTAAACTAAAGATAAAGCAGGCGTTCTGAGTCCAGAAGAATGACTCCCTTCTTCTGGGCTGCGAATAGAAGTTTGATTTCAGTTGTTGGTTTATTCTTAGGGGAATGGTTCTCTTCCCTGAGTCAAAATTGGTCTTCAACACAAAAAGGGGAAACGTTGAAATACTTCTCCTTGGCAGACACACTGCTTATCTTCTAACAGTCTGTATCTGAATGTCTTTACACTTTGGTAACCAGGAGAATGACTCCCTTCTCTTGGTATCTTGGCTTCTGGGTATAACAACGTCAGGAGGAATGACTCCCTTTTCCCTGGCCTTTCTTCCACTTGCTGTACCACAGTTCACAAGCCCAGGGGAATGACTCCCTTGCCCTGGCCTTTCTTTCACTTGGTTTCACAGTTCAACAGCACAGGGGATATGACTCATCCTCGCTCTCTGGCCTTTCTTTCACTTGGAGGGTCCAGACTGTTAGGCAGAAACCTGTGCAGTTCCCTTGGGGACCACTGCAAAAGATTTAAGACTACAGGTATAGCAGTAAACCCACTTGGTAGCAGTCTGCACCACCCAGATTTACCTGGTAGCTGTGGCTGAGCAGTCAGACTTCCCTCAAGAAGAGTTAGGCAGTATGTAAAGTATACACAATAGGTACTCAAATACAATAGCACAAGCAAACACTGACCAGAGCTTGGTTTCAAAAGTATATAGTTATTTATTTATTAAAGATGCATAACTTGAAATCACTCTAGCAAAATATAGTAAAAACACTTCAAACACAGTTATAATGAAAGCAGTTTCAACCCTTACTCCTATCTAGACAACTCTAGGTTAACACCACCTAATTAAAACAGAGGTGAGCGCTTAACGTTAGATGACACTCTAGTAGGTTCAAGAAAGGGGTAAAAAGAAACAGAAATGGGTTAAACACACCACTCTAAGGTCCAGAACACTTGCAATAGACTCAAAGAAGCACAAAGTCACAGGTGAGCAAAAGTCACTAGGCAGGGCCCACTCTTAGAGTAGCCAGAGCGAAAATGTGCCCAAGATCACACTGTTATTAGGGATTCAAAGTCTTGCAAAGAGTTAGAAAGAGTTTAGAGTGGCTTAGAAAGTTTAGCCAGGGTGTTCCAGGCACTCCCAGGTTCGAAAGCCGGGGGCTAAATCTACCCCGTACAGTCGGTGGCAAGGGAAGCCAGGCGGAACACGGTACCTTAAGCGGAAAGGATCCTCCAGCGGTGGCAGTAGTTCCAGGCAGTGGCAGCAAGGCTCGATGTCGGTCAGGGGAGAAGAAGTTCTCGCTGAAGAGCAGAAGAAGAGGGTCGTTGCACTGCCCGGGAAGAAACCAGCCGCGGAGTCCTCCGGTTAAAGGGTTGTACCGACTTTCGTGGTTGGGGTAAAAGTGGTGGGGTTCCGGTTGCCGGGGTGCTTGGCACTGGCAAGGCGGCCACGAGATACCTCGAGAAGCGGAAAGAAGGTGAAAACCGGTTGTCCCCACCAGTCAAGGGAAGGAGCCACTCCGTTAAGAGTTCTCCTCGGTCGTCGGGAAAAGTGGCGAGACGGTTCAGCAGGGCTCCACCGGGTGGTGTCGTCGAAGCAGGTCGGCTCAGCTCTTCCCTCGTCGGATTCTTGGTCCTGTGGCGACTTCTAAAGTTCCAGTCCCCAAAGCCCTGCTTTTATGCAGCAAACCCCCATTCACCCAGCCTAGCTGTCACTCAAACATGCTAAGTGGTGAGCCGGCCGGCTCACCACTTGGGCCAATCAGGACGGAGTGTGACTTGAGTTACCAAGGTAACTCAGTCCAGGGTGCCTAAATCCCCCTCCACCCCTCCTAAGTACCCCAGACAGAGTGGCACCACTTTGGAGGGCTTCTGTGGAGAAGCCCGCCAAAAGTGGAACAAAGGGCTCCACTTTGGGTCAGAGTTACAGAGGCGAACGCCAACGCCATTTTAGAATCAAGTTTTGGCAAAAAGTCCCAACCGGAGTTATAATAATAAATATATAAACCGGCGGTATGTTTAAGGCTACCGTAAATAAATAATTAAATGTGTTAGCCTAAAACAATGGGAAATCCCATAGGGAAATATTTGCGGTCGAATATAAAAAGTAGTTTCCACTGCCACCAGCCAAAACTCGATCAGGGGGGACGGAGACGTGCCCCCTCGACTAACAGACCCTGGGGCAATCGAATTGCCCCAGCCAGTACGTCCACAATATGATGGTTTGTACTGGTTCTGTTCAGGATTCAAGACTAGCAAAGTCTTTGGTGACTTTACATGCCCTGGGAGACAGTAGTCAGTCCCAGGGTATGGAGTCTATGTTGGGGAGTCCCTAGGACACCCCTGGGTCACGGCACAGAGGGTGCTGTGTAACCCACATCACAAAAATACATGAGGCCCTATGGAGTAAAAGACCCCATAGCCCATTCAACACAAGGTTTAACCAAGAAAACACACTTCAACATGTTCAAGAGTGAGGGTAAAAGAGTCTCACTCTTGGCAGGAGAAAAAAAGAAACCCCAGAAATCCAGCAAAGCTGCTGGGGGACTCACTAGGTAGGGAAATTCAGCCTAAACAGAGAATTCTCCCTAACACAGACCAAGGCTTCCCTGTCTCTCAGCTTGTGCAGACTTGGTGTACCCTCCCACCAACTACTGCCATGAAGAAGAGTGTCTTTCTCTCTTGCTTTCTTTTGTCGTGATCCCCAGACCCTTTCTGGTAGCTAATGGTTTCCTTAGTACTACTGTGCTGAGGGAGATTTTCTCAGGGTTCTACGTTATTTCGCCGCAGTATTTTTCATTGCGGTTTTTTCGTCGCCATTTTTTTTTCTCGAAAAACTCATCGTTTTATTTATTTATTTATTTTGGGGGGGGGTTACCCCCCCCAAAGCCCTCCATTTTTTTTTTATTCCCTTACACCCACAACCATATATTTAATGTTTTACCCCCCCAAAATAAAAACAATGAGTTTTTTTTTTCGAAATAAAAACGGCGATGAAAAAACACGCAATGAAAAATACTGCGGTGAAATGCGTGTATACCTTTCTCAGATGCATATTCCTTGAAAATTCAGGTCCCAAACCCCGTGCAGCCTTTCTTGGGCCCACCCGGTGCTTTGGGGTTGTGGAGGAGAGCATGGCGGTGTCCCACTATCCCTGCCTGCCCACTCGTGCTTCCTGTTACCTTCTGGGAACCTCTTGCATAGTGGTGGCTCTTCCCGGGATCTGGGCCGGCATACACTCCAACGGCAATCATCTGTTCCTTCTACTTCATCAGTTCAGTGGATGCTGGTGCTCTACAGTCTTGGCACAGCTTAAGGACTGCACGGTCCACCTCCCTTTGGAGGTCTTGCCACTGCCTCGCCGTGGGCCTGGGCTCACCGGTCATAGAGCTTCCTGCTCGTGTCTCCGGTTCTCTGGCTCTTGCTCGTTCTATTCTCCCGCATCTGACAGCGTCCTTGCTTGCTATCCAGGGACTGGTTTGGTATATGTCAATAGCTGTTTGGTAACCACTAGAATGTTCACCCTTAGTTCTTGCTGCATTCTTCATGGCCCTGCACCTCCTAATCGTCTCAGTACTAGTACTACAAGCCTCCAGTGGGTAACCTGTACTATTCTTCATCTCAGTACTTGTTATATTAATGGCTCTTCACATGTACATGGGTGACTGGGTATGGTATTGGGGTGTACAACATGTGCAGTGTTAGGAGGGGTGATTGGGAGGAGGTCATACCGCATTCTCCCTAGATGTTGGTCCCTGTCCTGAGACGGGGAGTCTCTTCCCCCATGAGATCCTCCCTCTGTGTACCACCCCTAGGGGGACTATCGGTTAGTGCCCTCACCTCCCTGGCTTCATGGGAAGGGGCTTCCCCTCAGCTAGAAGTGACAACATCTAGGGATTCATCACAGAGTGCAGAATTGTACAACATGAAAGGGACCTGTCATTTTCTTACTGTGCAGCAATGAACACTGTATATCTAAGCCACGACAAACCATCTAGCCTTCAGAAAGCATTTTAAAACATATCAATTCCTATACTCGGACATCACTGTGCCTCAGGCAACCAGGTGACTGCAGTTCCAGAAAGCTACTTGGTGGTGTAAATGTGCTGTACAAGATAAGATTATGTGGCCGCAGTACAAGCCCTATAACGCAAAGAAAAACAGCATTAGTATGGAATAATTTGAGAGTGCTGGATAACAACCCCTCAAGGCACTCATCTCTCATGGACTGACCACAAACTAGTGAAAACGAAACTAGTCAAATTATTAAAGATGCACAATCAGTCTGAGATAACTAATCTTGGAGCGATAACCAAATAGCTTGAGAACTAGTTGGTGACTATGCCACTAGCACAAGGAAGAAGAAATCATACGACAATACAGAAGATGCGGTAGCAGGGATACCTCCACCAGCCATGATGGCCAACATGCTTTGTGCAGAAGACTTGCACCTTTGGCACTACCTTTATGAGCGGAGATTGCGGTCCTTAAATGGTTCATACTGCTGGGGATATTCCCGGTAAAACTACCTTCTCATCGGCCCTAGGTAGTTCTACCATAGATTTAGTTTGCGTTCCGGTTATGCACTGGGGACTTTTAAAGGGGTTGGAGCTATTGGTTGATATTTGCAGTGACCATTTTTCCATCAAACTCCTGATGAAATTAGCTGCAGGTGTAGATATGTTGACCCAAGCTTATCTGCCATCGGTAACTGTTGATGCAACTCGGCGTAGACTCAAATGGAGGGAGGACAGAAAGGATGAACTTACAAAACAGGCAGTAGTGTCTAGTTCATGTGAGCTGAGCTAGAAAATGTGCTGTCTGGAAATCTCGAGAAAGAAGTCATAATGGCATATGGAGTTCAATAGTATGCTGACCAAGCTCTCTTGGGTGTTCACCTGTCCTGTAGGTAAGCAAAATGGGAAAAGTAGAGGGGGTTGGTTTTATTTACTCTGACTGCACCAGAGCCAAGAATGATGCATTACGTGCTTTGGGCAGTGCTAATGCATCTAAAGCTACCATTGTAAGTGCCAGAACACACTATAAGAATGTCCTTCCCATTAGGAAAATAGAAATGGAGGAAGAAGCATGGGTGGCAGCCGCAAGGGACAATGTTTCTAAATTGTTCTGGGAAATAGCCCAGAAGGGCCCATATTATAAATCAATTATGGAGTCCCCAATTAACAATATTACAGATAAGGACTGGCTGGACCATTTTTCCTCACTCTTCAGTGTGGGGAGCAAGGAGGAGGGAGATGGTCACCCAGAAAGGGGCGGGCCGGAACATAGTGACGAGTGGGGTACTGAGAATAGTATTATATTCTCAGTGGATGAAATAAGGAAGGCCATTAGCTCCCAAAGGGGTAATCGAGCCCCAGGGCTGGATAACATCCCAGCAGACCTATTCATTAAGGAGCCAGATCTTTGGGCACCAGTGCTCACTCAAGGGTTTAATGCTATAGTTGCGGGAGGAGCTATTCCACTATCGTGGTCCACAGCGGTAATTCGGCCTATTTACAGGAAGGGATCCCAGGCTTCGCCCGCCTCGTACCGACCCATCTCACTCCTGGATTCAATTTTTAATATACTAGAGCCTGCCATACTGGCCAGATTGGAAGACTTGGTGGTGAGTAGTGGAGCTCTCTCACAGGTTCAGTTGGGATTCAGGCCAGGGCTGGGTATAGCAGAACAGGCACTGAATATTTATTTGATATTGGCACACTCACTTTTTTTGAAGGCGGAGCAAATATACGGGGCATTTATGGAACTAAACACAGCATTTGACAAAGTCAATCATGCCAAGCTTTAGAAATGCTCAGATCCATGAATTGCCCGGTTGCATTGGTGAACCTTATGGTGAGGCTCCATGGTAACAAGCAAGCCTGTGTGAGGAGTGGGGCTAATCGGCGTTGCGCAAGCTCTTTCAAAGTAGAAATGGGGGTGCGCCAGGGATGTGTATTGGCCCCTCTTCTATTTTGTTTATATATAAATGCCCTCTATAAGCATTTACTAAATTCTGTTACTGATGTTCCAAAATTGGGTGGCCGGCCACTACCAGTTTTGGTATATGCGGATGACTCCGTATTAATGGTCCGTACTCCAAGGGCCTTGCAGGCACTCATCTCAGAGTGTGCTGCTTTCATGGAGGATGTGGACCTGGTTGTAAATGCTGCCAAATCGGCAGTGATGTCTTGTTGGAAGGGGAGCCAAAGGATTAACCTTAGTGCCATGTATTGCAGGAACACTGTCATTCCCAGGGTTGACCACTTTCGATTACCTAGGTGTTCGAGTCTCCACAAATATGAGGGTGATGGCCCATGTAAATAAGCAGGCATTGAAGTTTAAGTAGGCTTTGGGTGGGGTTTTCAGGGCTATGCATATGTTTAAAGCAAAACCAATAGCCCACCTGCTCCAGCTGTATAGGCAAAGCAGCATCAGTTGCTAAATTTGGGATGGAGTTGTGGGGTTATTCTGATATCCGTGTGGTACAGACCCAGGAGACTCAATTTCTGAAAAATGTTTGGGGTTCCCGACCTCTGCCCCCAATTTAGGAGTGATGATGGAATTGGGGTTGTACCCCAATTGGCGATACAATCGCTCTGCAGCCAGTATTACACTGGCTCAGACTCTGGGGGAACAGTAAGGCGACACTTACTCAGGAAATGATTCATTTCCTAATAGCCAATGACCCAGGAGACAAGATCCCGTGCCTGGCCCACATCAGGAAACAACTGAGGTGGATTAACAGCACACATTTGTACCCACTCCCCAGTGTGTTGTCCAGATGAGAAATTAATCATTGGACTGCTTGTTTCTATGAGTTGGTGCAGCTGGACAGAGAAGGCAGTGAAAGCATGAAGCCAAAGAATCGAGGGCTGATTACTAACATGTGCCCAGGAGTTCGACACTTTATTATGGGCTGAGTTCCACAGGAATCATGTACTTGTATCCAGGGCAAGGTTTAATTGCATCCCGCTAAAGGCTGTGGCGGCAGCATGTGCCAAGTTGACGGGGTGGGAGGGTAAGGGTGCCGATAGTTCTTGCCCAATTTGTAAAGCTCCATACGAGGATCTGGCACACCTGATTCTTTTTTGTCCTGCATATGCGCAGGTGAGAAAACAGCTTATATGGCCGCTAATGTGCAAATTGGGTGTTGCGCAATATAGGCCAGCCTTAACTTACTTGTTATGGGCAAACTCTCCACAAGTTGACTGGTCCCTGCTTTCGTATTTAAAAATAGCACTCTCTCCGAGGAAATGATTGCTTGAAACATTACCCTGTTAATACGTTGTATTCTGAGGCTTATGGAATCTGCTTAGATCACATGCTGTTCATAGGCCGACATCTAGTGGAAGCCGTGGAGCATTACAGTTTCTTTTTCAAAACTCGAAAAGGGGCGTCAAACTAGGGCGTGCCAGCAATACCATCCCTAGTGTGACGTCCAATGCACCCATGATCCCTCACGTGTGTAGGACCCTCAGATTGTTTTTTTCCGCCATACTAGTCGGATACATGTTGCAGAGTTCCCTTGGCATTAGCCAATTATACTAAAATTATTGTTAAAACTTCCCCGTTCTTTCCACCCTACGCCGAAGATCGACACCGGTGAAGATCGAGGAAACCAGCCGTCGAAACTTCACGACGGACTTTGGGCCTTAGAAGGCATCTGGCCTCGGCCCTGTACAAGTAGGGAGAGCGGGGGTGGTGTAGGAGGTTTTGTCTTATTGGGGTAAATTCGGGATTTGGCAGTATTTTCCTACCGTATTATTTTGGTGGTAAACTAGCCTTACATTTAGAGATAGTTTAGTATTACTTTATTTTGGTGATAATATAATATTAGATTGTGTTGGTAGTAATTTTAGTGGTATATTACTTTGTGGTATTTTCAGAATTACCTTATTTTTGTGGTATAGTGATGAGCATGGTTTTTATACTACAGCCCCATCATAAAACCAACGTTCCTCTCTATTAAAATGTCTTTTGGTCGCCTGTAGAGAACCCCTAGACCTGTCACTTCAGAGAACCCAATGAATTTATTTAAAACGCCACCAATGGTTTGTGGCTGGTATTACTGGCTTATGTACATCCAGTAATCTATGTGTCTCATCTGACACTGCCTTCTTTTTCAGCATGCAAAGAAGGAATCACTCTCAACATTTACACACACCTTCCTACCTAGCAGGTATTTATTCACTTTTCCTTGCTTGCTATTTTAGCTACAGTTGTAATTTGGTAAATGCTTTACCGCTCTGGTATAAACATCAAACCCCTGTGATTCCCCTGTATAGAAATGATTCACAGACGCATGAATGACACCAAAATTCCATCCTTTGTTTTTTTTGTACACTCTGTATTATAACAATTATAAACAGAAATACATTTTACCACATGATATCACAGCATTGTCTACAAAATATAAAAGAGAACAGAACAAACAGGCATATTGCAACAAAAAAAACAAATTTGGTTTTTAGCACTTTAAATATAGAGGCCAGTGAAGTCTGAAGCTTCCGTTGTCAAGATTTTGTCTTTCCGTACGACCTCGCCTCTTTGCAGACCCAGTGCCAAAAAAATCCTTTGCATGTGTGTGGAGCTGCCAGCTGTTTAAGTTTGTAGCTAGCGCTCACACCCACATGGAGTCCATCAGATATAGCACCGTCTGTCTCTCTGTCCCAGCACGATCTGAATCCTTCCTCCTGATCATTCCTTAAGAAAACTCTAGGTCAGCCCTCTGTTGACGTGGATCATCCACCTACAATCCCTACCAATCAGAATAAAAGAATGTGCCCTGTACCAGCCCACATTTTTCAAGACAATGAAGATTTCAGCTGCAAAGCAACTGTTTGTTTTCCTTTCCTGCTGGTGCATATTTCTGCTCTCCACGAGAGAGAAAAAAAACGCTCACATAAACTTAGGCCCTCATTACGACCCAGGCGGTAATGGTTTGACGGCGGCGGTGCCGTTAAACCATTACTGCCTGATTACAAGGTCCCTTTGCGGGACCCGTACTTAACGGCTGGTGTAGACCTTGGCGATAATTACGGCAACCGCTATTAGCGGTGCCGTAATTATCGCCTTCCCCATTCCCATTACGCCCTATGGGGCAAAATGGGAATGGGGAAGGGCAAATGGTGAATGGGGAATTATCGCCCCCGCCAACCTTGTGATGGGGGCGGTAATTCCGCCATCCACCATGGCGGAGACCGGCATGGTCCATGTTGCTAATAGCACCATGGTCCAACGCCAGGGTCGTAATGAGGGCCATCGTGTGCATCTCTTCATGGGAAAAAAAAGTGAATTTCAAACTGTGCTTGATAAAACATAGAATGCATTTCATTGTGCACAAAAACTGTGCTTAATCATAACAAAAGTAAAACATATCCCAAATGGGGCCCATCAGTCCTCACACACATGTGCACGTGCATGTATAATGGAATATTGTACACGTATATTTCCAACCGAAGTGTCCACGTATGTTTGAATGGCTTTTCAATCATACTCTTTATATATGTGTGAAATCAACATTTCTTATATATGACAACAAAACAATAAAATAAATAAAACAAATGACTAACATAATTAACTAAAACATTTAAATAAAATAACAAACTTGTGAGTCTCCGCTACTCCCATTTTTAGTCACATAGGATAATACTATGCTCCACCAGCAAGGCTGCAGAATTAAGTTCAACTCACTACTGTTCCATTGATGGCATTCACCATCTTCATGACCGCACCTCTGAGATGTCCTGATCACCAAATTTCCATTACATCATCCCTTCGGTGGAATTCTTTCATCCTGGCGCTCCTAGGTGTTTTTCCAGAGAAATCATCTCTATTGGCATCCCAGTCTCTTTATCTTCACCTCCATACTTCGGTCCGGAGGCTTTACTTGGGCTCAAGGAATCCATCATCTCTCACGTCCTCCGATCCTGCGACCTCTGCCCCCTACCAATATGTCAGTTAATTGTGTCTAAATCGAATAGAAAAGGAACAGATCAAGTACTTAGCATAATACCAATTTTACCCTTTCTACTACCTTGCCAAAAACAAAAATGTAGCTCAAAACATTATGATCATTTACTTTTGAATACCTGCAACTAAGCACATGTTAGAGAGAAAACAATATTTACATTTCACATTATTATATATCCCAACAATTTTCATGCAGAATATTTTACCACACTGTACCACAGTATGTTAACCTGATTCAGCACCTTTCATCAATGCACATTACCACACTTTTCTCCAAAATTGGCACTTTCATTTGCAGTTATCTCCACACTAAACAATATATCTGGTTTCTACATGCATTATGAAATAGCCAACTGCATCTTTCTTTTCCATGTAATCAGTACATTTAACCTGTCTCTACCTGCTCAAGTCTCCTGACTTCATGTTTCAGATGACAGGGCTTAATTTGGTTAACATGAACAATTTGTTCTGTCACCATTACACCCTCTTTCTTTAATATTTTATAGACTACCGGGGACACTTTATCCACTATTTCAAATGGATCTTGCCATGCCGCAAGAAATTTTGAGTTTTTATGTTTACCTTTCCCGAAATTAAACTTATATACCCGATCACCTATTTTATACTTTTAAAAAATATATATTTTATTCAAACCAAACAACAATACAAACAAATCCAACACTCAGTGTCATTTACAACAATTCCATTAGACACCATTTGTATTTCCATTTTGCCACTGCTCCCCAAGTCCCACCCTCATCATGAGCCTATTTGTACTTCGCGTTCAGCATCTGCTACATGTGGCCGGGTCTCACTATCTTCGGATTCCGTCGGGTGCGATATAGATCCGAACAGTTCCGCTATTAATAATTTCCATGCCATCAAGGTACCCAGTTCTTCCTCCCCACTCATGCTGCTCGCCTCCTGCCATACTACTGTTTCAGCCTCCGCCCATTTCTGTAACTCCTTCCACCAAACCTCCACCCGTGGCTTGTGGCATTTCTTCCATCCCATGGCGATCCTCCGTTTTGCTAGCACATGTGCCAAGTTTCTCAGTTTCTCAACATGTTTAAGTTTCCGTGGTCTGGGGAACCCTCCCAGCAAGCAGGCCCAGGCCGTATCTATGACAAGCGTGACCCCTTTTGTCCCTAATTTTTGTGCCACTTCACCCCAGAAACTTTCGATTACTGGGCATGACCAAAACATGTGTGTCATGTTAGCGTTTTCCATCTCGCACTTAGGGCACGCCTGTCGCCCAGCGTTCCGGAATTTAGATATCCTCAGAGGGTTCATGTATGCTCTATGCGTTATGTACAGCTGTATTTGTTCAAGTCTAGCGTTTCCTGACACTTTTTTGTGATATCCCAGGGCGCGTTCCCACATTCCATCTCCCATTGGGGCCCCACCTCCTCCTCCCAATCAAGTCTCAGATGTATCAATTCCTTCCCCACCTTGGTCATCACCATCTCATACAATTTAGAAATCTCATGCCCCCCTTCCGATATGTCATATATTTCCCCCACAGTAGCATCTGGTTCCTCTGCCAACACTGTTTCAGGCCACGTTTTCCGAATTTTCTGAACCATCCTATGGTATGTAACATATTGGCCAGTGTGTAATCCCACCTCCTCCCCAAGTTCTTCGAAATGTCTAATGGTCCCCTCTTGCCAGATGTCCCCTAACATTACCAGCCCCACCGATTCCCAGTAGGTTCTGATAATCACCCTCAGCTGCTTGTCCCCTCCCGCTAATGCGACCAGCGGTACTTGCGGGGAGCACGGGAATGGGTCCTCCATCATCCGACACGCTCAACGCCACATTTTCCACCCCAACATCATCATTTTAGGGCGCTCCTTCATATCTGTCTCAGGCAACCATATCATTTCCCTTAAGTAAAATGGGGTGCAAACCCGCCCAAACAACCTATGTTCAGGGGTCACTTCGTCGGAGAGCCAATTGGCCACATATTGTAATTGACTTGCTATATAGTAGACCTGAAAACTGGGCAGCCTGATACCTCCCTTTTCGTAGAAGTTCTGCAACTTCCATAGCGCTACTCTATTCCGGGTACCATGCCATAGGAAGTCCCTGCATATACTATTCAATTCAGTGAAGAACTTCTTGGGTATCATATGTGGGATATTATTAAAATAATGTAAAAGCCTAGGTAGGATCACCATCTTAAGCATTGCTCCCCGTCCAATCATGGCTAGGGGCAACTTCTCCCAAAGCTTCATGCATTTCCGGATTTTCTCAACAGCTACCACGGTGTTGTGCTTATGTTCCTCTTCTGCAGTGTGATACACATCTATGCCAAGGTAACGGAAAGAACCAGTCACCCATGGTATATGTAACACCGGCAACCTTTCCTTCGGGTTCCCTTATAGCTACCTAGGGGGAATATACTGGATTTTTGAAGATTTACCGCAATGCCGGACAACCCCCCGTATTTCTCCATCACTTCAAGGATATATTGAAGATTCTCGTCCGGGTATTTCAGGTACAGTAATAAATCATCCGCATATAAGGATATTAGATGCCGCTCCCCCCCAACCTCAATACCTATCGTATCGTACTGTTGCCTGAGGTATATCGCTAGGGGCTCCAGGGCTAGAATGTAAAGCATCGGGGACCAGGGGCACCCCTGCCTGGTACCTCTACTAAGCTGCCATCTCTCGGATATCACTGATCCCGTTCGAACTCTGGCTAACGGCTCACTGTATAGCATTTTCGCCGACCTGATATACCCCGGCCCTACTCCGTAACCTCCCAGGGCCGCCAGCAGCCATGGCCACTTAACGGAGTCAAAAGCTTTTACTGCGTCTAGGGATACAATCGCCATTTCGCCTTCATTTCTATCCGCCCAATCGATCACACGGTGGAGTCTCCTATGATTATGGGTTATATTCCTGTTCGGAACATAGCCTGTTTGATCCGGGTGGATTAATTTACTAATTACTTTCCGCAATCTGTTTGCCAGGACAGCCGTCAGTATCTTGCTGTCCTGGTTCTGCATCGATAAAGGCCTGTAGGAGCTACAACTATACCCTGGTTTGTTGGGTTTAGGAAGCAGTATTATGATCGCTTCTCTGAGTGACTCCGGCAACCTTCCCATCTCAAACGCTTCGTTAAGCATGTCTAGCATTGGGGGTAGTACTTCTTCTCTATATACTTTGTAAAATTCGCAAGGGAACCCGTCTGCTCCTGGGGTCTTACTGGTGGGCAACTGCTTCACAACCTCCTTCAACTCCTCCAGGGTAATTGGTGCATCAAGCTCTTCTCTCTCCTCATCACTTATCTTAGGTAATCCTATATCTTCTAGTGTTTCGGTTATCTCCTCTTGACTACTTCCCTCCTTGTCCTCGTAAAACACCCTATAATAATCCGCAAATTCCTTGTTGACTCCTTCTTGAGTGTCTACTACATCGCCATCTTCTCTAGTTATTGTCCTAAACGGGGGTCTAGGGGTCTCACCCTTGTACAGCCATGCTAAAAGCCTACCCGTTTTATCTCCTCCCGCGTGCTATCTTTCTACATACTTTTTATAATTGAGGTTACAGAGCCTTTCCCAATGTTCCGCGCATTGCTGTTGTAGTTTAAGTACTAGCTCAGTGTCCACACTGTCACTTCCTAATGTTCTTTCTAGTTCATCTTCAACTCTTTGTAGGTCAGCCAGAACCCCACCTTGCAGGCCCTTTGACTTAGCTATGGCTGCCCCCCGCATCACCACCTTAAAAGCTTCCCATAGTGTACCTGCCGAGTCAACACTACCAGTATTCGTTTCAAAATAGTTAATGATCTCATCTCTTATGTCCTCACGAAAGACCGGATCTTTGAGTGCCTCCGCTCGGAGGCGCCACGTCGGAATCTGCGCCCTCGGGGGCCAGTATTGCCACCCAAGAATCAGGGGCGAGTGAGCCGAGAGGACCCTTGCCTTGTGTTCTATTTGAGTGCTCTCTGCCACCACATCCGGCGTGGCAAAGACATAGTCCAATCTCGTGTGTAGCTGCTGCGGGCCAGAATAATGCGAATATTGCCTATCATTGGGATGTTTTGCTCTCCATACATCTACCAAGCCGAAATCATCTAGTAACACCTACAATGCTTTGGCCGCTGGGGTGGGCCTATCAATCCTGCTGTCAGATCTATCCACCTTGGGGTTCATTACACAATTGAAATCCCCGCCCCAAATAACCACGCTTCCCACACACATGCTAAGACTGGTGCACAGAGTCCTGAAGTATGCCTCTGTGTTATGGTTAGGAGCATACGTATTCACAATGCACACCTCTTTATTCTCCAACAGCCCTCGCAATATAACCATCCTCCCGTCAGTTTCCGCCATTTCCTGCAGTAGCTGAAACGGGACATGAGGTGCTACCCAGACAAGCACTCCCCTAGCGTAAGCAGAGTACGACAAACCCACCACAATCCCTTTCCATTTTTTCCCAACTAGCTCCAGCTTCTCCCACATCAAATGCGTCTCCTGTAACAATGCAACATCTATCTTTTGCCTTTTCAAATACAGCATGACCTTATTCCTCTTCATATAACTGCTAAGTCCCCTGACATTCCACGTCACTATCCTGAGATCTCCCATAGTGCTTTGATATCTTCCTCCCTCATTTCCAACCAAACCCTTCCGGTCATGCTATGCAGCTACAACCCTTCAACTCTTCCATGTAGGCTCATGTTCAAACTTAAACTCCCCAAAACTATGCACACCCCAAACTTCCCACCTCCCTTCCCTCCCCCCACCCAACCCCTCCCCAACAACGCCGCCTCCAACTGTTGCCTAGCTCCATCCCTGGATCTCAGGCACCCCCACATCTAGCCCCGTCCAGCACAAACTTATGCTCAGGGCTCAGTGGGGTAAAGTCGCCCTAATGGCCACTTAACTATTAGTATTTCGGGGGTGGGTTGCCTCCATCCTATTGCTCCTATTAACAAATGTATTACGCATTGTGTTAACCCTATGCAGCTTCCAATTGCAATTTACCTACTATATTCCAGTCCATGACGGGCACCAGACCCGAATGCTATCCAGTGTTCGACCAGTCTCGCTTCCCGGTATAATCCGGTACCCCCAATGTCCGTGGCACCAGTTTTTCAGCCGTCCTGTTCCTGCCGGTCACGGTCCACTTCTTGTTCCGGGCAGCCCTGCAGATCCAACCACGTTGCCACCTCCTTGGGAGTGTCAAAAAAGAGCGCTCTGCTCTTATGTAGTACCTTCAGCTTTGCCGGGTACAGGAGCATGTACTTGATGCCTGCTGCTCGCAGCCTCCTCTTGACTGCCACGTAGCTGTATCTCAGTCTCTGCACCAGCATCGTATAATCCGGGTATGCTGTAATGTTGGCGGATGCTCTCTGTATTGTCCCACCTTTACGAAAATATTCCAGGATCTTCTCCCTATCTCTATAGTTCAAGATCCTCGCGATGATAGGTCGCGGCGGAGCCCCAGGTCGCGGTTTCCTCATCAAGGCCCGGTGTGCCTGCTCCACCGTGAATCCCTGCGAAAGCTTATCTGCTCCTATTTCTTGTAGGATAATGTTTTCAACGTAGTTTGTAGGGTCTTGACCCTCCTCCCCCTCCAGCAAGCCGACCACCCGTATGTTTTTTCTCCTCGCTCTTCCCTCCGCTTCTTCCACCCGATTTTCGAGGTTAGCAACCTGCTCTTTGAGCACATGAACTTCCTTTGCATTAGTTGTGCTGACATCAGTATTGGTCTTTACTGCACTCTCCAGCCCACTTGTTCTCTCTGCCAGTCCCCTGACATCTTGCCGTAACAGGGCAAGTTCAGTCCCAACCGCATCGATTTTGCCCTCCAGGGCTGTCCATAAGTCTGCCATTGCTGCGCCCCACTTGGTGCTCAGCTCCGATATAGCCTCCAGGATTTGGTGCTTATCTCCTTCTGGGGCTTCTTCGGCAGTAGTCGTGGACGCGCTCCGCTCCAATGTTGTGGGGGTCCTCTGCGCTTTTGCGAAGACTTCCATTGTGGGTTGTCTGGTCTTGGTTCTCAGACTTTTCACCGACATGATGCAACCTTGCAAAGGCCGATGGTACCTACAAGATGCATATACCCATTCGCTGCGTCCCAACCCTTACGAAGCCGCTTCACGGTCCACCAGTGTAATCCTTTGTTCAGGATCGGTCGCCATTTTGTTTCGGGCGTACAGATCTCGGCGCCACTTATTGTGTCCGTAGTTGCTCATCCACTCCTCGGTGCGGCTTTGGGATGTAATCCCTACGTGCTCGACGCTTCCACCTTATTGTGTGAACGCTGTCCTTGTACGTTTCGTGTATACATCGTCCTGGTCTAGTGGGAGCACCAAGGACGTGCCGCCCATCCCATGGCCCAGTGGCCCAACGCTGTGTACATCCTCTCGGGCTATTTGTGGGCTTCTCTCCGGTAGTCGGCCACTCACTGTTCCATCCGCGCTGCACGCCTGCAGTCCGTTCACTGCCCGCCTGGCACCCGATTTCAAGTGCCGCCGGTGTCCCTTTGTGTTGGCAAGCCGCCATCTTAGTACCCATTGAGCCACTCTCGGATCAGGACTCAAAGTGGCCTAATTCAATCTGCTGTGTCCACTTTCTCTCGCCGATACGCTCATCTGCTGCCTGAAGTATTCACCCAGATACAGTATCTTTTGTCGCTGGAATCAGCCGTCAACACATGCGTTCTGCTTCGAATCAATAAGTCGGATCACGGAGCTCCAAGGAATCGCAGCCTACTCCATGGCTGCTTGGCCACGCCCCCCGGTTTACACAGATGTTTGCAAATCTTAGAACTAGTATCGGGTATATTTGTATATTTGTGATGTCATGGGTGTTAGTCTTAGCAGTGCACGGTAGTGGCGCGAGTTATGGTTGCTTAGCTTACCATAACTGGCGAATTTCAGGGGTTTTTCAATGTTACTTATAACCATAACGTCCCCTTAAAGTTTTTTTTACTGAATTGCATAGGTCTTTATTAGTGCAACGTAACCATAATGTCCTTTTAAATGGATGAAGACCATTACCACGCTAGGTTCCCTGCGGCGTCCCGGTGTAGGAAGGAAAATCTTTTAACAAGATGGCCACCATGGAAAGGGAAGGCGGGGTTCCATACAGGACCCCTCTTCACTTCACAACATGTGTGCGCGGTCTTCGCAGCTATGTGTTTTCTACAGCACGTGTGCATGTTCAGATGAGGCGCGTGTGAGCTTGGATTCTTGTCATTTCTGCATGTTTTTCTTCAACGCATGTGCATGGTCTTCTCAGCTACGTGTTATGTACAGCGCGTGTGCATTGTCTTCGCAGCTACGTGTTATGTACAGCGCGTGTGCGTGGTCTTTGCAGCTATGTGTTTTCTACAGTGCATGTGCGCGGTCTTCACTAGTACGTGTTTTCCATTAACTCCTGTGCGTGGTTTTGTTCAATGCGTGTGCGTGTTCGGAAAAGGCGCGTGTGAGCGGTCTTAGTAGCTACTTGTTTTCCACAACACATGTGCGTGGTCTTCTCAGCTACGTGTTATCTACAGCGCGTGTGCATATTCGGATTAGGCGCGTGTGAGCTCGGAAATGCATGTGCGTGGTCTTTGTAGCTACGTGTTTTCTACAATGCGTGTGCGTGGTCTTCACAGCTACGTGTTATCTACAGCGCATGTGCGTGGTCTTTGCAGGTACGTGTTTTCTACAGCGCATGTGCGCGGTTTCACTGCTACGTGTTTTACGTTAACTCCTGGGCGCGGTCATCATTTCTGCATGTTTTCTTCAACGCGTGTCTGTGTTCGGATGAGGCGCACGTGCGAGTTTGAAAAAGAAAGTGTGTGCGCATTTTGACTGGCACGTTATATGTCAAGAGCGGGTGAAGTAGTTCTGCGCATGCGCTTTACTGCATGAGCGTGGTCTACACCGCTACGTGCTTTCTTCGCGTTCGGATGTTGTTTAGTTAACATGTTTTTGTGCTTCTTGCAGCCATATTCCATCCCATCCTCATCACCCCTCACCTTCCCAAACATTATTTGATCAGTTTGACGAGTGCAATGTTGTTTTTTTTAATGTTTTTGCCGCAATGTCCGTGGACACCAAACGAGAATCCGAGATGGCGGGCGTCTCCAAAAGTTGTGTCCATTATGTCTATGGGAAAAAAAGACGTTTTGGGACCCCCCCCTATAACTTTTCCCCCCCCTGGACCAAACCTCACCAAACTTTGCAAAAATATTCAGAGTCGGCCATATACTTTTTTTCAAAGTTTGGTGAGGATTCGTCCAGGGGGAGGGAGTTTATAAGCCGCTCAAAAAGTGCTCTTCCTATGGAAACAGAAACTTAACCATAACTACACAGCCACTACCGTGGCCGTGTAATATATATATATATATATATATATATATATATATATATATATATATATATATATATATATATTTTCACTAACAAAAACATTGTTAAAGGGATGTTATGGTTAAGTTGCACTAACAAAATCCTATGAAATTCTATTACAGGGACGTTATGGTTACAGGTAAAACCGAAAACCCCCCGAAATTAGACAGTTATGGTAAGCTAAGCAACCATAACTCGCACCACCACCGTGCACTGCTAAGACTAACACCAATAACATCAAAGATGAGGGCGGGCGTGGCTTGGCAGCCATGGAATAGGCTGGAAATCCTGCAAGCTCCATGATCCGATAACTTGATCCGACCAAGAAACGCATATTTTTTGGATCAGTGGTGGCCCAAAAGCATGTACAGGCGTGGGAAGATACAGAGCAGAGTATGAGCGGGTCGACGGCAAATTTGGAGCGGAGAAACTGCCGTATCGTTACTTTGTCCTGAGGGGGTGGCCGCGGACGAGAACAAAGAGATCCTGAGAGGCGCACCCCTGAAACGAAGGGCTGTCTCTGTCCGACAACAGCAGAAGAAGAACGCTAGAGATACGAAATAACTATCACATTGCACAGTCTGGGTGGCTGCGAAGAAGGAAAACTAAAGGGGAAACGCTGGTGGAGTGCTACGAACGGAGCGTGGACGATCTAGCAGACACCACCAGCCCTTTGAGGACAGTGATAATCCACCCTTGCTGGGATCGAGGACCACGGGTGAAGGGGCTGATTTGCGACTCTTAGGCGCGAAGCCATGTCTAACAAGCCCTCAAGACCGAAGAGCAAGAAACCTACACTAGAGGAATATACAAAGACGCCAACAGGCCCGGAAGGAGCCAGGAGCAGAGACAAAGCCCAAGCTGGGAGCAGTGCCACCATGGGCGCGAATCGGGAGGTTCTCGAAGCGATCGCCGATTTGAAAGCGGCGTGGGAGACCAAGCTCGAGCTGGCAGTGGCAGAATTAAAAACAGCACTGGAGCTTCAGGTCGGGGCAGTGCAGGAGGATGTGAATCTGCTACGACAAGACGTACGGTCTCTGGCAGAGCGCACCACGAACCTTGAGAAGGAAATGGGCCCTAACACGGCAGACTGTGCTTCTAATCGATCGGAGCTTCATGCCCTGGTGCAGCGAGTGGGCAATCTGGAGAGCAGAGCGGAGGAGGCAGAAGGGCGAGCACGGAGAAATAATATCCGTATTGTTGGACTACCAGAGGGAACTGAAGGCCATAACCCCACGGATTTTGTTGAAACAATGTTGCTCCAGGAAATCACTGGGGGAGTGCTGTCTCAGGGGTTCGCAGTGGAAAGGGCGCACAGGGCCCTAACGAGGAGACCGCCGCCAGGAGGCCCACCTAGGCCGGTGATCGCTAAAATACTTAATTACAGGGATCGTGAAAGGATCCTGGAGCATTTCCACAAAGGTGGGACAATACAGAAAGGCTCAGCAATTATAACGGCTTACCCGGATTATACTTTGGCGGTGCGGAGGAGCAGAATGAACTTTGGAGCAGTCAAAAGGAGGTTGCGAGAAGCGGGCCATAAATATATGCTGCTCTACCCGGCCAAACTGAAGGTTTTTCATAAGCACAGAACTTTGTTCTTCGAAACCCCGGAAGAAGCCATGGGATGGCTCGACACCCAGGGTTGCCCCAAGGAATCGGACGTTCGGACAGGAGAAGGCGGTGATGCGGAAAAGTAATGTACGAGAGGGGCACCGGGGGATCTCAGATCTTAAGACTAAGGGACTTGAATATAGTCACCGCGGTAGCCAGCGGAATGTTGTTGTCGGGATGTGATACATTCATGATCTGTGAACATTGCGATTTAGGCTTTAACTAAGAGCCTTGCAGGACCAACCTGTACATCCCCCATTTATAGTTTAGTTAGGTTACCGATAGTGCGGTGACGCCCTGCTGGGGTCTTGCCCGGGGTACCAGGGTAGGCCCAAACGCGGGGGAGCCTGAGATCCAGGGATGGAGCTGGGCTATTGTTGGGGTTGGGGTAGGGTGGGGAGGAGGGAGGGAAGGGGTTGTGTGCTGTGGTTTGTTATAGTTGGGGTAGTGTTCAGAGGTAAGCCTACACCTCACGGGAAACGAAATGAACCATGGGAGACCGTAAGATAGTCACTTGGAATGTCAGGGGGCTCAACAGTTATCTGAAGCGGAACAAAGTAATGATGTACCTACGCAGACAGAAAGTGGATATAGCCCTCTTACAAGAAACTCATTTAACGAAAGATAAACTAGAAGTGATAGGGAAAAAATGGAGAGGGACGATAGTGGGGGCAACATACTCCGCCTATGCAAGAGGGGTATTAACATGGGTGGCCCCGCATGTTCCGTTCCAGATGCTGAACTCGCAGGTAGAGGCGGACGGTAGGATGGTGGTTCTGAGAGGGATGGTGGAAAATAGAGAGATCTGCATTGTGAATACTTATGCTCCGAACCAAGATACAGTTGCGTATTTCAGGACCCTGTATAGTAAGCTCAGCGGCAGCATGGGAGGGGCCATATTGTGGGGGGGGGGAGACTTCAATTGTGTATTGAACCCCACCATAGATAGATCAGACACTAAAATAGTTGAACCCACCCCGGCAGCAAATGCACTACATGCTCTATTGGCAGAGTTTGGGCTTACAGATGTATGGTGAACATGCCATCCACAGGATAGACACTATTCACATTATGCGGCCCCACAAGGCCTACATACAAGATTGGACTGTGTGTTTGTCACGCAGGAGTTGCTGACCGAAATACCGCGGGCAGAATACAAAGCTAGAGTCCTTTCGGACCGTTCGCCACTGTTGCTAACATGGCAATACCGACCTCCTAGGGGAAGGATACCCACGTGGCGATTGCGTGCAGAAGCTCTTAAAGACAGCTTATTCAGGGAGGACATGCGGGAGGAAATAATAAGTTATTTTGAGATAAATACTGGCAGTGTTAAGACAGCGGGCACACTCTGGGAAGCTTTTAAAGAGGTGGTGAGAGGAATGGCCATAGCCAAGTCTAAAGGACTGCAGGATGGGATTCTGTCCGAGCTACAGGACTCCGAGAAGGAATTGGAGAGGGTATTAGAACAAAGCAGTAACACTAAGGCAGATATGGAAAAGGCCCTGGGCCTGCAGCAGAAATGTGCAGGATGTTGGGAGAGATTATGTAACCTTAACTATAAAAAGTACATAGAGAGACAGCACGCTGGAGGTTACAAACCAGGAAGACTCCTGGCATGGCTTTACAAAATCGAGACTCATAGGCCCCCATTTAGAACAATGGTGAGAGATAATGGCGATGTGGTGGATAAGCAGGAGGGGGTCAACCAAGAATTTGTAGACTACTATAGACGCTTGTATGGAGATGGGAAGGGAAGCGAGAAAGGGGAAATAAGAGACGTATTGGAAGATATTGAGCCGCCCCAAATTGGTGTAGAAGAAAGGGAGATGATGGATGCCCCGATCACTCTAGAAGAGCTAGAAGAAGTAGTGAGGCAGCTGCACACGTGCAAAACCCCGGGAACTGACGGACTCCCAAGTGAATTTTATAAGGCATATAAAGCGGAGATTCTCCCCCCACTGCTGGAAATGCTTAACGAAGCATATGAAGTTGGGAGGCTACCGGAATCGCTGCGTGAAGCAGTTATCATACCACTCCCCAAGCCAGATAGACCTGGGAGTGACTGTGGTTCCTATAGACCCCTATCTATGTTAAACCAAGATAGTAAGATTTTAACAGCAGTACTGGCAAACAGATTGAAAAAGGTCATAACCAAATTAATTCACCCTGATCAAACAGGATATGTCCCGAATAGAAATATTTCGAACAACTTAAGGCGACTCCATCGAGTGATTGAACATACTGAAGGGAACACTACTGAAATGGCGATAGTGTTGCTGGATGCGATAAAGGCATTTGACTCGGTCAAGTGGCCCTGGCTGAAGGCGGCCCTAGCAAGCTATGGTATGGGCCAGGATATCTTCACTGGGTAGAACTTCTTTATAGCGAGCCATTGGCGAGAGTGAAGACAGGAACTGTGATTTCCGAAAGGTGGCAACTTGGTAGAGGAACCAGACAGGGATGCCCCTGTTCCCCCATGTTATATATTCTGGCCTTGGAACCCCTGGCGATTTATCTGAGACAGCAATATGACGAAATAGGCATTGTTGTCGGGGAAACATCACACCTAATCTCCCTATACGCAGACGACATGTTATTGTATTTGCGCTACCCAGAGGAGAATCTGCAGTATGTATTTGAAGTGATAGATAGGTTTGCTGAACTCTCTGGTATAGCTGTGAACCCAAATAAATCCTGTGCGTTTCCGCTGGGTAGATACAGAGGGCTCTTGGCGAAGAACTTGCCGGTACTCCAGATACCGTGGGAGACCACAACCTTTAGGTATCTGGGGATAGATATACATCATACAGTACAAGCCGAACATAGGCATAATACAGTAAGAACGGTTCAGAAACTGGAAAACAGCATGAAGTTCTGGGCAAAACTCCCCGTAGCAATGATGGGACGGGGGGCGATGCTTAAGATGGTGGCACTGCCCAGACTATTGCATTGCTTTGCGAACATCCCATACCCCATACCCCGGCAATTCTTTACTAAACTAGACAGTATTTGCAGGGAAATCCTATGGTACGGGATGAGGAACAGGGTAGCCCTATGGAAACTCCAAAACCCACATGAGAAAGGAGGCATCAAATTGCCTAACTGGGAAGTATACTATGTAGCGAGCCAGTTGCAACATGTAGCTAAATGGCTCTCTGCTGAGCCCACCTTAGAACATAGGCTGCATCAGGGAGATTGCACTCCATACTTTTTGAGAGAAATGATATGGTTACCCAAGCGGGAGATGAGAGGTCGCCCGGGGATGTTGGGTCTTGGGTGGGGGATTTGGCAGAGAGCGTGCCGGTTGATGGATAAGCCGGCCCTGTGCTCTCCGCAAATCCCACTGGTTACAATGATGGGAACAGAAGAGCAACTTAGGTTAAGGATTAGGAAGTATTGGGAACAGGTGGGAGTTGCAACATTGGGGGACGTGTGGCAAGAGGGGAAAATACTGGAATTTGAGGATCTGGTGGAACGAACAGGGCTGAGCACTGGGCAATATATTACATATCACAGGGTGGTACAACTAATTAAAGATACCTGGTCCGAAGTGGAACTCGCAGAGGAACCGGACACCACACTAGATGTGATAAATGATATAGCGGAACGTGGGCATGAAACGTCTAGAGTGTACGTAAATGATGATGGATCAAGTGGGCAAGGAAGTGGTGCAGCTTAGACTGGCCTGGGAGGAGGAAGTGGGAGACGTGATGAGTGACGGAATGTGGGAAAGAGCTCAGGGGTATCGCAAGAAAGTGTCGAGAAACGCCAGGCTGCAACAAATAGTTATATATAACGCACAGAGCATACCTGATGCCATTAAAGGTGGCCAAATTTAAGAATGCTGGAAGCCAGGTGTGTCCCAAATGCAATGAAGAAAACGCAGGGATGGTGCATATGTTCTGGGCATGTCCGCAGATAGCAAAATACTGGAGAGAGATAGCACAGAAAATGGAAGACAAGGGGATCCGTATGAAGGTGGATACGGCGTGGGCTTGTTTGTTGGGAGGGTTCCCCAGATCGCGGAACGGGGAAGACAGTGGGCGAAAAAGCAAAATGTATGTGTATTTACGAGCAAGATATGTAACCACTGTATGCCCAGTTGGGTTTGTTATTTGTTGTTGAATAAAACCAATAAAATTGTTTTAAAAAAAAAAGATGAGGGACCTCATGATCTCATAGAGGTGGAGAACATGCCCGCAGTCTGCATAAACTCATGCATAATTCTGTTTATAGCACACCTTCCGACCTCTGGCTGCGGACAAATTACACTGTCATGGATCCAAACTCCTCTTGGTGTTATGCATGAGAAAACGACCTTTGCAGTAGGAAAAGAATGCATCACTGTGGTCAGCAACCTCTTCAGGTGATGGATTAATCATCCACACGACATGTAACCCAAATGTAGACTTCCATAGTACATCACAACAAATTCAACATTCGTGACGAACGCCACATATCTGAAAAGGCAAACCATATCGCCAAAACTGCAGTCACCCTGACAGGCCCAGAGAGCGTCCTTCCAACCCGAAATTACCAGCAACGTCTCTTTGCACACAACACCTGTGCGGATGGCGCACAAAGGTATCACTGACGATAAGCCCTGTGCGTCTCTCCATCTCGACTACCCTCATGACACAGTATTGGGATGAAATGGTACCGGCCCTTCCTGTGAACCACGCCCTAAACTCCTACTTGCCTATTTCCCACAATTCCATTTCCCTTTCCACCCTGCTCATTATGGCAGGATGTGCACCTACGCTTTCCCATCTACAGTGAGGGCCACGGCCCAGTACAGTTGAGACAATACTTCTTTCCTTTGCATGGTCACTTTTTGCAGCACTCCCCCATTGGGTGCTGTCACATTTTCAAACACACATGCCGCAATTGCGCACACCATCTCTGCATTGCACACTGTCGTTTCTATACACCACTCCATATTTACCGTTAAACACTCTCAGTACACGTTCCGTTTCATTGCAATGCCCCTCCACCAGAAACTTCTGCTAAATAATGCACGATTGCAGCATCCACAAAGATCCTAAAACGCATCCAGCACACCTTTGGCCATGCACACAACATTGCAGCCCTTTCCACACTCACCACAATACTATACATCTAAGCAAGCGACCATGTGGGCACCTAACATTATGCACAAACATAACATACGTAGCAGCACTTCTACCCAACTCCCCCACACCATAAAACACCCATTCACAAAAACATGTCACACTTAGCAGAATCCACAAACATACCACAGCCTGCATCACCCTTACGCACTGCCATTCACAAAGTATTGTCTCACTGGCAACCTATGCACAACAGCTGCACAATATTGGGCCTACTTCAGTAATTCTCCCCCCAGCAGAGTAACCAACCACATATAAGCTGCACTTCAACCATACCCACTTCCATACTCCCTTTACGTACACACTGCACCCTGTCGCCACACTGCACAACTTCTCACTGCTCAACACACAAATAATGTAGCATGTTGCAACTATCACCACAATCATGGAATGCACAATACACGCTTTGCAACTCACTTGTGGTGCTATAGCACGTCGACAATGTGCTCCACACACATTCTCCAAAGATCACCACCCTGTGCCTCATGCACTATCAAACCTGCGTTGCTCCAGTGGGTGTGCTCCTTGCACACATTCCCTGCACCATAATGCAATCATACATGTCAGCATGTCACCAGCTACCACTATGAACATATGCACCACTGGCACCAGCACTCCTAACCAACCTCCAAACCGCAGTGGACACGCACAGTGTTACATGCAACAGTTACCATAATGTATAAACATTACACTGTTTCCGGCACACCTACGCCCTTTCATTCACATACTGTTGTCTTACCGAATTCCACTCAGAAGGTATTGTGTCACTGCCAACATAACCACAAAATGTTTACAACATTGCCCATACTGCACGCATTGTGCATACAGCACACTATCCAAGCACATATAAGCTGCCCTTCACCCATACCCTCTACCATACTGACAGGATGCAAAAACTGCACCCAGAGCCCACACTGCGTGACTTTTCACTGCAGCATCTCCAAACACAACGCACAGCTATGCAGCAACAAATTGCAACAGTTACCATAATGTACAAACAAAATAATCTCTCCTGCATCCCTGTGCACTTTCAATCACATACTATGGGCGTACCCACTTCCATTCACAAAGTATTGTGCCACTTCCAACCTACCCACAATCTGTTTGCAACACTGGGCTAAAAAGGCTGAAATGTGCTCCACAACCATTCCTTGCATGTCACCACCCTCTAACTGATGCACATTCAAAAATTCATTAATGCCACGGGTGTCCTCAAGCCCTAGGCTCACCATGCATGTCACCATGTCAGCAACTACGACACATACACATAGGGGAAGATGGCCATCACTTAGGTTATGAACACTGCGTGGTAGAGCTGCTGTTTTTGTTCTTACTTTACTTTCCCTGTATATGCTTATATTTGTATGCATTGTGGTCTCCTTATGGTTTGTGTATAGTAGTAGAATTATGTAGTGAGAGGGACATTCTTAGCTGCTTATTGCATGTTTTACGGTACACAGAACTCTGAACTGAAACATTCATCATTGTACTATGCAGCATGCACACAATTTAGATTATTTCACTACTTTGATGGGTGCTGCAGATAATGGCTACATTTCTACATGAGTGTGTTCATGTACTGGAAAGAGCTCTGTGCTGATGTGGTGTTTATAGCAATGTGTTGGTTACTGAACTAATTGTGTCATGAGAGTTCTTCAGATGATCTCTATTAGGTCTCTGCCAACATTACAATGACAATCCCTTGTCGAGACGTTTCATGTAAACTATATACTCATGTGATGTCATCAGTCATGTCATCAATGACATTTGTGATGGCATCTTTGATGTCATGGGTGTTAGTCCTTGCAGGGCACAGTGGTAGCGCGAGTTATGGTTGCTTATCTTACCATAACTCAGCATTTTGGGGGTTTTGCGGTTTTAACTGTAACCATAACGTCCCTGTAACAACGTTTTTCCATTGAATTTCAAAGGTTTTGACTAGTGCAACTTAACCATAACGTCCCTTTAACAATGTTTTTTGTTGGTTTATTTAATAGGTTTTTAGTAGGGCAGTGTATCCAGAAAGTTCCTGTAGCATACTTTTTTCAGTGAAGGGGGTATGTTTTTAGTAGTGAAACGTAACCATAACGCCCCGTTATCAGTGTTTTTTGTTAGTGAATCTGATAGTTTTGTAGTAGGGCACTGTAACCAGAAAGTTGCTTTAGCGTAGTGTTTTCTGTGAAGGTGAAAGGTTTGTGGTAGTGCAACTGAACCATAACGTGCTGTTAACAACATTTGTTCATGGAATCCTTGGCTGCCTTCATGACGAACTTGTTGAAAGGGCAAATTTCCCTGTGTATGTATCCATTTGTGCTACCCCTTCCCTTTCCTAATAGTGTGAGTGAATTAAATTGGAAATTGAAGGTGTACATGTTAAATGTTGGGGAGTGTGTGAGTGGTTTTTCTTTTTCTGTTAACAATGCATGGTGAGTCTGTGGCGCATTGTTTCAGATGGCTGCAAGGGAGTAATATGGAGGTTTCCTAGGGAGACCACACCTGGCTGGCGTATGTTCAATCACAATGCAAGTTTCCGTAGGACTCAAGTACTGGCAGCATCTTCTAATGCACGTTTAAGTAGTTGTGGGTGCGCACGTCTGTCTGTTGCACAGCTATTCGCATACGTAGGGCATCCTCTGTGTGGCGGTAACACTGCCCCTGTTGCCAGGCCTATGGATTCATACGGTAGGCTACCGCATTTCAAGCGGTCATGACGACCGTGTGGGTTGCTGTGCAAACCTACCAATGTATGGCTGCAGCACGCCTGGCTCTATGAGGCCCACTGGAAAACAAGGAACAGCAACCTCCAATGTATGGTTGGCGTGTTAAATGTCGCATTCATTTGATTGATGTGCTGCTTGCCTTTCCATGACCCGTGAAACAGACACACCGTCTCTGCAGTGAGCACTGTGACAGAAAGTGTCAAGGGTTTGCCGGCGGGTTGTAGAGTTGGAGTAAACATTTAATTGCAGGTGTAAAATGGCAAAGCTGATGCGCCTTGGTCACTCACGTACAAGTGCATGTAAAGAGAAGTAAAGAAACAGCAGAATCTCCGGAGCGCAAAGAATATAAATGGTGGTTAGAAAAGTAGTGTAGCGCATGCGTCTCACTGAATACTTCTCTTTCTGTGCCACGTAATGAAGCTGCGTTTCACCTTGTTGTAAGCATTATTTTATTTCAGAATGTATTCTTGTCCGTGAATGCTGGTCCTACGGCTAATGACGTACCATGAAGTGTCCATACTGCATGTGGCGAGAACTGAAATCCAAGCACAAGGCACCAGTGGCAGGGTACTGCCCTTCCAACAGTGCACTAGGATAATTTAATGTACAGCATTCTGCACAGCTGCTCCGGCAACCAACAGGAACAGTCGTGTATGGCAGCGGATCCTTAAAACATCCTTGCACACCATATGCTGCGCTGCAGACCCTTACCTGGCAAAGGGCATTGTATTGTGTATGTACTGTGACACGCGACTCTACAAAGGGAAAGTTCTTGGGAAGGGTCGGTCCGGGAGCATGACAATGACTGACACCTATTTAAGTGAGGGCCACCCAACATTTCCCTCTCTTTGTGCACGTCCCCTATGTTGTCCCTCTAGGGGCTGCCCCTTCAGTACCAGGCCTTGCCTTCCTTTCCTTCTGTGTGGTGTGTTATAAAATCAAAATAAATGGAAAGGAACTGGAAGAGGAAAAAAGTTAAATGAAAAAAGGTGCTTTCAGAGTTGGAAAGGCACAAATAGACGTCTTCAGAATGTACTGCGCTTTCTCCATTCCTGGGCTAAATGAAAAATAACGCAGCCACATCTCTGTCTGCGTAATGCGATAAAAAATTATGCGTTAGATCAGAAACATGCGCATAACCTGGGCAAGTGCCTCCTTCATCGCAAACGTTATGGAAACTCTGGTAACATCTTGTGCACTTTTCCCTCCACAATGAAGAACAATAATGGTGGCATGATAGCGCGTCACCAAAGTCTCACAAAAACAAACCAAAAGCAGTCACTGCATGGCAGGTACTCCATACCAGTACAAATCCACACAGTAGAATCCAAAATGAGCAGCCAGTGCACAGTGTGTTCCATTCACTTTAAATCAATGTATTCCGAACTCCCCCTAAAACAGAACACTGTGGCTCGTGAAGCACACGGCCATAACCGCAACTTATGCATTTGTATCGACAAATACACCATACATCACAGTTTGTGCGTAAAAACCACACCCAGAAACCTTATTCAGCAATGCCCTAGCATGCACAGGGCCATTGCTATGGCCGCCCTCTGCAAAAGGGCCGGATGTGGCACGTGCAACCTTGCATCTATCGTGATGTCCGCGGACTTAACGTGCTGTGCGTGTGGAAGTGGGGTAATAAATGGCAACCAGGGTAGGGGGTTTCGTTTGTAGTGGTGACTCTGAAAAGAGCCGTTTTGTATGTATTTTTTTTTTAAAGGTGCTTCCATAGAAACCATTTTCTTCCAGTTTTTAGAAGTGCTTTTGTTTGTTGTACTTCTCACATTCTTACAATAGTGTTTTCAGTGCAGCCTGTAGATTGGAAAACAAAATGTCATTGCCACTGGGCGACAATGAAATGTCATTTCCATTGTGAAGGTGCACATATCGATAACCAATGTTGTCATTCTCACAGTAGTACATCCCAGCAGCAGCAGGCAAGAAGTTACACATGCTTCTGTTGATAAGACGCCTTCCGACCTCTCGCTGACGACAACATTCATTGGAATAGTGATATACTGTACTTGGTGGTATACATGAGAAAAGCATTGCAGTGGAAAAAATGCGCTTCACTGCTTTCACCATCTTTTTGAGTTGACGGTACACACGTGAAGAAGCCATGGAACCCAAAAGCAAGGCTCCATAGTGCACGACCACAACGTGTACATTAGCGAAAGTGGCCACTCGTATTCCTGCAAGAAAATGGCCGAAACTACGCACATCAACACCGCATCATAAAGCCTCCACTTCCTTCAAAATTAAAAATGGAGTCCTTCTTCCTGTTGCCGCACACCCTAATCACCATGTTAGGGGGAGTTTGTGGCAAGGGGCGGCTCCTAAAAGAGCTTTTTTTAATTTTATTTTTAGATTCTTCTAGAGAAACACCTTTTTTTCGGTTTTTATTTCACTTTGTGTTTTCGTGTACTGAGACTATTACAGTAAACTCTTCACTGCATCCTGTAGACAGGCTAACAAAAGTGCATTACCAATGGGCGACAACAAAATGCCATTTTCTTGGAAGAACTCCACATTTCCACAACTAATGAGGTAATTGTTGCAGAAGAACATCCCACGGGCAGACAAAAAAGTGTACTTCTGTTGATGAGACTCCTTCCTACGTCTGGCTCGGAACAACATCCATGAGCCGTGCCCCATACTCTTCGTGGTATTGTGGATGAGAAAAGCACCTTGGCAGTGGGAAAAGGCATCTTCACCGCATCCAGCAATGTCCTCAGTCGACGGAACAAATGTAAGTAAGGAACGTAACCCATATGTATGCCACCGTAGTAAATGACAATGGCATCGACAGAAGCAAAATTGCACAGCTCTTTGCAAAGTGCATGCATATCAGCGAAACTGCGCTCAAACACAGCGTTCCACAATGCGTTTCCCCATGTCAGCCACCCTCACTATGCAGAGTGTAATGTACAACAGTTTGACCGCCCCTTCCTGGGAACCACACCCACAACACCTAATTGGATAATCCCCACAGTGCCATGTCAATTGGGCAGCATGGTGAGAAGCACTGATTGGGGCATGTGTGCTTCCCAAAGTACTGTGAGGGCCGCAACCCTGTAAGGCTGGAATAGTCAGTCTTCTCTTTCCACTATCTTTTCTCCACCACTACCTCATTGGGTTATGGATAAATAGGCACACACGAATACACCAATGGCATGCAAGCCGTTCGCATTTAACACTATCAGTTCTGCAGAATACTTCATAGGTACCGTAACAAATTCAGCGTAAAGTGTCCTGTCACTCAAAAGGAAGTCCAGTGCAAAGTTCCGTAAAAGATTGCAAGATTTCTGCAGGCACATTCATGTATATGAGCACCCATCCCCACAAAGTGGAGGTACGAAAACATTTTCGACAGTTTGTTTATAACTGAGTTATAAGTGCCTCAGCGCATGGTATGTGGCACTGAGCGGCCATTACGTTCTTTAGAAACATACTGTTTTTTTTCCCCATCTCTTACATCGGGTGGCACTGCAGTGAAATGTGCTTGCAACGTTCTCATTTACCCATATTATACATTGTAATATATAACAGGAACTCTCTGCTTTCCTTCCGACAATGCTACGAAATGTTTTCCCCACTAACCCACCTCCTACACAAATGGTAAAAATATGCCACCAAAGGCAGCATTGAGTGTATAGTACCAACTGAAAGTAACTTTCCAAAAGATCACTGTCTGCACAGCTGTACTTCTGTCCAAGCTGCACTATTGCAACAGGCTCTTTGTAAATCTGCCTGCTTCGACTCACCGCCCTTTTGAACGCATCCAGAAGAGGAGTGCGTGACTTGGGGGAATCTATCTCTCCTGCACTGAAATGTCTCCAATAGCTCCCTCATCCGCCTCAAACTCCCTCAGGGTCAGTCGCTTCTGCAAGAAACCAGGTGGTGGCAGATGCTTTTTTTCACTTGGGGTCTCCCTCTGCAAAAGCCTCCCTGCCTCCCTGAAACGTGAGTAGAACCATTGTTGGTTCAGGAAGTACCTCAAAGCCTTTCTCTTAATGCCTGCTGTTTCTGCTCCTCTCCCCACCTGACTGCCTTGCGTACACTTAATGTACACTGGTTACCTGGCGACTCTGTGATGTTGGGCCCATGTCACCTCCCCCCGCGCAGCCTTTCTACCAAATCCGGCACTTGGGGACTGTTTTCTGTATTCCTAACGGTTCCTCCACCACCTGATGTGTGCACTTATCCATGCACTTAGCATAATCGGCCCGTATTTTCACTTATTGTCATTTTGTCTTCGTACCATGTACTGTAACTTCCCCTCCATCCGCCCATACACTTGGCCAATCTAAGTGACACCTGGCCTAGTAGGGTCGTTGTCTCTGTGTCCCCTCTGTTCCCCCTCCCTTGCTTCGTTGCGCTTTGCTGAATGAGTGTATTGGCGCATTACGAATGCCATAGTGTACAAGTCCACATCATATGATATCATACACACAATGCATTCATAACAGTAGGATGGCTGCTTTTCCCCAGTACCACACTTACTTCACAGTTTTCAAAAAACATCGCTCAAAAGGAGCACTGCATGCATGTTACAAATTCCAAACAAATACATACAGTTCATGCATACACCTAGGATGCCTGCCCCTTACCTTGCACACTTCCACCGTAGCCTCCTGCACTTCTTTGTATAAAGTGGCATTCTGTCATAGTGTTTGCGTGCACACCTGAACCACAAACCTTATAGAGCACTGTCTTACGCGCCACTATTTCATTTCCATGCCTCTCATCCTGAAAATGGCTGGATGTTGCACGTGTAAGCGTGAACGTACAACCTAATCCGCTGAGATTTGGTGCTAGCGATGGAGGGTGCAGCGGAGGTTCGGGGGGGGGGGGGTAGAGTGTAAAGCAGGGTAGGGGTTTGGGTCTATAGTGATGTCTCACAAAATATGTTTTTAAAATGTTTTATTTCTCCAGCATGGGGTCTGGCATGGATTCACATGCTCATGACTGCCATCTCCCTAAGCCCCGCCTCCGGCAGCCATCTTCAGATTTTTACCGCATGTTCAAGTGTTGGGATCCTCGTGCTATTGCTCTCGAGCTTTAGTGCTTTTTTCGAGTTTTTCCTAGGAAAATTTTCTCTCTTTCGGTCAAAAGAGCCTCAAGCTCCACCGTTTCTTTATCCGATCAACGGGGACCCGTGTCGGATTCTTCTACGCCCCTCAAGGGTGAAGATTTTGTCGAGCCACGCTTTTGGAGGACTCCAGAAGTTTCTCAGGCCCATCTCGAACATTGCCCAGGAGAAGGGAAGCTCGACGCCCGGAAAGCTGTTCAGGGTCTGCCCTGGATGCCAGCTTTAGAATGTCTTTAAGGAGGACGAACACTCCCTTTGCCTCTATTGCCTGCATGAGGACAAGACGCACGTGGAGAAGGACTGTGCGTTTTGCGGCAATATGTCGGAGCGGACCATGAAGGACCGCCATCTGCGTCTCGCCAACTGGCTGGAAGGGAAGAGCCCGTCAGGCGAGAAGAAGAAGAAGTCCGAGCGGTCTTTTAAGACCTTTGAGGGCGCCCCGGCGACGGGGGTCCAACAGAAGGCCAAGCACCGCGAGTCCGCTGGCACCGGGAGCACCGAACGGTCGGGCTCTACGGGCGCCAGGCAGGGCGCATCCTCCCCGGCGCCATCAACCACGAGCCAACGCTCTGGCTCAGGTAAGAGGAAGGCCGAGCACCCAGCGAAGCTCCTGGAGAGGCCCCGGTCGAGCTCGAAGGCCCCATCGGAGGGGGAGCGAGGCGGTGACCCTCCCCCCAAGGAGAAGGCGGTGAGCGCACCTAAGGTGGTGAAAGCCTTAATCCATCCGGCCAAGGCCTCTATCGAGACAGTCGCGGCGGCCCTGGCTCAGCCTGTGGAGGCTACACCAGTGGTGGCGACCTCGGGGCCCAGGGTCTCCCTGCCACCGCGGAGGGAGTCCTCTTTCATGCCCATCGACAGGACCCCCGTGAAACCTCCGACGGAGAAGAAAAAGGGGGGCAGGAGGTCGTCGTGGACTCGGCCTCAACCTCTGAGGAGGAGCTGATCGAAGTCTTAAGCCACGGCGTTGGCGTGGAAGAAGACCAGCCCGTCGGGAGGGACCCCGACGTAGGAGATGACGAGAACGTCGAGGGTACCGACGGGACTCCTGACCGCCCGTCGGACTCCCCTCAACCAGTGCCGCAAGACAACTCGGCGGCCATTTTGTTGGCTATACAGTCCTTATGCTCGGAGATAAGGACGAGACTGCCGTTGCCACCAACGGAGGAACCTCTCCCGACGGGGGACCCGGAGCCAGGCCCTTCTGGGAGCCCTCCTCCTAAGAGAAGAAGGATTCATCCTCCACCTCCTTTTCAACCATCGCGCCCTGCTCAGCCCTCCTCCCCGTCCACGACCCGTGGGGATGATACGGGGACTGACACGGCTGCGACGGGCACAGACGAAGAGGTTTACGACGAGGATCTCCCGTCGTCACCTCCTCCCCGGGCTTCCCCGCCCGACGAGATTGGATCGTTTCATGCCAAGATCGCCAGGGCATCCGAGCTTTTCCAGCTCTGCCCGGAAGAGAAGAAGGAAGGTTTCCTTTATCAACGGCGCGAGACCAAGAGGAAGACGTCCTCGCTGTACCTCTACTGGACGATATCTGGGATGAGGGTCTCGCCCTCCTCAAGAACCCATCCACAACGCCTGCGAGAAGGGATCGGTACGAGAAGAAGTACCGGGTCCCGGACGCGGCCCCCTTGTGCCTTCGGGCACAGCCTACCCCGGACTCGGTGGTCTCCGCGGCGGCCAGGAAGAAAGCGGGGGGGGGCCTCGGCCTCTACGTCAACCTCCCCGCCGGACGGCGAGGGAAAGAAGTTGGACACGATGGGACGCAGAGTCATCTCATCTGCAGCGACGACGATTAAGGCTGCTAACGCCTTGGCTATCGTAGCCCGCTACGACAGGGAGTTGTGGTACAAAATCGCCCCCCTGCTGGATTTCCTACCAGACGACAAGAGGGCGGAGGCCCTAGAGATCTTGCAGGAAGGAGAAGTGGCGTCGGACCACGCCATCACGATAGCGACGGACATCGCTGACACTGGATTTCGCCAGTTGGGCAACAGCGTGTGCCTTAGACGGCGCGGATGGCTCAAGGCAACGGACTTCCGTCAGGACGTGCAGACCAGAGTCTTGGACATGCCGTTCGACGGGAGCAACCTGTTTGGGAAAACAGTGGACGATTCCCTACAAGCCGTCAAGACGGACACAGAGATGGCCCGGGCTCTTTGTGTTCTCCAGCAACGACGGCCGCCCTTTCGGAGCGGCGGAGGCAAGCAGGGTGCCTCCAAAGGTTCCGGCGGCGGATTTTCCACCTATCGTCAAGCGGCCCGTTCGTCGTCACAGGAAGCCTACAGGGGACGAGGCAAGTCGGGCGGACCCCGCCGTCGTCGCCAAGGAGGACAAGGTGGCAAAGCCTCGTCGAAGCAGGACTGAACCGGCCGTGGGGTCGGGCCCCCACCGAAGCACCCCGGTGGGAGGCCGGCTGGCGAGCTTCGTCAGCGTGTGGGAGTCCATCTCCACCGACAGTTGGGTGCTGGACGCCCTGGCCCAGGATCACGCGCTCGAGTTTCTAAAGAAGTGCCCGCGTGTCCCCCCCGTGGCCAGGAAGGAACATCACGTCCCTCAACTTCTCTTGGAGGTAAAGCCGATGCTCAAGAAAGGCGCCATCGAGCTCGTCCCATAGAGGCTTCGGGGCTCCGGAGTTTACTCAAGATACTTCCTCGTGAAGAAGAAGACGGGAGGATGGCGTCCCATCCTGGACCTACGACGACTGAACAAATTCATCAAGGCACAGAAGTTCCAGACGGTCACCCTCCAGCACGTCCTGGGTCAACTGGAGGAGGGCGATTTCCTGTCGTCGTTGGATTTGGAGGATGCCTACTTCCATATCCCCATCCTAAAGGGACACCGAAAGTTTCTCAGATTCGTGGTCCAAGGGCGTCACTACCAGTTCAGATCCCTTCCCTTCGGATTGAGGTCGGCACCCAGGGTATTCACCAAGTGCCTCGCACCGGTAGCGGCGCGGCTGCCCCTGGAGGGGATCCACGTCTACCCCTACCTGGATGACTGGCTCATCCGAGCAAAGACAAAGGAGCTCGCCGTGGAGCACACGGCGAGGACCGTCCAACTACTCACGGACCTGGGATTCTCCATAAACTATGCCAAGTCCCACCTGGTGCCCGCTCAAGACGCACTGTTTCTGGGAGCGAAGCTCGACACAGTGGCGCTTCTGGCCTCTCCGTCGGAGGAAAGGACGAGGGCCATCTTGGGCAAGGTGCAGCGGATGCTGGTTGCGGACGCGGCCAGGGTGAGGTCCATCAAGTCCCTCCTAGGAATGATGTCTTCTTGCATTTATCTCATCCGCCTGTGCAGGCTTCGGATGCGCCCGTTACAGGAGTTCCTGGACGCTCGCTGGATCCAGACGACAGGCAGCTTCGAGGACAGGATCACACTCGACGAGAGCTTCCGACGAGCGATCCGGTGGTGGGGCACCCGCGCGCATCTGACGGCGGGCATGGACTTCCAGACCCCGGACCATCAGAAGACAGTGACCACGGATGCCTCCCTTGAAGGGTGGGGAGCGCACACAGAAAATCTGCACGCAAGGGGCCTTTGGCTGCCGACGGAGAAGTCCCTCCATATCAACGTCCTGGAACTCCGTGCAGTGTTTTGGGCCCTCAGGTCCTTTCTTCCTCACCACCTTGCTTTTGAGGGACGGATCTTCACCGACAACACCACCACCATGTTCTACATCAGGAAGCATGGCGGTACCAGATCCCCAGCCCTGTCCAAGGAGGATCAGGATCTGTGGCATTGGGCCGTCGCCCAAGGGATGTTTCTGGTGCCGTTTCATCTGGCAGGGATAAAAAACACCATCGCCGACTCGCTCAGCAGGGAGCTGCGCTCGTGCCACGAGTGGGAACTACGACAGGATCTAGTGGACCGCCTCTTCCGACGGTGGGGCACACCCCAGATCGATCTGTTCATGACGGCGACAAACTCCAAGTGCCGGAGGTTCGTCAGCAGGTTTCCCCAGCCGAGGAGCATGGGCGATGCTTTCTCGTTCCCCTGGGAGGGCATGTTCCTATATGCGTTCCCTCCATTGCTGCTGCTGATCCGGCTCATCAACCAGCTCAAGAGGTCACGGTGCAGGATGATCCTCGACGCACCTGCGTGGCCGAGGCAGATATGGTTCCAGGACCTTCTGGACTTGTCAGCGTCCCCGCCAATCAAGCTACCGGTGGACGCAGATCTTCTCTCCAGAGAAGGAGGCGCCATCCTCCACCACAACCCGAAGTCGCTGAACTTGCAGGCCTGGCTCCTGCAGCGTTAGAGTTTGGAGGTTACGACATACCGTCCGACTGCAGAGAGGTTCTTGCAAAGGCCAGGGCGTCCTCAACTCTTTAATGCTACGGACACAAATGGAAGTGGTTCTCTGTCTGGTGCCACGCACAGAAGATTAACCCTGTACGGATTACGGCTCCTCAAGTACTGCCGTACCTACTGACACTGGCCAAGGCTGGGCTGGCGCACGCTTCCATCAAGATTCATCTTGCTGCGATCTCCCGATACACCAGAACCACGGGACGGACGTCTTTGTGGTCTCATCGTCTGGTGAAAGAATTCATGAAGGGACTGTTCAGATCGTTCCCGCCGGTGAAGGCCCCGGCCCCAGCGTGGGAGCTCAACGTGGTGCTGACCAAGCTCATGGGACCTCCGTTCGAGCCTCTGCACTCAGCTCCGTTGAAGTTCCTGTCGTGGAAAACAGCGTTTCTTGTGGCCATCACCTCCGCACGACGGGTGGGAGAGATCCAGGCCCTTTCCTGCAAGCCCCCGTACTTGACTTTTCACGACACGAGGGTAGTGCTCAGGACGCACCCCTCCTTCATGCCCAAGGTGCCGTCGGACTTCCACCTCAACAAACCCTTGGTGTTACCTGTTTTCTTCCCGTCGCCTTTGTCGCCGGCTGAAAGGACTTTGCACTCGCTGGATGTGGCTAGAGCGCTGAAGTTCTACGTGGACCGCACGAAGAGTTTTCGGAAGACGTCACAACTCTTTGTGAACTTTGGAGCTGTCAATCAGGGGAAGGCTCTCTCGAAGGCTTCCATTTCCAGATGGCTCTCCGGCTGTATCATGTACTGTCATCGGTTGGCAAACCGACTGCTGCCTGGCCGTCCGAGAGCCCATTCCACCAGAGCGATCGCAGCTACCACGGCGTTCCTATCTGGTGTGCCCTTGCTGGACATCTGCAGGGCTGCTACGTGGAGGTCGACGCACACCTTCACGAAATTCTACTGCGTCGATCGGGATTCCAGGGAGGAGTCCAGGGTCGGCCAAGCAGTGCTGCGCAACCTGTTCGCCTAAGGTGGGCCTGGTGAGGAGGTAAGAATTGCTTAATGTTGAGTTTTGGATGTAATGCTTAATGTTGAGCCTTTGCCACCTCCCGTGGTTGTGCATGTGTGTACTGCTATGTATTCTTTTATTCATGAGCATGTGAATCTATGCCAGACCCCATGCTGGAGAAGGAACAAGTTACTTACCTGTAACTGTTGTTCTCCAGCATGGGTCTGGCATGGATTCACATGCGAACCCTCCCGCCTACCCCTCTGTGGCTCTTCACTTGGTCATACTGCCACTTCACGTGCTACCAAATCTGAATATGGCTGCCGGAGGCGGGGCTTAGGGAGATGGCAGTCATGAGCATGTGAATCCATGCCAGACCCATGCTGGAGAACAACAGTTACAGGTAAGTAACTTGTTCCTTATTGTCCTGTTTTGTTATGTACGTGCTTGCATACAATTTCTTTTTAATGTCTTTCCATCACTTTGTTTGCTTGTCCTCCTGACATTTGTACGCACTGAACGTTAACGCGTCTCTTACATTGCTACAGGATTCTCTCCAATGCTTTGTGTAGAGTGGCAAACAAAACAGCATTGCCAATGGAGGTTAAAAATGCCATTTCCTTGGCACCACTGCGAATCTTGCTCGTTAATACTGTCATAGTCGGTGCAGGACATCTCAGCACTGCACATAAAGTCACACATGCTTCTCCCGACCTCTGGCTGTGGACAAATTACACCGGCATGGTCCCAAGCACCTCTTGGTGGTATGGATGAGAAAATGACCTTGCAAGTGAGAAAAGTCTGCATCACTGCCGTCATCAACTTTTTGAGGTGACGGAGCAAACGTGAGCACGACATGTACCCCAAATGTAGTCCTCCATAATGCACAACCACAACATCTACAGTACCAACAGAGGCGACACATGTACAAAGGAGAACCATGGCACCGAAACCCCACTCATAGACTGTGCCCCAAAAAGTCTCCACTCCTTCCAACTGAAAGTTAGTATCAAAACCTCTTTCCAAGGCATACCTGTGCAGATCTTGCACAAAGCTATCACCCACTATCAGCACTCGGTGTCTGTCCATCTCTGCCAACCGCACTGCATCGAAGTATGGGTAAATGTCACCGCCCCTTCCTGTGAACCACACCCTCGACACCTCATTGGATAATCCCCACAGTTCCATTTGCAAAGGCACCGTGCTCAGAAGGGCAGGATGTGACACGTGCGCTTTCCCAGCTACAGCGAGGGCCACACCCCAGTTAAGCAGACGCAATACTTCTTCCCTTTGCATTGCCATTTTTCCAACACTCCCTCATTGGCTGCTGTGAAATTTTCAAACACGCATGCACCAATCACATACTAAACCTCTGCATTGCACATTATCATTTCTGTAGACCACTCCATATTTACCGTTAAACACTCTTAGTGCACGTTCCGTTTGCTTCCAAAGCACCTCCACCAGAAACATCTGCTAAAGGATGCACTATTTCAGCATCCACAAAGATTCTGAGGCGCACCCAGCACATCTTTGTCCATGGACACAACAGACCAGCCCTTGCCCACAGCCAGCACAACACTATGGATCCATGCATGTGACCATGTGAGCAGCTACCATTATGCACAAACGTAAGATATGTAGCAGCACTATACCCAAGTCCCCCATCCCATAAACCACCCAATCACAAAAACAAGTCACAATTAGCACAATCCACAAGCATACCACAGCCTCCACCACCCCTGCCGACTACCTTTCACAAAGTATTGTGGCCAAAGGCCATTCACTCAAGAGCCTAGGCCTTGAGGACACCCATGGCATTAATGCATTTTTTAATGTGCATCAGGTAGAGGGTGGTGACATGTAAGGAATGGTTGTGGAGCACATTTCAGCCGTTATAGGCCAGTGTTGCAAACAGATTGTGGGTAGGTTGGAAGTGGCACAATACTTTGTGAATGGAAGTGGGTGTGCCCATAGTATGTGATTTAAAGCGCACAGGGATGCAGGAGAGATTATTTTGTTTGTACATTTGGTAACTGTTGCAATTTGTTGCTGCATAGCTCCATGGCGGTGTGCTGTGTTTTGAGATGCTGCAGTGAAGCCTCTGGGTGCAGTGTTTGCATACTGGATGAAGGGTAGTTTATATGTGCTGGGATAGTGTGCTGTGTGCACAATGTGTGCAGTACGGCAATGTTGTAAACATTTTGTGATTATGTTGGCAGTGACACAATACCTTCTGAGTGGAATTCGGTAAGACAATAGTATGTGAATGAAAGGGCGTAGGGGTGCCAGAAACAGTGTAATGTTTATACATTATGGTAACTGTTGCATGTAATGCTGTGCATGTCCATTGCGGTGTGAAGGTTGGTTAGGAGTGCTGGTGCCAGTGGTGCGTATGTGCATAGTGGTCATTGGTGACATGCTGACATGCATGATTGCATTACAGTGCAGGGAATGTGTGCAAGGAGCACACCCACTGGAGCAATGCAGGTCTGATAGTGCATGAGGCACAGGGTGGTGATCTTTGGAGAATGGGTGTGGAGCACATTGTCGATCTGCTATAGCACCACAAGTGAGTTGCAAAGCGTGTATTGTGCATACCATGGTTGTGGTGATAGTTGCAACATGCTACAGTATTTGGTGTGCAGCAGGAGATGATACAGTGAGAAGTTGTGCAGTGTGGCGACAGGGTGCAGTGTGTACGTTATGTAAGTATGGAAGTGGGTATGGTTGAAGTGCAGTTTATATGTGGTTGGTTACTCTGCTGTGTGCAGATTTATTGAAGTAGGCTCAATATTGTGCAGCTGTTGTGCATAGGTTGCCAGTGAGACAATACTTTGTGAATGGCAGTGCGTAGGGCTGATGCAGGCTGTGTTATGTTTATGGATTCTGCTAAGTGTGACACGTTTTTGTGAAGGGGTGTTTAATGGTGTGGGGGAGTTGGGTAGAAGTGCTGCTACGTATGTTACATTTGTGCATAATGTTAGGTGCCCACATGGTCGCTTGCTTGGATGTATAGTGTTGTGGTCGGTGTGGAAAGGGCTGCAATGTTGTGTGCATGGCCAAAGGTGTGCTGGATGCGTTTTAGGATCTTTGTGGATGCTGCAATCATGCATTATTTAGCAGACGTTTCTTGTGGAGGGGCTTTGAAATGAAACGGAACATGTACTGAGAGTGTTTAACCGTAAATATGGAGTGGTGTATAGAAATGACAGTGTGTAATGCAGAGGTTTTGTTTGCAATTGCTGCATGCGTGTTTGAAAATGTGACAGCACACAATGGGGGAGTGCTGCAAAAAGTGACTGCGCAAAGCGAAGAAGTATTGTCTCAGCTGTACTGGGCCATGGTCCTCACTGTAGATGGGAAAGCGCACGTGCACATCCTGCCATAATGAGCAGGGTGGAAAGGGAAATGGAATTCTGGGAAATAGGCAAATAGGAGCTTAGGGCGCGGTTCACAGGAAGGGGTGGTACCATTTCATCCCAATACTGTGTCGTGAGGGTAGTCGAGATGGAGAGATGCACAGTGCTTATCATCTGTGATACCTTTGTGCGCCATCTGCACAGGTGTTGTGTGCAAAGAGGCGTTTCTGGTAATTTCGGGTTGGAAAGGGTGGACACTCTCTGGACCCGTCAGGGTGACTGCAGTTTTGGTGGAATAGTTCGCCTTTGCAGATATGTGGCATCAGTCACGAACCTTGACTTTGTTGTGCTGCACTATGGAAGTCTACATTTGTGTTACATGTCGTGTCGACGATTCATCCGTCACCCAAAGAGGTTGCTGACGGCAGTGATGCGTATTTTACCTACTGCGAAGGTCATTTTCTCATGCATAACACCAAGAGGAGTTTGGGTCCATGGCGGCGTAAAGTGTCCGCAGCCTGAGGTCGGAAGGTGTGCTATAAACAGAATTATGCGTGAGTTCATGCAGACTGCTGGCATGTTCTCCACCCACTATGAGATCATGAGGTCCCAAAATACACAGAAATGGTATTTATTTGAGCGCCATTGGCAATGCCGGTTTCTTTTACACTGTGCAAGAAGCATTGACCAGAATGCGGTAAAAATCTGACGATAGGCAAACAGAAACGCATATAAAGAGAAAATATAAAAAAAGTTGCTGGCACTCAGGTCACAAAAAAAAAACACCTTTATACATCTACAATGGAAGACTGAATCCCCTACCCAGTTTCATATTGTTTATCCCACACTATCACGAAAAGGTAGTGCATTATGCAGTACTTTCAGGATTACACATGCCACATCCAGCGTGGCTATGTGAATGTATGCGGATGGATAAATAGTGCATACTTTCATTGAACTTTGTAGTGGACGTGCTTTGGTATGGCACGACATTTGTACTGTAAATGTGTAGCAGTACATTTCAAGTGTTGTACAGGAGTGACAGTGTTGGATGATGGCGGTTTCGATGCAACTGGTGGATGCGTGTGTGCCTATTTACACGTAACCCAATAAAGTAGAGCTGCAGAGAAGATGGTGCAAAGAGAAGGACGACTGCTCCAGCTTTACAGGGGTGCGGCCTTCGCACTACTTTGGGAGGCGCACATGCCAAAATCTCCCCTTTACACCACCTTGCTCAATTTCCATGGCAGTGTGGGGATTAGCCAATCAGGTAGTGTGGGTGTGGTTAACAGGAATGGGAGGTGTAACTGTTGTACATTATATTCTGCGTACTGAGGGTGGCTGACATGGCGAAACACACTGTGTTGACTGTAGGTGATCCCTTTGTCATAGATCTGCACAACTGTGCCCTGCAAAGACACTTTGACAGCAATTTTGGTTTGGCAGGAGTGGATGCATCGTGGAACGCTGTGTATGAGTGCAATTTTGCTGATATGCATGCACTTTGCAAAGACCTTGCCACTTTTCCAGTAGTAGATGTCATCGTCATCCATTACGGCGGCATGCATATGGGTTACCTGCCTTGCTTAGATTTGTTCCGTAGACTGAGGAGCTTGCTGATTGTCATGAGGGTGCTTTTTCCCACCGCCAAGGTGCTTTTCTCATCCATAATACCACGAAGAGTATGGCCTACTGCTCATGGATGTTGCCAGATGCAGGAAGGTGTCTCATCAACAGAAGCATGTATACTTTTTTGTCCGCTTGTGGAATGTTCTTCTGCAACAATGACCTCATTAGTTGTGGAAATGCAGAGTGTTTCCCAAGAAAATGGCATTTTGTTGTCACCCATTAGCAATGCAGTTTTGTTTGCGTGTCTACAGGCTGCAGTGAAGTTTACTGTACTAATGTGAGCAGAAGAACTCACAAAAGCTAATAAAAACCAAAAAAAGGTGTTTCCGTAGAGGCATTTAAACACAAAAAAACCAACCAGCTCTTTTAAGAGTCTCACCTTACCACAAACTACCCCTGCCCTGGTTGCAAGTTATTCCCCCTTGCCCGCACACACCACGAAGGCCACATCGGGGGAATTTGCGAGTGGCTGCCACGAAAATGGAACTGTGGGGATTGTCCAATCACATGCTTAGGGTGTGCGCCAACAGGAAGAGGGACTCCTGCTTCACTCGGGCCCGGCCCTCGACGTACTTGGGGACCCGCACATCCCACATTCGGCCCTTCTCACCATGATGGCCAATGGAAATGTGACTGCAGCGAATGTCTTATCAGGTGGTGCTCAGGGTGTGCGTCACAGGAAAGCGCACCAATAGGAAGAAGGACTCTTCCTGCCTCACCGGGGCACGGCCCTCACGCTCATTGGGGGAAGGCACGTGGCACATTTTGCACTTCTCATCATGGTGGCCAATGGAAATGGGAATATGGATTTTGGCCAATCAGGCGCTCTGGGTATGCGTCACAGGAAAGGGCGGCATTCCCTTTCCCCATTACTTTGTGTACTGCAGCTGGCAAACATGACAAGACGCACAGTTTTCATCATGGGTGATGGCTTTGTGGAAGATCTGTGCGTGTATGCCCTCCAAAAACAATTGTCTGCCGATTTTGGTTTGGAGTGAGTGGGTGCTTTGTGGTGTAGTGTCGAATCGTGCTGTTTCGGCGGACTACTTGCAGAATGTCAAGACGTGGCTTCTTCGGCAACTGTACATTTTGTGATTGTGCACTTTGGAGCTTTCTTTTTGGGTTACATGACTTGTTCCTGTGTGTTTAGTCAACTGAAGATTATGATCAAAGCAGTGCAGAGCATTTTTCCTACTGCCAAGGTGCTTTTCTCATGTATATCCCCAAGAATAGTGTGGAAGTATTCCAATGATTCCTGTCGCCAGCCAGAGGTCGGAAGGGGTCTCATCAACAGAAGCATGCGTGATTTCTTGAGTGCTGCCGGGGTGTTCTCTTGTGAGAATGAGAACATTGGTTTGCGATACGTACACCTTTTCAAGGCAAATGGCATGTCTTTGTCACACAGTGGCAATGACATGTTTTTTCACAATCTACACACCACAGGGAAGACCCTATTATAAGAATGTTAGCTGATGTTGAAAACACACATTTACATACAAAGACTGCAAAAAAAGTGTTTCTACGGAAGAACCTTTACAAAAAAAAAAGATTCTTTTAAGAGCCACCACACCTAACGATGTCCGCTCCCCTGGTTGAAAGTTATTCCCCCACCCCAGCTTGCGCCCAGCAGGAAAAGTCTGTGAATATCGTGATAGTTGCAGGGTGGCACGTGTTACATATGCCCCTTTTGCAGATGAGGGCCATAGAAATGGGCCTGCAGAGGCTACGAGATTTGCCAACAAAGTGTGTGGGTGTGGTGTGTACGGACAGACTGTGGTACACAGTGTATTTGTCGACAGAAATGCAGAGGGTGTGGTTATGGCTGTGTGTTTCATGAGGCACAGTGTGCAGGTTTTGGGGGATTCCGACATACATTGATTGAAAGTGAATGGAAAACACTATACAGTGGCTACTCATTTTGCAATCTATCATGTGCATGTGCAGTGCTATGGAGTAGCTACAAGGAAGTGTCAGATTTTGGTTTCTCTGTGTGACACTTTGGTGACACGCAATCATGCCGATATTATTGTTGTTCATTGTGCAGGGAAAATGGCGCAGCATGTTACACAACCTTAAGTGCCATTTGCGATGAAGGTGGCACTTGCCCAGTTCATGCGTTTGTTTCAGATCTCTTGCATACGTTTCAATTGCATTATGCAGCCACCGATGTGGCAGCATCATTTTCTATCTGGTCCGTGAATGCAGACAGCGCGGTACATTGCAAAGAAGAGTATTTGTGCCTTTGTTCAACATGTGCCAGTGGCATCCTTCGCCCATGGGACTATGACGTTTCACAGCACAAATACATTCCCCCAGCTATAACATTTATCTTACTATGCCAGCCATCTGGAATTTTGCACACCCCATCTAAATTGGCTTGGTGCCCTTCTTGAAAGTAGTGAAATTTTTGTGTACTTAGTGTTGCGCTGTGACTCTCTTGAAAATGCTCTGCAACACCTAAAAAAAACCTCTTTGTACAGCGACCCCCTTTGTAACTGATTGAACTACAGTGTTTACCACACTGCCACGCCTCCCGCCCTGCATGCGTGCATTGGCAATTCTGTTGCTGATCTGTGAAAGGTGCATTCTTTATTTACCTTTTGCCCTTTCACTGTTCATTTTCATTTATTAAGGTGTTCTCACAGACGCCACAGAAGGAACAGCAGGAAAGCTCAGGTACAGAAGGGGCAGCACTTGCCTGGATACTATAGAGGATGTGCCGGGAGACGTTAGCATTGGGTGATCCTCACCTACACAGGTGCCAGTCATTGTCTCTTACATAGGCGCCAGTCATTGTAATGCTCCCGTAAGGACCATTCCCAGGTCCTTCCAAGCACCTTCCCTCTGTACAGTAGCGCGTTGCAGTACATGCACAATACAATGCTCTTTGCAAAGGTTGTTTTATAGCTCTGCTTCTTTACAGGAGTGCCCCTCTTGTTGCCCGCAGCAGATGTGCAAAATGCTGTACATGAAAGTACCCTATGTAATTTGCTGGAAGGGCAGCAGCCTTCCCACTGGTCCCATGTGCTTTAATATCAGTTGTCGTCACATGCAGTAGAAACACTTTATGCTATGCCATTAGTGTTAGGGGTAGCCTTCACGGATATACATACATTGTGGAATACAAGAATGTTTACAAGGACGGGAAGTACAGCTTCATTACGTGTAGCAGGAAGCCATTTATTCTGTGCGACCCATGCAGCTACAGCGCTTTTCTAACCAACTCTAAGGTTGTTTGCGCTCTGCATATTTTGCTGTTTCCTTACTTGCCTTTAAATGCACTAGTATGTGCGTGAGAAAGGTGTAGCAGCTTTGCCATTTTGCAGACTTAGTACAAACTGTCCCACCTGCAGTTACATGTTTTCTTCAAATGTATGAGCGGCAGGCGACCTCTTGATACTTTCCGTCACACTGCTGAGTGCAGACACAATGTATTTGTTTCACAGGTCACGGAAAGGCAAGCAGCAGATAAATGAAAGTAATGCAACATTTAATACGGCCACATGACAATGCAGGTTGCTGTTCCTTGTTTACCAGTGGCCGTTATACAGTTAGGAGTACTTTAGCCACACATTGGTAGGTTTACAGAGCCACCCACAAAGTCGGCAGCAGTACTTTAAATGCAGTAAACTACTGCATGAATCCGTAGGGCTGGTGACAGAGGGCGGGGTTACCAGCATACAGCGGATGACCTATGCATGGGTCTAGGCGTGGAACCGAAACACGTGCACTTCCACAACTACTTAAAAGTGCATTCTAAGATGCGGCCACTAATGGAGTCCTACGGATAATTGCAGTGGGATTGCACATACGCCAACCAGGTGCAGTGTCCCTAGGAAACGTCCATATTGCTCATTTGTAGTCATATCGGCCAGTACTGTGCTGCACAGGTTAATCATGCCCTGTTAACACCAAAAGAGAGGACACAGAAGGGAGAGCCCAGAACAGGAACAGGACTATGGGCTGGCAAAGGCTGTAAACAAGGAAAGGGGGGGGTCCTGCCTGTCAAAATTCTATTCCATTGCAACTTATTCAAATGCAAGGTTAACTACATATAAGGCAAACTGGCAGCATCCTATTTACTGTCATGTAATGCACTGCTGTGTAAAAATACTCGACACTCAATATAGTTAGTGTAGGTCAGTTATTTGCATATTGCTGACACACTTTTTTTTACTTTATCATAAACATAAGTATAAAAGTCTGTGAACAACGTAAGCAAAGACAAAAATGGGGCTCACAGATCACAATGCAAGCTATCTCATGATTGAGAAAAGTACAGATAATTACAATGTAGTCCCAACACTGTAAGTTATTTTCACATGCGAGGAAAAGTTCCCAAAAACAAAGGCATTACTTCATGCAAATTTGTCATTCAGTATCAAACATTGTAAATATATACAGAGCAAAATCTCAAGTATCAGAATCTAAGAGATGCGCACATTTCTACACCTCATATTTGGAAACGGATACTGCATATAACTTTTTTTGTTGTCTTGTGTCTTCCTTAGTAAGAATATAGTCAATATAGTGCATCTAGGAGACTAGACCTTGGAGAGATCTATTAGAGCCAGGCTAAAGGGTGACCTTGTAATGAGTCGACGTCAAGAAGTTAAATCAAAGACCCCGAAAGGGGTGGAACCAAGGGGCAGCAAAATGGTGCTAGGGTTCACAGACATTTCGGCATATGTTGTTAGAGAGCCTTCTTCTGGAGCCAAGGCGCAGAGTCCCCTGCAAGAAGCAGAGGGGACGGTAAGTAAAACAAAAGGAGCAATGTGTAGAAGTGTTCTAATGAGTTTTTATAACTACAATAGTGACACAGAAGTATGTACACAGGCCTAAAAAAAGAGGGGTTTAAAAAATGGTTTTGAGGGGATTGGGTCCTCCGACGTATTCCATATCTATGACAGGTAATGTCCACAGCTGTGCTGCTTTGGAAAATTTTCGGCGTCTGTGTCCTGCGTCGATGACGTCGATGCGCCGTCCCCGAGGACCTCCTCCGACGGCCGAAGTCACCTGATGTGATGAGTAGGACGCACGACGCCCGTAGCCTCAGTTCCGTTTTTTCCACAAACGTGTTCGCTTTGTGATTCTCGATACGCCTCGATTCTTTGGAGTTTGTTGTATTCTCGGTTCCTTTGAACCTGTTCGGTTTTTGTGAAAACCTGTTCGTGACGATGTCTACCTCATCTTCAACCCCGTGTCCGGGCTTCAAGAAATGCGGGGACTGTGGGTCCAAGATGTCAGTCACGGACTTGCACGACGCCTGCCTCTGGTGCCTCAGGGAGGCCCACGATACGGACGACTGTGTCGACTGCCAGTCCCTCACGGCCAAGGCCTTGTGGGAGCACAAGAAGAAGTTGTCGGTAGGTCGGGTGTCTAAGCCCCGGAAGTCGAGGTCTACGGGGCTTTTGACGGATGACTCGAGAGGCGACTCTCCTCATCATTGTCGGAAGTCCAATGGGTCTCCTTCCAGGAGTCGGTCTCGCCACTCCTCTGCCTCTTCGAGGCATTCCCGGAAGCGCCGGCATGGGTCACCGCTCGTACGCCTTCGGGCTCGGGTGGTCGGCACGGCTCGCGGGAGAGGTCCTGCTCGGACAAGGGTAGCCGTTCTCGCCATGCCCGTTCCAGGTCCCGGTACTCGACGCGCTCGAGACCGCGTGATCCTGTGCCGTCTTCGAGGAAGACGTCGACGCCTCTGGCGCCAAGGTCATCGACGATCTCTCTCGAGGCTCTGCCTCCGAGGGGGTCGTCGACGCTGTCGGCACCTAGGTCGTCGAGAGACACGCTCGGAGCTCCGGCTTCGAGGCTTGTGTCGACGCCGTCGATGCTGGCGGCGCTGCAGCTGACGTCGACGCTGATTCACTCGATGTCGATGCCGATACTCTCGGCGCCGATTCGTTCGGCGCCCTCGACGCCTTTCGAGGCAGTGGTGTCGGAGAGGCCCCCGTGGCATGGGGAAAGCCCCTAGAAAGGCTCTGGCTAAGGTCAGGCATAGCTTTGGTCCCCAGGTGTCTTCCTCTCACTGCCTGGAGTACATTTCAGAGGGTGATGAAGGCTCTGATGAAGGCTTGGTTCCGGTTACGGTGCTAGATGAGCTTTTCTCAGGCCATAGCCAGTTTGATGACCTGAGGCAGTCACTGCATGATGCCAGTGGACTGGACACCTCTCCGGAGGTGGAGTTTTGTAGGCCGGAGCCTGGCACTCATGCCGATTCTTCGTACCGGCGCCTTATGTCTCGGGTCACCGAGTACTTGGGATGGTCGGGATGATCTCACTGACATCCTTGATCTTGGTCCCCCCACTGACCCGGTACTGCCGTTTCACATGGCTCTGCAGAGAAGGGTGGCGGCGGCTTGGACTGCTCCGGAGAGTCTCCCGGCAGTGGGCAAGTCTTGTCCAGGCACCCCACTCCGGAGAGTTTGGTGGTGCAGGCGGCTACGGCCCCGGCAAAGCAGGCGTCGTATCCTACCATCCCTCCGGATAAGGACGACAAACGTTTTGATGGCTGGGCGTAGAAAGTGTTTTCTTCAGGGGGTATGGCACTTCAGGCGGCCAACTCCGTATGTGCCTTGTCTCGTTTCACACACACTCTGTGGAACTGTGTTGCATTAGCGGCTGAACATATTCCTGAAGGGGACAAACGGGATGGTTTCCTTGCTATGGTTCAGGATGGCAAGGATGCCATGTGTGAGGCCTTTCAGTCGGGTTTGGACATGGCAGATTGTTTCAGCCGGTCCATGGCGGCGAGCACCGTAATACGCAGGTTTGCGTGGTTGCGGAAGTCTGCGTTCGCTCCTGATGTGCAGTCCCGGCTCCTCAACATGCTCTTTGACGGTGTACATCTTTTTTTCAGCAAGGCTGACGAGAGCCTTGAGAGGTTGCAGACCTCCAAAGCTGCAGCGAAGTCGTTGGGCGCTGCAGTTCGACAACCTCCGCCTTTACGTCTAGGGGACAACAATGGAGGGGAGGTTCCTTTCGCTATTACTCGTCCTTCAGTAAAGCGAGAGGAGCTGTCAGTCAAAGAGGCCACCGTAAGAGGGCCAGAGGTGGAAAACAGGGTACTCGAGGTGCCAAGGCCGCTCGGGCAGTTGCCTCTTTGCCCTCAGGCAACGCCGCAGCCGCTACCACTCAGTCATGAGGCCAGCTCCCATGGTTCGCCGGTTGGGGGAAGGCTGGCACAGCATCTTGTAGAGTGGCGTGCCATTACTTCAGATGTGTGGGTTCTGTAGATCATAACCCACGGCTATTGTCTTGCTTTTCGGCAGAGGCCTCGCAACAATCCACCTGGGAACCTCTCTTTGAAGAGCCTGGATCCGCTCCTTGCGCAGGAAATTCAAGCCCTGCTGGAGAAAGGCGCCATATAACTTGTTCCTGTAGCGGAAAGGAAGAAGGTATGGTATTCCCCTTATTTTTTGATTTCGAAGAAAGACGGGGGATTGAGACCCATCATGGACTTGCGCGGTTTGAGCAAACTCCTCAGGAAGGACAAGTTCAAGATGGTTACTCTCTCTCAAGTCCTCCAGTCCCTTCAACTTAAGGACTGGTTGGTGTCTCTCGACCTCAAGGATGCTTACTTCCATGTGCCGATCCATCCCAAGCACAAGAAGTACCTGAAGTTCGCGGTTGGCAACTCGCACTTTCAGTTTCGGGTCCTGCCATTCGGATTGACCTCCGCCCAAGGGTTTTCACCAAGCTCATGGTGATGGTGGCAGCGCATCTCAGGAAAGGGGGGATTCATGTCTACCCCTACCTGGACGATTGGTTGATCAGGGGGAGCTCTCCCGAGCAAGTCCTGGATCATCTGTCCGTCACCTGCCACTCCCTTCACAGGCTGGGCTTCTCCCTCAATTTAAAGAAGTCCCATTTGACACCAACACAGCGGCTCCAGTACATCGGAGCAGTGCTCGACACAACCCTGGAGCTGTTTTCCTCCCCAGGTGAGGGCTCTTCACATTCAGCAGATGGTGCACAAGTTTCAACTTGCCCAGACTCTCCCAGCGTCCGAGTTCTTGAGACTGCTCGGCCTCATGGCATCCTGCGTTCTTCTGGTGCCAGAGGCCAGGTTGCGGATGAGATCTTTGCAATGGGCACTCAAGCTTCAGTGGTCTCAGTCCTCCGGCAGGATGCCGGACCCTGTTCAGGTGCCGCCCTCGGTCACCCAGGACCTTCTGTGATGGGCCGTCGAAGGCAATGTAACGAAGGGGGCCCCATTTTGGCTGCCCTCGCCGGAGGTGACGATCGTGACGGACGCATCCCTCACGGGATGGGGAGCTCATGCCAACGAGTTGACAGTCTGCGGTCGTTGGTCTCCGTCGGAGTCCAGACTCCATATCAATCTGTTCGAGCTGAGGGCCGTCAGGCTAGCCCTGAAGGCTTTTCTGCCGACTGTGCGAGGAAAGAGTGTCCTGATTCTAACGGACAACACAGTGGCCATGCACTACCTCAACAAAAAGGGGGGGCAGGGTCACTTCCTCTGTGCAGGGAGGTGATGCAGCTCCAGTTCTGGGCCATTCAGCAGGAAGTTTCGATCTCGGCTGTTCATCTGGCCGGAGACGACAACGAGACGTCGGACGCTCTGAGCAGGTAGAGCACGATCTCTCACGGGTGGGAGCTGGCTCAGGAGATTCTCCTGGAGATCTTTGCCCTTTGGGGGAGGACCCCTCAAGTGGATCTCTTCGCCTCCAGTGTCAACCGGAAGTGCGAGAGGTTCTGCTTGCGGGAATTTCCTCCAAAAGGAGCCTTAGGAGACGCATTCATGGTGGAGTGGTCATTCCCACTGCTGTACGCGTTTCCTCCAGTCCCCGTCATCCCGCAAGTACTGCAGAGGTTACAGAGGTTCGGTTCCCAGATGATCTTCATTGCTCTGGCGTGGGCCCGGAGGACGTGGTACCCGGACCTTCTCAACTTGTTCATCTGCCCTCCACGTCGTCTTCCCTATCGAGACGATCTGCTCTCACGGGAGGGGGGGTCAGGTTCTCCATCCAGAGGTCAGATCCCTCAACCTTCACGCATGGCTTCTGAAAGGTTGAGGTATAAGGATTGGGAAGACGTGATGGAGGTGTTGCTCTCGGCCAGGCGGCCGGCAACAAAGTCTCTGTACCGTTGCTGTTGGCGAAAGTTTTGCGACTGGTGCAGAGTTAAGAATGTGGATCCTTTCGAGTGTGACATTCCCATGGTTCTGTCTTTTTTGCTTTCCTTGGCCCACAGGGGCTTGCAAGTGGGGACCATTAAAGGTTACCTGGCGGCGCTGTCCATATTTAAGCGCTCGTCTGAAGAATGTTCCTATTTTAAGATTCCTTTAATTTCTCAGTTTTTGAAAGGGCTCACTAATGTGTTCCCTCCGTCACCTTTTCTGGTGCCCCGTTGGGATTTGAACCTTGTTCTTAAGTTTCTTATGGGTGCTCTGTTTAAGCCTTTGTATTCTTGCCCTTTGAGACTGTTAACTCTGAAACTGTGTTTTTGGTTGTGGTTACTTCCGCTCGCGGAGTGAGTGAGTTACAGGCACTTTCAGTTAAGCCACCCTTCACTGTGTTTCATAAGGACAGGGTTGTCCTTAGAGTTCGTCCTTCCTTTCTTCCGAAGGTGGTTTCGGAATTTCATTTGAGCCAGAAGGTTGTTCTTCCAGCGTTCTATCCTCCTTCACATCCTGATAAAGAAGAGGAGAGGCTCCCTAGGCTTGATTTTAGGAGAGCGTTGAGCTTTTATATTTTGCGCATGTCCCGGGTCAGAGTGGACGATCAACCTTTCATTGGTTACGCTGGAAAGCGTTTGGGACAAGCTGTGACCAACCAGACTTTGTCTCGGATTATTTTAGCTATCTCCGAGTGTAACCGCTTGGCGGGTAAGGACCCTCCGGCTGGCTTGCATGCCCATTCTACCAGGGGAGTGGCTGCGTCTACAGCCCTGCAGAGGGGTGTTCCTAATCGTCACATCTGTGATGCAGCCACCTGGGCTTCGGTACATACTTTTGTACGTCGCTACTTCCTCGATTCCATCCGAGGGCAGGATCTGGCCTTTGGCAAGGCAGTCCTTTATTCCGCAATTTGATTGGGCATGCTAAATTTGTGTTCTAAATTCTTTTCCCACCTCCTTGCTTGGTACTGCTTTGGGAGTCTGTCATAGATATGGAATACGTCGGAGGACCCAATCCCCTCGAAGAACAAGTTACTCTCTTACCTGGTAACGTTTTTTCGATGGGATGGTCCGACGACGTATTCCATATCGCTCCCTCCCTACCTTCCCCGCTGCAGAATTTCTTATGCGATTGCAGCTTGCGGTCTGCAAGGCCTTGTGTGTCTGACTGGCAGAAAACTGGTGTGTCACGTTCTGGGGGGAAAAAACTACAACTGAGGCTACGAGCGTCGTGCGTCCTACGTATCACATCGGGAGACGTCGGGCGTCGGAGGAGGTCCTTGGGGACGGCGCATCAACGACATCGACACAGGACGCAGACGCCGAAAATTTTCCGAAGCAGCACAGCTGTGGACATTACCTGTCATAGATATGGAATACATCGTCGGACCATCCCATCGAAAGAACGTTACCAGGTAAGAGAGTAACTTGTTCGTCTAGAAAGCACAATTCCATTCATACACTGACCTTAACAGTGGTAGCAACAGGTGTAGTTGCCTTCTAGCTTAATAAATGAAATGGGGCTAGAGGGAGCCCATTGTAGGGAAACTGCTACAGGTCCTTCAAAACTCAGAGATTGGAATGAGGCACTGAAATGTTATAAAAAGATAAAATAGTACTCAGATACGCAACGTGAGAAAGTAAGGAATATGTTTGGCTCATTTGTGTCATAGTTGTCTAAATGTTGTCAGAATATGTAAATTATGTACCTTAATGTCCAATATCAAGTGTAGACCGAGGATAGGTTGGCCATTATCATCCCCGAATGTGGAAATGCAGCGCTTGAGTAGAATTGAATGCAGACATCAACATTCTGCTGTAATACATAGAGAAGAATCCTGTCATAACTGCTGGATGATCAGTGCTGGTTACGGTCGAGTGACGTCGTAACCCATAAGTAAGGGGCCACTTGATAGGGCTTACCTAGAGGCAGTCGGGACGCGTGAAATCTGGCCAGTTGGACCACAGCAAAGCACAGCTGTACCGGTGGGAGACTGCTGTGGGTTGTGAGCAGTCGCCGGTAGAGCTGTGTCAAATAGAAGGCTGCGCATGTGCGTGGGACAAATCGCTACTCCATTGCACATGCGCAGTCCCTGGGGTACGTAAGTTTCAATGACATTGAAGAGGAATGATAAGATCAAATGTCCATGCGCAGGTGTTGCGGTGGGCACAAAGATCTAGAACTGTCAATATTAAGGCAAGGCAGCTCAGAGGGGCACTGCGACCAGGTTTCTGTGTTTATACGCATCGGGGAGACAGAGCCTGGCCACTGTTCCACTGCCATGCGCAGATATGGGGACACGTCAATTTAATTTTAACTGAAAACAAATGATATGATCAGGTGTCTGTGTGCAGGTGCTGTGATGGGCACAAGAATCTACATCTGTCAAGTGCAGGCAAAGCAACTCGGGGACACAAAAACCATGACAATATGATAAATCATGAGGAACCCGTCTTCTATGTTTATTTATGCCGGCACATATCGGGAAAACGGAGTCTAGCCCAATAAAGAGTGTCCACACAGTGCCTGATGCAAGCATTGAGAGAGGGCAGTGTTCCGTTGTCCGGTGTTGCAAGTGGGGAGGCGGGTGAGGTGAATCAATGTTTTAACATGCAAATGATAGCCTCCATGGTGTTGCATTATTATCCATGGTACCAGACAGTGCTAGGAGGAAATGCGCCCTGATCTGGTCATGCTCAACAGTTTGATGCAGGATGGAGTGCCCCAGAATTAATTCAGGTGTAGGAGCCAGCTGGATGAGCCTTGTTAAGTCGAGTGCTATATATTTCAACTTAAACATCCACCAGGCTTATCTGAAGTTCAGTGGGTTGGCTGGATTATTCATGTTTGGTACTTAGTCCACTATCCACCAAAGGAAATTGTCTGAGCCATGGCAGAGTTCTAAAAAGTGGGATACCAGTGGTACAGTAATGTTTTTACACCGGATTCTAGATCTGTATTCACTAATTCTTTTGTGGATGGGTCTGGAAGTTTGTCCCACATATCTAAGGCTGCAGGGGCATTCAATTACATATATAACATTTGAAGATTTGCAATTTGAGAAGTGGCGCAATTGCCAATCCTTGCTGCCCATGGGAAATTAGGTAATTTTACGGGTGAATTTACATGCAGTCCAGCTCCCACACGGATGGTAACCTACTATCTCTCCAAGGTTCCATAGAGAGGATTGTGTGCTGGTTTTGCTTACTCTGGCATGAGTTAATATATCTTTTAAGTTCTTAGATCTTTTTAGAGCCATACTCGGTGGCGGTTCATCTGGTAGGCTCAGTTGAATGAGAGGCCAAAATTTCTTTATGGTCCCTTTCAGTTTGGTTGTGTTAGGGCAGAAAGTCATGACACAGGTAATGTGGTCCTCTCCAGAGTGGTCTCTCTCTTTGATGGTAAATAAGGATTCTCTAGGGGTAAATCTGGCTCTCTTTTGTGTATTATGTAAAAGTTTCTTAGGGTATCCTCTTGATGATCGTTTGTTATGCAGTAGGGATGTGCATGTGTCTTAAATTCATCGATATCCATACAGTTCCTACGAATCTGTAGGAATTGTCCATATGGTAGATTATCTCTGAGATTTTGAGGGTGGTGGCTTTGGTAATGCAAAATGGTATTTGCAGTCCGTATCTTTTCTGAATAAAGTGCATTTCAGTTTGTTGTTCTGATGTCTGATGGTAAGGTCCAGAAAATGTATTTCCGAGTTGCTGTGGTGCATGGTAAATTTGATTTCTTCTGTGCAGTTGTTAATCGAGTTGAAGTACTACATGGACGCTGTGGGTTCCTTCAGTGATGGCAGCAACGCCACTGTATCGGACGGCAAGGGCACAGGGGTGTCGTTAGGCACCCAAGCGCAAGCCCCTGACCTCAGAGGACTGTCCGGCGCGGCAATTATGGGGACAACACCCGGCGGCAAGAGCGCTACCCACACACCTTCCTCTAAGCACACTAACCCCACCCGAGATTCGACACGCATGTCGAGTGATCGGCAGAAGAAGGCACAGAAAGAGCGGTCCACAGAATCGGTGTCCTCTGGGCGTTCCAGGTCACGGTCACCCCATGACACACAGCAACCGTCTACGATTGCTAAGAGTGCCATGTTACCTAAAGTCACAGGATTATGGTCGTCAGAAGACAAATCCGACCTCTACCCCCAAGCAGCACGTTCGAAGACTACTCCTGCAGTTCGTTTGATGTCTGCCTCTGAGATTCAGCGTCCCTGTAAGACTTCGGAATCTCTTGATCCCACCTCCGAATCTCGACGCCAGGCGTCAAATGATTCAGGAAAGTCCAAAGAGTCAGGAAAACATACCTCTACATATTTGAAAGGGGAAAAACAACTTAAGAAAGCCTCTGAACATCAGGTTCAGAAGGAGAAACACCCCAAATCTTTAGAAAAATCCATGGCCCCTGACCCTGCCACTTGACCAAAAGTTGTCCCACCCACTCCCCATGATATGGGAATGGAAGAGGAACCACAGCAGGAAAGGGTTATTCCCTGTTCCAAAGAATGGCGCTCAGAAGACATCGACAGAGGAGAATGAGGAGAATGTCTTTTATGGTACATTTTTATGAAAAAGACCCTGATTCCTTCCAGAGCTATCAAAATACCCCTGCTACCTCTGCCCCTTCGGGATCCAAAGAGCCTCAACCTCTTACTAAGAGACTCCATACTAAGACTCCAGTTTAGGGGCTGATTTCAGACCCATTCACTATTGAACCTTAACAGCGGTATGGTGAGGATCCAGAAATACAAATACGGGACGATTAGGTCGGGGTCGACTATTAAGGAGACGATGAGGACCAGGATGAGGAGGAGGAAGACGAGGCAGAGGCCTATAGTCTCGACTCCCCTATTCCCAAGGACCCACCGGTTAATGACTCACCTGTGGATAATCCAGCCCTTGCTTAGTAAGGTTTTAGCCAAGGCTGCAGCCCATTTCCAGATAGACACTCAGCGGGCCCAAGAAGAGAGGGATTTTGTAGAGCAAATTTTGGGAGATAAAAGATCCATTGCCCAAGCCATCCCGATTCTTAAGTCCCACTTTACATAAGGGGTCAGCTGAAACCTGACTCATTAGTGGTTACAACCACCAGGAAGAGGACAGGAACACCTCTAGCATCTTCAAATGCTCCCCCAGACAAGGAGAGCAAGAAAATATATGGGCTAGGAAGGAAAGTAGCTTCCACTTCCGCTTACCAAGCAAGAATTGCTAACACCATCACTCTGCTGGCAAGCTACAACTGCCGCCAATGGGAACAGGTGGCTGCCCTCATTGCCTCTGCACCTGAACCTCTAAAGAACCAGTTGGCCCAGATTGCGCGGGAAGGAAGATCGTTGTCCGGATGCATTCTCAAGTCTAACTTCGATGCAGGGGGGGCGTGGCTTGATGGCTACGTGAGAGGACGTTCATTGGAGGAGCTCCCGATGATCCGATCCTGATCCTGGGAAAAAAGTGATGGTTGTCGGCGGACTTTCGAGCCCACGGTGCATCTAAAGGCGTATGAAAGTGGGGGGCACACGGTGTGTGCCCTCCCCAACGGCGAGACTGCATATTCACGGAACCAGACCCCGAAGAAGGTGGCGATCCTGCAAAGGAAGCGGAGCACCCAAGATGGCCGCCTGTGGACAAAGGGCCATAAAAGGCCCGATGAACTGAGGAAGACAAGGTTGGTCGGAACGTGGGCGAGCCCAACTAGATAGACGGGTCGCACGCGCCTCGGGCTGAAGGCAAGAACATAAGGGCGAGCCCCCACTGCAGAGGCCATGGGTCATGGCGAGCTAGCAGAGTGAATCTGGGTTCGCTGTGAAGGGGCCGGCGAGCGAACCCCGCGAGGATACAGTGGGGCGCGTGGGCCCAATCAACGCAACAAGATGTCTTCCAAGGTGGTGCGACCCCGGATCAAACAGCCTATGATGGAGACCTATGCTAGGTCGCCCTCGGGTGCGGAAGGGGGCAGGAGCAAAGAAACCCCTGCGGCAGCGACGGACCCACCGGATACTATCCAGGAGGTGCTGGCAGCAATTGCCGACTTGAATGTGGCCTGGGAGACGAAGCTGGGCCTGGCCATGAAAGAGTTGCAAGAGGGCCTAAACCTCAAGATAGGAGCGGCCCGAGAAGAAGTGAACCTGTTGCGCCAGGATGTGCGAACGATTGCGGACCGCACTGGGGAACTGGAGAAGGAGTTGGCAATACACACGCCAAGGAACTTCATGCCCTCGTGCAACGAGTGGGCAATTTGGAGGACAGAGCAGAGCAGGCGGAGGGGCGCGCCAGGCGCAATAACATTCGCATAGTGGGGGTACCGGAGGGAATGGAAGGATCGAACCCCACGGATTTCGTTGAAACCATGCTTTTACAGGAGATTACAGGCAGAGAGCTGACCCAGGGGTTCGCGGGCGAAAGGGCGCACAGGGCCCTGACCAGGAGACCGGCCCCAGGAGCCCCCCCCGCGGCCGTTGATTGCAAAGATCTTGAACTATCGTGACCGCGAGAAGATTCTCGAATTTTTCCCGAAAGGGGGCACAATAGAAAGGGGGTCAGCGAATATAACAGCGTATCCGGATTACACGCTGCTTGTACAACGGAGTCGAATGAACTTTGGAACGGTGAAGAGGAGGCTCAGAGAGGCAGGCCACCGCTACATGTTGCTTTACCCCGCTAGGTTAAAGGTGATTCATAAGAACAGATCCCTCTTCTTTGAGACGCCGAGCGACGCGATGGAATGGCTGGATATGCAAGGTCGACCACAGGAATCGGATGCCCAGACAGAAGCGGATAGAGATAAGTAGCACGCTGTGCTTGTGCTTGTGTGGGGGAAGTCACGGCATCTGCCGGCGGGTCCCGTTGAATTCACTTCTAAACAGATGACTGGGAGCTCCTGGGGAGCAACCTCTGCACCCGACAGTAGTACACTTAGTTAGGTCACTGTTAGATTTGTGACACCCCGCGGGGTCCTTGTTCTTGGTCACGAGACGGGTCCAGACGTGGGTAGGCCTGAGATCCAGGGATGGAGCTGGGCTATTGTTGGGGGTTGGTGGGGGGTGGGGGGGAGTTGTGTGCAGTGGTGTGAGGTTGGGGAAGGGGGAGGGGGGCACGGTTCGTTAACAGAAGGGAAAGAGCCAGGAAGCGACCCTACATGGGGACCATTATGGGGAGGGATGGGACGGAGATAGACCGACTAGATGGCATCGGGTAATCTCAGAATTGTGACCTGGAATGTACGGGGCCTCAACAGCTACCTTAAACGTAACAAAGTGATGATGTATTTAAAGAGGATGCGTGTAGACATAGCCCTGCTGCAAGAGACCCACCTCACTAGGGAAAGGCTGGAGGTGGTTGGGAGGAAATGGAAGGGCACCGTTGTGGGGGCGGCGTACTCAGCGTATGCCAGAGGGGTTGTCACTTGGGTGGCGCCCCACGTGCCGTTTTGAGTGCTTGATTCTACGGTGGACCCGGAGGGTAGAATGGTGGTGGTAACTGGTCTCTTGGAAAACAGAGAAGTACACATCATAAATTTGTACGCCCCCAATAACGATACAGCGGCCTACTTTAGGACCCTCTACGGTAAACTTGGCCCCCTGGCGGGGGGTACGGTAATGTGGGGGGGGGGCTTTAGCTGTACCGTAGACCCCAGTATGGATAGGTCCAAGGACAGGGCAAGAAAAACGGCACCGGCGGCTAAAGCGCTGAGTAGCCTACTGAAAGACCTAGGCCTAGAGGATGCGTGGAGAAGGCTGCATCCCACGGATAAACAGTACTCACACTACACAGTGCCACATGATTTGTACACAAGGTTAGACTACATGTTTGTAACAGCCGGGATAGTGAGAGAAATAGAAGGAGCAGAATACAAAGCCCGAGTGCTGTCGAACCACTCGCCCTTGGTGGTAGACTGGAGACACCAGCCCCCACGACCGCAGATCCCTACATGGAGACTTAGGACCGAGGCTATGCAGGATGAGGGGTTTCGGGAGGGCCTGAGGGACGCCATAGAAGAATATTTTGATACAAACACGGGAAGCGTAAGCTCTGTGGGCACATTGTGGGAAGCGTTTAAGGTGGTGGTGCGTGGGGTAGCTATCTCCCAAGTTAAATGGCTACGGGGGGGTCGAAAGGGAGCTCCGGGAGGCGGAAAGGGAGCTAGAGGAGCTCACGCGTTGCGTGAGCACCGCTCATGATAACAGAACCAAAGTAGAGGAGCTACAGTCGTCCTGCAGTGCACTCTGGGATAGACTGTGTAGACTCAGCTACAGGAAATATACGGAGAGGATAAACGCAGGGGGCGACAAGCCGGGTAGATTGCTGGCTTGGCTGTACAAGAGTGAGACCCCCCGCTCGGTGATTAGTGAGATTCAGGGCGAAGGAGGTAGCATATGCAACACCCAGAAAGAGGTAAATGAGGAATTCCTTAAGTTTTACAGACACTTGTATGAGGACACGGGGGAGGATATGGGCCAGGACATACTAGACACATTGGGGGACATTGAGCTGCCCACCTTAGATGATCTACAACGTTCTGAGTTGGACGCACCCGTCACCTCGGATGAGCTGGAGGTAGTGATTCGGAACTTGCCCACTTGTAAGGCGCCGGGTTCAGATGGGCTGCTCAGCGAGTTCTACAAAACGTACCAGCAAGAGTTGCTCCAGCCACTGCCTGCCACTTTCAACGAGGCCTATGAGAAGGGAGAACTCCCATTGTCCCTCCGTGAGGCTGTAATCATCCCACTCCTGAAACCAGGCAAGCTGGCCGTGGAGCGCGGGTTTTACAAACCGTTGTCCATGCTCAACCAGGACAGCAAAATACTCACGGCGGTGCTGGCTAATAGACTGAAGAGGGTGATTAAGAAACTGATACACCCAGATCAGACGGGATATGTTCCGGGCAGGAACATCACCGATAACCACCGGAGGCTACACCATGTCATAAACCAAACTGAGGAGGACACGGGCGAGCTGGCTATAGTGTCGTTAGACGCGGTCAAGGCCTTCGACTCGGTACGATGGCCCTGGCTGAAAGCGGTCCTGAAGGGGTACGGAGTGGGACCCGGATACCTCAGATGGGTACAGTTGTTTTACAGCACCCCGATGGCGAGGGTCAAGACAGGGTCTACGGTCTCAGATTCTTGGCAACTGGGCAGGGGGACCAGACAGGGATGTCCCCGGTCACCTATGCTATATATACTGGCATTGGAGCCGTTGGCAATATGCCTGCGTCAACAATATGGGGAGGTGGGCATAAACACGGCCAGTGGAGAGCATCTGATATCATTATATGCGGATGATATGCTCCTTTATTTGCGCTACCCAGAAGAAAACCTGCAGTACGTCCTAGAGGTGATAGAACGGTACGCCATCCTCTCCGGTATATCGGTGAACCCTGGAAAGTCCAGCCTGTTCCCTTTGGGTAGATATAGGAATGTCCCGATGCAGAGGCTGCCTGTTCTGCCAATACCATGGCAGCACGTAACATTTAGGTATTTGGGAATAAACATTTATCACAAGATCGTGACGGATGGGCAGTGGGAACGGGCCCAGAGGTACCATAAAAAGGTGTCTCGTAACGCGAGATTCCAACAGCTTCAATTGTATGTTACCCACAGGGCTTATTTAACCCCTGGGAAGATTGCAAAGTTTGGGGGATCAGCTATGCAGCAATGCCCCAGGTGTGGGGAGGTGAACGCGGGACTATTACACATGTTTTGGGCTTGCCCGGAGGTGCATAGATTTTGGAACGAGGTCAAGACGAGACTGGCTGGCGGGGGGGTGGTGCTGGATGTGGAATCGGCCTGGTCATGCATGCTTGGACTATTCCCTAGACCCCGGCATTTGAAACACATAAGCAAGATGAAGGACCTGGCCTATGTCTTGGCCAAACGTAGGATCGCCATGGGCTGGAAGGCGGCCCACAGACCTAGGGTGGAGTTATGGTGGACAGACCTCTTGAGGTGGGCGGAAGCTGAATCCGTAGTCTGGTTTGAAGCGGTCACTAGGGGGGGGCGAAGAAGAAGCAGGGCCCTTGCTGCCTGGCGGCAATTGATGGCCTCGTTAGCAAACCCTTACCGTGACAACGACGCATCTGATATCATTATATGCGGATGATATGCTCCTTTATTTGCGCTACCCAGAAGAAAACCTGCAGTACGTCCTAGAGGTGATAGAACGGTACGCCATCCTCTCCGGTATATCGGTGAACCCTGGAAAGTCCAGCCTGTTCCCTTTGGGTAGATATAGGAATGTCCCGATGCAGAGGCTGCCTGTTCTGCCAATACCATGGCAGCACGTAACATTTAGGTATTTGGGAATAAACATTTATCACAAGATCGAGATAGAACACAAGCACAACACGGAAAAAGCGATAGAGGGGATTAAGAACAGTATGGTATTCCGGTCCAGATTGCCCCTAACCATGATGAGGAGGGCGGCCTTGCTCAAGATGGTGGTCCTGCCTAGACTCTTGCACTTCTTTATAAACGTCCCGTTTCTGATACCCAGGAGCCTATTCGCGAAACTTCACAGCGTATGTAGGGGTTTTGTGTGGGGCAGCTCTAGGAATAGGGTGGCTCTGTGGAAGCGCCAGAACCCGCGTGACAGGGGGGGGTAGGCCTGCCTAACTTCGAACTCTATTACCTGGCGGGGCAGCTGCAGTACGTGGCTAGGTGGCTCTCGACTGAACATTCGGCGGAAGCCAGGCTCCTGCGCGAAGATACAGCCCCATACTTTCTGATGGAAGTGGTGTGGTTGGGCAGAGATAAACTGGTTGACAAGGGGCGGCTACTGAGGTTGGGCTGGGAGATCTGGCACAAGACATGGAAGATTGGGGGGGACTCGGAACCATACTCCCAGCTGGCCCCTTTGGCGGCTCTGTTTGGGAGCGACTCTCAACTACTTGAATCGGTCCGCAGATACTGGGAACAGGTAGGCCTAGCCACCCTCGGGGACATATGGCAGGAAGGGGAGGCGGTGGACTTTCAGCAGCTGCAGGAAGAGACGGGAGTACATGGTGGCCAATATATAACCTACACTAGGCTGGTGAAAAAGACTAGAGAAAGATGGCCGGAGACAGTGCTCGCAGAGGATCCAGTAGCCTCCCTGGAAACCATGTATGATGTATCGGAGGGAGGGCATGAAATATCGAGGATATATGAGCTCCTGCGAGCAAGGGCAGGGAAGGAGTTGCTCCAATTGAGACAAGATTGGGAGGAGGAGGTGGGAGGACCCATGACGGATGGGCAGTGGGAACGGGCCCAGAGGTACCATAAAAAGGTGTCTCGTAACGCGAGATTCCAACAGCTTCAATTGTATGTTACCCACAGGGCTTATTTAACCCCTGGGAAGATTGCAAAGTTTGGGGGATCAGCTATGCAGCAATGCCCCAGGTGTGGGGAGGTGAACGCGGGACTATTACACATGTTTTGGGCTTGCCCGGAGGTGCATAGATTTTGGAACGAGGTCAAGACGAGACTGGCTGGCGGGGGGGTGGTGCTGGATGTGGAATCGGCCTGGTCATGCATGCTTGGACTATTCCCTAGACCCCGGCATTTGAAACACATAAGCAAGATGAAGGACCTGGCCTATGTCTTGGCCAAACGTAGGATCGCCATGGGCTGGAAGGCGGCCCACAGACCTAGGGTGGAGTTATGGTGGACAGACCTCTTGAGGTGGGCGGAAGCTGAATCCGTAGTCTGGTTTGAAGCGGTCACTAGGGGGGGGCGAAGAAGAAGCAGGGCCCTTGCTGCCTGGCGGCAATTGATGGCCTCGTTAGCAAACCCTTACCGTGACAACGACACAGAGGACCCGATTGATGGCTGTCTAGGTAGTGTGCCACCCAATGATGTTCCCGCAAACAATATGTGAGAACCGGCTCTAGTTTAAAGGGGGAGGGGGGAGTTGGGGCGTTTGAAAATGTGTTGGATTATGATGCTTTCTATGTTTTGAAACAGTTGTAGTGTGTTTGTTTGACCTTAAAAAATAAAATAAAAATATATTTAAAAAAAAAAAAGTCTAACTTCAATGCAGCAGACAATGCAGGCCGGCTCATTGCAGAGAGCACAGACATCAAGAAACATGCTTGGCTGAGGCAGTCAGGGTTTAAACCCGAGATCCAAGCCACCCTCATTGACATGCCGGAGGAACCAAATGTCTTTTTTGGAAAGGCGGTGGAGGAGGCACTCAAAACGGCCAAGGACGAATATGACACCTTAAAGTCCCTTGGCCAAGTAACTAATAAACCCACAAACCAATGAGGGAATAATAATTTTTGTCGCTCTCGTGGCCAAAATTCCCAGAGAGGGTCCAATTACTTTCAAAGCCAAGGAACATCGTGGGGCGGCAACCAACAGGCTACCCAGGGTTTCGCCAGAGGTCAAAAGAGGGGCCGTGGTAGGGGGAGAGGCAGCCCAGGTAGAGGTGCTACGCCTCCCAACAAACAGTGACATTCCGCTCCGGGTCCCTTTCCATGCATCCCCAGTAGGGGGGGTGCATTTCCACCTTCACCCACGCATGGGAAGGGATCCCTTCGGACAGATGGGTGCTGTCCACAGTGTCCGGGGGATACTGTATCGAACTGTTGGAACGCCCCCGCGACCATCCTCTAAGACAGAAAATACACTCCTTGGAGTGCCAAAGAACCCTCCTCAGGAGATCGTCATTCTTCTTGCAGTGGACGCGATAGAACTCATCCCGGGCAACCAGGTAAACAAGGGTATTTATTCAACTTACGGCCTTTTGCCAAAAAAGATCTAACAATGCGCCCAGTATTAGACTTACGCCCTGCAAACAAGTATGTTAAACCTCAAAAATGTTGCATGACTACACTCCAAGAGGTAATCCCCAAAAAGCATTTGAACTCATGGTTTACACCCCACCTAAAAAACCTAAGACTACAGAAGAGAAAATGCGAAACAGCTTGGAACCGACATCCGACCGCTGAAAATAAAACTAACCTAATTAACATCTCCTCGCAATACAAAAGAGACATCATCCTGGCCAAACAAGAAACCTATAATAATAGGATCTCCCAATCCAACTCCAGCATGAAGGAGCTATTCTCCATCCTAAAGGAATTGGAAACTCCTATCACAGTACAGGATGACTCCATCAAAGACAAAACTTGGTGCACAGACATACAACTGGCACTAACCAACAAAGTATCCAACCTCCAAACAAAAATTGCCCTAAAGAAAGCCTCTCTGCCAACTCAACCTCTGATAGTCAAAATTCCCTCATCCAACAACCCAGAATCCACCCAATTCCGTTTCTCCAAGGTCTCAGTAATTGAGGTAGAGAAGACCATTTTGACCCTCAAACCTTCTAATTGCAAAGGCGACCAATGCCCCGCACAACTGATCAAGGATGCGGCTAGGGATTTAGCCCCCTTTATCACAAAACTGATCAATGCCTCCTTTACTACGGGCACCATCCCCCGCAATCTAAAGGAATCTTGGGTACTCCCCCTCCTAAAAAAGCAAACATTGGACCCCAACATTCCTACTAACTACAGGCCCATCACCACGGTTCCCTTCCTACTAAAAATATTAGACAAGGTAGCATACACCCAAATCCAGAACTTCCTTGAGATGAACCATCTCCTCGGCACCCGCCAATCCGGTTTCCGTCCGCAACACGGCACAGAGACTGCCCTTATCGACCTAAAAGCCCAAATAGATTCACTCAGAGACGAGGGAAAACTAGCTCTCCTCCTCCTTCTAGACCTCTCAGCCGCCTTTGATCTGGTGGACCATAAAGTCCTATGTAATCACTTGGACTCGGCTGCCCACTTCTCAGAGGAGGCTATAGTCTGGATTCAATCATTTCTTAGTGACAGGACCATGAGGGTGTTCTCCCCCGCAGCGGCAGCAGTCCCTATCCCAATCACTTGCGGAGTGCCCCAGGGATCCTGCGTCTCGCCGACACTCTATAACATCTTCACCAAGCCACTCTTTGACGATCTTGATAATCTGGGTATCACCTACACTAACTATGCAGATGATACTCAGATTCTCTTACCACTTACTGGGGATTACGTCGAAGATCTGGCTCTGGTGAATAGAGTCTACAGCATCGTTCAGGCATGGATGGCCAACCATGGCCTATGCTTGAACGATGACAAAACAGAGCTCATCATCCTGGGCACGGCATCCCGTATCTCCAAACTTAACCAAAACTACTCCGCCTTCATCATCGATGGCAACACTATCAAGGTCGCCAGAGAAGTAAAAACCCTAGGTTTTTACCTTGATGCGACACTATCTTTCACCAAACAGGTGAACTCACTGTCATCATCCACTGCCTATACATGCAAGTTAATACGAGCTGGGAAACCATTCCTTTCAGAGGACAGCTGTCTTATTCTAGCTAGAGCCCTCATTTTATCGAAACTAGATTATTGCAACGCCCTCTACATAGGGACTACCAAACAAATCATCCACAGAATCCAGGTGCTCCAAAACAATGCACTTAGAGCGGCCCTAAGTATCCCCAGAAGTGCACACATTTCAGAAATAAGATGAAAACACAAATGGCTTTCCACCCAAGAAAAAATCAACCTTAAATCTGCGTCCCTTATCCACAAATGCCTAAACAACAAAGCTCCCCGATACCTCTCAGAACGCTTCAACAGGAAAAATCCAACGAGACTCACAAGGACAGCCAGCCCCTACTGCCTCCTAGTGCCCAGATTCAAACTAGCCACCATTGGAGGTTCCAGCTTCCCAGTTAAGGCAGCACAGTTATGGAATTCCCTACCCCTTGCACTCAGATCTGACCAAACCTTCAATAACTTTAGAAAGAACACCATAAAATGGCTTATTGAGAATGCGACATAGCGTATGTCACTTTATACGTAACGTCTTCTTATAATGTTTGTACTAACCTGCTCTTACTGTTTGATCGCCATAGATTTGACTGTTTAGCTACGCCTTATCTGCACTTGCACTTGCCCTACCCTGCAGATTCGAAATGTCCACTATGCCTGTAACCTGTAACGTTAACTAATCTGTAACCTGTAAACGTTAACTAAGCTGTAAACCTCCTTGTTCTCTTGCGCCCTGCTACCCTAGGGTCTGGTGCGCACAATAAATAAATAAACAAACAAACAAACAAATACTAAAAAGAGGAGATTACATGGCAACATTGGACATGAAAGATGCCTATTTTCATATTTCCATGTTCCCAGCGCACAGAAGGTTCTTGCGTTTCAAGGTAGACAGCCAGCACTACTAGTTCAAAGTGCTGCCCTTCGGTATAGCCTCGGCTCCAAGGGTTTTCACCAAAGTGCTGGCAGTGGTGGCCACGCACCTACGCATGGAGGCAATCCCAGTGTACCCTTACCTGGACGACTGGCTCATCACAGGGGAAACCCCTGTAATTTGCAGATCCAACATTCAAACAACTATCAACCTCCTCTTTCAATCGGGCTTCTCAATAAACGAGAAAAAATCAAGCCTGGTGCCAAGCACCTCCAAACAGTTCCTAGGAGCTGTCCTAGACACCAAAGAGGGGTTGGCCTTTCCATCAGAGGAAAGAATTCGGAATCTGTTACTGCAAATTCCTCAATATCAGTCTGGTCGCCAGATGAGTGCGCAAAGCGATGTGTTTACTAGGCATGATGGCATCATGCATTTACCTGGTTCCCCACGCGCGCCTGCGCATACGTCCCATGCAAGAATGGTTGGCAAAACAATGGTCTCATGCAAGTGGTCAGTGGGACGATCTAGTGGTCGTTTCGCTAACACTAGTACAGAGTCTTCGCTGGTGGACAAGAGACAATCTTTCAAAGGGAAAACCCTTTTACGATCCAGAAATACAGGCCGTAGTCACTACAGACGCGTCCCTGTCAGGGTGGGGAGCACATTTCCTTCACCACACAGCTCAGGGTCTCTGGTCTCACACAGTGGCTCAGAATCGCATCAACCTGCTGGAACTTTTAGTAATCTTCAGAGCGCTTCGGGAGTTCGTACCCCACCTAACCAACCTGTCAGTGTGGACAGCACGACGGCAATGTTCTACATAAACAAACAGGGGGGCACTTGTTCGCCAAATCTGTCCAGGCTTGCCCAGAAAATTTGGATATGGGCACTCAGACGGAACATTTACCTGTCGTCTCAACATGTTCCAGGGGATCTCAATTTACTAGTGGACGCTTTGAGCAGAGATCCCCTCCCAGAAGAACACGAATGGTGTCTACACGAAGAAGTCGTAGGAGACCTATTCTCTCAGTGGGGTTTCCCCACTATAGACCTATTCTCCACAAGCAAAAACAGACAATGCCCAGGATTCACGTCCAGGTTTCCCCAGCCAGGCTCCAAGGGGAACACACTATGGATGAACTGGTCAGGGATGTTTGCCTACGCTTTTCTACCAACCCCTCTGATGAGGAAAGTGGTCAACAAGATACACAGGGAATCAATGACGCTCATCCTAGTTGCTCCTATGTGGGCGAGACAACCATGGTTCCCACCCCTGCACAAACTGGCGGTGTGCGAACTCATCAAACTCCCATGCTGGTACAACCTACTCTCCCAGCACAGAGGACAAACAGGGCATCCTCAACCCAACTCGCTGAACTTGGCAGCATGGCTCCTGAAGTCATAGAGTTTGGGCATCTCAATTTACCACAGAGATGTATGGATATCTTAAAAGAATCAAGGAAACCTAACACAAGGCACTGTTACTTTGATAAGTGGAAAAGATTTGTTATTTGGTGCCAGAATAAACAAATCAACTCAGTTGATTGAACTCCTTTCAATATTGTCACCTACATGCTCCACTTACTGGACCCAGGGTTCGTATCTAATTCACTCAAGGTACACCTGGCGGTGCTATCAGCCTACACCACCTCCCATAACAAGGTGTCATGGCGGAAGGTTTCAGTTGTCAAAGCCTTTATGGAAGGGGTAAAGAGACTCCACCCTCCAATTTGTAACCCACCACCAGGGTGGGACCTTAATGTGGTGCTTGCTAAACTCATGGGACCCCCTTTGAACCCATGCATAAAGTAAGTCTCAAACACCTGACATATAAGACCGCCTTCTTAGTAGCCATTACATCCATAAGAAGGGCCAGTGAAATTCAGGCTCTGTCAGTGCAGGATCCTTTCTTTACTATACATAAGGATAAACTGGTTTTACGGACTCACCCTAGGTTTTCACTAAGTTTATTTCCAAATTCCATGTTGACCAGTCCATTGAGCTACCGGCCTTTTTCCAAGAACCCAAAGGCTCTACTGAGGTGAAAATACACACACTGGATGTGAGAAGAGCGGTCCTCTACTACGTAGACAAGACCAGACCACTAAGAAAGACAGATCAACTGTTCGTCTCCGTAGATACAGGCAGAGAAGGAGATCGCATCTCTAAGGGTGCCATCTGTAAATGGATAGTTAAATGTATCCAGCTGTGCTACTCCCTTTCAGAAAAGACACTGCCTTTTACGCCAAGGGCCCACTTCACTAGAGGTTCTGGGGCCACTCTGGCTTTCATTGCAAATGTACCCCTTGACACCATTTGCAAAGCAGCTACATGGAGCTCTATTCACACTTTTACTCAGCACTACTGCATTGACACCCATTCCAAGACAGATACTCAAGTGGAACAAGCGGTTCTAAGACATTTGTTTGCTCATGACCCTTCTCACATCCCACCTCCTCCTTATGCACAGCATGTGATCTAAGCAGATTCCACAAGCCTCAGAAGGGATACATTACCGTAATTGTATTTCTGATGCTTGTATCTACTTAGATTCACATGCGCCCGCCCTTCCTCCCCTCTGAGAGAAGGCGCATGGATGCTTGTAGGCTTATCTATCTATCTCCTTGGATACTCTGTACTCATGTTACTCCTCATGCTACCTCATGTCAGAAAAAATACAATCTGAGGGTCCTACACGCGTGAGGGATCATGGGTACAGTGGACGTCACAATAGGCATACTATTACTGGCACGCCCTAGTTCGACGCCCCATTTCAAGTTTCGAAAAACAAACTGTAATACTCTGCATCTTCCACTAGATGTCGGCCTATGCACAGCATGTGAATCTAAGCAGATACAAGCATCAGAAATACGATTACGGTGAGTAATGTATCATATATATATATATATATATATCAAGGAAAACACTGTTAAGGGGACATTATTGTTAAAAGTAAAACCGAAATTCCCCAGTTATGGTAAGCTAAGCAACCATACCTCATGCCACCACCGTGTACTGCTAAGACTAATAGCCAGTGCATCAAAGATGACACCACAAATGTCATTGATGACATCACTGATGACATCACATATCTAGGCCACTTGTTTTGGTTTACTTACATGATTAGGCTACTTTTTTGTTTTTTACTGACAATGAGAATGTCCAAGGTTTAAAAAGTGCTATATATCTACACATTAACCTTTTGATATATTTTTAAGTACTTTACTTAGTGTTTGGTCTCAGCTCATGGTGCATATACATGGGACAACAAGCAGGCCTCAAACACACAATTTATTTGTATACATCAATATACACCTTTATGTTATTAACATTTTCTGGTGATGCTGTTTCTTTCTTTCTTACTTTAGTTTCCCTATATGTGCCTCTGATTTGTATGCATTGTGGGTCTTCATATATATTGTTTGTACTCCCCTTCTACAGTAAACACTCCTCCGCCCAGGACCTATAAAACACCAATCTCCTGCCTCACGTGGCATCTAGCCACAAACACAGCACAGAAGCAGAACTAAATAATGCAGACTCTGGAAGCTACGAAGCACCAGCACTCTTTCCCTGCATCCGAGCTATGAGGCCCAGACCCCCGGCCAAACCCAAACCTCAGCATCCTCAATGTGTTAGGGTATCAGCAGGATGCACACAGTGACTGCAGCATGCAATTGATCAGCAGGTCTTCATGTCTCTCCCTCAATCAGGTACCACTCTCTCTCACTACCAACACCTCACCTGCAGCCAGCTCCAACACAACCTCTGTAATGCTCCACTCTACCATCCTTCCTTTGCTTGGTCTCTGGGTCCACCTCCACTCCACATAACCTCAACAGAACACCCCTCACTTGGCTTAGCTTCAACAGGGTTTTTATAGTTCTGAGTTCCCTGTCCGCTCCTTTCATCCCCCTTCAATTGGTTATCCTGCTCATCTGATCTCTTGGGCTAATCTCGTCATACTTGCACCTTTTTTGGAGTTGAACCTCAACACCGAGAGGTGTTCAAATTCCCTTTAGTGCTGTCCCCTTTCTGTATGTAGCAATAGGGTCAGTCTCTCTGCGGTGGGGCTTAGTTGTCTGGCTGCCGAGTGGGTCTAGAAAGGTGAACCAGCTAGGCTACACAACCCATAGGGGACATGGCAAGCTGAATCCAATCCCACTCGGCGGTGACCCCCCACTCCTTTTAGAGGACAAACCCTAGATAGGAATATGTGTTGCCCTCCCTTGTCTTGAGAATGCCGTAGATTTGGTGGTTGTATGGGAATTGACATATCTAAATGTGTCACTCCTTCATATGTAAACGGCTGTTGTGGTTTCAGTCACTATCCTTTCCTTGACACGCAGAACAGGACATAAGCACGGCCCACCATACCTAAAAGAGGAAGAGTCTGCCCACATTGGTGGAAGCAAAGCTCGCAGAGCCACACAGGAGAAGCCTCCTCCAGGGAGGTGTGGTTTGGAGAGTCTATCCTGCAACCAGCATTGTGCTTTGAACTGCAATGGAAGACGCAGCATGAGTGGCAGACGGGCCGTAGCCACAAACCGTGAGGGACGACCCAGTGGAGGGAGATGGAACCACTGAACGGTGGTGAGATGCAGAGACACCACCAGGAAGGGATCACCCATGCCAGCAGAGGCGAATGCAGTTCGCCTGACAGCAGGACCGCCGTGTAGAGAGGTACATGTGCATGTCATCTCTAGTGCCCCCCCACCTACATCATACTGGAAAAATAACAGGAAGACACTGTGCGTGACACCAGGTATCATCCCAATACTGCATTGGAGATACGAGAGACGTTATGCACTCAGACAACCGTATCGAATGTACCCTCACACTAACGTGGTGGAAGGGTGTCTGCATACACCATTGGACATAAAAGAGCTATAAGTGAAATCAGAACAGAGTAAAGTGACGTCATGAAGAGAAGATACAAGGATGCCCTGAAACAATATGCGAATACTTAAAGAATGAAGATGTCACTGAGGAAGCAAGAGAAACATGTATGCAAATACGAAGAAATCATATACACTAAGAAGATAAGAGAATCAGTAAATGTATATACGCAGAAATGCAAGGTAGTAGAGAAATATAGAAGCTTGCTGCAGGAGAAAATATGACGCGAGTAAAGCAGCCATGATGAAAAGATGGACGTCGACTCTGTATAAATAATCAAGAAGCCTTGAAGAGGGAGACCAGAGCTGCAGACTTGACAGGCACTGGAAAAACAGCTTTGTGTGAAGAACAAGGAATATCGGTTTGCCTGGGATCATGGATGCCACATGAAGAGTTAATTGCAAGTCACAAGGGGAGTCAAAGAGGATAAGCTACATACGTACAACATATTTCTCTTAGATTAAGTACAGGAGTGAATTTTCGCAGATGCCAAGTATTGAACAATTGAAGATGCAGAAAGCATATGCAAGATGGAGCAACCAAGTCTCCAGAGGCCACGTGGAGTAATAGCACCCAGCATAATTGAATTAAATATCATTAAATGGAAGGTTGAAGTGGACAAAATCGTGGTCTCCTCACACGTGGTGCAAGAATTGAAAACAAGGCCTATCAATTAAGCTGTAACTGAAGATAGCAATGTACCTTTACTCCTTTAAAAGCCCCAAGGAAGAGAACAGTCAGCATTTAGGAAGGGGTCTTTTCTCTGGGCCATGGCTAAGTATGGAGGGGCATTGGATTCTTCATGACCTTCTCTTTCGGAGGAGGGGGAATAATTGGTATCTTCCTTCTCCTCCACAGAATCCTGTGTTCCCCTTTTAGTGTCTTCTCTCTCTGTCATCGTGGGAAAGATTGCCCTCTCAATCACCCCTTGATCATTATTTTGGCCTTGGTAAACATGGAAGGGCTTCTTTCCATTGTTTTGAAGTCATATTTTAACTACACCTCTGAAGTTTCCATCTACAACACCGGCTAGGATATCAGTCCCAAATCGGCAGGCCAACCCTAACCTGGGTGCTAGTCTAATATATGTACTTAAGGGTGGAATCAATATTAAGTCAGTAGATATTAATCTCCTTTCTCCTGCGAGAATTATTTCATCCCTACTCCTACAGATAACGAACCTGATAGAGCCTGTGGTGGCCACTGAATAGTCCGATGCTGTGGCATTCAGCTTATCAAATTGTACGGTTCTACGACTTGTATCAGTTGGGCAGCATCAAACTTTTGACAACATCTGTGAGGTCATCTTGGAGAAAGACACAGACAACAGATTCAAAGTTCAGAACAAAGTCTTTTATTAAACTAAATGTCAGGATGGAAAAACGCCAATCTTGCCTTATACTATGATGGGATTTCCCTACTAAACCAAAACTAAGGAAAGTCAAAGTCAATAAATTCAACTTGGGAATCTTGTCTGTGTCCAAAACCTATGCTTGCCCTCACAAATAATCTTATACAACATGTAGGGATTTCAGCAATCAACAGAATAGTGTTCAACATAAAGTTCAAAGCTTAATTCTGCTTACAATGTTCTTTCAGCCCCCATTCTACAAGCATAAAGCAGTTCTCATAAAAATTCTTAAGATTGCCTTGAGTTCCAAAAGAATACACGTTTCAGCAATATGGTCGGTTCCCTTCCCCAAGTTCCAAAGCACAGTTCAAAACACAAAATATCCTGAGGCTCTGTTCTCAAGACAAATACACAATTCCAACTCCACGATTGGGACCTTGTGTATGTTGCTGGTCTCTATATCACAAAAAGATTTTAGTTGCAATTAAGAAATCATTCAAATTCACCTCTGTAAAGTTATTTCCCAAAGTTCCCTTCACTTTGGTAAATAATACCCATTGGGTTCGTAAGTCTTTGTATTGATTTTGTAGTTTATCATTCGTGTGCCTTTTTATATTTTTTTGCAATTAATTTGTAGAAATAATAGCATGTATAGATTTTAAGGTAAGTAACTTGGTTAGTCTCATACGATTTGATTTTCAATGCAGCATTCAAAATTGATATAGGTTTTACGGTTTGAATATTCTTGTTCATTTCAGTATGCATTGTAACTCCCATGTGCCTTTAAATTGTTCTAATCTTTTGGAGACTTTCGATAACACACTTTCCTTTGCATGCAACCATTCCGTAACAAAGTATTCATTTGACTTTCATGAGTTAACAAGTTTAAATGTTTATTGGTTCGGAACGATTCTATGCAGAGACCTTCAACAGTGTGTCTTTCAATACACGCAACCACTCTGTATTCTTCCATGCGGCATCAAACACTCTCATACCGGGTTTCCATCTGTCTAGAAAATCACTGGTTGCTTTGATGTTGGCAGTGCAGATCTTCCGTCCTTCTCGCCTTTGCTTCAGGGCTCCACCTCCTGCTCCTCAGGCACTCCTGGGTCGGCTTCTGACCTCAGGAGGACGAGCACCTTCAATAGTTGAAACGAGGGCAGCCTTCCAGCACGGCTCCCATTTTACGCTTCTGTCGGTTCCATGGAGCTCCTGCTTGCGGGCTGCTCCGCCATGAACCAAAATTGTGTCGCTTACAAACAGCACCTCGCTTTAATTCTTGACCTCTCTGCTGCTGCAAAATCACTGCCGCTGCTTCTGTCACCATTCCTCCTCTCCTGACATTCCTGAGGTGGGGCTTTATATACACCTGGGCCATCTAACAGGCTGCAGGTGTGAATTCACAATTAGCCCTGCCTGATCATCGTTAAAGGCACAATGCCTGACCTCTATTGCTCTCAGCAGGCCTCTTCTCTGTCCCAGTACCTAAGTGGTGAAAGCAACTAGCCTTCACTGCTCTTAGTTGCTTCTTCCGCATCTCAGTACTTTTTGTGGTCATATGTGAATAGTCTAGGGGAGTTGGTTTGTAATACCCCATAAAGACGGGAGATAGGTTGGTTTGGTCTTTGTTAGGGAAGGGCATACCATGTCTCTCCCAAGGGCTTCCCACAGACCCTCCACGCAGGTGATGCTCTCTTACTTGTCCACCCCCAGGGTCGGGATCCAAGAGCGATGGCCTTTCCCTGGCCACCTGCGCAGAGGACTCATGGGAAACAGGAGTGAGAATACCCTCAGGTTTCTCACATGTGCCTGCCTAAACATACAAAACAAGAAATGGATACTGTGAGAAATCTGAAGGCACTCTCACACCTACTCCCCAGGGGTCTTCTGTTCAGGTAGCCAGGGAAGGGACATCGCTTTTTTTGGATCCTGACCCTGAGGGTGGACTAGCGAGAGAGGATCACCTGGGTAGAAGGTCCTTGGGGGTTGGGGAGAGGGTGCCAGAGGGCGAGATATGGTAACCCTCTTTCCTGACAGTGACCTACCTTACTCTCCCTCAGCCTTTGTCGGATATTGCTATCCATATCCTGCTTTCCCCCTGAAGTCAGACCAAGTACTGAGAAGAAGCTAACCCCAAGGGTAATGCATGTTACCTGTAGGAGACATCACTATAGTACTAGAACGAGAGAGAGCCCGAAGGGTATAGAGCTGAAGGTGAGGCATGTCCCAGCAATGCCCTAATTGGAGTCAGGCAAACCAGGCAAGTGGAACACACCTGAAACCCCTTGAGAGGGCACAGGTGTATAGAAGGTGGAGCAGAGAGAGTGAGAGAGGAGCAGGAAGACCAGCAGACCCTGTGAGGAGCCGGAGGAGAACTGGACACCAAGATGCTGAAGGAAGGCACAGTGTAGCAGAGTGTCATTGCATGGCTCGGGAGCCGTGTCTCCAGGTAGCCGGAGAAGGTGAGATAAGGCCGTTGTGGAGGTGGCGGTTCCTTTCGCTGTAGTCAAGAGCTGCTTATTCCCCTTATAGGAAGAACCATCCAGGGTGGTCTGATGTGCAGGCAGTGAGACACTGACCTCAAGTCCCAGAAAGCAGCTGAACGAAGAAACTGAAGAAAGGAACTCTGCGACTGGTGCGTTTGTGGGAACATTATATCAGAGTGGTCATGTTGTGCGATACGTGTTTAAAAGTCTCTGATTAGTCCAGAACATTACAAAAGTAACACAAAATAGATTGGTGTCAACAAGAGGCTGAAAGTTCTGAATGAGCAACCGAGGGGAGCCAGCGAAGTATGAGCAAAATGCTGAATGGGCATAACTATGCTGAACAAACAGAGTTAAGGCTTTACAGGAAAGCTACCAAAGTATATTGGAGAAAAGAAAACGTGAGAAGCGTCAAGAAAGTCAACTCTGTAATCTGTGAACTTTTGAGTCTTTGTGAACCGCCGAGGTGGCAGAAAGGTGGGCAAGGGCTACTGGTTGCGTGACCTTTAATGGGTGGGCTCTGCGGGCTGTTAATTGCACCTAGACCAGGAAGTCCCAACACATCCAGGAATAGAGTGAAAGCATGCCGGAAACAAGATAAAGGTGAACATTGTGAGACTGTTGTGTCGATCCAGTACTTGAAGCTCAGGAAGGAAAGCCTGAGCTCCTTTGGAGCATTGTTTAGTGAACCAGTGATTGAAGCTTGGGGAAGGGAACCCCAAGCTCCTTTGGAACATTGTGTTATGAACCAGTGTTTGAAGCTTGGGGAAGGGAATCCTGAGCTTCTTGGGAACTTTGTTTTGGAACTGTATCCTGAACTTGGTGGAAGAGAGCTAGAGACTGTTCCAGACTTTATTGTGAACACTATTTGAGTTGGAATAAATCCTACACTACATTTCTGTATTGGATGTGAGGGCAAGCATAGGTTTTGACACAGACAGACTGTTGAGTTGGATTTATGCACATAGACTTTCCTTAGTTTCTTTAGGTAGGGAAAGGGCCACAATAGTTATAGGGCAAGTTGGGTATTTCGCCCATCCTGATATTTAATAAAGGTTCTAGTATTGAATATACTATGTTGTCTGTCATCTTGTGATATCATGCCTGTCTCACAATACAATTGAATTTCTGCTTTCACTTCATTCAATTTAGTTAATATCATAAATATATACAATTTCAACAAAACAATAATAGCGCCGGACCAAGTTGCGGTAACGCTATTTGCGTTTGGCAGTATCCCAGCGGATTTACTGCTAGGATACCACCCCACTTGTGATGACACCCGAGGTCTTTTACAGTTTTCAAGATGGCAAATCAAAATTTTCACTCTTGGCAACAAAACAAAGAAGTTCAGTCTACGTTTGAAGATGGTAAAACAAAATGTTCATGTTCAACAGTAAAGTAAAATTATACAATTTGGTTTTGAGATGGCAAAGCAGAAAATGTTCAATTTCAACAGAGACTTAATATCACAACGTTCTTTCTCAACACAACAGTGGCATTTCTAGTGTACTCTCTTGCCAGGAACTCCCTTACTGAATTGGATATTCTGGTTTACTCTTTTGCAGCGAATATCACCCCTCTTGGTCTTTGTTTTGCAAAAAGGTGTAACTAACAATTCTAGGTATCCTGGTTTACTCTGCTGCCAGGAATATCTTCCTCCTAACTCACTCAGATTCCCTGGTATACTCCCTTGCCAGGTATCACTTCAGTATCATACAATTATAATTTCTCAGTGGCATACCTTTGCTTGCTTGCACCAAATTTCCCCATAACTTTATCCCTTATATGAGGGTGTGTTGCTGCTCTTGCTGTTATCCTTTCTGACAAAGTCTCTTGACTCTTGGCAATGCTCATTTTAAGTTGCCCACAACTGACATCTCATGTCAGGAGACTGCCTTTTTGTTTTTTCTGTAATTCTATTTGGTTAGTATTCAAAACCTATTGTAATTGTTCATTTCGGAGCACCCCTGGGTTACCTCTTATTATGCCAACTCACCGTTTTCTTCTGGCACCGCTGTCATCTTGCTTTGCTGCGGTGCAGTGTTGTTGCTGAAAGGGCTTTGGTAAACTGTCAGACCCTCTTTCAGCTCCTTGGTCGGCCTTGTACCTCTTAGCCGATAAGGTTGCTGCCCTTCGGGTTGACAACACGGTTGGCAGCTTTTCTGTGGCTGCCTTTGCCTGCGCAACACTTTCCTGGAGTTCAACAGGCTCCGTCGGGTCTCCTGACACTCCGGCACGTTGGAGCGATTCTCAGCAACTCAGGAGCACCTCTCCCCTTCAGTTGGGCTTCCTCCACACTTCTGCTTGCGCCACACAACGTCTCCCTAACCTTCAGCTTCTCTCACCTGCGAGAGATTTAATTATCACACTCGGTTGATTGTAAGAGTAATTAGACTGTACGTTCTTTTTGGCAGCACTATTGATCTTCATTCACTTGTGGCTCCTCTTCCTCGTCCCAGTATCAAAAGCTTTCTGTTAAATGGAGTCCAATGTTTTACAATATATTTCTAGATGCTTTTGTTGAACATTTGTACCTACCTAACATTCAAACTCAGATGTCAAAAGAGTTTTAGAGAGACTATGCACATGTGAATGAGCGGTAAAGTTCAGAATAAGATGTTCAACCAAAGTAGCTTTCAAGCTCTTACATTTAAAGTGTTCAGATGCATGACAACAGGCCATTATAAATTCGGGAATTAGGGTTTCTTCTTCACATGTAAGGGAAAAATACTGCATTCCTTCCTGTCGGAATCATCACCTCCCGCCATCTCTTCCCATGTGATCCACCCTCAGAATTACCTCCGCAAGGATTCCTCCAGAGGTATATCTCTTAGCTGTGTCTATTTTACTTTTTATGATTGTGTTGGCTCTTGGTTTGTAGAAGTGTGAGGGCCAAGTGGGCGCTTTAGCCTCTACTCATCCTTGTACTCATGGAGGGCAGAAGTCAAATTCGTCTCACGATGGCAGGGTGAGAAGCGAGCGCTCCAAGGTTAAGAGTCTCTCAAACTTGTGATGGGCAAAAGAGAGGTACTGCTCACGCTGGATTATAAAACACGAGATCCCAGGGAGGGTTAACCCACAGGATGAGCAGAAAACCGATTATCTCAATCATTGGAAAGCGAGACCAGGGGCGATTCTTGGAAGAATACTTTCCAACCCCAGCAATCCTATTGGTATGAGACGCTCAGGACTGGTTCAAAGGGTCTGAGAAAATTGTAAGTTCTAAGAAAATAAATTAACCTAAAGCACATTCACGATATGCGGTAGGAGAGGTGAAAGAAACATTCTGGTGCCCGAGCATCCCCTTTTGGAAAAGAGACGTTTCATTGGGTCAGAGACCATCTCCATGCTATCATTGGGTCAAGAGGCCTTAACTTTCTTTGTTAGCTTCAGTTATGTTTTAATGGGTGGGACGGAAATCAGTATAAGACTAGGCTTTCTGCATGGCGGACTGAGGTTATGTTGCAGGGCATCCCGAGGAGCGTACTTTAGATTTAGATTTCTTTATTTTCTCTATGAAAGGGCCAAGACCGATGGGGTTGGATTTGAATATAGAAATACGTTGTTCAAAAATGACATCTTGTCCGTCTCCTGATACTGATTTACCACAGTCCCCCTTGTAGAACACAGTGACTGGTACTTGCTGTATGGCCTTCTAGTTCCAGCAGTCCTGCAAAAAAACTCAAAGAATTCTTGCGTGTCCCGCCAGGCCAGACCTTAAATTGGTCTGATCATTATGTAGTTCCTCTTGAGATTGTTCTTCCATCTCTTTGCGCTCTGCTCCCACAACCTAAAGTATTGCAAAGAAACTGGTGATTGGTAGAGTCCTCTGTGTTAGCTCAGAAGCAGTGTTTCTAATTATCACTCTTTGACTATTGGTCCCCTGACCCCGCTTGGTTCTCTGATGAGCTCCGCTCTATTTGTGCCATGGTACCAATGGCGGAACTCAAGTGGTGGGTCAAATCTGACTCTTTGCTCAAAGTATTATTTAAGAAACAACAAGCTTTGCATCACAGTGCGAAAAGGCAGCAAAGCTTCTCTATTATGCAACAGCCATTCATTTGGCTGTAAATACTTCAAAGCACTTATTTCAAACTATGAAACATCTACTTTCACCCTGCTTCTGTTGTGCCGATTTCAAAAAGCTGGTGCAACAACTTGTGTAGCTTATTTGTGAACAAAATTGAGGCCATTACAACCAATATCGGAGGTTCAACTTGTTCTACTCCTGCTGCCTGTGGCATTGTCCCCGGAAAAATCGCACACTCCATCTTTTGCCTCTTTTCAGCATAGTAATACCTCCGAAGTGGTCGCTGTTTTGCTGCGCATTAAATCGGCTTCACCTTTGGACAATATCCCACTTTTATTTTAAATCCATTGTCAACTCGATGGATGAGATTTTAGCAGAGGCAGTTAATTTTTCTCTTGCACATGGGCACATCCTTACAGCTCTGAAACATGCTCTGGTATTACCTCCCTTCAAAATAACAAACCTGGATGCCTCTCTTCTCTCTAATTACTGCCCCATTTCTTTATTGCCTACGTTCATGAATCGGCTGGAGGCAGTAGTTACCCTCAGCTTAGGTCTTTTTTTGGAAGATCATCATGTTTTGGACCCCTTCGAATTAGGATTCTGCCCCCTATGGGTATAGTGTCAGTGCTGGTAGATAATCTATCATCAGGGATCAAGGCTGCATAGCAGGTCTTATTTTGCTAGACCTGTCTGCCGCCTTTGACACCATTGACCACACTACTCTTTTGTTCAGGCTGCAAGGTGTAGGTATTACAGGCTTGGTTTTTGAATGATTCTGTGCCTTTCTCTCTTCTCGTATCCAGTCAGTTTCTTTACCTCCCTTTAGACCATCCCCAGTCACAGTCTCATGTGGGGTCCTGCACTTTCCCCATTGCTTTTTAAAATTAACATTCAGCCTTTCATTCGTCTCATTCATTCCCACGGCTTCCGGTATTTCTCTTATGCGGATGATACACATTTGCTGTACCGGCTTTACGTCGATCGTGAGGGAATGACCTCAAGCTTGAGATCTTGGCTTGAGGCCATGGGTGACTGGTGGGCTAAAATTGGCTCATACCTAATGGGGAGAAAACCGAGGTCCTGGTGCTCGGCCCCCCCATAGTCCTCTGCTTTATGGGCTGCTGACCTTTGGCCGTCAACTTTGGGCCCTATACCAATTACGGTTAAAACCGTGAAAAACCTTGGCCTTAAGATCTCAGCCTCACTATTGCAGGAGGCTCAGACCAGCTCCATTTGTAGTACTGGTTTCTTCAAACTGAAACCGCTGAATAAAGTAATATCATACCTTCCAGCCTGTTTCCATGCTCCAGTCATAGCTGCCACATGCCGTTTTTGCTACCTGAACCATTGCTTGATGCCAGTTTATGCCATTATAAAAGTGACCTTTTTTGACCGCTGCTTTACTTTGAGGTCTATTGTACTCTGCCTTCTGCAGTGTTTGTAATTAGATTGTGTTGTGCATTGCAGGGACTATTTTTGGGGGATTTACAGGGCATCACTTTAACTGCATTATTACATTTAGCTTGTTTTGTGACTTCAACTTCCATCCTGCAGCACGCTGTTTTTGCTACCTTAAAAGGCACGTGAAGCAAGTTTGTGCTGGGACGTGTGGTTTTTGGTGTGCTGTGCTGCCTCTTTGTCTGCTGGTAAGATTCCTTGCTTGAACACATATTAGCCACATTCTTTGTTATCTACTTCTCGCATTTCATTCATTTATGGGTTACTGTTAGTCAGAATCACCTGCAGTACCCTTTGGAAACACTACAGGTAATTAGGACTACAAGTGTAAGCACAATTTCACCTTTGGTACAAGCCTGTACTACACAGTAAAGTGGTAGCAATGGCTGAGCAGCCAGAATTATCTCAAGAGTTTAAGTGAGCAGTAGAACAAGTTACACAAAGGACCAACCAATACAGTGATTCAAGTAAACACTTACTCTTGGTTTCTTAGTAAAAGAATATACATTTATTTACTTAATCATTTATAAAACATTACACTAGCATAAGCAGCTCAAGATCATACACTAATACACCACAAAAATCCAACCGGTAAGTAACTGAACAAGATTAGCTAAAAAATGAAGTAGGAGCAAGATGGCACTTTAGATACTTAATAAAGGAGGGAAAAGACAAAGTTATAAGAATAGACAGCCCAAATACATTCATAGGCAGGGCAAAGGGTTTCAGTTAAATACAAACAGCAATTCTTCTCAACAGGCCTGGGCCAAAGTCAATGGTTCAGAGTCTTTTGTATAGGATAGCACAGTTCTGGTATGTAAAGGTTAAGTCTTTGCCACAGATTTTTAAAGAATTTGGCTAGGTGAAAAGTTTGACGAATGTTTAGGGAAGGACAAGCCTTCGTACTTGAGGAAAGATTCATGCATTTTCTCAATGGCCGAAAAGATTTCCAGACCACGTTTGCACAGTACCTTTTTAAATGAAGAAAGCTGTAGCTGAGGCAGTTGTTCCTGCCATTTCGAGCAGATCTCGCTGTTCCTGTGCTTCAGTCGTGGGGACAAGAAGGAGGACGTTGAGAGGTTCCTGCACTGCCCAGGGAAGAGGCCAAAAGCTGTAGCAAGATGTTGGTTTAAGGTGTGAGTGCCTTTAAGTCCACAAGCTGGTTTCCTTCCCTCTGGCTATCCGGTTTTCAACAGCACTCTGCTGAAAATTCGACCAGAACAGGATGGTGTCCAGGTGGCTTCTGAGTTGGTTGTTCCCACCAAACTCAAGGGAAGAAGTTAACCTTGAAGGCCTTCTCTGTTGTCAGAGTTTGAGGCAATTCGGACCTGCAGCAGGGCTTCACTGGTCGTCCAGGAGTTGCAGCAGTCCTCTTCCTTCCTCTTCTCTTTGGTTCTTTCGTTCCAGTGGTCGACTCTGCTTTCCAAGTCCCAGAGACCTGCTTTTAAACCGTTTTCCCCCATTCATTCAGCCAGGCTGTCACTCACCCAGCATGGTGGCTGTCCTTGCCGGACAGTCAGCCAGCCAATCACACCAAAGTGCATTCAGGTCTCCTAGGAGACTTAAGCACAGGGAGTTTCGGGCACCTCCCTGACATTCTGTCCACCCCAGACACTCTGGCACCAGAGGAGGGCTTCAGCACAGAAGCCCGCCAAAGGTGACAAACCTGGTTTGGTGCACAGAGTTACACAAAAGAAGGACTTTTCCTAAAAGAAATGGCGAAAAAAGAGACCGGTGTCTGTTTTTACAGATAGGTCTGGGGCGCCATGTTGAAAAACATGGCTACCCCTGATTTTGAGCTACCATTGTTCGCGGTCGCGAAAAATCATGGTAGTTGATCTAAACCACTGCCACCTGTTACGCTCACCTGGTCTCTGGGGAGGCGTTGGGGCACGGTTGCAGCACTCCCGGGGGTGAGGTCGCTCAGGTCCGACTTCGCCCTCTGCGCTTAGTGGTGACTGGTGGTAATAGGTGATGCTGCTCGGGACTTCTCCTGCGTGGAGAATAGGGGGCGTGAGTATGCCAGCTTGTGCGCCTGATCCCCTTCCAGACCCCTTATCCCAAACCGTGGTACCCTTGGGATTCGCTGTCCCTGGAAAGCTCACCTGTTGATTAGTTTTGGCGAGCACTCCGTCCTGCTGCTGCTGGCAGGGGCGCTTGTAGGATCTGGACCAAGTACCTTCACTGGTCCATTGCACGTGGCAGTACAGTCCTGCTGCGACTAAGCCACTATACTTCAGGTAAGTGTTCCTGTTTGCCTGTCTTTTTCCTTGTCTGTTTTTGTTGTACTGTAAAGTTTGTTGTCTTGTATTGCTGTCCGTTCCACTTTTGATGTTTGCTCTTTTGCTTTCTTCCCTTGCAGGTGATGTTGCCGACCCGGCAGAAGCTGCGGAGCTCGAGGCGGCAGCCGGAGGGAATGAGGAACGGAGCTGCAGCGGTACAGTAGCTGGTAAGTTGTTAACTAGGGGACACACGGGGTTCAAATGCGGCGCGGCCCTAGGATGGTTGTTCTAACCTTGTCTTTCTTCTTCTTCACAGGGTCCGAGTTCGTGGATGCGGAATGCGGTGCTGCGGCGTCGGGATCAAGATCACTGGATGTCAGGAGATGAGTCTGCAGATGAAGTGATGAAGCACCTGTTTCCTGGAGGTGAGTATGCAGGAGAACGCCTGGTTTCAAAGTTAAGTAAATTGGTCCAATCGGTGCTGAGCGTCACGTTGCACGCGAGTGCACAGTAACACGAAGCACCGGCCTTAAGGATGGAGCAGCTTATATAGCTGAACTTCTGAAGCCACACCTACCAGGTTCAGCCTGCCTGGCACACCCTGCCACACCCGATGAGTCAGCACATGAGGATGTTCTCTGGAATTATGGATTTCAGCTCCTGGAAAGTTCTTGTAAAATAAAAGCACTCCTGCACTGAAATAAAGCGTTCCTGCTCACATCTCTATATGAGCATGGCGCCAAAGGCTCCAGAACTGAGCCCAGCCAGGGCCCCTGTGTTTATGGGTCCCAAAGGGATATAAGTGAGTCAAGAGACCTATTGCCCCCATCAGTAGATGGTGTGGTTTTTGTGTTCTGGGACCTGTGGCCACGGCAGCACTCCCCTTCAAGGCCCCTCTCGGGTGGTTCCCCCCTGGCCCTGGCTTAGTGGGGTTATTGCGGTGGAACTGCCTGATTAATCGTGGAGCGTGGATATGCTCAATGGGTTCCCAGGTCCGATCTTGGGGTCCATAACCTTTCCAGTCTATATGGTAGTATAACTTGGACCGGACCATCTTAGAGTCTAGGATCCTTTTAACTTCGTATTCTGGTTCTCCTTCAACTATTTCGGGATCCGGTGGAGTATCGATCCGTGTACCTGGTCTCAATGGTTTTAGGAGGGAGACATGAAACACCGGGTGGATCCGCATGTGGCCCCGTAATTCTAATTTCATTGCCGCATGGTTGATCACAGCCTTGATAGTGTAGGGTTGCAGATATCTGGGATGGAACGCCATTGGTCCTTTCAGGGGAATATTTTTGGATGCTAACCAAACCTTGACCCCGACTTGGTAGTTGGGAACTTCCCTTCGGTGTCGATCCGCAAACTGCTTCTGTTTCTCTTTGGCTCTGGCAAGATACTCTGCTGCTTCCTTAAAAACCTGGGTGATGGTTTTGTGTAAGGTCGTTACAGCGGGTGTTTCTAATGATTCGAGTGGGTCGAAAATGGATGTCCGTGGATGTCGACCGTACACTATGTAGAATGGGCTTTGTCCCGTACTGGTGTGAATGGAGTTGTTATATGTGTATTCTGCTAACCAAAGTATGTCCTTACAGGTATCCTCGGTTTGTTGCAGCATACACCTTATGTATTGCTCAAGGGTCTGGTTAGTCCGTTCGGTATGGCCGTCGGTTTGGAGGCCGATTTTGGCAATTTTACAACACCTTTTCCAGAATGCAGAGACAAACTGCGTTCCTCGGTCTGATATCAATATTGATGGGAACCCGTGTAGCCGGACGATCTGTTCCAAAAACACGGTAGCCAGAGTAGAAGCAGTTGGGAGACCTTTCAGGGGAATAAAGTGGGCCATTTTGGAAAACAGATCTACGACGGAGGGAAGGTCTGTAATAAAATCCATTGATAGCGTATGCCAAGATGCTGGGGGTACTTCTAAAGGATGTAGCAGACCTGCAATACGTGTTGTGCACAAGTGCCACAGGTTGCGATTAACTGTACAATGTCCTTTCACCAAGTTGGCCATCAGTAATTTTTCTTTATTTTAGCTTGTGGCTATTCCCGGATGCCCTTCTACTAATGAATCGTGATAGTTCGCGATGATTTGATTCTGTAATTTCTTATCCGGGATGTACAATCGTCCTTGGTAGTATGGTAGGTTGTCCACGATCGTATACCGGTCTCCCTTCCCTAGCCATTCCTGTTGTGCTGGTGGACTCATCAAGTGTTGCAGGTCAGATTTTAAGTTGTCTAGAGTGGTAGTTGCGGCAATCATGCCTTGCATTCGTCCTTCAGGGATAATGGCCACGGGGTCTGGTGTAGTGAATGCCTCTTCTCCCTCACTCATGCGAGACAGGGCGTCCGCTTTTCCATTGCGTACTCCGGGTCTATAGGTGATGACAAAGTCGTATTCCGCAAAGAAGAGAGCCCAGCGGAGTTGGCGTGATGATTGTGCTTTAGCGGTCTTCAGATATTGTATATTGCGATGGTCCGTGACGACGGTGACTGTATGTCTAGCTCCAAGAAGATAATGTCTCCAGACTTTGAACGCTGTCTTAATTGCTAGCAGTTCTTTTTTTTATCATTTATTTTTTTTAACTTTTTTTTTTGTTGACAGAGGAATACATACACTTACATCCGGGCAGTCAAAGATAAATTTGGTACACGTATGAGTAAATACAGAGGTATATAGGAACAGTGGAACATCAGCCATCGGGCAATAAGTTACCATGGAACATTAAGTTCTCAAGCAATTACTGGAGGAGACTGGGGGGGGGGATCATCCAAAGTGGAGGTGTCACTTAAGCTATTCAGGTAGCTGTTGAAAGCGGACCATACATTTTTGGGGCGGGAGCAGGCTGGGATTGTACCAAGGAACTCTTCTTCACAATTACAGGACCATGTGAGTAAATTTAACCATTTCTGGAATGAAGGGGGGGGTGGAACTCTTCCAATTCTGCAAGATACATTTCTTAGCTACAATACAGCTCACATTCAGGAATTTAGCCATATCTTTAGCCCCATCAGTCTGCCACACCCCGAACAGAGCTCCCAGCGGGTTGGGATCAATCACAGAGTCAGCGATTTCGGACAGCGTTTCCATGATCTTGCACCAGAACGTGGCTAGCTCCGGGCAGTCCCAGAGCATGTGTAAATGGCCAGCGCCTTCCACACCGCAGCAAGGACAGAGCCGGGGGTCAGAGCGGGAATATCTGGAGACCTTGCGTGGGGTGTAATACAGCCTGTTTAGTAATTTGTACTGTATTGTGCGATAGCGGAAGTTTAGGGAAACCATGTTGGTATGAGAGCACATCTTCTCCCACAGTTGGTCATTGAGTTCTAACTCCAGCTTGGACGCCCAGTCGTCCCGGGCCTTGGATGGCTGGGGAGGAGCAGCTGTCAATAAGAGTCTGTACAGTGTGGAAACCGCTGCACGGGCGCCACCTGAATTGGCGATGTAGGCAATCCCAGGGGAATCCGGGGGTTCATTGGGGAAGTCAGGCCATGCATCCCGGAATGTGGCGCGGAGTCTGTAGAACTGCAGAAGTTCCAGAGCGGAACCCGAGTGGCCTGGCCTCCACGTTTGTGGTGTTATAAACTGCCCCTCTGGGTAGAAATCAGTAAGAGCAAGGTATCCCAGGGCCTCCCAGTGTCGCATCAGGGCAGTGTCATATGTGGGTTCCAGCCCGGGAAATCGCCAGGCGGGGAGCCACTTATAGTACGGGTGTTGGTCGGCACAAGTTTTGAGCATCCTTCCCCAGGCTTGCACCGTGGTTTGGACCGGGTCGATAGGCGAATCCGGCACATGCTGCTGATATAGGACCAAAGACATTCTCCAGCATGGGGTCTGGCATGGATTCACATGCTCATGAATATTCCCCGTCGTCAGGCTGGGAATCCTCGGTAAAGAAAAAACCAGTATCAGTTTCGTTTCTGATCTGTCTTTCGTAGCAATAACCAATCACTGGTCTCTGCATCATACTGACCACAGCCAATGACTGCCCTCTACCTAAGCACCGCCTCTGGCAGCCATCTTCAGATTTTTACCGCACGTTCATGTGTTGGGATCCTCGTGCTATTGCTCTCGAGCGTTAGTGCTATTTTTCGCGCTTTTTCACAAAAAACTTCAATTCTTTCGGTCAAAAGAGCCTCAAGCTCCACCGATCCTACATCCGATCAACGGGGACCCGTGTCGGATTCGTCTGTGCCCCTCAAGGGTGAAGATTTCGTCGAGCTACACTCCGGAGGACTCCAGAAGCTTCTCAGGCCCGGTCTCGGAGATGGCCCAGGAGAAGGGAAGCTCGACGCCCGGAAAGCTGTTCAGGGTCTGCCCTGGATGCCAGCTGCAGAACGTCTTTAAGGAAGACGAACACTCTTTCTGCCTTTACTGCCTTCATGAGGACAAAACGCACGTGGAGAAGGATTGTGCGTTTTGCGGCAACATGTCGGAACGGACCATGAAGGACCGTCATCAACGTCTCGCCAACTGGCTGGAGGGTAAGAGCCCGTCTGGCGAGAAGAAGAAGAAATCCGAGCGGTCTTCTAAGACCTTTGAGGGCGCCCCGGCGACGGGGGCCCAACATAAGGCCAAGCACCGCGAGTCCGCTGGCACCGGGAGCGCCGAACGGTCGGGCTCTACGGGCGCCAGGCAGGGCGCACCCTCCCCGGCACCATCAACCACGAGCCAACGCTCTGGGTCGGGTAAGAGGAAGGCCGAGCACCCGGCGAAGCTCCTGGAGAGGCCCCGGTCGAGCTCTAAGGCAGAGGAGGAGCGTGGCAGTGCCCCCTCCCTCAAGGATAAGGCGGTGAGCGCACCTAAGGTGGTGAAGGCCTTGATCCATCCGACCAAGCCCTCTATCGAAACGGTCGCGGCGGCCCTGGCTCAGCCTGTGGAGGCTGCGCCAGTGGTGGCGACATCAGGGCCCAGAATCTCCCTGCCTCCTCGGAGGGAGTCTTCTTTTGTGCCCATCGATAGGACCCCCGTGAAACCCTCCGTGGGGAAGAAGAAGGGGGGGCAGGGCGTCGTCGTAGATTCGGCCTCAACCTCAGAAGAGGAGCTGATCGAGGTCTTAAGCCACGGCCTAGGCGTGGAACAAGGCCAGCCCGTCGGAATGGACCCCGACGCGGGTGACGACGACGACATCGTCGAGGATACCGACGGGGCCCCTGCTCGCCCGTCGGATTCCCCTCTGCCAGCGCCGCGAGACAACTCGGCGGCCATTTTGTTGGCCATACAGTCCTTATGCACCGAGATAAGGACGAGGCTACCGTTACCGACGGAGGAACCTCTCCCGTCGGGGGATCCAGAACCGGGACCTTCTGGTGTTCCCCCTACCAAGAAAAGAAGGATCCATCCTCCACCTCCTTTTCAACCGTCGCGCCCCGTCCAGCCCTCCTCCCCGTCCACCCGAGGGGATGATACGGGGACTGACACGGCAGCGACGGGTACGGACGACGAGGCATACGACGAGGATTTTCCGTCGTCGCCCCCCACCAGGGCTTCTCCGCCCGACGAGATCGGATCTTTCCACTCCATGATCTCCAGGGCTTCCGAGCTTTTCCAACTCTGCCCTGAGGAGAAGAAAAAGGAAGGCTTCCTTTATCAGCGGCGCGAGGCCAAGAGGAAGACGGTCCTCGCAGTGCCTCTGTTGGACGACATTTGGGATGAGGGCCTTTCCCTCCTCAAGAACCCTTCCACTACGCCAGCTAGAAGAGACCGGTACGAGAAAAAGTACCGGGTCCCGGACACGGCCCCCCTATGCCTCCAGGCGCAGCCTACCCCGGACTCCGTCGTCTCCGCGGCAGCCAGGAAGAAAGCGGGGGGGGGGGTGCGGCCTCCACATCGACTTCCCCGCCGGACGGCGAGGGAAAGAAATTGGATGCTATGGGACGTAGAGTCATCTCGTCGGCAGCGACGACGATTAAAGCGGCCAACGCCTTGGCTATCGTGGCCCGCTACGACAGGGAGCTCTGGTACAAGATAGCTCCCCTGCTGGATTTTCTGCCGGACGACAAGAGGGCGGAGGCCCTTGAGATCCTCCAGGAAGGTGAAGTGGCTTCGGACCACGCCATCACCGTGGCGACGGACATCGCCGACACTGGGTTCCGCCAGCTGGGCAACGGCGTTTGCCTTCGACGTCGTGGATGGCTCAAAGCTACGGACTTTCGGCAGGACGTCCAGACCAGAGTCCTGGACATGCCCTTCGACGGGAACAACCTGTTTGGGAAGACAGTGGACGATTCCCTTCAGGCCATCAAGGCGGATACTGAGACGGCCCGGGCCCTTGGAGTCCTGCAGCAACGACGGACGGCCTTTCGGAGCGGCGGAGGCAAGGGCGCCTCCAAAGGTTCCGGCGGCGGTTTCGCTTCCTACCGTCAAGCGGCCCGCTCGTCGTCGCAAGAGGCCTACAGAGGACGAGGCAAGTCTAGCGGACCCCGCCGTCGTCGCCAAGGAGGTCAAGGCGGCAAGGCCGCGTCCAAGCAGGATTGAACCGGCCGTGGGGTCGGGCCCCCACCGAAGCACCCCGGTGGGAGGCCGGCTGGCGGGCTTCGTCAGCGTGTGGGAGTCCATCTCCACCGACCGTTGGGTGCTGGACGCCCTGGCCCGGGGCCACGCGCTCGAGTTTCAAAGAAGGTGCCCGCGCGTCCCCCCCGTGGCCAGGAAAGAACTTCACGTCCCTCAACTTCTCCTGGAGGTAAAGGCGATGCTCAGAAAGGGCGCCATCGAACTCGTCCCAAAGAGGCTTCGGGGCTCCGGAGTCTACTCGCGATACTTCCTCGTGAAGAAGAAGACGGGAGGATGGCGCCCCATCCTGGACCTGCGACGGCTGAACAAGTTCATCAAGGCGCAGAAGTTCCGGATGGTCACCCTCCAGCACGTCCTGGGTCAACTGGAGGAAGGAGACTTCCTATCGTCGTTGGATTTGGAGGATGCCTACTTCCACATTCCCATCCTAAAGGGGCACCGAAAATTCCTCAGGTTCGTGGTCCAAGGGCGTCATTACCAGTTCAAAGCCCTTCCCTTCGGACTACGGTCGGCACCCAGGGTATTCACCAAGTGCCTCGCACCGGTGGCGGCGCAGCTGCGCCGCGAGGGGATTCACGTCTACCCCTACCTGGACGACTGGCTCATCCGCGCCAAGACGGAGGAGCTCGCCGTGGTCCACACGGCAAGGACCGTCCAACTCCTCACGGACCTGGGATTCTCCGTGAACTACGCCAAATCCCACCTGGTGCCCGCGCAAGTCGCACTGTTTTTGGGAGCGAGGCTCGACACAGTGTCCCTTCTGGCCTCCCCGTCGGAGGAGAGGACCAGGACCATCTTGGGCAAGGTGCAACGGATGTTGGTGGCCGACGCGGCCAAAGTGAGATCCATCAAGTCCCTCCTCGGGATGATGTCTTCCTGCATCTACCTCATTCCCATGTGCAGGCTCCGGATGCGCCCGTTGCAAGAATTCCTGGATGCGCGCTGGATCCAGACGACGGGCAGCTTCGAGGAAAGGATCAAGCTCGACGAGAGTTTCCGACGAGCGATACGGTGGTGGGGCACCCGCGCGCATCTGACGGCGGGCATGGACTTCCAGACCCCAGCCCACCAGGAGACTGTGACCACGGATGCCTCCCTGGAAGGGTGGGGAGCGCACACCGAAAATCTGCACGCGAGGGGACTCTGGCTCCCGACGGAGAAGTCCCTGCATATCAACGTCCTGGAGCTCCGTGCAGTGTTTTGGGCCCTCAGGTCCTTCCTTCCGTCCCTCAAGGGCAAGGTGGTGAGGATCTTCACCGACAACACCACCACCATGTTTTACATCAGGAAACAGGGCGGAACCAGGTCCCCAGCGCTGTCCAAGGAGGCGCAGGACCTGTGGCATTGGGCCGTCGCCCAAGGGATTTTTCTGGTGCCGTTTCATCTGGCAGGGATAAAAAACACCATCGCCGACTCACTCAGCAGGGAGCTGCGCTCGTGCCACGAGTGGGAACTACGGCAGGATCTGGTGGATCGCCTCTTCCGACGGTGGGGCACACCCCAGATCGACCTGTTCGCGACGGCGACGAACACCAAGTGCCGGAGGTTCGCCAGCAGGTTTCCCCAGACGAGGAGCATGGGCGATGCTTTCTCGTTCCCCTGGGAGGGCCTGTTCCTCTACGCGTTCCCTCCCTTGCCTCTGCTAATCCGGCTCGTCAACCAGCTCAAGAGGTCACGGTGCAGGATGATCCTCGTCGCACCTGCGTGGCCGAGGCAGATATGGTTCCCGGACCTTCTGGACTTGTCAGCGTCCCCGCCGATCAAGCTGCCGGCGGACGCGGATCTACTCTCCAGGGAAGGAGGCGCCATCCTCCACCACGACCCGAAGTCGCTGAACTTGCAGGCCTGGCTCCTGCAGCGCTAGAGTTTGGAGGATACAACATACCGGCCGATTGCAGAGAGGTTCTTGCAAAGGCCAGGGCGCCCTCGACTCTTAAATGCTACGGACACAAATGGAAGAGGTTCTCTGTCTGGTGCCACGCACAGAAGATTAACCCTCTACGGATTACGGCTCCCCAAGTACTGCCGTACCTGCTGACGCTGGCCAAAGCTGGTTTGGCACACGCGTCCATCAAGATTCATCTTGCTGCGATCTCCCGATACACCAGAACCACGGGGCGGACGTCCTTGTGGTCTCATCGTCTGGTGAAAGAGTTCATGAAGGGACTGTTCAGATCGTTCCCGCCGGTGAAGGCTCCGGCCCCGGCGTGGGAGCTCAACGTGGTGCTGACCAAGCTCATGGGACCTCCGTTCGAGCCTCTGCACTCGGCCCCGTTGAAGTTTCTATCGTGGAAAACAGCTTTTCTTGTGGCCATCACCTCCGCACGACGAGTGGGAGAGATCCAGGCCCTTTCCTGCAAGGCCCCGTACTTGACTTTCCACGACACGAGGGTAGTGCTCAGGACGCACCCCTCCTTCATGCCCAAGGTACCGTCGGACTTCCATCTCAACGAACCCTTGGTGTTACCTGTGTTCTTCCCGTCGCCTTCGTCGCCGGCTGAGAGGACTTTGCACTCGCTGGATGTAGCTAGAGCGCTGAAGTTCTACGTGGACCGCACGAAGGGGTTTCGGAAGACGTCACAACTCTTTGTGAACTTTGGACCTGTCAATCAGGGGAAGGCTCTCTCGAAGGCTTCCATCTCCAGATGGCTCTCCGGCTGTATCATGTACTGTCACCGGTTGGCAAACCGACCGCTGCCTGGCCGTCCGAGAGCCCATTCCACCAGAGCGATCGCAGCTACCACGGCGTTCCTATCTGGTGTGCCCCTGCTGGACATATGCAGGGCTGCTACATGGAGGTCGACGCACACCTTCACGAAATTCTACTGCGTCGACCGGGATTCCAGGGAGGAGTCCAGGGTCGGCCAAGCAGTGCTGCGCAACCTGTTCGCCTGAGGTGAGCCTGGTGAGGAGGTAAGATGCTTAATGTTGAGTTGATGTGATGCTTAATGTTGAGCCTTTGCCACCTCCCGTGGTTGTGCATGTGTGTACTGCTATGTATTCTTTATTCATGAGCATGTGAATCCATGCCAGACCCCATGCTGGAGAAGGAACAAGTTACTTACCTGTAACTGTTGTTCTCCAGCATGGGTCTGGCATGGATTCACATGCGAACCCTCCCGCCTACCCCTCTGCGGCTCTTCACTTGGTCATACTGCCACTTCACGTGCTTCCAAATCTGAAGATGGCTGCCAGAGGCGGTGCTTAGGTAGAGGGCAGTCATTGGCTGTGGTCAGTATGACGCAGAGACCAGTGATTGGTTATTGCTACGAAAGACAGATCAGAAACGAAACTGATACTGGTTTTTTCTTTACCGAGGATTCCCAGCCTGACGACGGGGAATATTCATGAGCATGTGAATCCATGCCAGACCCATGCTGGAGAACAACAGTTACAGGTAAGTAACTTGTTCCTTATATTGGTGTCTGTCGCTGCCAGAGCTTAAAGCTTGATGTGAGGACGAGATGGGGGTCCGGGGTACCAGTAAGAAGCGAACTGCGCTTGTGATGCAATCCAGTATCGGAGCGGTAAAACCCCCTCTATCATAGGGAAGTGTCCTGTCTGACCATTTCTTACGCACCGCGCCAGAGTGCCATAAGAATTGTGCGAACAGCTTGTGTAGGTTTGTGAAGTATCTCTTTCCTGGCCAGATGGGCACATTGCTGAATATGTATAACAACTTGGGGAGTAAAATCATCTTTACCAGTGAGAGTCTGCCGGCTAGTGACAGTGGAAGTGTGTGCCAGCGCGCCATTTGGGCCACGGCTTGCTCTACCGCGGCCCGGTAATTGTTTATTAGCAACATATCTTTGGTCAGGGACACTTGGACTACCAGATACTTGATCCCATCAGGGGACCAGCGAAGCGGGTACTCAGTGGCGGGTTGTAGCGTGGAGCTGGTGAGGGGGAAGATCTCGGATTTAGTGTAGTCTATAGTGAACCCGGAGTGTGTGCCTATACGGGTGATATCGCGTAAGATTGGGTCAAGATGAACAGCAGGGTCTCTTATGAACAATAATACGTCATCCGCGTAGAGCGAAATAATTTCAGGGGAGTCTTTCAGCCGTATCCCTTTACGTGAATGTCGCTGCCTGATGTAGTCTGCCATCGGCTCTATTCCCAGGGCGAACAGGATCGGGGAGAATGGGCAACCCTGTCGGGTGCCTCTAGAGAGAGGGATCAGGCCCGACATCTGGGAGTTCACCCGGACCATGGCCACCGGGGAGGTGTACAACAACTTAATATATGCAATCATGTTAGGCCCAATGCCCATAGTTTCCAACACCAACCACCGGTACTTCCAGGACACCATGTTGAACGCCTTCTGGGCATCTAGTGTGACCGCCACTGCACTCGCACCCTGGTCAATGCGCCACATGACATTAAGCAACTTTCTAATGTTGTGGGATGTAGATCTCCCAGGTACAAAGCCTGACTGGTCGTCGTGGACCATGTATGATATGACCGGGAGGAAGCGATTGGCAATCACTTTGGCAAAGATTTTGGTGTCCAAATTCATTAACGAGAGGGTCCTGTATGATCCGCACTCGTCGTTGGGTTTACCGGGTTTGAGTAAAACCGTTATAACAGCCTCACGCAGTGTAGGGGAAGGGTCCCTATTCGGAGTGACTCGTTCCATACTTCAAGTAGTTTGGGGGCCAGTATAGCCATGTCTTCCTGGTAAAATTCTGCCGTCAGCCCATCGGGGCCCGGTGCCTTTCCCTTAGGGAACTTAGATATAGCCTCAACTATTTTGTCTAGTAGGATGGGGGAGTCCAGTTGGTCTCTGGTTGCGTGGGAGATACAGGTCGTGGGTATCTGCTCAAGGAGGTCACGCATGTGGGAATCACTGTGCTCGGGGGGGTTGAGAGTATAGTTCTAAGTAGAAGTCCGTGAAGACTTCAAGGATTTGCTGGTCAGACCACCGTACCGACCCCAGGTTATCCTTGACGCAAGGAATCTGAGTTTGGCCCCACTCGCCCCTAGCCAATACCGCCAGTGTCCTGCCGGGTCTATCCCCTTCCCCATATTTCCGGGCAGCCTGTGGACGGCTGAAGTATTGAACCTCTCTGGTGGCCTGTTCATTAAAGAATTGGAGTTCTTTGTTAATTTGGGATAGAGTGGCAAGGTGAACTGACGCAGGGTTGGGCTCTCTCTAGTTCGCATAGTTTGGCTTCGGAGCAGCCAAGGGCTGCTCTTATAGTTTTAAGGACTCGCGCCTCCCTCGATATGGACATTCCCCTTATAAAGGCTTTGAAAGCATCCCAACGGACTCCCAAGGAGGTGGACTGGGATGTATTAAGCTCAAAATAGACCTGGATGTCGGCCTTGAATACAATATCCTGCAAGGTTGAAGACTTAAATCGCTATGTGTTCATGGTAGGTGCAGATGCTCCTAATTCTAGGGATATCAGGATCGGTGAATGATCCGATAGAGTGCGGGCAAGTATTTGTGTTACCGCCACTCTCCCCAGCATTGTGCTTGATAGAAGGAACATGTCAATTCTGGAGGAGTTATCGTGCACTGAGGAATAGTGAGTGTACTCACGTGTTTGTGGATGTAGTGCCCGCCGTGCATCTTGAATATCGAGCGTTGTAGGGTGCGCTAGGAGTCTGCGTGCCGCGCCGGACAGCGGTCTGGGAGCTGTACCTGTTCTGTCCAGTGTAATGTCTAATATAAAATTCATATCCCCCCCAGATGATCTGCACCCCCACATAGCCCAGCAATATAGATACCACCTGGTCGACGAAGTTGGGAGAGTCCACGTTAGGGCCATAGGTATTTACCAACAAATATTCCCTGTTACCTATTGCGCAGTGCAGTATAATGTATCTCCCCTCTGGATCTATATAGCTCTTGTGGAGTATGAACTTAAGTGACTTATGAATCATTGTCAACACCCCTCTAGCCCGAGTCGAGTATGAGGTGGAATATCTGTGGGGACCCCATGATGGTGCCATACACTTGGTCAGAGGGCCCGTGGAGTGCGTTTCCTGCAAAAGTAATATTTTACACCCGTGTCTATTGGCGTAGATCATGATCTTACGAGCCTTGGAGTAGTTACTTAAGCCCTGAACGTTCCAGGACATCACTGTTGTAGGCATTTCAAGAGTCTAGGGTACATCCCACCACTGTCGTCGTGGCTTACATTTAGGGTGGGGCACGCCCCTGTATTTGCGCCCTGATGTCGCGTGGTCTGCCAGACTGCCTCTGTCTTTTACTATAGCATTTCCCCAACCCCCAACATTACCACCCCCCACCCTCACTGCCCACCCCCAACTTGCAGTGGAGATCCCACCACCCCGGATGCAGGTGTCACCAACTAAACCGACATGCACTGGGAAGTAGCGGGCGGAGGGCAAAATCCAACTGAGACATGCGCCTTTCAGGGCCCAACAGGGGCCAACAAACAGTAACATCCAACAAAGCGTAAGCGTTACAATTGCAGTGAGGTGTGCTGTTGCCGTGTGGACGGCCGTTTGAGCGTTATGTAGGACAGCGTGGGCTGTTAGAGACGGGTTCTGCGGTAAACAGACCCCATGTCTGGCCCCAAGGACGGTGGGTCATCAGACACAATATGACACTGAATAAGTAACCAGGGCTCAAGCTCAGCTCCACAACCTGAGAGGGAGAAGATCAATGTCCAGAGCACAAGGGCTGAGCATTGCCCGGGTGTATGTGGAAGGGGCCTGGTTAGCTGAGTTTGCAGTACATTATTGCCATCTTCACATTCAGAATCAAGGATTATTAGATGAGTTGGGCCTCGTCGGGTTAGGTCGCATTTGGTTGGCGCGGTCAGCTGCTGGATTATGAAGAGGTACATGTGCCTCAATGAATTTCACCGCTTCATCCGGGACTGTAAAGAAGTACAGTTTGCCGTTGTGAGTAATTTTGAGACGCGCTGGGAACAGGATGGCGTATGGGACATTGCGCTCCCTAAGCAGTTTCTTGACCCCGAGGAACTGGCGCCTCTCCTGTTGTACCGCTATTGAAAAATCAGAGAAAATCCTGATGGTGTGGGATTCGGGGTGTTAGGTCTCTCTTCTCACGCGACAGACGCAGGATAAGGTCTCTGTCCCGGTAATTGAGGATCCTGGCGATGATAGGCCTTGGGATATCACCCGGCTTGGGGCGCGGCGACAAAGCCCGGTGGGCGCGCTCCACTGTGAAATATGGTGAAAGGGCCAGGTTGCCTAGTAGGTCTTTGAGTAAGGGTTCGACGGCATCCTCCATGCGCCCCTTGAGGGTGTTCTCGGGGACCCCAATGATACGCAGGTTATTTCTGCGAGAGTGCGATTCGAGATCGTCGCATTTTGCTCTCATACTCTTCATGTCGCGCGACAAGGAGGCAACCGTGTTCTGCAGCACATGAATTTCATCCTCATTCGATGATATCCTGTTTTCGGGATCCGTGATTCTGGTGCCTGCCTGATCCACTCGTGTTTTTAGGGAGGCAACGTTAGCATTGATGTCCTCCAACTTCTCATGAAAGGAGACGAAATTCTTGGCCATAGTCTCCATAATTGTCATCAGATCGGAGGTCATTGTACCGAGGTGAGGGCCAGTCTCAGGTTCCTCCTGGAGGAATGATGTGTGGCCTGCCTCCAACCTCGGAACAGTCTTTGTAAATGTATCCATGGCCCCCCCTTAGAGGCCCCCTTAGATCGGTTTGGCATTACTTGTGCAGTCCCGGATGTTGCGGGGGCCCACAAGAGCGGCCAATGGGGAAGGACGGGTGAGCAAGGACTGGGGTGTTGGAGGACAGTAGGCACAGTTCCAGGGCCTGCGGGGCATTCAGGCTCTGTCAGCAGTAGAAGCGAGGAGGCCGCCGCCAGATGGAGAGCACTGGGCCACTCACAGGGCCACGAGGAGGGAGTTGCCAACCCACGGGGGCAAGCAGTAGCCTGGCAAGCTGCAGTATTTGCGGTGCAAGGGTTCTCTCCCTTGCAAGGTTGGGGGGTGCCGTGTGGGTTCAATCCGGCAGGACACGGTCCCCCAGGAGCCCAGTCGCTGTAGAAAAAAAAAGGAGGGGAGAGATGGAGGCAGGGCGCGCAATGTCCGTAGGGCCTCTTGGTTATGAATGTCCAGCAGCAAGTAGGGCTATGATGCAGCCCGGTGCCCCAGTGAAGGGTGATGGATGATTGAACAGCGCCGGCAGCTCCCCAGAACCCAATCTCCAGTGAGCAGGCAGTGTATTATGGACCCGGTTAGGGTGGGAAGAGAGGGTCTGCGGTCCCAATGAACAGCTGGACTGTGGGCTGAAGGAAGGTCCAGGGGGCACTGAGATTCCCCCAAAATGGGCACCCATCCACTCCTCACCTGGTCAATGCGGGCCCCCTCACAGGTCCGTGATCAAAGGATCCAGCACGGCAGCCAGGCACCAGCCCAGCTGCCTCATGTTGTCTATTGTCGGAGGATCTGGCATTTGGTGCAAGGGAGGGGGCTGGGCCGCGCTCCGCGCAGGCCCCTGCGGCGGACCCACTCGTGCAACGGCGCATTCCGGGGGGGACGCCGCGCCAGAAGGTGCAGTCTCACCCCCTCGAGCCGGTTGCAGTCTGCACTGTGGGGGCCCTCTAGGGGGAGGGCGGAGCACCCAGGCGTTGTGCTTCAAGCTTCAGCGCCAGCAGCGGCCGCAGGGAGCCGGGGAGGAGGAGGCGGGAGCCGGGCGCGGGCCAAGGCCCCAGGAGGATAACAGTACGCCGCAGCTGGGGACCTGCGGGCAGGCTCCCGTGCTCCGACTCGAGGCGGGATTTTCCAGGATGCAGCCAGGGGTGAACAGGCAGCAGCACAGCCAGACGTGGGATGTCCAGGGTCACGTTGGCTGCAGTTGTTGGCGGATTTTCAGCACAGCCACACGGAGCACTAGAGCTAAGCAGCCATCTTGGGCTGCTCAACAGCTCTACCTCCAATTGCTAGCAGTTCTTTATCAGTGATTGCATAATTCAATTCAGGGGCTGAAAACCTGCGAGACCAGAATGTCAGAGGATGCAACTGACCTGTTTCAGGGTCTCGTTGTGACAGGACTGCTCCCATTGCTATGTTGGAAGCATCAGTTTCGACCACGTATGGTAGTTCTGGTCGAGGATGCCGTAGAATTGGTGCTGTGGTAAATGCTTGTTTTAGCTCCTGGAAGGCTTTCTCTGCCTCTGCGGACCAATTAAATTGTTTATTTTTCCGTAGTAAAGAGGTGATTGGGTGGACGATCTGGGAGAACCCGGGAATGAACCGCCGATAAAAGTTGGCGAACCTGAGTACACTCTGTACTCCCTTTATGGATGTCGGTGAGGGCCAGTTAAGGATAGCGTCTACCTTGCGTGTGTCCATGGGTACGCCCCGTGGTGCGAGAATAAAGCCGAGGAATTCTACCTCTGTCAAATGAAAGAAGCATTTCTCCAATTTGGCATATAGCCGGTGTTGCCGCAGTTTCTCCAAAACTGCCTGCACATGGTTGACGTGGTCCTCCTTGGTGGTCGACTAGATAAGAATGTCATCAATATAGACAAGAGCGCAGACGTCCAACAGTTCGCGGAGCACGTCATTCATGAAAATTTGGAACGGCACCGGGCATTACATAGTCCAAAGGGCATAACCTGATATTCATAAAGGCCATATTTCGTGCGAAAGGCCGTCTTCCACTCGTCTCCTTTTTTTACTCTTACTAGATGGTAGGCCCCTCTTAAGTCTAGTTTTGTATATATCTGAGCGTTTTTGACTTGATCCACAAGCTCGGGGATAAGCAGTAATGGGTACCGTTTTTTTTTTACAGTGATCTGGAAAGTGCTCTGTAGTTAATGCAAGTTCTCAGGTCTCCCTCCTTTTTAGGCACAAAAGAGGAGCGAGGATGCAGGGGACTTGGACGGACGAATGAAGCCATTTGCCAGATACTGATCGAGGTAGGTTTTTAGATGCTGGTTTTCCTGTTCTGTTAGGGCGTAAATCCGGCTGCAGGGAACTTGAGCTCAAGGTACCAGATCAATTTGGCAGTCATACGGTCTGTGCGGAGGTAGGGTGCTTGCTTGCTCTTTTTGAAAGACATCTTGGTAATCCAGGTATTCATGTGGTAGTGAACTGGTGAGACCCAGTATGGTTTCTTTCTTCGACAAACCTGGTTGGTAAGACCTTTTAATGAGAATCCCTTGCTCTAACAGGTGTCGGCAGAGTCTTGGGGAAAGGTCAGAACTCGTTTACGCCAGTGAATCCTGGGATTGTGGGTCTCCAGCCGGGGCATTCCCAATATCATCTGGAACTGAGGAGCGCCGATGAGATCGAAGGTGATGTCCTCTTGGTGACCGCCCTGACAAAGAAGCATGACCTTCTCAGTGTAATGCATCACTGAGATGGATGATAGCTGAGATCCATCAACTGCTGTGACGTTTTCCGAAACCTGCTTCTGTCAGAGAGGAAGGCCTATCCGGGTAGCCAGATCTTAGTCCATGTAATTTCCCACAGCCTCACTATCAATGTATGCCTCCAAGGCATGTATTTTCCACGGTTGCTTGTGGTTTACCAGGAGCACAGGGATGACTAGGTGTGAGGTCTGTATATGTTTCTTTTCACCGCTCGACAAGTGAGCCCCTACGATTGCCAGGCATTGGAGTTTCCCGAGTCCTGTTCTTCTTCACCCTTGTCGGTTGCTCCAACTGCTTTCATGGCTGGTTTCACCAGGCATTCTCGGAGATAGTGACCTGCCTTACCACAGTACAAACAAAGCTGCTGCTGTCCCCTTTTCTCCCTTTCTGCCTTGGGGAGTGGACTCCGCAAGCCTCCAATTTGCCAGGTCGATGTATTCAGCACATCTTTGCGGGGGATTTACTACTTGGGCTAATACGTCCTTAAGTTCCCCTCGCAAGCCTTGGTAAAACAGCATAGTTCTTTTCTCCTCTGGCCTGTTAGTTTGTGCTATCAGACGATTGAAGGAAGTGATATATGTTAGTAAGTGTTGATTACCCTGCCGTAGTAATAACAGTTCATTGTCCAGAGCCCGCAATGAGAATGCTGTGCAAATAGTTTCTCCATTTCACGCTGGAATCCTCTGAAGTCTCTAAGCAAATTATCATCCTGGTTTACCAAGGGTATAGACCAGTCTGCTGCACTGCCTCCCAAATATGAGAGTATAAATGCCACTCTTGCTTGATCGTTGGGGAATGTACCAGGTCCTCACAAGAAATGTAGGCGACATTGATTCATAAAGATGGTGTACTTATTCGGATCGCCTGTGAAGAGTTCTGGTAGGGGCAGGGGAACCCCCCCCTGGAAGAACCACCTGTACTGGCGTGGGCTGCAGAGGCGCGGCAGGAGGGGCATACCCCGGCAGTGGGACCTCGCCTGCCTGTGCCTGGAGCATTTACCTTGCTAGTTCATCTGTCGTTCCCGGTTCACAATTCGATCCCTCCTTAGGGCATTGGTTTCCTGTCTTGAGGCATGAACTTCAGCCCGTAACTCTCCCAGTAATCCGGGCAACTGGTCCATTTCAGAAGTTTCCATAACGCCTAGGCAGAGATTCAAAGAGTCTTTGCGTTCAGTTACGCTCACCTGGTCTCTGCGGAGGCGTTGGGGCACTGTTGCAGCCCTCCCGCGGGTGAGGTCTCTCGGGTCCGACTTCACCCTTTCGCTTATGTGGTGACTGGTGGTAATAGGTGATGCTGCTCGGGACTGCTCCTGTGTGGAGAATAGGGGGCGTGAGTATGCAAGCTTGTGCGCCTGATCCCCTTCCAGACCCCTTCTCCCAAACCGTGGTACCCGTGGGATGTGCTGTTCCTGGAAAGCTCACCTGCTGATTAGTTTTGGCAAACACTCCATCCTGCTGCTTCTGGCAGGGGCGCTTGTATGATCTGGACCGAGTTCCTTCACTGGTCCCTTGCACGTGTTAGTCCAGTCCTGCTGCGACTAAGCCACTATACTTCAGTTAAGTGTTCCTGTTTGCCTTTGTCTTTCCTCGTCTGTTTTTGTACTATTGTAAAGTTTGTTGTCTTGTATTGCTGTCCGTTCCACTTTTGATGTTTGCTCTTTTGCTTTCTTCCCTTGCAGGTGATGTTGCCGGCCCGGAAGAAGCTGCGTAGCTCGAGGCGGCAGCCGGAGGGAATGAGGAACGAAGCTGCAGCGGTACAGTAGCTGGTAAGTTGTTAACTAGGGGGCACGCAAGGTTCAAATGCGGCGCAGCCCTAGGACGGATGTTCTAACCTTTTCTTTCTTCTTCTTCACAGGGTCCGAGTTCGTGGATGCGGAGTGCGGTGCTGCAGAGTCGGGATCAAGATCACTGGATGTCAGGAGATGAGTCTGCAGATGAAGTGATGAAGCACCAGTTTCCTGGAGGTGAGTATGCAGGAGAATGCCTGGTTTCAAAGTTAAGTAAACTGGTCCAAGCGGTGGTGAGCGTCACGTTGCACGTGAGTGCACAGTAACACGAAGCACCGGCCTTAAGGATGGAGCAGCTTATATAGCTGAGCTTCTGAAGCCACGCCCACCAGGTTCAGCCTGCCTGCCACACCTGATGAGTTAGCACATGAGGATGGTCTCTGGAATAAAGGCTTTCAGCTCCTGGAACGTTCTTGTAAAATAAAAACACTCCTGCACTGAAATAAAGTAAAAGCACTCCTGCACTGAAATAAAGTGTTCCTGCTCACATCTCTATATGTGCCTGGCGCCAAAGGCACCAGAACTGAGTCCAACCAGGCCCCCTGTGTTTATGGGTCCCAAAGGGACATAAGTGAGTCAAGTGACCCATTGCCCCCATCACTAGATGGTGTGGTTTTTGTGTTCTGGTGCCTGTGGCCATGACACCACCAGCCATTTAAAATAGGAAAAGGTAACATTTTACAGTTTCATGAGTGCTTTGACTCAGGGGAAGCTAAGCAACCCCTCCAGCACTCTATAGTTAGATAGGGTGTGCTGGGTCAGTAAATTTAAAGAGTCTAGTAAAGTCAATTTAACTTTACTTGCCCGGGGAGACAGTAGTCAGTCCCAGGGAAAGTATTGAAACCTTGGGGAGTCTGAAAGTCACCCCTGTGCCACTGCACTGAAGGTGCTGTGTGACACACAGAAAAAAATGATGGCACTGGAGTTGTTTTTAAAACTCCATAACCAAAGAACACAAAAGTAAAACGCACACAAAATACATGGAAGAGTGGGAAAAAAGGCTCACACTCTTCCCAGGTAAACAATTAAATCTTAGAAATCCAGCAAAGTTGCTGGGAGTCTCAAAACTTAAGGGAAATTAGCACATTTAGAGAATTCTCCCTAACAGTTACCGCACTGAACTCAGCCTACTTCTGGCTGTGCAAAAAGCTGGTAGGGAGACAATCGTCAGCAGATATATTAACAAATTGAGGGACTGTGAAGAGATTACCATGGCAAAAGATAGTTTCACGGCCATTGCTGCTATTCTTTGCCTGATGACTACCTCACATCATCTATTTCGGTCCTTTTAAAGGACTCTACAGTACCTACTCCAAAGGCTAGTTTGGTGCCTTTTCTAGTTGAGCAGATTTCATCTTGTTTAACTAGTGAGTCTGGTCATGTTTTACATGAAGTACATGGTAATCCCTCTCAGGGCAACGCCATTGAGACAGAACTAATGTTTTTTGGGTTAAATCTCTTTATTGATTTTTGACAAACAAGTAACCTAAGCAATCTCATCCTACACCTCTCCCCTTCCCCATCTCCTATCCCTCACCCATCTCCTATCCCTCACCCCTCACCCCCCACCCATACCCCCCTGGTCCAACCCAGGCCTTGCCAAATGTCCAAAAAGGACCCCTACACCCGTGCATGCCTTCCCCCTCTCTTCCAGTTCATGCCTCTTAGGAGCCTGCTATCTGTTCATTATTTCCTTGCCCTCCCTAATGCAACCTCTGCTTCAGGGGGGCAGATCATCAGGTGAGGTTTGCAAATTATTCAGGAGCATGTTCCATGCAAGTCCCTTGTTCTCGCTCCCGTCCCTCCTCTCTAGGTCTTGCACTATCCGCTGTTGTGCGGCTATCCATCGCTGCGCGTCTGTCAGCCACTGTGCCAGCACAGGGCCCTGGACTTTTCCATGCAATTGCCAACCACTTTTCGCCAGCAACAAGAAAGCCACCACCTTTTTCCTCTGATTAGTCCAGCTCCCCCCGGTTACCACCTCCAGTCTGCAAGTGTTGGGGGAGCAGTCTAGCTGGCCTCTTAGAGGGCATTAATCCTCGCCAACACCTCTCCCCCATTTTGTACTATTGGGCACAACCACACCATGTGCCAGTAACCGGCTGAGTCTTGTTTGCACCTGGAGTCTTGTTCACTTGGGGGTCATTACTGCTATCCACTCAAATATTTAATGGAATGAATGATTCTAGTCAACTAATTGCAATTTTATTTGATTCTTTCTGATATTGGTGATCAACATTGAACGCAATTCCTGCCATCATTCCTTACCTGAATTGTGGTATGATATTTTCTTATAATTCACACCTGACTTGTTGATTTTCCCTTGTTTGAATACTTTGTATACATGAACATTGTATCAAATTAATTATTTGTTTGTACACTTAGTTCTGGCTAATGCTACTCACAATCTGTGATGTTATTTTTGTTTTACCAATGTCTCTTGTGGTTGCATTTTATTTATGTTTAATGTTCTTATGATTGGTGTAACTATTCAGCCTTGAAAACGACCAGTGTGTCGAAACACGTGTCGGCTGCTTACTACTGAATTAAAAGTCACTACTTAACTCACTAAATTCAGGTGACCTACAGTTTCTTTTCTGGTGCTGAGCGCATCATCATCCCTTACCATTAAATCTGTTCTTGTATTGTACCAACCTGGGTGGATGTGTTGGTGTGATTAGAGTGATTTGCTGCCAGGACACATCTAATTGATAAACTTCACTTACATTAGAAGTTGAAGGTGATCACTAGCGCACGGATATATAGTTTTGAATCCACTAGCTAACCCACTCAGTGATGCAAGTGGTCTGGGTGCATCAGGTGTCGTTTTGGCGTGGTCATATAAACCCTAAGCAGGAAATTAAACTGGATAAACTTAAAAGCACACATACCTTTCTAATTTGCATGCATATTTTGTCCCAGTCCGACTCCTGAAAAGTTGCCTCCATGTCCCGCTCCCTTCGTTTTTGTGTGGCGGGGGACCACTATCCTGTATTGCCATGTTCAGCCTAGATATAGTGTCCCTATCATTCCGAATGGTGAGGAGAGTTTGTAGAATTGGGGTAGTCAGTGGCTGTTCGGGTATTGTGCCCCATTTGCTTGCGAGCGTGCTGGTTAGTCTGGCATAATTTGGGTACTGCCCATTTCTCGGTCCTAGAACAGCATGGGTGGCTGTTGGTAACTTCAAGGCCCCATTGGGACCCCTTTCTTGTTGAGTACCGCAAGGCGCGCTCCTTTTGCCTACTTTATTTAATATATACACCCGTCCGTTGTTTGATATGCTTGATAATGCTGATATCGTCTACACAAATTATGCAGATGATACTCAGCTTGTCTTGGAACTTGATTATGATTACAACTCTGATCTTTCTCTTGTGAACAATGTCTATGATATGATTCAAAATTGGACGATTCTCAACTCGTTAGCACTGAGCAATGACAAAACAGAACTCATGATTGTAGACTCGCCTCACAGAATTTCAGAAACTGGATGCACAGTATTCCCCCTTACTTATTTCTAATTGTCTTATTGCGGTGAGTCCTTAAGTCAAATCACTTGGTGTCATCCTGGATTCTGGCCTAACCATGAACAAACATGTTGCTCAAATGAATTCCTTTTGCTCATATACTAACAAGCTTCTGAGGCAGAGTAAACCTGATCTGTCTCCTGAACATACCGCCTCCCTAGCTGCTGCGCTCGTCAACTCTCAACTTGACTATTGTAATGGCCTGCTTGCAGGCACCTCTAAAAAGAAACTTCATAGTCTGCAAGTAGTTCAGAACAACGCAGTAAGGACAATTTGCAATTTAGGCCCGCATGACCATGTCATCCAGTCAAGACGAGGTTTACATTGGTTGCCTTTTCACTATCGTATTTTCCATAAAACCTTAACTATGTCATACAAATGTCTTTCTAATCAAGCTGCCAGTTACCTAATTAACAGAGTAGCCAAGATTCCCATTACCCGTAATCGTAGGTCTACTGACCATTGTAGGCTATTTGTTCCTCGGTTCAAGTTAAAGAATTTCGGTGGCCTTCGTTTTTCTGTTCAGGCCCCAATTCTTTGGAATTTACCTGTTTCTATTCGCAATGCATCCTGCCTTTCAGGCTTTAGGAAAGCTGTTAGGATATTAGGACTGTGCTCTATAAGAAATTAATAATATAACATAACATAACATAACATTTCCCTCCTGTCTAGCAGCCCCAGTAAAATGAGAGTCCTGCCTTCCTCATCACGCTGAACTTTGGTTACCTGAAAGGGAATCCCTCCCGTTATCCATGTCAGCACCCCTCGAGTAGGTGGAATAGGTTGTGGCATGCACTTTGCCTCCCCAGCTAGCCTTCACCTTCTCGAGTTCTGCCCTATTGAGGTGAGTTTCTTGGAGCAGAGCCACCTGCACCCCCCACCTCATCAGAAACCCCATTACGTCCCTACGTTTGGCTGGTCTCCCCAACCCTCTCACGTTCAACGTGAGGATCGTCAATGTCCCCATGGTTTCTGTTGCGCACCCCCCCTTTTTCGGAACCTCCCAGCGCATGCTGTTGTCCTGTGCGCCACTTGGCTTGGTTTCTAAGCTGGACTCACTCCCCCTCCATGCCCCCCCCCCCCGAACAACCACAAAACCATCAACAAAGAAACTGGTTTACTCACAAACCTCCAGGACAGAATACCTACAATGTGGGCACACCGCATCGACCTGCCTCCCCACCAGGGGGGGCCGAACTCCATGCTTGTGCTGGGGGCGTGTTGCCACGCACAAATCCGCAAAGGTGACAGGTCGATAATGTGGGTCCACAAACCACTACGAGAGGCCCTTCTCTCCCAAATGTTCCCGCCAGCCACCTTTCTAGCAACAGCTCCACGGAGTTGCCTTTTGCGGTTTCAGGGAGGCCCGCTATCCATATATTGTTTCTTCTTGCACAGCCCTCAGCGTCCTCCACCCGAGCAACCAGGACCTTGGTTGTCTGCAGAGGTGTGGCCACTTGCTTCTTGAGGGTCTGTACCTCCCACCTTTGTTGCTATGACTCTCAATTCTGTTGCCTTTTGCCTCTACGTCGACATTTGCATATCTGTTATAAGAAGGTTCAATTCCTACTGTATAGTTCCAATCTTGCATTTCATGACAGTCCAGGAGCTCTGTTCCACCTGCAGGACTTCAGCAATTTTCCCCTCTCGGTTAGTTGTCTGCACATCTTGCTGATGGGGGTGCGGCAAAGCCCTTGGAGGGTGTGGCTGCAGTGGGGCTGTGTATTTGTCCATCTTGGGCTGCCTGCTTTTCCCTCCCATCATGGTCCGCTCGCTCATCTGGAGCGGATCGATCTCTTGCTTGGGTTGCAGTCTCTCCACCAGGGGGTTCCCCCCTTCACCACCTGTCCAGAGGGCAGTAGTGTCAAGTGCCTGATTGGAGCTGTCTTGGCCACACTATAGAAGTGCTTCTCCCTGAAACTCCCATAATCCCTTGTCCTTGAGGCGCCCGCAGATGTCCGTGCAGTGGGCTCCTCCTCGCCTGCCTGTTCGCCCGCCCGTTCACAGCTTGTACCCCAAAATGGGCAATATCAAGTTGCCGGAGGTCTTATTGTCCTCAGTTGCCTGCCTGCGCCACTGGGCTCCTTGCACCGCTCGCTCTGGGGTCTCCAGTCCCTCAGCACTGTGCCCCACCTTGCACAGGGCCCCTGGCCTGCAACTGTATGCTCGCAGGTCGGTCATCCGCAGACTCTGCCACCAGTCTGTCCTCTGGCTGCAGCCTTGCGCCCCTGTTGTGCGGGACAATGCCGCGCAATGGCCGATTAGGGTGTGTACGCCAAGGCCCCCCCCTTCTGGTATCCAGGTGCCCCCAGGCCTCCTCCAACACACCTCCTCAGAGAGGGCCCTTGGTTTCCTGGTGTGCCGTGTGACAGGGCTGTCCCTTCCTGCCTTACCTCCTCCTTGCAACCTCAAAGTGTGCCGGACCTCCACCCAGCCGTGATGCCTGCAGCACCTCTTCTCCCTGGGTAGAGCAACTCTCTCGTGCCGAGTGGGGGTAGCTCTCTCTCCTCTGCAGGTGTCTCCCTCTGGAATGTCCTCCCTGCCCCTCTCAAACTTGAGCTGGACCACCTGAAGTTCCTGAAGCAACTCAAAACTTTCCTCTTCTCTGCTTTCTCTCTCTCCCTCCCCTACTGACCTACTTGTCTGCTGTACCGATTGGTTGCTTAGCTACCCTCCGAGTCTCACTGGGTACCAGGCCCTTTCTTGATCAGCCACCCTTGCACTGTCTCCGGGCCTAACACGCACTTAGGGGCTGTAACCCTACAGTCCCTTGTTCTCCTTGCACTATCCAGAGCCGCGCTGCCCTGACTGCACTTACTCCAAGCATTGCTGCACTGTTTTCCTCTTCTCTCCCCTCCCCTCTCCCTTCCACTCCCTCCCTCCCTTTTCCCTTTCACTTCTCGTTCTCGCACTTGCATGATCTGAATGACACATGGCCTAGCAAGATTGTTTGTCATGCCCTCCCTCTGACTTCCCTCCCTTGTCTTGTCGCGCCTAGAAACACTTGTGTACAGGTGTATTATAAATGACTTATATCATATCACTAAAATCACCAGTAAAAAGTCTAGCTCTCTCAACGTTCTTGCTAGACCAGGAAATGTGGTTCCCTGCATGATTAACATCCACTATGCCAATTCTATCTGGGCATTGTGTTACTGAGCTAGAACCAATGTGGACAGTAAGAGTAGCATGATCACTAAAGCTGTTTGGTGGTGGAATGGATAAGCCTTCAACCTAGTGGATCAGGTCCTGACTTGCAAAGAAATAATCCAAATTGGCCTTCTTATTTTCCCAACGCCCAGGTGTATTGACCAGGTCGGTCTCCAGCAGCAGGAGCATGGAGCATTGCTGGATCCCAACCATTTAGAAAACTAGACCATGCCCATCCCTGCCTATTTACAACATTCTGTACCATAACACTTTTGCTCTTCACACTTTTAGTCTGAGTATTCGTAACAACATGCACAGCAGGCATTTAGATCACCCCATAATAATACAAGATCGCCATTGTTACCCGTAATCCATTCCACCAGTAATTCAGAAAGGGAGTCGAAGATGGCTCCCATGGAAACACCCCCAGAGGATCATAGATCTTAATCACAAGCATACTTTTTCCGCCGTCCGGGCCTACACTTCCACTTTAATTGCCAAGATATTATTTTAGCATTGGGATGTGCTTACCCTGAAGGCAGGGAGAAAATGCCTTATCCCAATCAACAGGCCCCTGTGGGATCTACCATGGATACCCCTCCTTGCAAGAGACTGAAATACACGATACCGATCAATATGTAGTTTAGAAAATAGCCAATTCTCCTGCAGCCACATTTTTTTTATTTCCAAGCAGTAAGTCAAGCAAATTCTTTGAACCAAGAATGTGACTGAAGTCACAGGTATTCCAAAGCAATACCAAGTAGCCTCATGCTCGTTTAGAAGATAAAGCAGCAAGTGACTCAATTAGCCACTTTAGGACGCATCATCAACCGAGGCACCTCTGACAACAGTTTTGCCATTAACACAAGAGGCAATTTGAAGATCTGGGTTTGGAGACATTTTCAGATTAGTAAAAGTCTGGTTTGTCTGTATCCACATCCAACACGTATCCCATCTTCAACAATTTTTCTTGATGGTCACGTATCATAGAGACGGTTTCACAATTCTTACAATGGATAAGAGTTACATAAGGATTAATACAGTCTAACGGCTCGACAAAATAAAAATCGTCAGACTCCAATACTTGTAAAGATGGTATCTGTTGTAATAAATACAGTACATCAGAGCAATGTATTCTTGTTCCTATTGTTTTGGCTTAACCATTTAATTGTACTCATTTTACTATCGGCCTTGCTGTTCACACACCTATTCGCTATTTTGTCCTTTTTCTTAGAGCAGCTAGCGTTAGGGGCCATAATCATGTTTTTTTCATTCACTCGGGAGTAGAGCAATAATAATCAATGCCTCTGTCATTGTTTGCTTCAGAGTCACCTGCTATTTGCAATTGGTTAGGCAGTTCGTCTTCTTGGATAATGTTGGACTCTGACTAGTTGTTATTAAATGGAAACAAATCTAAGTCCCAGCATTCTTAGTCTGCGGTTCTCCCTCTTTCTTTCGTTCTTTGAAGTTCTTTCAGAGGAAAGCAATGATTTGTATCCGGCGACATCATCAGTTAGTGTATTTTCGTTTTACTGTATTACGGTTGGCAAGGTGTCACTGAGCCATCCTTCTCTGTTTGCATGTCAAATAGATTACAGAGGAGACAAATAATACCGAGCCATTATCTTCAACCAAAGTCAAGATAGACAAGATTGTCATTACAATTATTAGCCACCGTAACCCCAGCACTTGCAGGAGGTGGGTTAGAAATGTTTGACCTCATGTTTTTCACTGATTCTTAATGACCATTAGCACTTTGAGGTGACAGTATGACCATTAGCCCTTCAAGGGGACAGCACCTGCTTAGGTCATACCACTTTTGATACTTTCATGGATTTTCCCACACAGTTTTAATAAAATCTTCATAGCAAATTAAATTGTTACCATGAAAGATGGAATCTCGAAAAAGAGCTCAGCACTTGCATGCACATTTTCAGACCCGTCCATCGAGGCAGTCTGAGGGAAAAAGATCAGGGGAAACTGACAGTATATTATTATGGGCATGCAATGATTCCGATTCCTCTGCATCCAGAGTGACTGCAATGTTGGTATCGGCCATACTTGATGGAATAGGCAGATAAGCTGCTGCTGCTATTCTCTTGTTGCAGAGAATAACATAAGTCTCATAAAGAATTGTCGATGTCCACTAGATTTGAAGATTCATGATCCTCCCGCACTGCAAGTGGGGAAGCTCTCTCTACAGGATGAGCAGTCATTTCTCGCTCTCACGTTGACAACCTGCGCCACAGGGTCTGCATGAAAAAAGCAGTGATTTTCTCCTTGGGATTAGGCCTTTCAGATGTTCCAAGTATATTAGCAGTCTGCATATCCTGGGCCACAAGGGCATTGTTTATGGGGATTAATTGATTGTTCGATTCTTTAGCGGTTGTAACAATTATATTTCGCCCTTGCCTTAGTGGGCGTAATGTGTTCATAGCAATTACTGGAGAGTGTTTAAGGATGAGAAGGGAAAAGATATAGTAACTTTAAATCCTAACTCTGATTCACTGAGCCGAAGACTGCTTGACTGTACACTTTCTGCCACTTCCTCGACGCCAATGCTTGCTCAAATAGTAATGGATGAAGTTGGGGCGGTTTGCCAAATTCAAGTGCTCAGGTGATTAACTATTCGTCCCAAAGCTACTAGTACCTACCCTTTGCAGGCACCAGTAATTTGTTATGTTATCTTGACCACCGCTACGACTGGATAAGCGATGTACAACAACTAACACAGAATGAATGGTAGCTCACCTCAAAGGGTTCCCATATAGGTAAACCCTGCAGTCACTAAGCACTCTGTTGTAGGGAGCATGAGAGTGGAATAAAATGGTGCTGGAGTGATCTGTGTATCTTGTAAAGGAGGTGTCCACATCAGTACACACCTAGGCCGTGTGGAATGGGTTTATAGACCTGTGTATTTTATCACACACAAACCTAGCCACTGCTATCATCAACCTTACAGTCCACTTGCAGCCTTGTTATTGCAGCTGACCAGCCTAGAGAACTCGGACTCCCCTAAAGGAGGACCTCCAAAAGTAACTGGTTGTAAAGCATGGCTGGATACGGTCTGGTAGGGTGCTTTTCACAGCACTCTCGGTTCCCAAACTCGGGTCGGCGTCGCAGCTGGAGGAACAAGGAAAGGACCTTGCCACGTCCTCCATGCTCACACACACACTCGTCAAGCCACACCAATGATGAATGCTGGCCACTTCCGATGCAGAAATAAGTGTAATAAACAGGAAAGATATAACAAGCAAGATATGACATAGTGGGTATTGTTTCTTTAAGTGTGTGTTAAATGTACATTTCCTGATTGACCCAGAGGTAGTGTAGAGGTAGGAGTCTAAGCAAAGAGTTCACAGATGATTGTTCAAAGCTTTGTTAGCTGTGCGATTTGTGATTGGCTTGCAGTGTGCTCAAACAATCCTATGTAGTGTGGAAACCTAATCTAATAGCACATGCGTAAAATTCCTAGTTCGACTTCCAGCATGAAGCTGTAGGATTTGCCAAAGCTAATCCTTATTTTGTCTAGGGCTGTTGAGTTAATAGGTGGCTGTTTTGGAAGGCTAAGGTGGAGGCTCAGATGACAGCAGATTAGTGTAGGAGTCCTGGACATACGAGTGCCAAACCTGCTTGGCCACGATCCGCTGCAGGTAGATTGCCCGTTTAGGACGTGAGATCCACGGTTCTGTGTGCAAGAATACATGTTAAAATAATTTTGGATTGGTGGTCTGTTGCAACACCCACCCATTCTTTAAAACATTGTTATTTGGGCATTATGCGGGCGGGGGGTCCTGTGCCGGTTAGCCGCTGCTGCAACTGGTAACTGGAGAGACAATCTCTTGGGTTTGCTGATCTCAAGACCCACCATCGCGGAGACCCAGACTTTGTAGCAGCGTTTCTTTAATGATCACGGACATGGGAAGGACGTTCTTACAAGAACCTGCACCTTGAGTAATGTTTAGGTGGACCTTCGGGGCCCTTGCACTTCTTTGATGGGGAGACATAGAGCAGTGGATATGGGCAAGGAAATGTGCACAAGATCAGAAAGTGATTATTTATCAAACCACATGCACTCAGGAACCACGAAACATGCAGGCTAACCCCAGGATGTGCAAGTGGAACATGATGCAAATATATGAAAGGGATGCTGGGTAAGCACTTAGAAGCTCCTTATGATTATAAAGGAAGTTGAAAAACTCATCACACACAATTGCTGTGGCAGGTGCTGTCAGCGCTAAACCCACATTCAGAAAAGCAACAACAGGATCTGGGAGCGAAAACCCTTGATAGTATTGTATAAGGTAATTTAAAGACAATACTCATGAGGACGAGAAACCCCACCTGGAATGTCAGCAAAGCCTACGTAGCCTGCTGATCAAACAGGGATCCAGAAAGGCTAGAACAGCAATGGGGGGGGTAGCTTAATCACAAGACTTCTGTAAGCCCTATTCCTACCTGCCCCTTGTCAGAATAGTGAGGAAAACATAGGCATTTATACAGGAACTGGCCATAACAGCATACCACACCTAACAATCAATAGGGAACAAAGAGAGAAGTTCAAGGGAAAACCAGGAAGTTACTCCAAGATAAAGTAAAGGAATAGGAGCAAGGAAAACAAGATGACATGTGCAAAACTCCTCCCTCCCCATAAAGGGTACAAAATAGGAAATCTCTCTGAGGAGTGTCTAACAGATCAAGGTTACACTGCAGAACAGGAACATCTGAAGGAAAAAAAGAGCACAGGCAAATTGAGCTGCAAAGGAAATTGAAAGCACTGGAAAGTGCTAACTCCAAAACCCAGGAAGACCGAAAGGGAATCGAGGAAGCAGAAAATACTAATAAGACATTAAATTCGAAATCCGGGGGTTACAGAAATGACAAACTAGGAACTAAACACTTAGCATGAGACACAAGAAGATGGGACCGGTCACAAACAGGAACACTGCACCAGTGACCAGCACTAAACTGAAGCAAACTGTGGCTTTTGAAAGCTGGCTAACAAGCACACGCCTCCGATGTGCTGCTGCTAGCACCTGCCAGCCACAGCTGCTCCTTATTCTCCACGCAAAACTTGTTCTTCAAGGGTGAAAATGAAGCAGTGGGCCAGGCATTCTGGGAAGCATAGTCTTTTGATTAAAGCAGTATCCCAGCAGCCAAAAACATGGAAGCATCTGGGAAGGAAATTAAATGGAAACAATGGATTTAGAGCTCCCAAATCACCAAAGCAATGTCTAGTAAGGTGTGGGAGGATAGTCCGATAGGGAATAAAACTCAATTCAGGCCCCCATATGGCGGGAACGAGAGTGAAGGGAGCAAATTGTGACAGCTTCTCCAAATTCATGTGACACGCCCTCAAGATGGCTACTGCAGACCACTAAATATGCTGCGCGTGAGTTATGGAGACCTGAGGAGACTGAAGTACGGTAACAATATTCAGATCTCTGATTCCAATGCCCTCCTTTTTTTCATACCTCGAACGGGAAGTGAGGAGCTGGCCTAAGGATCTGCTGCAGTAGTGTTGAGAGGCCGGGAGACAGGCCATAACCACTGTGGGATTCAAACCAATCATTCCTTACAGTGGGAGGCCTGGAGAGGCGGGCAGAGATTTTGTCATTTCTGGAGGGACAGGGTCATCTTTACAAAGGAGATAATACATGGCAGCTGAAACACCTTAACATTGTTGCTTAAACTACTTAATATGCTTGTATTCAGAAATGGATGAGATCAATTTAGTTGTACCGGATGCGTCGCCACTCAAGTCTCTAAAATCTGCATACATTGCCAGCTGCAGACTGGTCTCTATATATCTCTGGTGGTGGGCATTGGGCTCTTGGGATAGGCTGTTTGCCCAGGGATGTTCCTCTGTTGTCTGAATTGTAGCCTGCACAGCACCAGACCCCAAAGAGATATGCCCAGTTACTAGAAAAGGAAGGAGGACATAATTGACCAGCTACCCTTGGGATCAAGGAACACCTCTTTATCTGATATGGCAAACCAGGCCTCTGCTGCAGGTCACCTGAGAAATGAAGACTGGCAGGCATGTCTCTAACAAATTCCAGTAGTAATGGTCTTAATCGCTCCAGAGCCAATTGAAACAACTATGAGAAGAAGTTCACAAAATGTTAGCTGATAGTCTTGCGACGATTCAAAGTATTGGCACGAGAGTCAGTATAAATGAATCTCAATTACACACACTGGGGGAGTGACCAGGAGCAATGGACCAGAAAGTAGGAAACTTAGAATGATGAACCCTGGACCTGAAGTTGAAATGCAAAGGCTTTGAAAACCAATTAAAGGTTGGATAATGTAAGGGTGAGGCACTTGAAATGATCACTGGATGGCACACACATGGTTACCACTATGCAAGAGCTATATAGACAAGCACTAGGCACTTCCCAAGGAGAACGGGTGGAGAGTCAGAGAGCACATTGAGTGAGGAGATTACCGACCAGTGGTAATGATAAACCTCACCACATTAAGCTTTTGTCCTTTCAAAGGAAAGAAATCATTTGTGTTTAAGCTATGCAGCAGTCCACCATATGTTTCAAAGGCTCTGAGGTCCAACTGTAACAAGAATTGACTCAATCTACATCGTCTAATAGGAAAGAGTTATGAGCATCAAGCTGTGCAAAGGATTATTGAAATATCGATGGCCATTTCCATTTGGTCTCCAGTTCAAGTTAAACAACCCAACTCCACACAATCCCAGCAATTAAAGATGGGAATTATATTTCATCTGGATCTGTAGAACCCCTAGCGAACACCCAAACCCCTCAAGAAACACATTCGGACAAGGGAGGATAGCTCAGGAGCAACATTTGTCCCGGGAGGATAGCTCAGAGGCAACGTGCTCGCCTTAGAAGCAAGATGACACGGAGCAACACAGGTTCGATCCCCGGGTCCGTGCTTAGAAACCTCTGGGTATTAAGCGCATTATAAATAACCTATCATATCATTTCAAAACTTGGGAATGCTGACAGGGGCACAAGAAAGGCAGAGAGAGAGCTCATGCAAAGTAGGTACATTCATCTCCAAACACTGTCCTCTTCACATTGATCATTATATCTAGAGTGAGTTGTAGTTTGATCTAAGGAACTCTTAATGCAAAGATAAAGTCTCTCTGTAGATCCTGGGAAGGGGATGTCACTAAACTGTTACGGACAGATAATATGGGAAATATTACTCAGTTTAACAAGTACTTGCTTTTGTAATTCTTGTTAATTTTTCACTACGTTAAGTTGCTGCGCATTGTTGGGGCTCCACTTGGATGGGTCAATATAGCCTTGTGTGTGGGGTATGTGGTGGGTCAGAAGAAGGAAACGACATGCTGAGGTCATTTTCACCATATGTTTATTAAAGAATAAAAATAAGGTCTATCTTTTCCTACCAGGGTGTTCCCTACCTACTTTCCTAAGGTGCTTGTCAGTCATTAAATGTCTGAATGAATCAGTCCGGTGTCCAAAACTTATCTAACTGACCCTACCACTATTATAATCACCTAAGGCCAGGAGAATGACTGCCTCCTCTTGGTAGTTGTGCTGTTGCACTGGTGTTCTTCTATTTCAGAGTTCTGCTCAATATACAATCCTTAAATAGTCTCTAGTTATTCTTTGTCTTAACCTCTGTAATTCCCTTAGGGGATTGACAGTCTTCCTCTCCGCTTTTGTTTCTTGGGGTTTTCTTGCTCTTGTGAGACTCCTCTCTTCCTTAGAGAACTAAGTTTTCTTGTATAGTGTCTCTTTCTCTGGACCATTCATAGTCTAAATCGTTTTATTTCAACTGTTCCTGTGGTACTCTTCCTTGCATAAAGTTTATCCCTGGGACCCTTCTGGCCTTTTACTGCACAATTGTCTCTCTCTCTTATGTTTGACTCCTTGATTCTTGTTTGTGGGAGGATTCTCCCCTTTTCCCACGATAGTAATAGTCAAATTCTACTTTCATCTGTGTCCCCCTGCACTTCCTGTTATTGCTTTAAGACATTTCATTATCAGTACTGGGACTAGTTTCTCTGAGTCTGTAACGGGTCCCCTTTGGCCTCCCGGTATTCCCTTTCTCCCTCTAAACATCTGTGTTGTAGGGGAATGTCTACGGTGCCTGTGGATATTGGAAACCTCTTCTTCCTTCGGTTTGTTTCTTGCTTTGTGTTCCACACCGTCTGCTTCGTAAGCATTCCCAACTCCTCCTCAGCTTCTCCGTACTGCCACAGGTATCCGATTCAGGAGTTACTTTCTCCCTGAGGCGGTGTCCACGTAGCTGAGAGGGTACCCCACCCACCACAAGGTCTATGTGGTCACACCAACACTGCGCTCTGCGTTCCAGCCTTCCAAGCTTTCTATTCCTCGCACATGCTGGGCTTACAGCATTCCTTGCTCCAGCTCTGAGCCGTCCTGAATTTCGCGGGTTCCCCAGTCTACATCAACTTTGCCTCCTTGCAGTGATTTATGCACAGGTGGGCTTCCCCAGTCTCTTTCTGCCTTCTGCTCTTGTTCTCCTAGTCTTTGGCATGTCATCCCTTTTCATCCAACTCGGCTCAGACCATTGGAGATTTTGATTTAAAGACACAGTTCCACCTTCTCTTTGAGAACAGCATATGTTTGCTTTATCTTCACTCCATTTATGGAACTTTTGATGTTTTGGTGTATTGGACAGTTGCATATAGGCCAACACATGGAGGGCATCAGGGAGTTCCTCATGGGAACAGGAATCCTTGTCCCATAAGAGGGGGTCTATCCCGGTGAGGTCCCTCTTGCCTTGACCTGTAGGGAGGGTGTTGCTGAGCGGGCTCACCTCCCTAGCCTCAAAGGGAGGGGCTCCCCCTTGGAGAGAAGGGAAGAATTCCCTTGATTCATCACAGTTAACAGTTTTCTGCCAGCAGTCTATTTTCTATGCACATGCAAATTGTGTCAACACTCTTACCCATGGTGTTTCTTCTGAATTCTTTTTGTTTGTTAGGGTTTGTGTATGGGGAGGCAGAGGGAGCAAGAGGAGATTTTGGTTCTGGGCAAGGTGTTTGTAATACATATTTTGGGTTGATGATTTTATTTGTGTGAATTCCTTTCGCATTACACTGGGATAATCGCTTTTCAGAATGGTCTGCATGTGGGAATGTGGATCACAGGATATTTCATGACCAGGCTTTTTGGATGGAACAGAGGACCTGGTCCACCTTAACTACGCTAGCTCATATCTGGAATTTCTGGTATAGTTAATATGTTATCTGTATATTTGAGGGGTTTAAATTCCCCAAGTAAGAGTCACAAGATGGAGCACTGTGTTGCAGTAGACACACCTGCAGAAACTTGATCACTTTATATTTATTCTTAGAGACTCCCCCTGCCCCCTCCAGGTTTTCCATAAAATAATAAGGTCACAAATGTAGTACTGGCTTTTCATTAAAACTCACCATTCAATATGTCATATAAATAACTTGATGAGGGTTGCTTATTTTTGATTAGGGGCAGGTGGAAAGGAAATAGGTTTACAAGTGTTGCACTGTATGCACCTTATTCACATCAGAATAGCTTTTTGTTGCAGATGGATGACCTGACACAATTTGAAGTGGGAGAAATACTACTTCGAATGGATAGTGTCCTCCCACGTATTCCTTATCTTTGATATATTAATTTCCAGCTTGCTGGCCTCAGAGGTTTTTTTTCAGTACTATTTATACCTGTGATGCGTCGATGTCCCTCGGAGGCCTCAGTATGGGCATCGACGCATCACAGGTATAAATAGTCGCGCGCAGCGTCCATTGTTCAGTTCCGTTTGTCCACGCTTCGTAAGCCTCTGAGACATAACGCTCGGTTCCTCAGTAAATCAACCTTCGAAATTCCGTGAAGAAAAAACATTGAATCTTCAATCCACAATGGCATCTTCGTCAGCTCCATCGACGCCCGATCCGGCTTTAAAAAATGCCGGGATTGTGGGAAAACGATGTCTTTGACTGATCCCCACAGGGTCTGTTCAGAGTGTGAAGAATGTCTTTCTATGATGGCGAAAGCCTTGAGGGAACATAGGGGGAAGCTAGAGAAAGATAAAACCGCAAAATATGTTACCCCTTCTAAATTGACCTCTGACGAGTCGAGACCATCGTCTCCTCATCGAAAAAGAAAGCATTCCCGTTTGAGGTCTCGGAGTGGATCACACCACTCATCCACTTTGAGACACAATAAGAAGAGGTGCCATAGATCGCCCTCATCTTCGTCCTCCAGTTCCCCAGAAAAAAGTTGCTTTCCTCAGTAAGTACAGCTCGCCTGCCCAGTGGGAGGATTTTCGTTTGAAATGTTAAGGGTCTTCGAGAATGCGGCTTTGCCCCCCTCGGAGATACCTAGAGGCGATACCCCGGGTAAAAAACCTGATAAACATAAAAGCTGTGAGTCGTCAACCCTGGCAAAACATACTCCTTGAGAGCATCATGAACCCTCAAGTAGAGAAAAAACCTCTTTGACGCATAAGACGTCGACCTTAACTTTGAAGTCCAAAACTGTGTCATCGACGACTTCGTCGAAGGAGAAATTATTGACGCCTCGTGCCCCTTTGACGCCGTCCACACTCGAGGTATCGGAGTCCCCTTCGAGAATGTTGAGACCGGTGTCGACCCCATCAGCGACATCAAAGAAAATCCCAAATCCCTCGACAACATCGAGGCCAATCTCGAGTACATTGACGCCTTTCACGATTACATCGAGACCTATGACGTCTACCATGCCGATTTCGAGTCTTTCTCGACCAGTGATGACTAATATAGCCCCCTCATCACTTGAGATGTACTTCACACCTCTTCCACGCTCTGATTATTTCAGGGCTTTATCTTCCATATATGAAGAAGGGGAAGACTCAGATTCAGAAAGGCCAGTTGGTCTACAACCTACAAGACCTTCTCTACCAGAATAATTTATACCGGAAGAGGTCAGGCTAAAGGATCAGCAAGAGTTGTTACAGGAGGCCAGTGGTATTGATACCTCTCCAGAGGTAGACTTTAGTAAACCGGAGCCTGGTGACCATGCAGAAGGAAATTATAGGTTACTTATGAACAGGGTAATGGAGTACATGGGGTGGGCGAGACCCACACCCACTTTTGACCAAGATGACCTAACAGACATTTTAGATAAGGGACCTCAAGAAGACCCTATAGTTCCCTTACATACAGCCTTGCAAAAAAAAGTAACCACAAATTGGGAGACTACAGAAGTAATTCCTGCAGTCAGTAAAAAACTCTCTGCAAAATATAGGACATTGTCTTCAGGTCCTCCTTATTTATCTAAACACCCAACTCCAGAGAGTCTAGTAGTCCAAGCTGCAACTTCGTAAGGCAGACAATCAGCCTACCCCACAATACCGCAGGATTGCGACAACAAGAAATTTGACGCCATGGCCAAGAAGGTCTTCTCGGCATGCAGCATGGCTCTTAATGATGCTAACGCCACTTGCACGCTGGCAAGATTCAATCACACCCTTTGGGAGTGTGCTTCAATGGTGACTGACCACCTCCCCGAAGGAGAGGAGAGAGACAGTTTCTTGAACATTATCAAGGACGGGAGGGATGCGATGTGCGAGTCCCTCCAAACTGGCCTCAACTCTGTTGGCAGCATCAGCAGAGCCATGGTCTCTAGTACCACAATCCGCAGATTTGCGTGGTTGCGGAAATCTGTCTTTGCTCCTGATGTGCAATCCAGACTTCTGAATATGCCCTTTGACGGCACCTATCTATTTGGTAAAAAAGCTGATGACAGTTTGGAGAAGTTGCAAACTTCCAAAGCGGCGGCCAAATCCCATGAAGCTGCAATTCGACAAACTCCAAACCGTCCCACAGGTACGCCCTGGAGGGTTAGGTCCTTTCACTGCGGAAAAGGCAGAGGACAGCCAGAGACGATTCACCCGTGTTGGACGGGGCAAAGGTACCAAGTCCACAGATGCTGCCTTGCCTTCAGCATCTAAGTCAGCCGTTCAAAAAACACTCTTGAGTTCTTACTACACAAGACACCAGTAGGAGGCAGGTTAACTTAGCATCTGACAGAATGGCAGGCTATTACTTCAGATGCTTGGGCATTGGAAACAGTTGCCTAAGGTTACTGTCTGTCTTTTCGACACACTCCTCAGAGTCATCCACCGGGGAAAAACTCTTTGATGTTTCCAGACCCGCTCCTTATGCAGGAGATTTTGGACCTGCTAGAGAAAGATGCTTTAGAACCGGTACCTGTAGCGGAGAGGAACAAGGGTTGGTACTCCCCATATTTCCTAATTCTGAAAAAGGACGGAGGAATGAGACCCATCTTGGACTTACGAGAATTGAACAAATTCCTCAGGAAAGACAAGTTCAAGATGGTAACCCTTTCTCAGATCCTTCAGGCACTCCAACTTCAGGATTGGTTGGTATCTCTGGACCTTCAGGATGCTTACTTTCATGTGCCAATCCATCTGAAGCGCAGAAAGTACCTGAGGTTCGCCATTGTTAGCTCTCACTATCAATTTCGGGTTCTGCCATTTGGGCTGACCTCCGCCCGAGGGTTTTCACCAAGCTAATGGCGGTTGTGGCACCAAGTCTCAGGAGGGGAGGGATTCATATCTACCCCTACCTGGACGACTGGTTGATCAGAGCAGTGTCCCCGGAACAAGCTCGAGATCATCTGGATTATGATTGCCACTCCCTCCACAAGCTGGGCTTCTCCCTCAACTTCAAGAAGTCCAATATGATATCATCACAGAAACTCCAGTTTATTGGAGCAGTCCTGAACACATCCCTGGGAAAAGCCTCGCCACTAGAGGTGAGGGCTCAAGATATTCTACAGATGGTGGCCAGATTTCAAAATGCCCAGCATCTGCCGGCCTTCGACTTTTTAAGGTTGCTCGGCCTCATGGCATCCTGCATTTTTCTAGTGCCAGAGGCTCGCCTGAGAATGAGGCCTCTCCAGTGGGCTCCCAGGACCCAATGGTCGCAATTTTCTGGAAAAATGTTAGATCTCCTACAAATTCCAAACAGAGTCGCACGGGACCTTCAGTGGTGGGCCTGTCAGGAGAACATCTTGAAAGGAGAATAGTTTTGGCAACCATGGCCGTAGATAACAGTAGTGACGGACTCCTCACTCACAGGGTGGGGAGCCCATGCCAACGATTTGACCATCAGCGGTCGTTGGTCTCCATCGGAGTCCAAACTACACATCAACCTATTAGAGCTGAGAGCAATCAGGCTAGCACTGAAAGCTTTCCTGCCATCAGTACAAGGAAAAATAATTCTGATAATGACTGACAACACAGTGGCCATGCACTACCTCAACAACAGAGGAGGTGTAAGGTCACGTAATAAGGAGGTTGAGAAGATTCCGGAAAACCATAATCCTTATTGCCCCAGACTGGGCCAGGAGGACATGGTACCCAGATCTTCTGGACACGTCCATCTGTCCCCTGATTCGTCTTCCACAAAGAGAGGATCTTCTCTCACAAGAGGAGGGTCGGGTTCTCCATCCAGATATCACAACTCTCAACCTTCACGTATGGTTTCTGAAAGGCTGAGATACAAAGATTTGGACCTCCCGAATGATGTAATGGAGGTGTTGCTTTCGGCCAGAAGGCCAGCAACCAAATCAATATACCGCTGCCGTTGGAACAAATTCTGCAGCTGGTGTAGAGATAAGAATATTGACCTTTTATCATGCAAACCATCTCAAGATGGATAATTTTAACTTTCCTAGCATGCTATAAATTGGCAGGAAAAGACCCCCCTCAACATCTGAGGGCTCATTCAACCAGCAACCAGGGGTATCGCAGATTCGTCAGTGGGGAGTTCCAATAAAAGACATCTGTGCAGCTGCCACATGGTCGTCTGCACATACCTTTACCAGATTCTGTAGTCTAGACTCCTCCTCTAGCCAAGAAACTAAATTTGGAAAAGCTGTATTGCACTCTGTCCACACTTAAACCATATAATTTTTACTCCCGCCTCCTGTAGACAGTTATGCTTTGGGAGTCTATCAAAGATAAGGAATACGTGGGAGGACACTATCCATTCGAATAACAAGTTACTTACCAACTGTAATGTTCTTTCGACTGGATGTTCCTCCCACGTATTCCTCATCACCTCTCCCATCCTTCACAGTAAAACTTCCCTTGTAGTTGCAGCCTACGCTCCCTCAAGGGTACTAACCCTCTCATCCTGGACAAACACAGCACTTCAAAACGGAAGTGAGCAACGGACACTGCGTGCGACTATTTATACCTTTGATGACGTCGTCGACCATACAGAGACCTCTGAGGGACATCGACTTGAGGGACATCGACGCGCAGCGCCCTCTACTGAAAACAATATTTTGAGGCCAGCAAGCTGGAAATGAATATATCAAAGATAAGGAATAGGTGGGAGGAACATCCAGTCGAAAGAACGTTACAGTTGGTAAGTAACTTGTTCTTCTATGGGTTTGAGTTTGATGTGGCCTTCCCAAATGAATACATCTTTTCAGGGTGCAAGATAGTCCAGAGTGACTTGCAAGTCACTCAGACAATGTTGCACAATTGGGCCTCCTCATTAATATATGGAGGGAGTCTCATGAACAAAACAAAACTGGTTACAGTATTTATCAGTGTGCCCCTCACATATTCACAAGTAGATAATATATTTATTAGCGATTCAATGAGGGGGCTGGTATAGGAAGCGACTATTGAATCTATCTTGCACTCAGATCATCCCAAAGTAAGTGTAACATTTATTCTAAACCCCGCTCAGTGATCAGAACTGAGTTGGAGGTATATTGAAGACTTATGGAAAGAACCAACTCTTGTTGCAGAATTGCAGAAGATGAGGAAAAGTTTTTTTTTTAGACCAACCGCAATGAGAGCAGTGGGATACTTTTAATTCAGTAAGTTACCTCAAATCATGCAGGAGGGATGGAGGGTGAATATATTAGTGGAGAATTGCATACTAGAAGAAATAAAAGAACTCAAGTCTCCACATAAGGCTATTCCATGATAAACTCTTTGAAGACTTTGTGCAGCGCAGGGCCAACTAACACTGTTGAAAAACAAATGCCGAAAGAACACTATTACATCTGAGGCAAAATGTATATTTGAAATCGACAAAAGCAAGTGCAGTCTTGAATGCAAAGCTAAAATGGAATCAACCTAATCAATATATAAGAGCAATCTTAAAAACTGCCAGCACAAATTTGGCTTTTATGAAGCAGTAAGACCAAAACACAAGGGGTTTATGTCACACAGAACAACAAGAGTAATAGTGAATAAATAGCAGACTTATACTGGTGAATTCGGAGGTGGTGGACCAGGTCAAGGAAACATAGAAACCAATATATATTCAAATTGTATTAATATGTTAAACATGGTATAATAAATAACCAAATGTTCATTCCATAATTCATCCAAACATAAGGTATTGTATAAAAACATTCCGATTTTGCATTACACCGGCCAAGGACATCATTGTAAACAAGAAAGAAACCAATATATATTCTCTCTGCATTTTTGATGTACAAACACACTAATCGATGTATACCACTATGTTGTATAGGGTGAAAAAAAGAGCGATCGCCATGTGATCAATAGTTCACATAGGGTTTAAGTATAGTCCTCCACGGTATCAAAGTGCTATGTGTCAACTACAGATTTCAGGGAAAAAAGGCTATTTAACATGCCACCCAAATATCCTATTGTAGGTAGTTTCAACGATTGGTTAAATCTAGTAACAAAGGACTGATAGTCGTCTTCCTTAGGACAAAGCACTGCAAATCATTTATAAAACAGCAACACATTCAAATCGATATTAGCAGCTACTAGGAGGTCCCGACTTATTCTTGTACGGCGGTATTCCTCTCACAGTATTCAATGAAATAGGAACATACGTTCTAAAAAAGGAAAATTTAAAAACAAATTAACAAACTAAAACACTTGACCGGGCCAACTACCCAAATCCACCAGTCTGTAGTTCAATCGTATCAATTTAGGAAAACAATAAGTACCCTTATTTCTACTAAATGAGAGCTTGCAAACCATTGCTTCAAAAACCCAAGCTCAATCCAAAATCAGATGCAATGTTGCTTATCTGTGGAGACAAAAAAACAAAATAAAGAACTGGGATGAGAATGATCCCTAATTCAAAAGTAGTGGAAATCCGAGCTGACAACCCTTCAAGCATCAAGCTGAAAGGCAAATATTTACTCACCTCCCTGCACCAGTCAACGAGGTAAGGAAACATCTAATTCCAAGAAAAAATAGTTGTAGTCCAAACGATTGCATGTGGCATCCATATGTTGTAATTTGGGATGCAGTCTCAAAAAGAAATTTAATATGGGACCTAGAAAAGAAATATAAAAAACCTAAGATAGTGCTGGTAATAGCTTCTCCAGTGTTCTATACTTCAAAAGCAGTGAAAAGTTACAACACCTTTCATATCTCGATGACATATGGGGATATTGAATCCACATATGTCTTTAGCCAATGTAGATGACAAACAGATTAGCAAAGGGCAGATTGACAGTACTCAATAATAACTATAACAACTCCTGTCACACAGCAAAATCAGCAGCACACCTGTGTCGTAATATCATTTAGACAATCTACTTCAAAGAACTCATGAAACTGAATGGCGTGAAAATTGAGAACGCCGTGGCTGCAGGCTCACTGCATTACGCCTATGGCAACGACTGACTGCAAAAGCCGAATCGAAATTGACATATACACTCACCCGTCCCGTTCCAGGATACATCAAGCCTGCGAGCTGGCGTTCCACGCCTCCATGTTACTGACGCTTGCCGACGAGAATGAAGGAAGAGAAAATACCGATCCCCTTCCTTTTGCTGCGCTGGTCATGAAGATGGAAAGAGGACTGTTCCAAGTACTATATATCTTGGCATTTGTCAAGGTTATTCACTACAGGTCCCAGTCTAAACTACGACGCTCATTAAAGATACGAAGGCAGATGGCCAATGGTGTATGATTAATAATAGACCAAAAGCTACGGTAGCTCAAACTAAGCTGTACCCGTACTCCATGTTGCTGACCCTTGCTGATGAGAATAGAGGGAGAGGAAATACTGATCCCCTTCCTGTACTTCGCTGGTCATAAAGATAGAAAGAGGACTGTACCAAGTGCTGTAAATCTGGACATATCTCAAGTATATTAAATACAGGTCCCAGCATGCATTTGGGAAAAGTCCAATAGCTACGATGCTCATTAAAGATACAAAGGCAGATGGCCCATGGTGTATGATTAATAATGCACCAAAAGCTACGGTAGCTCAATCAAAGCCTTACCCAATCAAATAAGTGAGACTGGACATTGACCAATAATGTGTCACTATGTTCATGATGCTAAAATCGCATGTGCATCACGATGCAAAAAACTGTACCTATGGCAAGCCGTTCAGAAGGGTGTCATAGGGAAGAAAAATGGCACAAAGGCTCTCAGTGTGTATATCGTAGGGCTTTATCATGGGTACATTCTCCCCCTACCAGACAAGTAGAGTCACATGAAACAGGCAAGATGAAAAATCAAAAACCTGCCAAATTTAGAGAAACTAATTAGCCACATTAAAGCCTCTCTTCCTGCTGGTTCAGCTCTGTTTAATATCTTTGAGTGTGGTACATCCACCATTGTTCCCTTTGGGCCAGTCTGGTGGCTGTGGCATTCGAGTCATTTCCTCTTATATGTTCCAACGCCCACCATTTGAGATCTTCACAGCCATGAATATATTCGACAAAGTGGGCTACTAAAGGAGATGTCATGTTTTTAGTGTGGATCTTAGATTTATGTTCCGTAATTCTGAGCTTAACGGGTCTTGAAGTTTTCCCAATATATGATTTGGGACAGGGAAAACTGATAGCATTGATGACATTTTTAGTATTGCACGTGGTGTGATCTTTAAGATACCATGTTTTCTGATTAATGATAACTGAATTGCATGCTGTGGTCGATTTACATTGGCAGCAGTAGCCACAAGGAAAATGTCCACTAATGGGTTTCTGTCACACTCACCTGTGTGTAGGAGCGATGGACGAGCCTCCCTTGACCCAGAGTTCTCACTTCCCCTGTTTCACCCGGAGGGATACCTGTCAAATACAAGGTGTACACTTAGACCTGAATTCACCTGATTCCCTTGGGCCCTTCCCTTCTCTTAACTGTGTGCTGTGATGTCCCCTAAGGGCTTACTTTTATCTTTAGTAGGGTGTGCACTCCATCCTGCATTCGCAGGGGCGCGATTCACTCATGTGATTGATGGCAATTTCTGTAGGCTGAGTTCAGATGCCACACGCTGTTTTATGCCTTCACAGCGAGGCCGAGTGTTCAAGGCGCCAGTTTCTTCACTGGCCAGAAAGTCCTTCCCACAAGTGAACGTTGCGCAGAGAATGTTGAGTGTCCAAAATTGTCCGTAATGTCTTTGTTTGCCAGTGTCTTTGTGGGTGAGTAGCGCTGCGTGCAGAAGCTAGCTCCTGGTTGGTATGCGCAGCGCCTTCAATTTGAGCGCGCCTGGTAATGTCTCTCCCTTTCCCTTGCAGGAGAAATTATGTGATAGTAGCGCCTCGAGTCCGGGTTCAGCGCTACTGGAGACTTGGTGGTTTGGTAAGTATGCACAGAGGCTTTGGTAAGTATGCACCGCGTTGAGAGAAAGAACAGCAAAATAAGTGTCCGCGTTATTGGGGCGAGCGCAATGAATAATGTCTCTTCTTTCTTTTGCAGGGGTTTGTGCGCTCGCACAACTGACCTGAATTCCGGCGTCGCGGGAAGATTCGGTGAGTATGCGCAGCGTTACTGATGTGTGCGTGTTAACCCAGTTCTTCTTTGTTCTTACAGGTGCCGGTGTAGAAGTCCCCTCTTGACTGGAGATTGCTGCAGTGTGGAGTAAAAATGTAGGTTCCTCTGGAGCAGGTAAGCAGAAGCAGGATGATCCGGAACAGGAAAGCAGAAGCATGATGATCCGGAGCAGGTAAGCAGAAGTAGGATGATCCAGAGCAGGTAAGCAGAGCTGGCTGATCCAAAGCATGGCAAGTGTGTTGCTGATACAGCTCACAGTAAGCAACACGAAGCGCTGGAAGAATCTTGGGTGTGGCTTATATAGCCAACCACACCCAAACACTAGAGAGCTCATGAATTGTCATGCACTTCCTGTTTGGCAACAGGAAGTGGTAACCAGGAAGTTACTACAAACACTAGGAAGGAATTAAAGGAGAGATCTGCTATGGGTTCTTTGTGCGCCTATGCCAGGCCTGCCAAGCCTCCACCCAGCTTGCCCCAACTACCTGTCTGATACCCATGACAGTTTCAACCACCAAAGAGCTGGAATGGTCTTCTGGCTTCTTCCCACTTTTGCTCTCTCAGCTTGAGAGAGCTAGTTCTTTCAATTCTTGCCTTTTTTGAATGCATAAATCGGACGTTCAAGGGCAGGATTGTTTAGCTGTAACAAATGCCAATGTTTAGAGATGGTCTTTTTTGATGGCATTGTGTGTTTTAAAAGTCATGGTACAAACTAGTCGTGCATTGGTGACATTCTCTTTCATATTTTTAGCTAGCAATATCTCCTTGTGATGGTTCTTGGCCCTTTTCTGAGATCATCTAAGCAGGTAAAATGGATACCCTCTTCATGATCATCTATGTTGTATGATGTCTGCTTGGATGGCATAATCTTCAGTTTTGGTGCAATTGTATCTAGATCTTCAAAATTGGCCATAAGGTATGGTGTTTCTATCTGTCTCCTTGCGATAGAGGTCCACGATGGTATGTCCATCGTCGATCTTAATTAAAAGATACAGGAATGGTATAGACTGGTTGCTGGTGGACATGGTGAACCACCAATTGGCATTCAACGTTGTAGAATTTAAGGGCTGGTCTAAAGGGGTTGGTATCCTCTAATATAAAAGATTTTTCGAATTTCCACATGTTAAGTGTTGCATAATTGGGGGCGAAAGCCGCCCCGATAGCTGTGCCCTTTATCTGTAAATAGAACAATTCCTTGAACCGAAAAAAGCTCTTGGTTAAGGCTACTTCAAGGAGCTTGATCAACAATTCGCTGGGGATGAGTTGAGGGTCGCTTCTAAGGTCAAGGAATTCTTTCATGGTGTTCAGAGACTCCAATTGCGGGATGTTAGAGTAGAGTGATTCAACGTCTAGTGTGATCAGCATATCGATATCTAAATTGAAAGGCAAACCTTCCAGCTGTACACTCGTGTCGGTGGTATCGGTTAAGTAAGTATCTGAGTTGGCCGCTCAAGGTTTGAGAAAATAATCTAGAAATGAGCCAATGGGATCTAGGATAGACCCACAGAGAGACACAATGGGCCTTCCAAGGGGATTGAGACCGTCTTTGTGTATTTTAAGCAAAGCGTATATAAGGGGAATCCTGGCACCCTTAGATGTCAAAAATAGGAATTCTTTTTCACTCATGATTCCAATGTCGCGGGCACGTGCGGAAATCTGGATGATTTCATTCCTGATGCTTTCAGTCGGATCTCCTCTCAATTTGAGATAGAAATCCGAGTTATTGAGTTGCCACATTACTTCCATGTCGTCGTATTTGTCAGTGTCACAAACCACAACTCCTCCCCCTTGTCTGTCTGCTTGATGATGATAGAATCATCTTTAAGTTTATGAAGCAGTATACACAGATGATAGCCGCTGCTGTCTAAACCAACAAGCTGCCTACATGGAAGAGGCGGGACTGCATAGGTTGATAACCCAAGATAGTGAGGAACTTGAAGCAGATGTAACCGTTTAATAGATGCGCATGTTGATTAAAATGTTAAAGTGTAACAATGTTCCCAGGCAAGACAGTCTCACAGCCAGGTTTTAGAAACCATTGATGGATTCATTATCACAGTGGCCTGCAACCTTTGGCTCTCCAGATGTTTTGTACTACAACTCTGATCAGCCCCATTCAGCATAGTCAATGCAGCAGGGTCAGTGGAGTTGTAGTTCATAACACCAGGAGAGCCGCCGTTTCCAGACCTCTGCATAATCACGCTATTGGCCTGGTTTTTACAATAAGTTTGAGGCTACATATCTGGTAACAAACTTGCTGTCCGAGGACACGTTAATCATGTTACCCAAATATGGGAAGGAACCCTAGTAGTGTGCCTTCTGTTAGCCCTTGGCATTAATGAACCTCGGTGTGAAGATTTTCCCCAAAATGTTCACAAATAAATTGGAACACTTGCTAGTACATGTGGTAAATGCTGACTAGTCTGGGTTTGTTGGAGAGGCAATCATTTGAAAATATGAAGGGGGCAGTCCAACAGGTACAAGGGACAAAGATGATGTCAATCTTATTGGATTTTAGATGTGGAAATAACTCTTAGATCGGATAGACTGGCCTTTCCTGTTCTAAACCATGAATGCGGTTGGATTGAGAGACACATTTTTAACAAAAATTCAGGCATGTTACGGCTCCCGTCAGGCAGGGATGTCTCAAACGGGAAGAATCTGGAGCCCCTTCAGCTTACAGAGAGCCACACACCAGGGCTGCCTTAGAGACACTTGTCTCTGCTCTAACCCTTCAACCTGTAGCTAATGTGCCAGGAAAAATAAATCTATAGCAGACATACCATTTGGATGGGAGAAGCATACATTAAATGTCTTTATGGTTTATATGCTAGAGTTGATATCAGACCCTGGAAACATCCTCCCACAACTCTTGTTAGGACTAGATGGATATAGACGTCTCAGGATTCAAAATTAATCTCTTCAAATCAGCGATCTTAAACCAGACACTATCCCTACTGTAAATGTCAGAAATAGCAGCTAAAACACGCTTCAAAATAGCTAAGAAATCTTTAACATATCTGGTTATACAAATAACTAAAGAAATGGATTTTCTTTACTTGGCATATTACCACAAAATGCTCTTCTAAACTCAAACAGATGCAATAAATGGTCACAACAATGTTATGGCTGTGGTGAATTGTAACAATAAAAACCATTGGCAAAGCCTTTTGTATAGGCTGACGGGCCACCAAATAGCCAAAACAAAAAAAAAAAAGATCATTCTCCATCGTTATTGATAATTCGCACCCAGGAAGGGCCGTTCGCTAATCAGGTGGCTGGAACAGCGGGCGAGAATATACATTCTCTGCCCCCTATAACAGCCACCGAGGCCCTTCCCCGGGTGTTACGATTGTTTTTTTAAACTTTTTTAAGAAAATATTATGCGGGTAGGCAGCAGGGAGCCAGCCTCTCTCTGTTTCCTCCCCAAGCCTCTCAGACCAAACAAAACCTCTCCCCTGCCCCCACACTCTCTCCACAATGACCTGTGGGACCGGAGCTTTGAACTCCGGTCCACTGCACCTCCCGCTCTGGCAACCACCATAGACATGGAAAAGGGACTTCGTTCCTTTCCCTTATTGTGGCGGGCATCTTTTTTTCATTTTTTACCACCCATTTCCAGAGCACGAATCTCCCAAGAGGGAAAAAAAGGAAGCCATTCACACCCCGGGTGCATGCTGGGGTGCGAATGGCATTAACACCTCGACGGGTGTGGGCGTACATAGACGTAATGGCCTGCATCCCTCACCGAGGCCCTTGCTTTGCTTGGGCCTACCATGGCTTGGCCTGGAGTGCAAGTATTTCAAGCACTCTTGATCACCATTCCGAAGGACTACTTCATTGCAGATTCTTTTTGAGTGACCCTGTTTTGACAGAAAGGAAATAGGAATGGATGGACCATTCAGTTGTAGGATAATCTATTAGGGCTATTGTTTCGCTCCCTAAATTGGGTACATCAAATATGTATTTTAAGCAAAGTTCCAGACACCCTGGTTGAAATATGGCATTTACTCTCAAAGATCCAGGAAGGTATGTGTGGGCACCGCTTAGTTATTCAAAGTTTGTAAAATGTAGAGTGATTGGTATCGGAGCGCACCTTGAGGCCTTGCCGTAAGGGTACTATTACTGAGTAGAGAGAGAACTAGAAGTGAATCTAGTCCTAAGCACGCTCACTTTACACTCTCCTATGGAGTTGATGTGGGACTGTGATTCTGTATCCAGTATTCAAGAATCACAGTATAAGTCAAAAATAGACAAAAGTTATGTTGGTGTTGCCAATGTTTAATTCAGAGGTCCTCTGAGTGGCGTACAGTGCAGATGTTAAGCGAATTAAAGCGTTATGTCTTGGCTTACAGAAGACGAATAACAAGACGTGTGACGCTCCGAGATCCATATGCCAATGGTACAGTTAGGAGCTACTCGCTCAGTGCCTTAAAGCCCTGATGTCGGACCTAGTTCGAAATGCATTGGCACAATATAATAATAACGGGCGAAGAACGGCGCAAGCACTAGCTTGGGAGGAATAATGTTGCCTGGGCGCAAGGAAGGCCGAATATTGGCTAAGGTTTTAACCATCTCAGAGGTAGTAATAGCTGAAAAAGAGCACCTGGAATGCTATTCCGTCACAGGCTGTGGAACAGGGGATGTGACGGGGGGCTCCTTTGACAAGTTTTTTTAATCCTCTCTTAAGCTGTAACAATCTTTCTTTTGAAAGCCAGTTGGGCCTTTATGCAATCTTGGCTAGTAGGAGTGAAGTCTCTAAGTAAAGCTTCTTATTTTCCAAGGACTTAAGAATTTCAAAAAGCTTTTTGGGATTGTTGTTGGTCTCAGAGATCTGCCGATTGAACAAGTATTTTTTTGTGTAAGAAATTGAGGATTTGTAGATTTTCTCCATTTATTTTGGTTTATTTCAGACTGTTGTCTGAGCCAAGCAGACTCTGCTTTCCTTTTCTTATTTTTCATAAGGGTAGTTCCCAAATTCCTGATGGCTTGCTGTAAATTCAAACATCCCTCTCATTGTAAGACTCAAAAACCTCTTCTTAAAAAACAACCCAAACAGAACACCATCCATAGTTCATGTACACATAATCCACTCTTTTAACATCTCCTGTCTAAAATGTGTTTATTTATTTATTTTAGCTTGTACATTGTTGTTGCAGAATGAAAACTGTAACACGTTGAGTCAAAGCAGAAGGTTATACATATTTGTTGAAAAGCCACGTTTTCAATGATTTTTTGAAAGTAAGAAGGGATTGTTCATTTTTGATGTGGTCAGGCAGTGTTCCAAAGAGTAGGTGCGGTCACACAAAAGGTGGTGCTCTTTTGTGCTTGTATCTGGGAGTAAGTAATGCCCGGCTGGTTGATGAGAGAAAGCATTGAGTTGAAGATTTTGCAGCATTGCAGGGGATGAGGTAGGAGGGGACTTTGAGGTGGAGGCATCGGTGGGCGAGGACCAGTATTTTGAATTCAGTGTGTGCTTTTATAGGGAGCCAATGCACGTGCCTTCTTGCTGCAGTGATATGGTCAGTGTGATTCAGGCCAAGGGCTGCCCTTAGTGCTTTGTTTTGTAGGAGCTGCAGTTTAGACAGGTTATTGGCTGAGGTGCCGGAGTAGAGGCCATTGCAATAGTATAGTTTACCGCCAATAATGGCATTTGCTAGGATGAGACAATTAGTGGGTGAGAGGAATTTCCTACTCGGAAAAATGAGGTTGACTGTGTACAGTGTGGAGGAAGCAAGCGCGTTGATTTGGTGGGACATGTTCTGTTTGGAATCAAGATAGACGCTTGGAGTTTTCACAGATTTAGAATCCTCGATGGTCGTCCCATCAATGCGGAAGGAAGAATAGGAGGGGCCAAGGGAGTTCAGACGGTACAGGGAGCCCACAATGAGAGGCTCTGTCCTTTCGTCATTGAGGCAGAGGTTGTGGGCTGCCATTCAGGTCTGTATGACACTGTAGGTCTGGTTGATCACTTTGACATCCTGGACGTAGTCCCCTGAGATTGGGAGGAGGACTTGAGTGTCGTCTGCAAGGTTAGTGTAGGGAATCCCTAGGGCGTCATGGTGATCAAACAGAGATTTGGTGTAGGTGTTATAGAGTGCAGGTGACATAGAAGAGCATGTGAGCAGGGGACGGGGAAAGGGTCGGCGGAGTGGTCCCCTATGAAGACCTTGGATGTACGCTCACTAAGGAAGTATTTGATCCAGAGCGCCGCCTGTTGGGAGAAATTGAAGTTGGCAAGGAGGTGTTGGCAGAGGATATCGTGGTCAATGAGGTTGAATGCCACAGAGAGTTCATGGAGGAGCAAGATGGCTAAATTACTTGAGTCACAGGTGTGGCCAAGTGGGATTTTAAGATCCAGGAGGGCCCTTTCAGTGCTATGTTTTGGGTTGAATCCTGACTGCCCGGCACCTAGTAGTTGGTTTTACTCAATGTGGTTTGGTATTTGGGAATACGCCACCCGGTCAAGGATTTTGAGGAGGAAGTGGACTGTGGTAATGAGTCGGTAGTTAGTGGGAATGGTCGGGTCAAGGGAGGCCTTCTTGATGAGGGGGGAGATCCAGGCCATTTTAAGGCAGGGTGGTACAGTGTTGGAAATGAAGGATGCATTCACAAAATCAATGATGGTTGGTGCCAGTGTGGTTGTGCAAGTTTTGACAGCATGTGCTGGGCAGGCATCACCTTTGCAGTTTGAGGTGCAGGATAGTGGTGTTAATGTCTTCTGAGGATATGGCCGAAAAGTGGAATTGGGAGGGGAGACCGAGGAAGGAAGGGCGTGCTGCACTAGCTGGTTAAGAGGAGGGCATTTGGTGAGGAGTTGTAATTTCTTGGAAAGGATTTTGTCCTGCAAGTTGACAATTTTGTTAGCTAGGGTTGTTTAAATGGTGGTACACCAGGCGTTGTCGCTTTGAACAAGAGTGGTGGTGGGTGCAAGTTGAGTTCTTTGAGTTTTCTGCAATCCTTGTGTTGAATGAATTGGCTTTGGTAAGGATGAAAGTGTTTCTGAAGGATTTGGAAGCTGTGCAGAAGGCCTCGAGGTTAGTGGAGTTGGGTTGCTTCTCCAAGTGTGTTCAAGGGATAGCATGGTTCTGCGCAGCGTGGCGAGTTCCTCAGAGAACCAAGTGTTTTTTTTTGTCTAGTTTAGGAATCTGAGTTGGAGTGGCGCATGTTGGTCAATGGTTAGCGAGAGGGCCATGAGAGTCTTATAAGCTCTGGCATGGCGGTCATCCTTTGCTGGTGTGGTTTTAGAGAGGTGATTGGCTAGAGTTGGAATGAGGCAGGCTTCAGTAAGTCTGCGTGAGAGGGTGCAAGGTAGTTTGACCGCTAAGGAGCTGGCGGGTGAGGAGTGTGTGAGGCAGAAATGTATGACTGTGTGGTCGGACCAGAGCACAGGTGCAATGGAAGTATTGGAGATAGTGGTATTCAGTGTTAGGACCCAATCCAAGGGGCATTATTTAGAATGGGTAGGAGAGAGGATGTGTTGGGTGAAGTTGACGTCAAGAAGAGCCTTGGTCAGGTCTTTGGCTTTACAGATGGAGGCGTCATTAAACCCCAGGTTGAAGTCCCCTGATAATAGGAATTTGGTGGCTGGTTTGATAAGGGATGCTAGGAGTCGTGTTTTTAAAAAAAAAACATTTTTAATGAATTTTTGAGTATTTAGCTTCTGTCATGCAATTACAACAATGGATTATGTAGCGTCTTTAGACATTTTGATGCTTGTGTCTGCATGACAACACAAGGACCACAGCTAAACATTGAAACCTTCTGCAACTTCCCTCCACCCCAACACCTGTACCCTGCCTTCCCGGGTTGCCTGCAGTGTTGACCTCTGGCCAGTGTGCATACCGTTTACTGAGGTTGGTTGTTTTGTATTGATGGCAGCAGAGTGTCTAACAATTCAGAGCCGCCTGCTTCTGGTGCTAATATTGAGTGTATTAGAGACGTCCATAGTGCAATGTCTTCACTGGTGTACGAGCAGCTCAAATATATTGCCTGCTTCCAAGCTACAGTTTCTGCTGCTGACAGTTGTTTAAGGTCTCGCCACCAGTCTGTTATATTAGGGCCATGTCGAGATTCCCATGACATAACAACCCTACGTTTGGCTAGTATATATGCTAAGTCTTTCATTTTAGACGCATACCTTAGTTTTAGGGCGCATGAAGCATCCTAGTAAACAAGCCGATGGTGTTAGTGAATTTGTATTAAGGCCTGCTCTTCTCAGTCTAGACAACACTTCTCCCCAATATCTCCCTAAAGTCGGACACGACCAGAACATATGTAGCACCCCTCCATCTGAGGAGTTGCATCTAGGGCAGTGTTGTGGGGCGGCTCCTGGGAAACCCGATATTCTAAGAGGCGTTAAATACGCGTGGTGAGTAATAAACAGCTGAATTAGTTTCAGTCTGACATTGCGGGATACTTTCTTGTGGTACATCAGTATCTTTGCCCAGTCTTTGTCACAGAGCGAGGCGCCTAGGTCCTCTTCCCACTTGCGCATGATCGCCAAATCCCGAAGGGCCCGCTAGTCAGTAGAAAGTCATATATCCTGGACATTTCGTGGCCACTTTCTTCTATGTCGTTCAATGTGTTAATTACTGAATGTGTTTCCATTATTTCGCTATATGATGGCCATCTACGCCCTATTATGTTCTGGAGGGTGCAGTGCAACAGATACTGACCGTGGTGTTTTCCAGTATTGTTTACTAGTTCACTAAATGGTATAAAGGAAGTGCCGTTTATCAGGTCCTCCATAGTAGCGACAACATGGGGTTCCTAATACATGCTTATGGCCCAACCAGGCTTGGGATGCAGCAGGAACAAGTGAGGCTAGGGGCATATGTACAGAGAATGGATCCGACAGACCTATCCATTTTAGTGCCCTGTCCCACATTAGGATGCCTAACGATACGAGGTATGGGTGCCCAGTGGGGAGATAGGGGGGTGGGAGGCACTACTGAATTAGGCAAATATAAGTTCAATAAGAGGATAATCCTCGTAAGTAGGGTAGTGTAGTGTACTAGTATGTCTCATCAGGTAGAGTAAGATAAATTTCAGGTGCGGCTGGGAAAATCTCGAAGTACAAAAAACACACACCCTGGACGTTGCCGACCAGGAGCCCAAAGCTGCACTCCTTGCGGGATAATATCCCAGGTCAAATATCTCAACTAGAACAGAAGTTAGATGGCTCCAATGTGTCACGTATCCCTAACAGTTGAGTCTGTAAATTTGTAATTTAGATGGCGAGCAGCATAACACTGTGCTCAATAGTTTAACACAATACGTAATCATTAAAGTGTGTATTTCAATATTTCTGTCCGCCTGCTGGAGTAAGACAAGGAAAAGGACCAAACTGACTCAAAACAGGTTAAAACAGAAAGTAAACAGGTTTTATATAAACAAAAGTCTCTGTTGCACTGTTAGTTTCCACAGTGCACCGTGAAGGGTGTCGTAAAATACAGTAATTCAAAATACAACAATGGTACGGTTTGAGCTATAAAAAATGTGGGTAAACCAAAAAGAAGGTGAATCGAATGAGTATGACAAGTTGTGTCCCAATTACATCATTGGTGATAACATGTACAGTTTCCAACATAAATCCTTTTGAAATTTTCAACATAAAAAAGCACTCCTAGTTGGTATGAGGTGCCAACGCTTTTCGGATTCCATTAATCCATCTTCAGGGCCAGATGTGCTCATATTTCATAATGTATTCAAGTAGAATCTCTTTCGTTGGGTCCTAAGAATAATTCAAATGAACTCGTCAAGGGGTATAGTGTATTGTGTTTCAAAGTAACTAATAGGCTTACTAAATACACTGACCTAGTGAGTCGAGGGAACTGGACTCAAAAAGGTGTTGTCGGGTCTGGAGAGAGTCGCCTCCCATCTAGATCGTTGGTAAATGGTGGCGGGATTCAGGTCTCCTGCAGGTATCTGCAGGTAAAAGGGAAAAGCCCCCATCAGAGGTGATGGCAGATTCATACTAAAGCAATTTAGAAGTCGCACTGACAGACTGTTCTGCCGCGCGAAAACATCGCCCCCGTGTACTAGCGTGATGAGCTAGTTGGAGCGCGTATAGTAATAGGAGTGAGAATCTCTCGGTAGGGAGTATCGTATTGGTTTGAAATTCAATTGTACTTACTGGATCTCTGCAGGGAGGATAACCCGAGCGGCCCGTCGCCAAGACGAGTCGCTCGTAAGTGAACCTAGATAAAGTGGTTGTCACGGATGCCACGCATGCGCGTTGGCGCTTAAGCCGCCATGTTGGTGTGGGCAGTAAGCCGTACAGAGCCGTATTGCGAGCGGCGCTGCAATAGTGTCAATCAGGAGAAGAATCAAATTGTACCCGCGCATCTGTATGCGTAGGTAAAAACGTCTGCAAGGGCAGAAAATAGGGTCATCATTAATCTGAGTAGTGGGGCGCAGGAGGGGGGGCGTCACAGTTCCAGTCGGACTGTGGGGCGCTCCCCCTCCTGCCGGTTAGCTGGGACCCAGAGGGAGGAGCTAGCGAGCATACCGGCTCCCATCAAAAACTGGGTCGAACTAAAGAGAAGTGATCAATGGTCAATCTAAATGGGTACTTACAGCTTTTCTCTGCATGGAATACCCCTAAAGAGTTTGTCATGCTGACGGTCCCTAAGCCGTTCACATTCTCTAGAGGCATACATATTCACATATGTCTGGCAGATTGGCATATACACATATTGGCACATTCGGTTTATATGGCATCTGAGTGTGCCCTGTACATTCAAGCTTATGTATGTAAAGTCCCGATTCCATATTTATAACAGTAAAGGAGGAACACAGCCTCAACTTCTAAATTCACATCTGTAACATCAAAGGAAACACATAAGATCAAATTCACAGTTCATACCGCGAGGGGTGAGACAGTCTAACAGATCTATCCATATGATTTCTCTCTATAGCAGTTTTTTATGGATATCATCTCCTCTACGGCCAGCCTTCACCTGTTCAAGGATTAGACATTTCAGTTGAGCTATCGAGTGCCTAGACTCCAGAAAATGCACCGATACTGGGGATTTAAGGCTCTTTGTCCTTATATTTGATTTATGCTCTGTCCATCTTAGCTTGGCCTTTCTCATAGTGATGCCTACATAGTAAAAACCGCAAGGGCATTTTAAGGCATAGACCACGTTTGTGGAGTCGCAAGTACAGGAATGTTTTAGTGTGATTGGCTTCCCAGTGTGTGGATGTGAGATGGTATTGCCAGGTAAGATGTTGCTGCAATATTGGCAATTAAAGCAAGGTTGTGTCCCCTTAAATGTCTTTGCCGTGGGTAGATCTTTGGGTGTTTCAGCTCTAATCAAACTGTTTCTAAGTGCTTTGCTATTCCTATACGCAAAGGTAGGTAGTTGTCGAAAGAGAGGCTGAGTTTGAGGGTCCATCTGGAGCATCGGCCAGTTTTTTTTAGATAATGTCCCTAATTTTCTTGCTTTGGGTCGAATATGTTGTTACATAGACCAAATATTCATCCTTTGGTTGGTTTTTCGAGGTTAGTAGAGTGTCCCGCTTCATGATAGATAGTTTTTCCTCAATGCCAGTGATTGTGGCTGGATTGTATCCCCTGTTTTTGAATTTTTGTCGTAATGTGGCAGATTGTCTTATGTATTCCGTGTCTTCAGAGATGTTTCTGCGATAACGCATAAATTGGCTAAGTGGAACACTGTCTATTGTTCGATGTGGATGAAAGCTTGTAGCTAATAGTAGACTGTTTCTGTCTATGGCTTTTGTGAAAATCCTGGTTTCAAGGTTCTCATCTTTAACATAGACCCCCACATCAAGGAAATTGATCTTCAATTTACTTGTTAAGGTAGTAAACTTAATTCGAGGGTGCATGGCGTTCATCATTGAGAAGAAATTATTTAGTTCATCCTCTGGGCCAGATCAAATTCTGAAAATATCGTCAATGTATCTGACAAAGAGGGTAAGATGGCATGCCCACCTCAGAGACGTGAGGACATTTTCGGATTCCAAATAATACATATAAGTGTTAACGTAAACTGAAGCCATGGCGGCACCCATGCTGGTCCCTGAAAGTTGGAGGTAAAAATCATCTTGAAATTTGAAGAAATTGTTCATCAGTACTATTTTGAGTAGTTTTAGGATGAATAGTTTGTCTCCTTGGCAATTGTCCGACCTCAGCAATAGCCATTCAATGGCCTCCAGTCCAGCCTCGTGTGCGATGTTGGTGTACAGCGATGTCACATCCATGGTAAAGAGTATATCTCTTTCCTTGACAAAAGTACTTTCACTTAATACTCTCAAGAAATGCGTGGTGTCCTTAATATACGTCTCAGTTTCTTGTATGAGTGGCTGTAGAATGCGGGCCAGATACTTCGCTAGCGGTTCCAGTAGACTGTCAGTTGCTGCTATGATTGGTCGTCCAGGTGGATCGATTAATCTCTTGTGGATTTTAGGCAGAATGTACATAACCGGTGCAGACGTTTTTACCTACACATACAGATGCGCAAGTACAATTTGATTCTTCTCCTGATTGACACTATTGCAGCGCCGCTCGCAATACGGCTCTGTACGGCTTACTGCCCACACCAACATGGCGGCTTAAGCGCCAACACTTTAATGATTACGTATTGTGTTAAACTATTGAGCACAGTTGTATGCTGCTCGCCATCTAAATTACAAATTTACAGCCTCAACTGTTATGGATATGTGACTCATTTGGAGCCATCTTACTTCTGTTCTAGTTGAGATATTTGACCTGGGATATTATCCCGCAAGGAGTGCAGCTTTGGGCTCCTGGTCGGCAACGTCCAGGGCGTGTGTTTTTTGTACCTATGGGTGCCCAGTGGCCCAGGTTTTTTTGTACCATAATAGCTCTTTGAGAAAGTAAGTAGGTGTAGGGGGCTGAAGGAACTTGACATCTGCAGTAGGCTCATCTGCTAGCCAACCCACCACAAACTGCAGTTGGCCTGCCATGTAGTATTACTCAAAGTGCGGGGCCTTCATGCCGCCTTCCTCATGGGGCCTTTGTAAGGAGGTTAATGCTATTCTGTATCTACCGTTGCACCATAGGAACTCTCTACTTAGGGAATCTAAGGTTTAAAAAAAGATTTTTGGAATATAATATGGGACATTTGCGAAATGATGTAGTAACCTAGGGAATACTACCATTTTCAACAGGACAACTCTGCCCATTATTGAGAGGGGTAGTTTGATCCAGAACTTCATCTAGTTTTTTATGCTGTCTAGGGCTTTTAGGGTGGTGGTGGCATGTTCTAATGCTGGGTCATGATATATATTGATTCCTAGGTATCTGAATGTGTCAGTACTCCATTGCAAAGCCAGAACAGGTAGGTGGTCATGACGTGTTTTGGTTAAGTTCCCTAGTGGGAAAAGGGATGACTTGTCTTTACTAATTGTAATTCCTGAGTACTGTGCAAAGTGTCCTAGAGCCTCCATGATAGGTTCCAGGTTGTCTTCAGGATTGTGAACATAAAGCAATGTATCATCGTCATACAATGAAATTAGATGGCGTGTTCCATTGATAAGCATGCCTGCATCAGAGTACTCAACCCTTAGGTATACTGTTATTGGCTCCATTGCCAAGATATAGAGCAAGAGGGATAATGGGCAACCTTGTCTAGTACCCCTCTCTAGTTCCCATGGGCCGAGAAGTGTTTGGCTGCCTTAACTCTAGCCGTTGGTTGGGTGTATACCAGCCTCACCCATCCAATGGACGTCTGCCCAGAGTAAAACCGGCAAAACGTGGCATACAACCAATCCCATTTAATGGAGTCAAATGCTTTTATGGCATCTATCAAGGCTATTGCACAGGGAGCATCCAATGTCGCAGTGCAGTCTATTACATGGTGCTGTCTGATCAGGGTGCACCAAGGAGTGTATCACCTTTTTCAACCTGTTAGCCAGTAAGGCTCTCAGAAATGTGCTGTCCTGGTTTAGCATGGACAAGTGTGTATATGAACTACTCTAGTGGTGATTTATGTGGCTTGAGAAGGGGTATGATTATTGATTCTCTCAATCTTTGCGGAAGGGTGCCAACTTCGAATGCCTCCTTTAGCGTATTCAGTAGGTGGGGTGCAAGAACCGCAGCAAATTCCTTTAGAACTCGCCAGGCAGGCTGTCTGAGCCCAGGGTTTTTCTTGATGGCAATGCCCTTATTGTGTATGTGAGTTCTTCTAATGTGATGGGGATGTCCAAATTATTTGCAGCCTCGACCTCTAGTTGGGGGAGTTGTATCTCATCTAGCACTTCCTATGCGCATGTACGTGGGGACGTAGGTACATTGCTGTCTAAGTTACGTTAGTATTCATGGAAGAGCGCACTAATACCTTCTTGTGTGGAACAAGTGGTGCCATGTGGTGTGTTTCACGTAAATGGGATCTCGCTGTTCCTACCATGCTAGGAGCCGGCCTGGTGTGTCCCCCTCAATATGCTGTCTTTATATATATTTATTGTAATTGTACATGCCTAACCTCTCCCAGTACTCAGTGCATTTTTGTCTTAATGGTGCTTCATTGGGGCCAACGTCATGTTGGCCTTTTCCCAACTGAGCAAGCTTTTGTAATGCTTCTTCTATGGAGGTACGTTCTTTGCATAGTGAGGCTTGTATACCTCCTGATTTGGCAATGGTCATTCCTCTGATGACCAATTTCATTGCCTCCCAAAGGGTACCAGCTCCGGTGACACTGCCAGAGTTATGTGTGAAGTATTCTGTAATACTGTCTTTGATATGGTCTCCGACGAGGAGGTCCTGCAGTGCCTCAGTTCTGGATCTCCAAGTCGGGATTGAGGGTCTAGGAGGTGCGTATCACCACTTTAGTAAGGGGGGGCATGGTACAATAAGACTGAACGCTTATACTCTGTGTCTATAAATTCCGGTGCCAGGTCTCTTGCAACAAAGAAATAGTCTAGTCTGGTGTGAACGGCATGCAGTGCTGAAAAGTACGAATAGTGTCTAGAATCCGGTTGGATGTCAGAAGTGTTATCAGAGGCCTGGCTGGCGGGGCAGGTCTATGGAATTTGTTATCGGACCGGTCCAATAACGGGTTGATCTTGCCCTCTCGGTATGGCCGAAGGCGTAAATACAGTGTTTGAAAAAAGGCAGATGGTTGGGGGTGTATGTGTTAATTAAACAGGTATCCACGTTTTCCAGGAATCCCTGTCCAACCACCATCCTGCCTTCCTCACCCGTTGTATATTGGGTCATTTTAAAATGTACTGTAGGAGCTATCCAGATTAGCACACCACAGGTATATGCTGAGTATGGGGAGCCCACAGTATACCCGCTGCACTTTCTAGCAATTAAGGCCTGTTTATCTGCAGTGAGGTGGATCTCTTATAGGAAGGCAATGTCTTTTTTGTGTCTGCAGAGGTATGTGTAAACTCGGTATCTTTTCACAAAGCTATTCAAGCCTCGGACGTTCCAAGTGAGCAGGTTCAGTTCGTTGGCCATATCAGGTTAATCTGGCAGGGACCTGGGTGTTGGACAATGCACCTTCTTTTTGCCACCTCGTTGTAAATGTTGTGTATTGTTGACGTTTATGGTTATCACCCAGGTTCTGTGTCTAGGGTCAACAGTCCTTTTGTTTATAGTACATGTAAAGCGATGGGCCAGTGGGCTGGACGGCTTATTAGTGTATACAATGGCGCGGGCAAAACCAGATTCCCAATAACTTTCCCAACTTTCTTAACTGATAACAATTGCCCAGCATTGTTGCCTATGCTCGGGCATGTCTGTGTTTCGTGTCCACCTCCAGTGTTTCCCAGAGGTTGCGTGCTGCGGATGGGTGGAGAAACCAGAGTCCCTAGGAAATAAATTTGAGGGCGGGTAGGTAGCAGCTTTGGATTGGGCCCTCGCATGCAAGAGTCATGGCTGCGTACTTAAGGTTGGTCATGCCATATACTGTACGTTAAGTGCTGCATGCTATCCTGGAAAGTAGTCTTTTTCAGTCTGCCACTCAATTTATACTAGGGTGTTCAGCCTGGACCAAGTTCTTATGCGCTTCTTTCATTCAAGACTTACTGCTTTAAGTCGAGGCGTCACTGCCATCTGTGAGAGGGCACATTTTTTCCCTCTCCATCCACGCATGTGCTTCTTCAGGGAGATCGAAGAACAAGGCTCGATTTTTGTGAAGGACTATTAATTGTGCCGGGTGCAACATGTACTTTAGTCACGCTCTACGGAGCCTGGCTTTGACTGATGAGAAGTGGGCCCTGCTTTTCTGGACCTGGAGGGTGTAGGCTGGGTATACCGCCAGGTTTGCCGAAGCTCTCCATATCGTACCGTCTTGCCTCGATGTGCTCTCTCTATTGTAAAGCCTTGTGAGCGATTCCCAGGGCCGACTGCTTGCAGAAACATGTTTTCCACATATGATGTGGGATCAGGACCCTCTTCTCCCTGTGACAGGCCAATAATGTGAACATTATTGCATTCGGCTCTCCCCTCTGCATCCTCAGCCCTGTCTTCGAGCAGCCTGCTGCAGGATATGGACCTCCGGGTGAATTTCGTTGAGCTTGGCAGTATTCTCTGACTTGTTTTTCTAGAGTAGTAGTCCTGTTAGCCAATTTCCTGACATCTTGGCGCAGTAAGCCCACATCGATCATGACCCTGTCTATTTTTGAGCACAGTGAGGTTTTTAGCTCCTCAATCGCCTGCAGAATTGGACTGTCCGGCCCTTCAACCCCTTTAGTTTTTTTTTGTGCAGCTGACATATGCTCAGTTGGTGTCTGTGGCTGAGACTTAGTGTAACTGTCAATGGTTTTTTGGCTGCCTCTCATTTTAGGTGCTTTAGGGGTCATTCAGCTCTCGCTGTGTAATGCTTATTTGATGCTGTTTATTGTGCGCAAAGCATAGATGCGCTTTCCTTACCTTAACCAGAAGCGGATGCTGATTGGGCATAGATAAGTATTTTGTTTCGTTCCTGCATGTTGTACACCTCGGATAACACTTGCTGTTGACAGGGCAGAGAGAGAAAAGTCTCTGCAAGCGCAGGGTCGACTGCGGTCTGTGTTTATTTCGATTTGTCCTTTAGTTGCTCTTTATTCTGGGTTTGTTTTCTTCCTTTTGTTATTGTCTAGCCTCCGGGTTATAGAATCACATAACTAGCGCTTTGGGCTGCATGTGCGATTGCTAGGAAAGATTTCATTTTATATGCAATTTTCCCTCCAGTTGTACAACCCCAAACTTTTTGCTGCTGTTTAAACACCTTAGTCTGACTTTGCCAGGGGAGCACATCCTTCTACTGCACTCCTCTGGGCTTTGGCTCACTTTTTATGGGGAAACTGACATGCCCTTAAGACAGTCAGTGCTGGGAGACTTTGTTTCCATTAGTCCTTTTCCAATGTTGTAACTTTTCTGCAACATGTAACAAGTGCATAATGTACCTTACAGTACAGTATACTTGGGTCTCATAGTCAATTACAAAGACCCTAGATACTCTTGTAGGACTTTTTTGGAGATGTGCAGATGTGTCATGGACAGGGCTGATGGCAGCTTATCTTTTCATGTAATTTCAACCCTTTTCTGCAACTTACACCGCGCTTACCGCATTTGGCACGAATAGATTGCCTGGCTCCAAAATGGCCATACCACGAGGTTATTTGTCCTGTCCTTTGGCCATCTTGCCCCTTTGCCTTCCCCAGGTCGAGTCGGCCCGGTTCAGTCCTTATTTGGACATGCAGTTTCCAACGAAATGCCAAGCTTTCGCAGGCTTCTGCATGCCTTGTGTGTGTGCCTCCAGGATGTGGGCTGTGGTGTCTGTCCCCAATACACATCCTGGGTGCCAGAGAGTCTGCAGTGCTGTGAATGCCTGGGACCATCGTGGTCCGTGATTGGTCCACGTATGAAGTGTGTGTTTGTGAGCAGATCTCCGTTTTGGCACGAAGGGAACTTTGAATGAGAGGAGGCCAAAAACACCCATAACATGTCGATCTCTGGAGTTCTCACTGTACGAAGGATAGGACCCAAGTATCCTGAAACTAAGAAGCCGATTCGAGGAACCGCTGGTGAACCGCTGGAAGGTTTGGCACCCTGTGCCCGCTGTCGTCCTGAGGGACCCCTATGCATATGGTCGTCCTAGAAGGTCTGCCAAGACGCTTCGACCCATTAGAATAGTGGGACCAACTATTCTCGGTACCTTCAACAAAACCTGCAAGTAAGCCTTCTTGGAAGTGTCCCTCGGCCAACCAATGGGCTGACTAGCTTACGCAGGACCTTTGCACTGTCTCTGCGGTCGTTTTGAGGAGGCCCTCGAAACTTGCTATACTGCTAGCCCTGTGTCCTCGGCACCCTCAAACTGAATTTTGGAACACTTGGGATTCCCAGGTCTGAAGTGAGAAGAGTGCGCCAGGACCGAAATAAACACGGTTAACGTGTTGCCAATACGCGGCAACGATCTTTGCAGGTGCGCTGCATTTGTGACCCTCTTGCCCGTGAAGCCTGCTGCAGTGAAACTGGCCTGATCCATCGATCAGGAGTGGAGAAATCGCCACTGTCCTGTTTGGGAATCCGCTGTATCGCTGGAACTGAAAGCCGCAGAGACGTCCTTTTTGGCGCATTTGAACTTGCAGCCGCAGTGGACCCAACTGCCGAAGTTTGGTCCGGAGTGCGCCTGGGGCCGGTGAGTAACCCTAACCTTAACCGGTGGCCCCTAGCGCCTCCATCTGTCTTTACGCACGAGTGGCCCCTGGGGGTCCCTCTCCTTTCCACCGCTAGTGCGAACTAGCAACCTATTCCCGAACCTTGGAATCACCTCTGCCTTCAAGTGGAGGCCCTCCTCGAATAGTGGGAATCTATTCTTCATCGCCTCACCCACCTTCCTGAGCTTCTAGAGACCCCTGAAGAGATCCTGTTTTGCCCATTGGATCAACCGCTGCACCTACACTACATGTACTATTGAGCAATAGGCTCCTCTCTTCTTAGGGTTTAGACTGCCTCTTAGTTAGGTGTGCGTTTGATGTTGAAGGGGACTAAAGACTATCTGCACTGCCTATTTTCCTTCCCCTCTAGGTTGTGAATATATTTTGTGCCTTTAACCCTTTAGACCCCAATGGTCTTGTATAAATTTTAAATTGATTGTGTTGTGTTGGTTTAGTAGGATTGCCGTGATTCTTTTACTTTGTGTTGAGTTACAAAGGCCTTGTAATAAATGTGTTTATATTTTTGATATATACACCTGTCTGGGAGTAATTTGTAAGTGTCCTTGCTCTGTGTGCTCATTGAGGTCTTTCAGTCACCGTCACCCCTCCTGAGACTTAGTCTTGACCACCTGCCATAGCTACCTGTTGGTCTGGCTTGTCCAGGGGTTACCCTGTTCCAAGAAACTAGGCTGGCCTCCTGAACCTCTGCCCACCAGGTCAGAGTTCAGAAATCCGTCTTAACAGCAATGACATCTTGTGTGGTCTATGGAGCCGCTGCGCCGCACTTCAGTTTTGGGGTATTCAATCTGTGACTGGTGCTGTGGGCTTCTGGCATACAGAGGAGAGATTCATCCAGAGATTGATGATCATGCTGGGATTATGTGTGGGCAGTGCTGATTGTGGGTTCGCAAACTCTACATTCCTTTTCATGCAATATTGCAGGCGGCTATATGCTGGCCAGCCTGTGCTATGCGTTGCGTCTCTGCATGTTGGTACCAGGGCCAAGAAAATCCCTGTTGAGCCCTGTTGTGGAGCTCTGCGTAGGTGCCATTCAGCGCAGCCTCGCGCTGACAGTTACGCTCGCCCTTTGCCTCATTTAGGGGTTTGCCAGCTTACTTGTATGCGCTCCGTCTTATGGTATGGTCCGTTCCTGTAGGGCTGCAGCTACCGCGGGCAACTCAGCTTTGTTCGACATCCACGTTCACTGCAAGCATCTCTTTCCATGGGGCTGGGTCGTGGGCGCCATTTTCACTCCTCTCCGTCAGGACACAAGCGACACCTGTGTCTATCAGCCCGCAGAGCCCAAGTGCACTGCAGCTGGTGAGCACGTTCCTCAAGTTCTTAGGCAATTTTCTGTAAAGTGAAACGCAGAATCAGCTCGCCAGTGCAGTAATTCTTGATCGTATTGTGCCGAATCACACAGGAGCTCACCGAAAAGCCTCCTCACTTCATGGCTGCCAGCCAGGCCCCCGGTGCTAGGAGTAGTGATATGTCAATATCCGGGCAAAGCTGTTGTTTGGGTTAGAGATAATGAGAACATTAATAGTGGTTTGATCGTTGATTAGGAGTTTGGTCATGAGTAGTTTTTAGCCAGGTTGAGGGGGAAGTGGGATCTCCCTGAAGGCTAAGTAAGTTTTGAAGATGATGGCGACGCCACCAACTATTCTGTCAACTCTGTCTGTTCTGAGGATGGAGTAATTGAGGGGTAGGGCCATGCAGAGCAATGGGTGTGCAACCACATTTCTGTGACTGCCAGGAAATCAAGGGAATGTTCCTCAATGATGTCATGGATGTTGGTTGCGTGGGCGCAAAGGGAACGGGCATTGGTCAGAGCCCCATTGAGTGCAATGCTGTTGTTCGAAATTACTTTGGGAGAGTGTAGTGTGTAGGCCTGGAGAATGGGTTGGAAGGGAGGGGAGATGGGTGTGAGCTGAGAGCCAAGATCCTCTTATTCAAATCAAGATCCAAAACAACTCAGCCTTAAAAGCTCTGAAGTTCATGTGGACTCCAACTCCACAAAGCCTCAAGTACTGAGACGAGGAAGAGGAGAAGGGAATTCATGTGGATTGAAGGAACTCCCGAACCAAATGTGTGGACTAGTTCTTAGAATTCAGATGCACGGGACATCTAAACCTGGGGAATACCTTCCATTGACAGGTGGCGACGAGCGCTGCAGAGCAGGCGGATCAGGAAGCAGACGCCAGCGCACGGTAACAGACTGCACTGAGAGAGACAGGCTCTTACAGACAACTGTTTGCGAGCCTAAATTACAAGAGGAGTGGGAGACAGAAATAAGCACAGCAGGTGCTGTGAAAGGACTGCTGCACCACTAGCAACGGCAGCCAAGCTGCTGGGGATGTAGCCTCCTGGGAAAGCAGCAGTACTGTCAGCGGGAGAACGCTTAACCAGAAAGGGAACCAGGCGAGGGTCTTTTGAGCAGGGGAAACCTTCCCAAAGCAAAAGCATCTCTGCAACAGTGTAAAACAGGTCGGATTCGCCAGAAAACACCAGTGAGTCTGCCCATAGGGGTTGGAGACCTTGGGCCTACCGACCTATACTTCGACAATCAAAACCCTGTTTGGAATACTGTAAGGAACTCCTGGTGGCAACAGTAAAGACAGGCACAAGTGATCACAGTTCAAGGGTGTTTATTAAACTGCAACGGTAGGTTGGAAAAACGCCTAATCTAAACCTAAATCTAAGATGGGAGCAAGCTATGACCATCAAATAATAAGGCATTCATAGTGGCGTCTTGTCAAAATAAAAGGGCCTACACTAAGAAAAACTTATTGCCAATCCTTGTGCTAAATACAAACAAAGAATGTGGGATAGGGATCACAGGAAAGAAAGAAGTGTTCACACAAAATAAGTCCGGATGCGGCAGTCGGGTCTCCCTTCCCCACGTTTTGAGCACAGGATAAGGTAGGACCCTGGAGCACAGCACACGCTCAAACTTTCCCAGCACAAGCTAACAGTTCCGCTCTCCTATCGGAGCCTTCGGTGGTTGTCTCTTTTCTACAAAAAGTCTCTTGTCTGCGAGGATCTGATGTGTTCCAAAATAATAAACAAAAGTTCCTTTCTGCTTGCACGTTGGGTGATGCCTTTTCACCCCTGGATCCCCATCTTCCGTACTCAGATCCCTCTTGAATGTCAGCCTCCCTCCATCGGGTTCACTACGGCATTCAACACAATCTCCTCTCTGCCATTCACAAATCTTAATGTCTTTTTAAACAATTCACTGTGGACGACCCTCTGCCAGGTTCACTCTTGTCAACACACTATACATTGGGACTTCAGACTTTGCCCCCTTTTCATCGGTATCCCTCCGTCGGGTTCACTCTTGCCAACTTTTGTAATTCACACAGTTCTTACGATGCAAGATTCACTTCCCTTAGCTTTACCTTTATTTGTCGGTCAAAGACTTTCAACTGTACAGAGAATTTTACTAGATCCCTGTGTGACCACTTTGACCCTCTTCTCGCGCAGTTCCCAAGGCCTTCTGGTAAGGCAAGTTTCAGCCATAGTGTAATCGCCCAGAGTTTCTCAAGTGAACACCCACGTGATGTCTGACTCCTCTGTAGCTGGTTTTCCCCTCTGGTATCAAACAAACAATTCTTTGTACTTTCTTCAGTTAGCCGTTTTGCTACTTTTGTTCAGACACAGTTTGGTTTCTTATCAGCTCTCCCCTCGACTCACCGGCTGTGATGAACCGCTTGGCTTTTTCTTCTCTCTGGAGTCAAGGCCGGTACCACAGTGGCAATCGTCTCCTCTTGGCTTAGTTATCAGCGGAGGAGGGCCTTGTGTACCGTTGACTTCTGCTGCAACACACGCTGGCTATTGTTCGTGGTCTTACGATTTGTTCTGTAGAGGTTTCACGGGCTTGACCCGGAAAGGGCAAGGTCGCTTCTCTCCTTGTCACCCTCTTCGTTCAAACAGTCTTTCTCCTCCTCTTGAACTGCTGTGCTGAGCTAACTCTCTCGTTGTGTGGTCTGCCTTGCTCATGTTGTGCTCCCGTGTTCCACCTTTTATCCCTGTGGGGAAGGGAAAGGGCCATCAGGTGTGTGAGATTCTGGTCAGTTGCCTGACTTTGTCTGACCCTGGCATTGGACATCTCGGGTAAATGGCTTTGGTGCTTGTCCGCCGTCTTTCATGATGTGTGAAAGTATGTTTGTCGGAAATGGGGTTGGGGGTTAGCTTGTTTGAGTGTCCTACAGGGTAGGATGGGGAAAAAGGTATAAGATGGGGAATACCGTGCCTCACCGTCGGTGTCCCGCTTCCACTCCCCAAGGACCCCACATCCAGGTGATCCTCCCTCACTGGTCCACCCCCAGGAACTGGATCCAATAGCGATGGCCGTGTCCTGGCCACCTGGATGAATACCGACCAAATAAATTAGAATGGCAAGATTTACAAAATTCCTCATGTAAGAGAAGTCAATATGGGGATAGTTGGAGTAACTATTATCACCAGCAAATGAACAGTAATGAAGAAGTTGAAAGGCAATATATGTTAAAGTCTCCATGTATGAAATGTCAATTTGGGGAAAATTGGAACAAGCATTGCCACAAGCAAGTAACTAACAGTGAAGAAGTTAACGGACAGAATGTGCTCAAGTCTCCATGTATGAGATGTCACTATGGGGAAAGTTGGAACAAGTAGGATCTAAAGTCAAGGCAGTATAAACAGTGAATGAGTACCAATAATTCTCAATAAACAGGATGGCCTAAAAAAGACGTAGCATGGTGCACGTCCATACAAGAGTCTATGTTGGGTAAATTGAATCTGATTGAACAGAATATTGATATTAAGCGGGAGACAGTGGAGCAAGAAGAAGAGATAACTAATAAGGTACACAAGCCTGGTGAACCCACACAGAGAGATGCAGAGCACCAATTTAGCTTTAGACCTGTCTCAGAGGATGAGCTGTCAGATATCATTAGTAAACTCAAGCCAACTAATTGTAAAGGCGATATCTGTCTGCCAGTCACAGTTAAGACCTTTGCGCCATCCCTGATAGGGATTCTGACTAAATTTGTGAATAGATCCTTTAAAGAAAGCCATGGGCCAGATGAGCTCAAGAATTCCTGGATTACACCTCTTTGGAAGACCTTGTGGACATTTATATTTTATTTATTCTGCACATAAGGGACACTGATTAGGTGACTACTGGATTCCCCACAGGCTGCTACTCATTGTAAAGACCGGAATAATTCATAAATCCTCTTGTTGCACTTCTGCCTTGTTACCACCGTCCAGGTACTACTTTACAGATAACACCATGTTTTAATATACGAAAATGAGACATTTCATCCACTAGTCGTTCTTACACACACATCTTTCAACTTTGTTCTAATTATTGTTCGGAAGAGCATACTGACACAGAGGTGCCATTTAACCCATTGATTGAATTTGACAACAAAGCAAGCGCAAGTGACAGCTGACTATGAGCAAACAACAATAATAGAAATTACATTCCCATGTTTTAGACTGTGACTAAATACTATGTAATACACTATACTAACACGTAGCCTTCTTTCATTTACCTTGTAGACTTTGATGAAGCTTGAAACGATGAAAATGATGAATGCAATGTATTGAACTGTATCTTGCTCCTGAAGAAGGGATTTGTAACTCCCAAAACACGTTGAGCTAACTGTACTGTGAGATATTTAAAATAGTACACACACTACTGTATAATTAAAAGTGCATTTAATTTTTGTTTATTTGTTTAAACATTGTGAAGTCTTGAATGCTTTTTCGATGAACACTTGAATGAATCATTTGAACTCCTGCTAAATTCCCTTAAAATTCTGACTGACGCGTCTATATCCCACCCCCGCTGTATATATGCTATGTTGTTACCTCTGAAAGGAGCTCTGTTATGCATATGTACTGTTGTGTACCTGAGTAAAGTACTCGGTTATGTATATGTATTTTTGTATACCTCTGTAAAGCACTCCATTGCTTCTCAAAGCTAGGTCTGCGCTCAATGAATACCATAATAATAATAATAATAATAATAATAGTAACCAGGTAATCCATATAAAAGGAAAAGACATTTGTGAAAGATACCTGGTGGGGGAGTATACCAGGAGATCTGTATCATAGGAAGCTATTGTGGAAATGAGACAGTTTTGATATTCTTTTTAAAAGGCATTTTTGTCATCCGGAACAAAGTGTTGTTTGAAAGAGACATTTCTGCCACTCTTAAGGAATCCTTGGTTGAAAAGAACACTTTACTATTCTATCTACAACGATCCTGAGGGAAGGAAACGCCTCCTAGATGTAAGGATTGTTTGTTGACTTGTAACATTTTTGGGTTTGGCACACTTTTTGCTGAAGCAAAACCGAGATTTGCCTTGCATCTTTTATTGTTTGTTTTGGTGTGAGGGTCAGATACCGTTTTCGACACAAGAACAGTTTGCATAATTTTGATGAAAAGACATAGACAGATTTTTTGTTTCCTAGGAAGGGAAATACAGAAAGGCCTTTATTCAACCCCTTTTCATTAATAAAGATGTCTGTTGTTAAGGATATTGCAACTTTGTGTCCGTCTTTCATTTCTGTCCGCTGACACTATACCTTAGTCTCCCACAGTGGTGGTTTTGGGCTTGAGAGATGAACAATGGGAAGGTTTGAATAATAAAGATTGGTTGATGTATGTTTGTTTAATGATGATAGCCAAGATGCAAATTGTAGCATGTTAGAAGATTAGTGATCCTCCGTCAGCCCGACAATGGACCCACATAATTTGGGAATTATTAGCTGTTAAACAAAGCTTTTAGGCTTTAAACGTCATTCAGTGTTTGTTTATAAATGTAGTAAGTGATTGACTATCTTACAACTGATCATCGGGGTCTCTCTTGCACACAGATTCTAAAGATCTTAAACATGTTTAGTTGATTTCTTTAAACTTGGACAGTGATCTGAATAAGTCGCCTAAGATTATGTATGTTAGGCAGAATTATATGTAGTACCCTTTGGGAACACCACACACAATTAAGACTACAAGTGACAGTACAAATTCACCTTTGGTACAAGTCTGTACTACACAGTTAAAGTGGTAGCGATGGCTGAGCAGCAAGACGTAGTTCAAGAGTAAGTGAGCAGTATCAAATAGTTACACAAAGGACAGCAATTACTATGATCCAAACAAACACTGACTCAAGGTTTTCAAGTAAAAGAATATACATTTATTCACTCTTCAGTTGTAAAACATTTTACGAAGTAAAGCAGCCTACAAATCACACTCCTAATACACCACGCCACTCCCAATATGTTCCAGACAGGTTAAGCTCACAAAATGAAGTGGGAGCAAAATGGCATGCCAGCAATTTAAAAGGGAGGGAAAGACAAAAGTTAATAGAAATTGAACCACACCAACAGGTAAGTACTCAGGGCAATTGAGCAAGAGGAACTACAGTGATAGAATCAGGTAAAAAAAAGCTTAGGGCCAAAGTCACTAGGTCAAAAGTCTTTTGCTCAAGATCACACGGTTCAGGGTAGTTTGCGGTAAAGTTCGTGCCACAAGTTCCGGACGAAGTTGGTCCGCAGAAAAGTTAGTTCAAAGAGAAGAGAAGGACAAGCCCTCGGATTGGAGAAAGATTTCACACACTTTAACCGCGGCTGAACGAAACGAACAACCGGATTTGCACAGTACCTTAAAACGGGGAGGGAGCTGTAGCTGAGGCGGACATTCCTGGTACTTCCTGCAGGCTCACGGTTCCTGAAGCGACTGTCGGACGGACCTGAAGTAGGAAGACTCGAGGGTCCTGCACTACCCAGGGAAGAAACCAGCAGCAGAGCAAAGCAACAAATAAAATGTGCGCTCCTTAAAACCCAAGCAGGGTCCGACATTCCTGGCTATCCGGCCCACTGTAGCTTTGTACAGCGAATTCGACCAGAGGAGATGTCCTGGCTTGAAGTTTGGGTGAACTGGTTGGTCCCACCAGCTCAAGGGAAGAAGATTCCTGGAGGATCCTCTCTGTCGTTGGAGCTTGAATATTCGGACTTGCAGCAGGGCTTCACCGGGCGGTTCAGTCATTGTAGGGGTCCTCTTATGTCAGCTCCTCATCGGTTCTTTCGTTCCATTGGCGACTCTGCCTTTCCAGTCCCAGAGACCTGCTTTTTATGCAGTTTTCCCCCATTCATACATCCTGGCTGTCAATCACACAGCATGGGGGCTGTCCTGACAAGGACAGTCACCCAGCCAATCAAACAGGAGTGCGACTTGGGTTACCAAGGGAACCCATGGCAGGGGTCCTAAGACCCCTCCCTCACCTCCTGCCTACCCAGACTTTCAGGCGCCTTAAGGAGGGCTTCTGTGCAGAAGCCCGCGAAAAGACGGCGAACAAAGGGACCAAACCTGGTTTGGCGCACAGAGTAAAACACGAGAAAGACATTTACAAAAAGAAATGGCGAATAAACCTAGCCGGAGCCGAAATAAAATATATTTGGTCAAGCGGGTTTATGTTCGAGGCTAATAAAGTAGCCTAAAACAATACCGTGGTTATTTAAGATAACCGCGGTATGAAAAATAGGGTAGTTACCACTGCCACCAGCCAAGTCTTGATGAAAAGGGAGCGAAACACTGCTCCAAGAGAAACAGACAAAAAGGGATAAGAATTAACCCTTTCCAATACTCCATGTAAGATGGGGTGTATTGGGTCTGTGGTTTAACGAGACTACATAAAGTTAATGGCAACTTTATATGTTTCTGGGAGACAGTAGTCAGTCCCAGAAAAATGGAGTCAGTGGGAAGTCTAAAAGACACCCCTGTGTCACTGCACTGAAGGTACTGTGTAACGCACAAAAAAATGATGCTCATGGAGTAGGTGAGGCTCTAGAGCCCAAGATCACACAATTGGTAAAAACACACACACAGCAAAATACATGTAAGACTGGGAAAAAGGCTCACACTCTTACCAGGTGAAAAAAATAAATCCTAGAAATCCAGCAAAGCTGCTGTGGGACTCAGTAGATAAGGGAAATTAGCTATTTTGGAGAATTCTCCCTAACACTGTACACACATGGAAAGAGAGGATGGACATTAAGAGGCTTATTGGTAGTTTTTACAGTTTGTCACAGTATTGGTATTTTTTGCTTGTGGTTTCTCCTTGTCCCCTTGTATTCACATGAAACTTCATACAGCAAGTACTAAAAAATGTTTTAAAAGTGGTGTGCTAATAACAATGTGTTTAACCTTATTCATACTGAACACTAGTTTAGTGGGCGTAGCTCCCTCTTTGAGATCTGAGTCTAACAAGGGGGACACATGTTGAATTTGCTGTGCTTTTATCCATTCATTTTTAATACAATTGGTACCATTGATGTAGGTAATTGTGAAAATTATTTTGAAGACCTTACAGATAAGTTGTTATTTGATGTGCATGAAATTAATGATAAATAAAAATTATATAATTATGGAAACAAAGGTCATTTTTTTGCATTTCATTTTATACAGGAGACACTTGAAGAAAAGTTTCCAAATATTCAGTCAACAGCAATGAATTTTATGAAGGTAAGGACGATTGGAAGTTAGAAGATATATTTTTACATAGAAAGTACTGACTTCCTACACCCGAGATGTTTTGCACAGAGTACAAAAACAACAATCCAAATAAATGTGTCTAAACTGATCCCAGAATGTATGCATTTTTCACCCTTAAAACACAGTCTAACTGATCTGCTAGAAATTCAGAAATTCCTGACAAACCCCTGTAACATAAAGGTCAGTATTAAGCGATTGTAGGATCAGGCAACTGTCAGGCATGCATGTACTCCATGTGCGTGCTATTTGTGCTTTGGAAGACAACATTGACTGATCTAGCCCACTGCTAGCCGTACTGACCTTTCAGTGGCCAGGCCTGTGTGAACTCTTCAGATTGGTTTGTCTCTCAAAACAATGATACTTTATTCAAAAACATGTTTTTCTTCCATGCCCTTGATGTGATAATTAGTGTCTAAGTTCTTCTTTGGGCTTGCTCCAGACAATCTGAACACACCTTCTAGGTTCTTGATGTTCCCTTGTGTGTCTATTGAATTTTCTTCTTTAATAAGTGCCAGGCTATTATGCAAGTCTATGCAAAAAGGACTATCATACTCCTCCTTGGCACTTAAGGGGTTAAGCGTTCAAGGTGTGTAGCAGGACATCCAGTTGGGCATAAAACAAACCATATTTAAAATAAACCATCAGGTATCCCTTACTATGCTTGCGCTGTATCGACCAACTAGAGCTATACTCTTTTGAGGAACAATTCATCAGCCTTATAAACAAACTCACTAAAGCCATTACCTCCGATATTGTCCTTGGCAATTTCAACCGTTGAGCAGATGACCCCTTCGGACAAACCGTCCTCTTCTTTGTTAGCAGATTTAGGTTTCATAGGGTACTCGCAAGCGGTGAGCAAACCAACACAAATTGCTGGACACACTCTTGATTGGATCCTCTCACAATGCCTGGCGGTCTCTGACATCTCTGTTCGAGCATGTCCTTGGTCTGATCACTTCCTTGTGTCATCACTGGTTCATCCTCCTGCCCCTCCTCTGAGGATTAATACCATTCCTAATTTCACTAGGACCTCAAGAAACCTACAAAATGTTGCTCCTGAGAATTTATCGGCCATCTTTAAAACCAAGCTCACTGGGCTCAAACAATTTGATAAGGCCTCTGACCTGGCCTTTTTTCTTGTGGATACCTTGAACAAAGCCGTCAATCCTCTCGCCCCGCTTCAAACCAGAGTAACTAATCCAGCTTCCATCAAGAACTCTTGGCTTAACCAGGATATTATTGACTGGAAACACTCTAAAAGGGTAGCAGAAAGAAATTGGCGTAAATCTCCTAAGCCAACTACGTTGGACTTGTACAAACATGCTGCACAACAGCTAAAGGCAGGTATTGTGGCTGCTAAAACCACTACCTTCAATAACAGGATTTCTCAGGCTAAGTCGAGCTCTAAAGAGCTTTTTACAATCCTGAAGGAATTTGAAGGCAAGACAGTCGTGGGACCGACCCCTACTAGGGATTCAAAGTGGTGTCAGGCAATCCATGATGAATTTAAGCAAAACATTCTTAAACATCGGGAGGCTACCAGTGCTTATAAAATGGCTATTCCACTTACGGGGGTGGACATTTCCATCTCCGGGTCTAATCTTAGGCCCACCCCAGCCCAGCCCTTAAAATCATTGAGTTCACCTTCTCCCCTTGTTCAGAGAATGACGTTTCCCAGATTATAAATTCTTTGAAACCTACCTTCTGTCATGGGGACATTTGTCCCTCAAGGTTGTTTAAAGATTGTTCTGACATCTTAGTCCCTTGGGTTACCAAGTTGGTGAACGTATCTTTCTCCGAAGGCCAGGTACCTCAGTTTCTGAAGGAGGCCTGGAATATGCCACTTCTCAAGAAGAGCAGGTTAGATCCATTTAGAGCTGGGAATTATCACCCTATCACAAATGTTCCCTTTTTGCTTAAAGTGTTGGACCAAGCAGCCTTTTTACAATTTCAGAGCTATATTGATATAAACAATATTCTCAGCCCACACCAGTCTGTCTTCCGAGCCAGCCATGGAACGGAGACCATCTTTCTCGATTTGAAATCCAACCTCTCCCTCATTGTGGATGATGGCCACCCTGCCCTGCTCATGCTGCAGGACCTCTCCGCAGCCTTTGATCTTGTGGATCACTCCCTCCTTGTCACAAGGCTGCGAGAGGTGGCAGGATGTTCCAACACAGCTTTTCGGTGGGTTGCATCCTTTCTGGGACCCTGCAATGCTAGGGTTGCGGTGGGCGATGCAGGATCCACCCCGGACGCTATCTCCTGTGGTGTACCACCGGGATCCTGTATCTCGCCGACTCTTTTATATTCTGCCTTTCTTGACACTTCTCGATGACCTGGGTGTGCAGTATGCTAATTATGCTGACGACACCCAGGTTGTCCTGAAGCTCACAGTTATCTACACACAGGACACAGCAACCATCAATATGGTCTATGGCACTATACAGGCCTGGATGGCAACCAATGCATTGGTTTTGAACAAAGACAAGACTGAGCTCTTGATTGTCGCCACAGGGCCTCAGCTGAAAAAACGACCTGCAGCTTTCCAAAGTTTTAACATAGCTGGCTCCATCATCCCAGTGGCGAAAAGTGTTAAGAACCTAGGGCTTATGCTCGATGGAGAGCTTACCATGAAACCTCATGTTTCCCTCCCCCGGGCACCTTGTGGCTATATTAATAAACTCATCGGTCACATTTGTCCATTCTTGACTCCTGGGAATATGTCCCTTCTTGCATCAGCAGTGGTCAACTCACGCCTGGATTCCTGTAATAGTTTGTTTCTGGGTACTTCCTAGGCAAACATGACAGCACCCCAGGTGGTTCAGAATGGGGCAGTCCGGGCCATGAAGTGTCTTGCCAGACGAGTTCACATCACTCATGCTAGGAGGGAGCTTAATTCGCTCACTGTGAAACATTGTGTTACTCACAAGGCTCTAACGCTGAGTCACAAATGCCTCAATCTTCAGGCCCCTTCTTATCTTTGTGAACGCACCAGGGTCTACTAACCTGGCCGCTCGCTTCGATCAGGTGATCAGGCTAGTCTCCAACAACCTGAATTGAAACTGAAAGGGTTTGGCGGTACCTCATTTAATGTCCAGGCCCCCTTGGCATACAATGCACTCCCTCCTGACCTGAGAAAGACAGTGGGCCTCATTACCAGTCAGCCGGTCCGGATTTAACGGTGCTGGTAAACCCATACTGGCACCGTTTACCGGACCTGCTCATTCTGACCCGCGATGCTGGAAACACCATCACTGCAAAGCGGCCCCTGAGGTGTCAACGCACCCGGTAGCCCCGTGCTCGGAAACAACGGACGACTCGGCGGCGCACCCCCAATCACTGGCAATGTGCAACACCAGGCACATTACGAGTAGCACGGACACGGAAATACCACCATAACCATGGCGGAAACCCTGTGAACACTGTGCCGGTACTGCCGGCACCGCCGACATGGCGTTAAACAGTGGCAGGTGAGCTGAAACAGGCCCCAGGTGTGCACAATCAGGCCAGCTGCAGATCATAGGCCACTGGGAGCCTGCAAAAGGGCCACACCCACACCACCTTCCAACACAAACATGCTGTCAGCTGCCCTAGCAGCAATTGGGATAGGGGACCTGCAAGCAGCAGTATACATTGAAGCAGCACTGAGGCAGAGGAGGAGGAGGAGGAGGCGGCGTAGGCAAAACAGGAACCCGGTGGCCATCCAAAACATCAATGTGCAGCTGGTACCAACCCGCAGGCAGCCAGCAATACCCTGCATCAGGGCCTCACCCTGGAACCTGACCCCAAGTCAGATACATACATTATACGGGCTTGACAGGGCCTCAAAATCATATCCATCGTCACTCTCATTGAAGAGGGCATCAGCAGCCGCATAGGCATCCAGACTGCAATCCCCCCCCTGCTGAAAGTAGTCTCTGTACTGCATTTCCTCGCCACCTGACCCTATCAGCACACTGTTGGGGAGCTGCATGGGCTGTCACAAATCTGTTTTTGCAGGCTACTGATCCAGGTACTGGATGCGCTGCTGCGCCATGCGTCGGAGCACATTTCCCTACCCCCGTACCCTTGCCCAGGTCATTGCCACCAAAGTGACCTTCCATGCGATTGCCGGCATGCCCAATTGCATCGGTGCATTAGATTGCACGCACGTGGAGTTGACTGTCAGACATGCAATTGAGGCGGTGTACCGCAATCGGAAGCAATTCCACTCACTGAACGTCCAAACGGTCTGCTATGCCCAATTAGTCATCACATATTGCTGTGCACGTTTCCCTGGGTCCACACACGACTCGATGGTCTTTCAGAATTCTACATTGCCATGCTACATGGAATGTTATGCGGGACAGAGCACATGGCTGTTGGCTTAGTACAACTGCCAGTGCATGACCCCTGTGTATGGGGGGAAGAATAGTCAGGGCCCACAGTGTCCCAGGCAGCTGGGCCAGCTGAACTGCCAGTGGATGACCCCTGTGTATTGGGGGACGGGGGGAATAGACAAGGCCCACAGTGTCCCAGGCAGCTGGGCCAGCAGAACTGCCAGTGCATGACCACTGTGTATTGGGTGGTGGGGGGGGGGTGAGAATAGTCGAGGCCCACAGTATCCCAGGCAGCTGGGCCAGCAGAACTGCCAGTGCACAACCCCTGTGTATTGGGGGGGGGGGATAGTCAAGGCCCACAGTGTCCCAGGCAGCTGGGCCAGCAGAACTGCCAGTGCATGACCCCTGTGTATTGGGGGGACGGGGGAATAGACAAGCACCAGAATTCACACAGCTCACTGCAGCGACTTGATCATTGCACCATGCCATGTCATGCAAAAGGAATCACTGCCTTTCTACATGTCCACTTTAGCCATGGGGTTGCACTACATGCAAATGCCACATGAGGATGTGAGTGCCATCCCCGCCCGACGTACATTTGCTACTGCCATGCACACGATGGGCGCATCACGTGCTGTGCGCAGTGGCCACATCTTTGCAGTGATCTGTGTCTGCCTGATGCAGATCTGCCCATCACATCACAATGCCGGAGTCACCCACCACATCTGAACACATGTACATCACAATGATTGGAACCTAACGTCATTCCACGAATCTGAGCATCACAGAACCCAGCATGGAAAGGTGATCCAAGCTTGCACAATAGATGAGTCAAACATCGGGTTACCAGAAGGGGCATCTGTGGACTGCATCTGATACAGACAGTAATACCACAAACAGTAACATGTGCCCTTACTTTCACTCCTATGTAGGTGATGCCGGATATGTACTCACGCTATGGCTGATGACACCCATTCGACGGCCACAGAACAGGCATGAGGAGACCTACAACCGGGCACACACACGTGGTGTAATAGAGCGGACCTTTGGACTGCTGAAGGCCAGGTTCCACCACCAGAGCAGATCAGGTGGCGCATTGCATTACAGCCCGGTGAAGACAGGGAAAATAGTGGTAGCATGTGCTATGCTGCACAACGTGTGCATACGCGGGAACATTCCACTGCCCCCGGACATCGAGCCAGCAGATGAGGATGATGATGAAGACAGTGATGGGATGGGTGCACTACCAGACCAGGGTGCCATTGATGGACAACATGCACGTAGAGCACTCATACACAATTTCTTCAGATGTACCACATGTGCACATTCAGCACTTCATGTTGTAGCACTACAATAAATGATTTCAATGCACACGAAATGAGAATGTCCACTCGTCATTTGCATTTGCACACCACTATATTGTTGGATTAACAGGGGAAACAGAATTGGGATTACAATGTAGACCACACGTGCCCACCCACCTCCCCAACGTTCCCACCCACCAACCCGGATCCCATCACAACTTGTGGACCAACACTTCTGCAATGTACAGCCTATTTTCAGCTGTGCTTGTGCCCATGGTTGTCCCTCCCAGAGGCACCTGCCAGCCATGATGACCTCCTACCAGGGCAGCTGGTCACGGAACTCGAGGGTGTGCTGCTGGCGGAGGCCACAGCAGGGTTTGTTGCTGGCACACGGCCTATGAAAGCCTGCTGTGCAACCAGCATTGTCTCAGCAATGTTGGACATAATGTTGTTGCCCTCCCTGACCCGCTGTGATAACACCATGTTTGTAGTGGCAAACTGCCCGATCGCACGTGAGAAGTGGCGCACAGAGGTGACAGTGCTCTCCTGTTGCAGCCTTGCCTCCTGGAGCTGTGATGAACAAGTTGTGTGAGACTGGCCTGGTGCTCTTTGTTGCGCTGTAGGCGTGCGCTGAGTTCTGGGATGGAAGGTGTGGGGAAGCGCATCGGGCTATGTAGTCCCATGGGGCTGAATGTGGCCAGCTGTTCTGGTGTGGTGCTTTCCACATCATTGGCATTCTCGGGTGCGTCAGCGCCCTGTTCTCCAGGTGCATTTCGACACTAGCTGCGTCATTGTCGCTGTTTGGCCCACAGGCACTAGTGGGTGCAATGGAAGGGGCTGCAGGTGTATTTGGCGTTGCCACATGCTGGACTGCAGGCGGTGCGGGGATGGTGGTGTCCTTGTCGTTGTGCACCGTCACTGTGGCGGATGCTTGTCTGCCGGAGGTGCTGGCAGTGGTGTCCTGGGATTCAATGGTGGATGTGTTGTGTGCCTCTGGGCCCTGGCTGGGGGCAGGGGGGGGTCAATGGTGGCTGTGTTGTGTGCCTATGAGCCCTGGCTGGAGGGGGGGTTGAATGGTGGATGTGTTGTGTGCCTCTGTGCCCTGGCTGGGGGGGCGAGAGGGGTCAATGGTGGATGTTTTGTGTGCCTCTGGGCGCTGGCTTTCAATGGTGGATGTGTTCTGTGCATCTGAGCCCTGGCTGGGGGTGTGGGGGGGGTCAATGGTGGATGTGTTGTGTGCCTCTGGGCCTGGCTGAAGGGGGGTCGGGTCAATGGTGGATGTGCTGTGTGCCTCTGGGCCGTGGCTGGGGGATGGGTGGGGTCAATGGTGGATGTGTTGTGTGCCTCTGGGCCCTGGCTGAGGGGGGGTCGTGTCAATGGTGGATGTGTTGTGTGCCTCTGGGCCCTGGCTGGGAGGGCAGGGGTCAATGGTGGATGTATTTTGTGCCTCTGGGCTGGGCCCAGGCTGGGGGTGGGGGGCTGGTCTTCCATAATTTGCACTCATGGCTTTGTACTCCATGTACTTGCCGGCCTCGCTAGGTGTGCCAGCTCCGACCTCTGATTGACTGACTCTCTCACTCCCCTCAAGGTGCATGATGCTGCTGCACCTCTCCTCCCATGTCTGGAGCTTCAGTGGAGAATATGGTCCGCCTCCTGTGTCAGTGCTGTGCTGCCTGTGTGCTACCATCAGGTTACGGGTTTACAGCCGCAGAACGTCCCACAGCTTGTGGCAGTCCTACATCGTGCGCACTGTGACGCCAACTGCTGTGCACTTCTGTGCAGCGGCTGACCAGATCTCTTTTCATTTCTGCTGTGTGCTGGGCCTTTGATCTGCAATGAACAGCAGCACCGCATTGTCCGCAATGTGCTCCACAAGCACTGTCAGTTCCGCCTTGCTGAAGCAAGGTTTGCACTGGCGGGTGGCTGAAATCATTGATGTCATCTCGTTGTTGTTAGTCAGCAGTCACAGGAGCTCAAGGCCTTGTGGTTACTGAGGAATGCAGTGGATTGTAGTTTAAGTAATGGCTGCCGATCTCTTTCTGGTTTTCGCGATCACAGTGTTTCCGGCACCTGTATTTCCGTATACGGTACGCATCCCTCTCCATGGGTGTTTGCATTACGGCGTTGACACCGTGTACGCAATGGACTGGGGCGCGCGACCGACAAACCATAATGACACCTTGCTCGCGGTCGTGGAATCGGTGTCACTGCCTTCACAGAAAAACCAGATTCCGCACCATCAGACTTTTAATGAGGGCCAGTTTCTCAGTCGGACTTCAAGAAAAAAGTGAAGACTCAACTTTTCAATCTAGCATAAACTGAACTTCTACTCCTTGCTCTCCTTCTGATCTAGCTTTCGGTCTGTGTTTTGTCTGTGCCCCGAGACCTGCGGGTGTGTAGCGCGTTATAAAAATTAAAAGAAATAAATAAACTATGCAAAATGTTTCACTGCTCCTAGATAAAGGACATCTACTACTTGGCCATTGTCAGGGGTGGACTGGGAACAAAAAGTGGCTCTGGAAATATTTATGAAACATGGCCACTTATTACGCCTTGCATCCAAATATAGCAAACTCAAGCCCTTTAAAGAGTATTTGTGGAGTGACTTCCCTACATCAAACCGAAGCGTGCCGTAATTCTCGAAGCGTTAGCTATCGGGGAAAAACAGAACTGAAGCTAATGGACGCTGCAAAGTGCTATATATACCAGTGATGACTTTGAACTAGAGAGAGGGGCCCTCGAGGGACATCCAGTTGACTTCATTGATGCACAGTGCCGTCTGCCAAAATGTTTTTGTTGAAGCAGCTAAACCTGGAAGGCAAGATATCTAAAGATAAGGAATACGTGGGAGGACGCAATCCATTTGAAATATCTATTTGTTAAGAGTGACGAAATAATACTGGACGCAGCAGGCTTTGTGACCTAGTGACATGGGGCTGGGTGACTATCTGAGTTTGGCAGTGCCTTGAGCTGATTTGGCATGCTGTTCCTTGAAGTTTTTGAGTGGCAACAGTTTTTCTGGCCTGGAATAAAATGGGGTTTTCTATGACAGACTCCGTTCTTAAAGGAAGAAGGGTGCCGGAAAAGTAGGAGGAGAAGACAAAGAAAAGAAAAAAAAACATGTTTGGCTGGGGACAGACATTCCCTCTAGCTAATCAAACTTGCAATGCAGCAGAAATTGTAGCATAACTTGGTAGTCAACCCTTCTAATTATTGCTGGGAGTCCCAAAATATTAATATCGTTCCTTTCTGTTTTATTTTTTGAGAACTTTATTTTGTCACTTGACAAAGCAGACATTGCATGGTTACAAGAATCTCTGCAGTCGAAATAGTACATACATTGCATGTGCTGTAGGTAACACTACAGGGCCGGATCATGGGCACCAGACATCTCAATCCCCCTCAAGGGTTACCCCAGTCCCCACCACACGCCTCAGCATTGGTTCATTGAAGTAGGTAAGCACACGGCAGCAGGCCCATATGTCTTTCGGTTGGCTCACAGCTTGCTGGAGAGAAATGTACACATTCTAATTATCGTTGGCCCGTGTCATTGCTGCCATCCAGTTCTTTAACACCAGGGGAGTGCGCCGTTTCCACCTCATTAAAATCTCCCTGTTAGTCAACAGAATTGGAATATGAAGACATTTATACTGCATCCTCGTCATTTTATCGTATTGCCTCAGTATCGACCAACAGGGATATCAACCCAATCATTAATGGGAGTTCAGCACATACATTAGCCCAATATGACTGGAACACAGGACGTGCCAGGAACATAGGCAAGTGATCAGCATCTCTGGACCTGCATCTCAGGCATCCCTGTAAAACTTCAATATCAGTGCGGGTGTGTGACATAGTCTATTGAGGCTCCTGAAGCATATTAGCCGAAATTTGGAGTTGAAAGAGACGACCTTTGTTCGCATACTCGCTCTATGCCACATTTTGTCATATATGTCTAAGCCGTCCATCCATCCATCCTTCCCGCGTCCCAGCCTGGGTTACTTGTGCTTCTGATTGGACTTGGTTGTAGTAGTGTGTTATACAATTTCTGCACACGTTTGTGTGGAACATGAAGTTTTCAGTTGCATTTCACTTCAGAAACAAATCGATTCGATATTTACTCAACATGTCCTCAAAACCGAAGGCCGGATTTAAATGGTGTGCCGACTGTGGTGCAAAAATGTCCATTACGGACTGTTAGGGAGAATTCTCTGAAAAGGCTAATTTCCCAAACCCAGTGAGTCCCCCAGCAGCTTTGCTGGATTTTTGGGGTTTATTTTTTTCTCCTACTAAGAGTGAGACTCTTTTTCTCCCACTCTTATGCATGATTTGAGAATGTCCTTTGACTATGTAATGTGTTTTATGGGCTATGGGGTCTTTTACTCCATAGGGCTTCATGTGTTTTTGGTATATGTGTTACACAGCACCCGCAGTGCAGTAACACAGGGGTGTCATAGTGACCCCCAAACATAGACTCCATACCCTAGGACTGACTACTGTCTCCCAGGGCATGTAAAGTCACCATTGACTTTACTAGTCTTAAATTGGGAACAGAACCAGTACAAACCATCATATTGTGGAAGTACTGGTAGGGGTAATTCGATTGCCCCTGGGTCTGTTTTCCAAGGGGGTACTGTCCAGTCCCCCCTTGTCGAGTTTCTGGCTGGTGGCAGTGGATACCACGGAAATATTCCACCAGAATATTTCCTATGGGATTTTCCCATTCATTTTAAACGCGCCACTTTTTGGTACAATGTTAAAGATACCGCCGGGTTATTTATTTAATATTTATTCCCCGGTTTTAAAATGGCGTTTTTGTTCGCCTCTGCAACCCTAACCCAAGTCGAGCCCTTTGTTCCACTTTTGGCGGGCTTCTGCCCAGAAGCCTCCAAAAGTGGTGCCACTCTGTCTGGGTCTACAGGATGTGTGGGAGGGGGGAATAGGCACCCTGGACTGAGTTGCCTTGGCAACTCAAGTCGCACTCTTGTGTGATTGGCCCAGTGGTGAGCTGCCCGGCTCACCACTTAGCATGTTTGATTGACAGCTAGGCTGATGAATGGGGGTTTTCTGTATAAAAGCAGGGCTTTGGGGACTGGAACTTCAGAAGTCACCACAGGACCTAAAGAATCCGAAGAGGGGAGAAGCTGAGTCATCTACAATGACGACACCACCGGTGGAGCCCTGCTGTACAAAACTCACCACTTTCCCGACGACAGAGAAGATCTTCTTCCAGGAGATTCTTCTTCCATTTGAGCTGGTGGGACCAACCAGTTCGCCTTTTTCGCCTTCCTGGATCGTCTCGTGGTCGAATTGCCCATGCCAAGCACCCCGGCGGCCGGATAGCCACGCTTCACCACTACCGCGAATAAAAGGGTAGTACCTTTTAACCAGGAAACTCAGCGGCTGGTTTCTTCCTTGGCAGTGCAACGACCTCCAGCTTTCCTCCACGTCGAGATCTTCTCTTCCCCTGGACGAAGCCCCGACTTGCAACCGCTGCCAGGAACAACGGCCCCCGCTGGAGCTTTCTCACCATTTCAGGTACTGTGTCCTGCCTGGTCTCCCTTGCAACAGACTGTCCAAGGTGTCCCGTAAATCCTTGACTCTCTATCCTGGGGTGACCTCGGACCTGTTAACATTACCTTTCTAACTTAATCCAACCTCTTTTTGACTTTCCTGCAAAGACTTTGAGTGCATTTACACTGTGTGATCTTGGGCACATTCCGCCTTGCTCTCCAAGAGTGGGCCTGGCCTATGAACTTTTTGCTCTACAGTAGACCCTGCCTTTCTTGACTTGCTGTGGTTTCTTAAAAGTGTTGGTACTGTGTGATTTTCCTATTCTGCCTTTTCTCTCCCTTTTTAAACAAATTATTGGAGTGCCATCTATGGTTACACGCTCACCTCTGTTTTGCTAAATAACCTAGACTTGTCAAATAATTAATTAGGGAGGTGTATATATTTCCAGTGACTGTGTTTGAACTTGCTTGACATATTAGTGCCAGTGTATTTTTACAAGTGTGTTTTTAAATAAATAATTATATACTTTTTTGTGAGGCTTGTTGAATCTGCTTAGATCACATGCTGTACATAGGCTGACATCTAGTGGAAGTTGCGGAGTATTACAGTTTGTTTTTCGAAACTCGAAAATGGGCGTCGACACAGGGCGTGCCAGTAATACTATCCCTAGTGTGACGTCCACTGTACCCATGATCCCTCATGCGTCTAGGACCCTCAGATTGTTTTTCTCCGCCATACTGGTCGGAAGCATTCCGCAGAGTTCCCTGGCATTAGCCATACTTTTCCTAAAATATTGTTATATTTCCCCATTTCTCCACCCCAACGTCGAGTCTCCGAACATCCACACTCGACGCCCGCACGGAGAAAGAATCGACCGTCGAGAGCTGCACGACGGATTTGGGCCTCGGAAGGCCTCTGGCCTCGGCCCGGGCCTAGGAAGGCCTCTGCAAGTAGGGAGAGTGGGGGGTGGACATACTCTACACTCTTTTGGTATATAGGTACACACTTAAATATTCCTACACTTATTAGCCCGCTGCCACAAGGTGCGTATGGAGGGTACCCCTTTCCAATTTTGCCCCAAGTGCCACCGCAAGTACCCTTGGGTTGACGGGCACGCCAAGTGCAATCTCTGCTTACCGAGGGACCACCCCGAGGCTAACTGCAGAGCGTGTAGTAGGTTCAAACTGAAAACACTCAAAGACCGTTCGATCAAGCGTTGGCCCCACCACGCCAGGCATCAAGAGGCCATGGCAGCGGAGGGCACCTTCAGCGATGGCAGCAACGCTGTGCTTTCGGTCGGCGAGGGCAATGTGGCATCAATTGACAGCCAAGCGCAAGTCCCTGACCTCGGAAGGTCGTCCGGCAGTGCGGCTATGGGGAAGACCCCCGGCGACACAAGCACTACCCACAGCACTTCCACAAAACACATGAAATCCAACTGAGACTCGACGCGCACGCCGCGTACTTGGAAAGAGGCACATACAGAACGGTCCGATTCGGTGTCCTCTGGGCGTTCTCGATCTAGATTGCCGCATGTCTCTAGGCAACCATCCACTGTAGCCAGAAGTGCCTCGCTCCCCAAGGTGACGGAGGTCCGATCGTCAGAAGACGAAACCGACCTCTTTCCCCAGTCTGCACTCCAGGAGTCGGCGTCAACAGGCCGCACAACGGCTGCTCCTGAGTCCCAACCTCCACTACAAAGAGATAGGGACACTACCCCCGAACCTCGGCGCCAGGCGTCGAAAGACTCCGGGAGGTGGGGGGTGAAAAAACAGGGTAAACACTATTCCACACATGGGGAAGGCGTAAAACAACAGAGGAAGCAGTCTCAGCCCACTTCCACACCTCAAAGACTGTCTACCCCACTTAAACAGATGGACAAGTCTCGGTCTTCTGTTATCCCAAAGACCCCTGTTCAAACCAGTAGGTCTAGTCTAGATAAGACAGGTAAAGGCCTTCAAGAAAGAATCATTCCCAGGTCAAGAGAGTGGTCTACTGATGACATAGACAGTCATGTGCAAGGATGTCATCATTGGCAGATTTCTAAGCCAAAAACCCTGAACACTTTCTCTCTCTTACCCCAGACGGGTCAACTCCCTCAGGCTCTAGGGATCCTATACCCCCAAGTAAGAAGTCCCGGGTTGAAGCTCTTACTTCAGACCCCTTCAGTATACAGCCCTATTCTCAATATCAGGGAGATCCATCCCGTTATGAGGATCCAGATTTGGGCATGTTGGAAGAACAAACTGGGACAGGCTACTATGGGGATGACGAGGACCAAGAGGAGGAGGAGGACAACCCAGAAACCTACAGGCTAGATTCCCCGGTAGATAAAGAACCCCCGGTTACCGACTCCCCTGTCGATAACCAGCCTCTTTTGAATGAAGTACTGTCCAGAGCGGCAGAACACTTCCACATTGACACCCAGGGTGCGCAGGAAGAGAGGGATTTTGCAGAGGAGTTAGTGGGAGAAAGGAGACATGTTGCCCAGCCCATCCCTATCCTTAAGTCTATACAAAGGAGGATAGACCCTTCCCTTGTTAATCCCTATCTCACTAGGGCGGTAAAGCCCAGAGTTGAGAAGCTTTTCAGGGCAGCCCAAACAGACCCACTGTACATAAGAGGGCATCTGAAACCAGACACCCTGGTAGTAACCAACACCCTTAAGAGGGCGAGAACACCCTTGTCATTGTCGGAAGCTCCTCCCGACAAGGAGAGCAAGAAGATTTATGGCTTGGGCAGGAAAGTAGCCTCCACTTCCGCCTACCAGGCAAGTATTGCCAACTCCACCACCCTACTGGCGAGTTACAACTGCCACCAGTGGGAAGAAGTCGCAGCACTCATAGATTCCGCCCCAGAACCCTTAAAAAGCCAATTGGCACGAGTTTCGGCGGAAGGAAGAGCCGTGTCCGATTGCATATTAAAAGCAACCTTTGATGCCGCGGATAACGCCGGCAGATTGATAGCAGAAGGTACTGTTATCAAAAGGCATGCTTGGTTGCGACAGTCTGGGTTCAAGGCAGAAACCCAGGCTTCATTGATAGACAAACCGGTGGAGCCGGATCTATTGTTTGGAAAGGCGGTCGAGGACGCGCTGAAAAATGCCAAGGACGAGTATGAGACACTCAAATCCCTAGGCCAACTAACCAATAAACCCCCTAACCAGAGAGGGAATGGCAATTTTCGTCGCCCACGCGGACAACATTCCCAGAGAGGGTCTAACAATTCCCAGGGGCAGGGTACACAATGGAACAACAACAGCCAGCAGTCTACCCAGGGTTATGGCAGGGGTAATAAGAGAGGGCGTGGTAAGGGTAGAGGCAGCCCCAATAGAGGTGGCGGCACGCATCCACCAAAACAGTGACATTCCGTTCAGGGTCCCTTCTCACACATCCCCAGTAGGGGGACGCATTTCCAACTTCACCCAAGTTTGGGAAGGGATCACTTCAGACAGATGGGTGCTGTCCACAGTGTCCACAGGCTACTGCATAGAGCTGTTACAGCGTCCCCAAAACCACCCTCCACGACAAAGAATACATTCTTTGGACCACCAGAAGATCTTCCTCGAGGAGATCGTCAATCTTCTAGCAAAGGACGCGATAGAACTCATCCCGGGACACCAGGTAAACAAGGGTATTTATTCAACTTACTTCCTTGTGCCAAAAAAAGATTTGACAATGCGCCCAGTATTGGACTTACGGCCTGCAAACAAGTATGTCAAGCCCCAAACATTTCGCATGACTACTCTCCAGGAGGTAATCCCCCCTCCTAAAAAAGGGGGATTACATGGCAACATTGGACATGAAAGATGCCTATTTTCATATTTCCATGTTCCCAGCGCACAGAAAGTACTTGGGCTTTAAGGTGGACTGTCGGCACTACCAGTTCAAGGTACTGCCCTTCGGGATAGCCTCGGCTCTAAGGGTATTCACCAAGGTACTGGCGGTGGCGGCAGCACACCTACGCAGGGAGGCAATCCCGGTGTACCCTTACCTGGATGACTGGCTCATCACGGGGGAGACCCCAGTAATTTGCAGAACAAACATTCAAAGGACAATCGACCTCCTCTTTGAATTAGGCTTCTCAATAAACGAGAAGAAGTCAAGTCTGGTGCCAAGCACCTCCAAACAGTTCCTAGGAGCTATCCTAGACACGCAAGAGGGGTTGACCTTTCCATCAGAGGAAAGAATTCGGAATATACTGCTGCAAATTCTGCAATATCAGGCCGGTCGCCAGATAACGGTATGCAAAGCAATGCGTTTGCTAGGCATGATGGCGTCATGTATTTACCTGGTCCCCCACGCGCGCCTGCACATGCATCCCATGCAGGAATGGTTGGCGAAACAGTGGTCTCAGGCAAGTGGTCAGTGGGACGATCTAGTGGTTGTTTTGCCAACACTGGTACAAAGCCTTCACTGGTGGACAAGAGAAAATCTGTCCAAGGGGACACCCTTTTACGATCCTGAGATACAGGCGGTAGTCACAACCGATGCATGCCTGACAGGGTGGGGAGCTCACCTCCTCCACCACACAGCTCAGGGTCTCTGGTCTCACTCAGTGGCCAAGAATCACATCAGCCTGCTAGAGCTTCTGGCAGTATTCAGAGCGCTTCAAGCGTTCGAGCCCTACCTGCTGAATCTGTCAGTGCAGATCCGGACGGACAGCACTACAGCCATGTTTTACATAAACAAGCAGGGAGGGACTTGTTCGCCAAATCTGTCCAAGCTTTCCCAGAAAATTAGGATATGGGCACTCAGACGGAAGATCTTCCTGTCATCTCAACATGTTCCAGGGGATCTCAATTCTCTGGCGGATGCTTTGAGCAGAGATCCCCTCCCAGAGGAACATGAATGGTGTCTACACAGAGAAATTGTAGAAGATATCTTCTCTCAGTGGGGTTTCCCCACTATAGACCTATTCGCCACACGTGAAAACAGACAGTGCCCAGGATTTGCATCCAGGTTCCCTCAGCCAGACTCCCAGGGGAACGCCCTGTGGATGAACTGGTCAAGGATGTTTGCGTACGCTTTTCCACCAACACCTATCATCAGGAAGGTGGTCAGCAAGATGAACAGAGAGTCAATGACGCTCGTCCTAGTTGCTCCCATGTGGGCGAGACAACCGTGGTTTCCACACCTACGCAGACTAGCAGTGTGCGAACCCATCAAACACCCAGGCTGGTACAACCTACTGTCCCAGCACCAAGGTCAAACAGTGCATCGTCAACCCAACTCAATGAACCTAGCAGCAACGCTCCTGAGGTCATAGCGTTCGGACATCTCAGATCATCTCAGAGGTGTATGGACATCCTAAGGGAATCTAGGAAGCCAAACACGAGGCACTGCTACTTTGACAAAAGGTAACGATTCGTTATCTGGTGCCAGAACAAGCAAGTCAACCCAGTTGATTGCACTCCTTCCACAGTTGTCACGTACATGCTCCACCTGCTGGATGCAGGACTGGTATTTAACTCACTGAAGGTACACCTGGCAGCGCTGTCAGCATACACCACTTCCCATAATAAGGTGTCGTGGTGGAAGATACTAGTGGTTAAAGCTTTCATGGAAGGAGTAAAGAGACTTCACCCTCCTATTTCTAACCGACCACCAGGATGGGACCTTAACGTGGTGCTATCTAAACTCATGGGCCCCCCATTCGAACCCATGCATAAAAGCAGTCTCAAACACCTGACTTATAAGACGGCCTTCTTAGTAGCAATAACATCTATAAGAAGGATCAGTGAAATTCAGGCTCTGTCAGTGCAGGATCCATTCTTTACAGTGCATAAAGATAAACTGGTTTTACGTACACATCCTATGTTCTCACCTAGTTTATTTCTAAATTCCACGTGAACCAGTCCATTGAGCTTCCGGCTTTCTTCCAAGACCCACAAAGCTCGGCTGAGGTGAAACTACACACCCTAGATGTGCGTAGGGCGGTCCTCTACTATGTAAACAAGACCAGACCGCTAAGGAAAACAGAACAGCTGTTTGTCTCCGTAGCTAGAGGCAGAGAGGGAGATCGCGTCTCTAAAGGTGCCATCTCTAAGTGGATTGTTAACTGTATCCAGCTGTGTTACTCTCTTTCTGAAAAAACTCTGCCTTTCACGCCAAGAGCCCACTCTACTACAGGCATTGGGGCCACTCTGGCTTTCATTCCAAATGTACCCCTTGACACCATTTGCAAAGCAGCTACTTGGAGCTCTATTCACACTTTTACTCAGCACTACTGCATTGACGCCCATTCCAAGACCGATACTCAAGTGGGACAAGCGGTTTAAGACATTTATTTGCTCATGACCCTTCTCACATCCCACCTCCTTCTTCTAACACTGCTCGCTAATCTATGCACAGCATGTGATCTAAGCAGATTCAACAAGCCTCAGAAGAGATACATTACTCACCGTAATCGTATTTCTGATGCTTGTATCTGCTTAGATTCACATGCGACCCGCCCTTCCTCCACTCTGAGAGAAGGCGCATGGATGCTTGTAGTCTTATCTATCTATCTATCTGCTTGGATTATCTGTACTCACGCTAATCCTCATGCTACCTCATGTCAGAAAAAATACAATCTGAGGGTCCTAGACGCGTGAGGGATCATGGGTACAGTGGACGTCACACAGGATAGCCCTGTGTTGACGCCCATTTTCGAGTTTCAAAAAACAAACTGTAATACTCTGCAGCTTCCACTAGATGTCGGCCTATGCACAGCATGTGAATCTAAGCAGATACAAGCATCAGAAATACGATTACGGTGAGTAATGTATCTCATACCAAAGCTCTGGTCAGTGTTTGCTTGTGCTACTGTATTTTTAGCCCTATTGTGTATACTCTATATACTGCCTAACTCTTCTTGAGAGAAGTCTAACTGCTCAGCCACAGCTACCAGGTAAATCTGGGTGGTGCAGACTGCTACCAATTGGGTTTACTGCTAACACCTGTGGTCTTAAGCTTTTTGCAGTTGTACTAAGGGAACTGCACAGGTTTCTGCCTAACACAGACCTGCACTGTGTCTGTCTGTGGTGTTTGGGGATAGGCCACAAGGTGGACAGCTGTGGCTCGTGTCAATCCATGACAGTTAAGGTCTTGCAGGAAAGGAAGGTGAAGCTTGAAGCAGGTAAGCCCTCTCCCAAATCCCTATTCATTACTGCGTCCAAGAGAAAATCGTCCTCGCACTCGAGGGATGTATCCCCCAAGAAAAGGCGCCCTAAACACTGGAGATGCTCATTGTGTCACAAAAAGAGCAAGAAGTGACACCAAAGATCATAGTTGACTTCTTCCTCCTCTCCCGATAAAGCGTCTTTCCCTAATAAATGTTTGACTTCTGCGGAATGGGAAGATTTCTGCCTAAAAATGCTCTACATTTTTCAGAGACGGGCTCCTCCGAGTAGCCTTCTCAAGGAGTCCGGGAAATCGAGCCACCCCTGCGTGTCTAAAAAGACAAGAGAGGAGTCTCCTGTGTCTCCTTCCCGTGCGTCCTAGAGCCCGGGAAGGGAGGCTCCTTGACACAAGTCGAAGGAGTCTTCCTCGGCACATCAGAGGAAACCGTCATCTTCCTCCTCGAAGGAAAAGGATTCAAGTCCTTCATCTCGGTCACAAAGCTTTCATTAAAGTTGTCAAAACTGTCAAATACTTTGCCTGAACCATCAAGGCACATAATCAAATCGAAGCATTTAAAGCCATCCGCTCATTCTCTCACCGCTTCTGCAAAGTCTCAGACACCCTCGATGCCATCAGGGCATTCTATGCTTTCGAAGACTGTAAAACTGGAATCTGATTCGACAAAGTCTTTCAAACACCTACCTCGACCAGATTTCTTTAGATCTATGGGGGTCTATCTTTGAGGAGGAAGACCAAGCTCCATCTGGGTATGAGTTTGGAGCACCCAATGTCCCAGCGGAGCTTATATCTCCAAAATCTTGTGGGGACACTAAAGAGACCAGCAGTTGGGAGGAATCTCCTGAAACTGACTTTGGGAACCCAGGGGTGGCTGGATATGCAGATCCATCCTATAGATCAGTAATCAGTAACGTTTCTGAATATCTAGGGTAGTCAAAACCTGCTGCAATTGTGGAAACTGATGACCTCCCTGATATTTCAGATAGTGGACCAGTAAAGGAAGCTGTATTACCTTGTCATGCTACTTTAAGAGTGAGGGTATTGGAAAATTGGCTGAAGCCAGATTCAATTCCTCCTGTTAATAAGCTTTCGACAAAGAAGTACAGGACGGCTTCTACAGACCCTCCCTTTGTCAGCAGGCAGCCCAACACCAGAAAGCCCTGTGGTTCAGGCAGCAACAGTATCTTCTAGGCCCTCAGCTTACCCTTCTACTCCTGTTGACAAGGACGATATGAAGGTTGATTCATCGGGGAAGAGAATGTCCAGCTCAGGAAGCATGGCACTGAAATCGGCCAATACTACAAGTTTGTTTGTTTGTTTATTTATAATGTGTGCCGCACCCGAATGTATCCGTCCGCAGTACAAGATAATGCAATTTCTTAGTTACACTTAGTTACCCAGGTAGACATCAATCAAGTATATACAAGATAGAGATACAGGAAAATATGTTCATATTTACAGAGATGAGGCAGTATAGGGAATATAAATACAGGGAGGTGGAGGATGTAGCATGTGAGCAAGAGAGAGCGGGGGTATCTGGTCATTGCATCAAATGCAATAGCATTGAATGCCAAAACAGAAGAAAATGCTTTTTTTTTTTTTAAAGGTAGAGGGTTTTGTTTAATTAAAATGGGTTTTAAAGGTTAGAAAAGAGGGGTTGGGGTATCCCCCCATTAAAAAAAAAACATGGAAAAAATGCATTCAATGCTTTTTTTTCCTTTGGTATGGCATTCAATGCTATTGCACTCAATGCAATGACTATTAACCGAGAGTGGGTGCACTAGTAGGGGTTGTCGTTAGTGAAAAGCCAGTTCTTCATGTTGTTTCTGAAACTAAAAAGAGATTGAATAGTTCTGAGGTTAGAGGGGAGAGTGTTCCAGAGTTGGGCGTCGAGTACAGGGAAGCTGCTACCCCCTACTTGTTTCAGTTTGTATCTAGGAATTTGTAGATGGCCAGAGCTAGCTGATCTGGTGAGTCTGGCATATTGTTTCCGGGCAAATCTATCCGAGAGATAATGTGGGGCTGAGTTATTAAGGCATTTGAATGTTAGTGATGCAGTTTTAAGTCGAATTATCTTTTTTATGGAGAGCCATTTGTGCTCCCTTCTTAAGGAGGAGATATGCTGTCTATGAGGAAACCTCAAGGCTGTCCTGAGGGCATTGTTTTGCAGAATCTGTAGTTTTTTGGTGATATATTTGTTGGCTCCCAGATAAAGACTGTTGCAATGGTCAATAATTTTCGAGAGGACTAGAGCTCTAGTCAAGGTGGTGCAGCTTTAGCGAAGTACAAACACACCCTTTGGGGTGTGGCTGCCCTTGCAGCTGGCCATATACTGGAGGGGGAATAAAGGGAAGGATTTTTAAACCTAATCCAAGATGGAAAGGATGCCATGAGGCAATCTTTACAGTCTTGTCTTCATTCTGTGAGTAGATCTATGGCTACCAGTACTGTTTTGAGACGCATGGCATGGCTCAGGAGGTCAAGATGTTCTGCGAATGCACAAGCACGTCTGCTGGACATGCCCGCCGTTAGAACTTATCTTTTTGGTGAAAAGGCTGACAGCTTGGAGAAGCTGCAGGCTTCAAAGGCAGCAGCTAAATCTTTAGGGCGGCAATCAGACAACCAGTGCAACCCTGTGTAACAATATCTATTGAGGACCACTAGCAACACAGGAAGGACCTTCTCCCCACTTCAGTTAAAGCACCAAACCAAATACCGTTATTCCTGTAATATTAAGTTCACTTAACCATGTCTGAACTACATATAATATCACCAAGGCTTTCTCCCCCCTATTCCACAATAAGCCAAGAACCAGGCCGGGGTATTGAGATAATACATATTTTTATTAACAAATGCTTTTAATAGATATCTAGAAAACAATTAATTTACACATGCCACCTTCTTTGTGGCATCCCAATCTACAAAATCACACAATGCGTTGCAACATTACAGTGCAATCGGGCAAATTATCATTTGGTTATCAGCTTAGAAAGTTCACAGGCATGCATACATTCAATTTGAACGTGGGCTAATCTGTACCCAAAAAACATGCATTTGAGAGCATACACATTTTATTTCAAATCCGCACCTTTGTTCCTTCTTTACCCCAAAGCAGTCTCAAACCTTTCTGGTATGCGTATCCCTTGCTCACTCCCAGGAGAGTGTATTTCTTTCACTGGAGTCTCACACCTGGCTTATTTTTAAATGCAGGGTTTGGGACCATGGAATGGATAGGGATTTTCGGTTTTCGTACACTGCACATTCAAATGAAAGGCAGGGTTTTGAGAAATGGAATGAATGGGACAATTTGTTTTTGAACAATTCATTTTCAAAGGGGATGCAGGGTGTTTTTTTCGCATTTTGGGCCAGGGCACATCCAACTATGCTATGGTGACTATAACACACTGGAATGAGAGTTTTTTTTTTAGTTTCAAATTCTAACAAGAATCATCCTGTGATATTTTCTATAGGGGAATTGATTGAATTATTTGTAATGAAATATGCTAAGGGTCTACACAGTTTTATCCCCCTTCCACTAATGGACGAGAACCCACTCATGGAAAGGGATGGATTAAAACAGATTCCCCTCACACTTCAGTTTACAATGCATGTGATGTTTTTCTATAGGGGAATTAATTTAGTTATATGTAGTCAAATATGGCCAAGGTCTACACAGTTTAGCCCCGTCCCACTATGCAGTAAGGAGATTAAGCCTGGCAGATCCCCCCCCAACCCCCACTTTTGTTATCATTTGGATCAATCTACTAATATGGAAAACCTTGATTATTGGGCACTCGGGAGGGGGGGGGGGCAGGGCTCATCTTTAGAAAGCACAGATCTGCACTCAGTCGTCATCTGGCTCCTCAAATGTCAGGCCCAGCCAGCTTTTAAGTTTCTCAGTCTCTGCCTCCCATGCAAGGTTTCATTTCACATTCTATTAGCTCACCAGGTTTCACATTTCGAGGGGATTGGGTCCTCCGACGTATTCCATATCTATGAAAAGTAATCACCACACCTGTGCTGCTTCAGAAAATGTTCTACGTCCTGCGTCGATACGCTGTCCTCGAGGGCCTCCGTCGAGCCGATGTCACTGGATGTTATAAGTAGGACGCATGACGCCCGTAGCTTCAGTTCTGTTTTGTTCGCTTCGGAGATCTCGGCACGCCTCGGTTCTTCTGAGTCCTGTTCTTTCGGTTCTTCGAACCTGTTTGTTTGTGAAGATTTCCATGATGTCTTCGTCCCGTAGCCGGGTTTTAAGAAGTGTCGGGACTGCGGTTCCAAGATGTCGCTGACGGACCCGCACGACGCCTGCCTCTGGTGTCTCGGTGAGGACCACGCCACGGACGATTGTGATGATTGCCAGTCGTTAACTTCGAAGGCCTTGCAGAAGCATAAGAAGCTTTCTGTCGGTAAGGTGGCCAAGCCCCGGAAGTCGAAATCCACTGGGCTTTCGACTGACGATTCGAGGGGCGACTCTCTGCATCGTCGGTGTAAGTCTGGGGGGTCTCGGTCCCGGGGTGGGTCCCGCCATTCCTCTGCCTCTTCGAGGCACTCATGGAAGCGCCATCACCGGTTGCCTCCCTGTCCTCATCCGCGGACTCCGCCTGTCGGCGGGTTGCTTGTCCCAACAAGCATTCCACGTCTGCGGAATGGGATTCATTTCGTCAGGAGATGATGGCAATTTTTCCGTCGCAGGGCTCCGTTCCGTCCGCGCCATAAAAATAAGCCGGCCGTGACCGTGCTAGAGCCACCACTCGCACGCCTTCGGGCTCGGGTGGTCGGCGCAATCATCGAGCACCTTCGAGGTCTCGATCGGACAAGGTGGATCGCTCTAGACATGCCCACTCCAGGTCCCGGTCCTCGACGCCCTCAAGACCGTCAGAGCCTGTGAGGTCTTCGAAGAAGGCATCGACGCCTTCAGCACCGAGGTCATCGAGGGACTCTCTCGAGGCTCCGCCTCCGAGGAAGCCGTCGACGCCATCGGCGCCCAGGCTGTCGAAGGACACGCTTGGGGCTCCGTCCTCGAGGACTGTGTCGAAGCCCTTGGCGCCAAGCTCGACGTCGACGCTGATTCCATCGATGCCTTCGACGCCTTTCGAGGCTGCTTTGTCGGAGGTATCCCGTGGCACGGTGGAACCCCCTAAAAAGGCTCTGGCCAAGTCTAAAAATGTCTTTGTCCCTTTTTCTGTGCCTCCATTCCAGCCTATGGATTATATTTCTGAGGTGGAAGAAGGGTCTGAGGAAGAAGGTTTGGTTCCTGATGAGGTACCTGACGAGATTTTGTCTGGTCATAGCCAGATTGAAGACCTGCGTCAGTCGTTGCACGACGCCAGTGGGCTGGACACCTCTCCGGAGGTGGAGTTCGGTAGGCCTGAGCCTGGCACCCACGCAGAGTCCTCGTACCGGCACCTTATGTCGAGGGTCACAGAATACTTGGGGTGGTCTGCGCCGCCAGTGGTTTTTCTGCTGGATGACCTGACGGATATCCTTGACCAAGGTCCACCAACTGACTCGGTACTGCCATTCCATATGGCCTTGCAGAGAAGGGTGGCAGCGGCTTGGACTGCTCCAGAGAGTCTCCCGGCAGTGAGCAAGTCTTTGCCGAAGAACTACCGTCCAGCCAGTAGCGACCCCAGCTACTTGACTACGCACCCCACTCCGGAGAGTTTGCTGGTGCAGGCGGCTACGGCCCTGGCAAAACAGGCGTCGTACCCTACCATCCCTCCTGATAGGGATAACAAACGTTTTGATGGCTGGGCGAAGAAAGTGTTTTGTTCAGGGGGTATGGCTTTACAGGCAGCCAACTCTGTGTGTTCCTTAGCACGTTTCAATAATACTCTGTGGAATTGTGTCTCTTTGGCGGCTGAACGTATTCCCTCCCGAAGGGAAGGAACGGGATGGCTTTCTTGCTCTTGTTCAGGATGGCAAGGATGCCATGTGTGAATCCATTCGGTTGGGTCTGGACATGGCAGATTGCGTCAGCCGGTCCATGGCGGCAAGCACCGTAATACGAGAATTTGCGTGGTTGCGGAAGTCGGGGTTTGCTCCTGATGTGCAAAGCCGGCTTCTCAACATGCCCTTTGATGGTGAACATCTTTTTGGCAGCAAGGCTGACGAGAGCCTTGAGAGGTTGCAGACCTCCAAAGCTGCAGCGAAGTTGTTCAGCGCTGCAGTTTGCCAACCTCTGCCTTTTCATCCTAGGGGACAGCAGTGGAGGGGAGGTTCCTTCCGATATTACTCATCCTTTGGTAGATCGAGAGGGGCTGCAAGTCAAATGGGCCACCGTAGGAGTACCAGAGGTGGAAAACAAGGTACTCGAGGTGCCAAGGCCGCTCGGGCAGTTGCCTCTTTACCCTCAGGCAATGCCGCAGCCGCTTCTGCTCAGTCATGAGGCCATGTCCCATGGTTCGCCGGTTGGGGGAAGGCTGGCGCAGCATCTTGTAGAATGGCGTGCCATTACTTCAGATGTGTGGGTTCTGGAGATCATCGCCCACGGCTACTGTCTTCCTTTCCGGCAGAGGTCTCACGACAATCCACCAAGGAATCTCTCTTTGAAGAGTCCGGATCCGCTCCTTGTGCAATAAATACAATCCCTGCTGGAGAAAGGCGCCATAGAACTGGTGCCTGTAGCGGAGAGGAACAAGGGATGGTATTCCCCATATTTTTTGGTTTCAAAGAAAGAAGGAGGATTGAGTCCCATCATGGACTTGCATGCTTTGAATAAGCTCCTCAGGAAGGACAAGTTCAAGATGGTTACTCTCTCTCAAGTCCTCCAGGGCCTTCAACTTTAGGATTGGTTGGTGTCTCTCGACCTCAAGGATGCTTACGTTCATGTGCCGCTCCATCCCAAGCACAAGAAGTACCTGAGGTTCGCGGTTGGCGACTCACACTTTCAGTTTCGGGTCCTGACATTCGGATTGACCTCCGCCCCGAGGGTTTTCACCAAGCTCATGGTGGTGGTGGCAGCGTATCTCAGGAAAGGGGGGATTCATGTCTACCCCTACCTGGACGATTGGTTGATCAGGGCGCGCTCTCCCGAGCAAGTCCTGGTTCATCTCTCAGTCATCTGCCACTCCCTTCACAAGCTGGTCTTCTCCCTCAACTTAAAGAAGTCCCACTTGACGCCAACACAGCGGCTCCAGTACACCGATGCAGGGCTCGACACATCCCTGGGGCAGTGTTTCCCTCCCCAGGTGAGGGCTCATCACATTTAGCAGATGCTGCACAAGTTTCAACATTCCCAGAGTCTCCCTGCGTTCGCGTTCTTGAGGTTGCTCGGCCTCATGGCATCCTGCATTCTTCTGGTGCCAGAGGCCAGGTTGCGGATGAGATCTCTGCAATGGGGTCTCAAGATGCAGTGGTCACAGTCCTCCGGCAGGATGTCGGACCCCGTTCAGGTGCCACCCTCGGTCACCCAGGACATTCTGTGGTGGGCCGTCGAAGGCAATCTGATGAGGGGGGGGCTTCATTTTGGCTACCCTGGCCGGAGGTGACGATTGTGACGGACGCATCCCTCACAGGATGGGGAGCTCATGCCAACGAGTTGACAGTCAGCGGTCATTGGTCTCCGTCGGAGTCCAGACTCTTTATCAGTCTGTTGGAGCTGAGGGCCGTCAGGCTTGCCGTGAAGGCTTTTCTGACGACTGTGCGAGGGAAGAATGTCCTGATTCTGACAGACAACACAGTGGCCATGCACTACCTCAACAAAAAAGGGGGGGGGCAGGGTCACTTCCTCTGTGCAGGGAGGCGATGCAGCTCTGGTTCTGGCCCATCCAGCAGGAAATTTCGATCTCAGCAGTTCATCTGGCCGGAGACGAAAACGAGAAGGCGGACGCTCTGAGCAGGCAGAGCGCGATCTCTCACGAGTGGGAGCTGGCTCAGGAGATTCTCCTGGAGATCTTCGCCCTTTGGGGGACCCCACAAGTGGATCTCTTCGCCTCCAGTGTCAACCGGAAGTGCGAAAGGTTCTGCTTGTGGGAATTTCCCCCAAGAGGAGCCTAAGAGGACACGTTTGTGGTGGAGTGATCTTTCCCACTGCTGTATGCGTTTCCTCCAGTCCCCATCATCCCACAAGTGCTGCGGAGGCTAAGGAGGTTCGGTTCCTGGATGATCCTCATTGCTCCGGCATGGGCCCGGAGAACGTGGTACCTGGACCTTCTCGACTTGTCCATCTGCCCTCCACGTCGTCTTCCCTACCGAGACGATCTGCTCTCACAGGAGGGGGTCAGGTTCTCCATCCAGAGGTCAGATCCCTCAACCTTCACACTTGGCTTCCGAAAGGTTGAGGTATATCGATTGGGACCTCCCTGAAGACATGATGGAGGTGTTGCTTTCGGCCAGTCGGCCTGCAACAAAGTCCCTGTACGTTGCCGTTGGAGAAAGTTCTGCGACTGATGCAGGGTTAAGAATGAGGATCCTTTTTCATGTGACATTCCTGTGGTTCTGTCTTTTTTGCTTTCTGTAGCCCACGAGGGCCTGCAAGTGGGTACCATTAAAGGTTACCTGGTGACGCTGTCCATATTTAAGCGCTCGTCTGAGGAGTGTTCTTATTTCAAAATTCCATTTCTTTCTCAGTTTCTGAAAGGGCTCACTAATGTGTTTCCACCGTCACCTTTCCAGGTGTCCGGTTGGGATTTGAACCTTGTTTTAAAATTCCTAATGGGTGCTCTATTTGAGCCTTTACATTCCTGTCCTTTGAAACTGTTAACCCTTAAAACTGTATTTTTAGTTGCGGTTACTTCCGCTCGCATAGTGAGTGAGTTGCAGGCACTTTCTGTTAAGCCACCCTTCATGGTGTTTCATAAGGAAAGGGTTGTCCTTAGAGTCCGTCCTTCGTGTCTTCCGAAAGTTGTATCGGAATTTCATTTAAGCCAGAAGGTAATTCTTCCGGCATTCTATCCGCCTCCGCATCCTGGTAAGGACGAGGAGAGGCTCCATAGGTTGGTTCCTAGGAGAGCTTTAAGTTTCTACATTTCATGCATGTCCCGGGTCAGAGTGGACGATCTGTAGCCCATGATTCTCGATTCAAAGGAGCGGTCCTTTCTTTCGCGGTTCAGTGGTAAGTGGCTATCCGGTTGCTGGGGTGCTTCGTCCTGGTAGGCGAAAAGGAAAGCGAACTGGTTGTCCCCACCAGCTCAAGGGGAAGAGACTCTCCGGCAAGAAGATCTCCTCTGTCGTCGGGAAGTGGTGAGACGGTTCAGCAGGGCTCCACCAGTTGTGTCGTCGTTGCAGGTCGACTCAGCTTCTCCCTCTTCGGATTCTCAGGTCATGTGGCGACTTCTGAAGTTCCAGTCCCAAAAGCCCTGCTTTTATGCAAGAAACCCCCATTCATTCAGCCTAGCTGTCAATCAAACATGCTAAGTGGTGAGCCGGCTGGCTCAACACTTGGGCCAATCACACAAGAGTGCGACTTGAGTTGCCAAGGCAACTCAGTCCAGGGTGCCTAAACCCCCTCCCACAACCCCTGTGGAGAAGCCCGCCAAAAAGTGGAACAAAGGGCTCGACTTGGGTTGGAGTCACAGAAGAGAACACAAACGCCATTTTAGAATCGAGTTCTGGCAAAAAATACCAACCGATGAATTAATATTAAATAAATAACCTGGCGTTATGTTCGAGGCTATGGGAATTAAATAATTAAAGTTGGTAGCCTCGAACAATGGGAAAATCCCATAGAGATATATTCGCGGGCGAATATAAAATGTAGTATCCACTGCCACCAGCCAAAACTCAATCAGGGGGGACGGAGACGTGCCCCCTCGAATAACAGACCCCGGGGCAATCGAATTGCCCCGACCAGTACGTCCACAATATGATGGTTTGAACTGGTTTCTGTTCGTAATTTGGAACTAGTAAAGCCAATGGTGACTTTACATGCCCTGGGAGACGGTAGTCTGTCCCAGGGTATGGAGTCTATGGTGGGGTGTCACTATGACACCCCTGTGTCACTGCACTGAGGGTGCTGTGTAACACATAGTAAAAACACATGAGACCCTATGGAGTAAAAGTCCCCATAGCCCATAAAACACATTCACAGTCAAAGGAACCCCTCAAATCATGTCCAAGAGTGTGAGGAAAAGAGTCTCACTCTTGGCAGGAGAAAAAAACAAACTCCAGAAATCCAGCAAAGCTGCTGGGGGACTCACGAGGTTAGGAAATTCAGCCTAAACAGAGAATTCTCCCTAACACACGTAAACTTCAGACTCCTGTGTATTAAAGTGAGAGTGCCACGGCTTTGAGTGGAATAGTTAGTGTAATATCTCTTGGGTCCCCACTGCTTAGCAAATCGTTCACATTGTTCAGAGCGGGCATCGGTTTCTTGTAAGCAGAGAATTTTAACACTGTGGCGTTCAGCAAGTAGCTGTATCTGCCACATCTTTTTTTTTTAAAACTTTAGTTTTTATTGGCATTTTGTAATAAAACAGACAAAGAACATTGGAAAAACCACTGCCCCCACCCTACACCGACCCACCCCACTTCCCCGTGTCCAGTTCAAAGTGTTCGACGCAGGAGACTCGTGATGCTCACTCCGTTTCCTGTGCCTCGGAGGCGATGCGATAGGTGACCAACTCGCCGACTGGCTTGGACCCGCCGTTCCCCGGGCCGTGGGACCCCCAGTTTATTGCTGTTTCTTTCGGGGCCATTTGCACCCTTCTCAGTTCGGGGGCTTACCCTTGAAGTCAATGCACATCCCAACCCCAAGTTTGTTGTACCCCATACCAGTTCGTGAGGAATGAGCTTGTGTCTTTATTCACCATGGCAGTCAGTTTGTCCATCAAAAACATGTTTTTCAACTTTTTCATCCACTCTTCCTTGGAGGGGGTTTCCAGGCTCTTCCATTTCTGAGCGAGGGCCACTCTGCCCGCCCTCAGCATGGTTTCCCACATCCTTGGGTAAAGGTATATGTTACTTCCGCTATCCAGCCCCTCACTGACCCCCAGTAGGTCTGGACCTTCGGGCAATGCCACCACATGTGGCCTCTGGAGCCTGTCTGGCCACATCCCCTAGGGCACCTTGGTGACACCCCCGGAAACATCTTTGACAGTTTTGCTGGGTCTCTGTGCCACCCCTGCAGAATTTTAAAGTTATGTTCCATGTCCGAGGTGAATAGGTTCCCCTGAAACGCTATTTTGAAAATTCTGGCCCAGGCGTCCTCTGAGATCTGTTCGCCTGCCAGGTCGTTCCAGAACGTGCGGAAGCTCCTCCTACCCTGAAGGTCGTAAGTATTTAGGATTTTATACATACTGGACACCGCACCCTTTCTGGAGGTCGCTGAGTCAAGGAGCTTCTCGAAAGGGGCCAGTTGTCTCCTCAGGTTTGGCCTCCATGACTGATCGCAGAGGATGCCCTTAAGGCGGAGGTATTCGAAAATGGAAAGCGATCCACTCCCAGAGCTTCCCTCAGGTCTTCATAGGATAGGAATTCGCCATCCCTGAACATCTGGCCTGCCCATTCCAGTCCGATATCCGACGATTGCTGGGAATGTCGGAACCCCCTGCCACCCAGTTTGAGGGGGTGGCCCCATAGGGAGGTCATGGGGGACGGCCATGAGGTTAGGTGTGTTGTCCAGGGGCCCTCCTTCCAGATGTCCCAGAGAACTCCTAGGGTCGGGTGGGTCCTCACATGCTTCGGGATTGTCTTACGCAGGGCCCACAAGAGATCACAGACCTTTAAAGGGTGGACATCCATATCTTCTAAATATGTCCAGTATGTTCCCAGGCCCTCTTTCATATGTTCTAGGAGGACGCGCAATTGAACGGCATAGAAATATAGATGAAAGTCTGGCAGCCCAAATCCCCCCTCCTCTCTCGGTAGAGTCAGGGTGGTCCTCCCGGTTCTCGGGGTCTTCCCCTGCCACAAAAAGTCCCGGACCCCCTTTTGTAGGTCCTTGAAAGGCTGGGCGGGGACACTGGTAGGGAGGGCTGTGAAGAGGTACAGAAGCTGTGGTAATATGTTCATCATTACTGCGGTCATCCGGCCGTGCCACGAGAGAATCATCTTGCCCCACCTCCTCAAGTCAGATTCGGACAGCAACCCGTTCACCTGAACCCTAGCCGTGGGGGCTCTGTAGAGGCCAGCCACCCAACTCATAATGTGTGTCCCGAAGCCCATTCTCTGGAGAAGGAGTTCCATGTATCTCCACTCGACCCGGTCGAAGGCCTTCTCTGAGCCTAGCGAGAGGACACATGCGTTAAGCTCTGATGTTTGGGCAAAGTGGAACAGGTCTAATGTTTTACGAATGTTATCCGACCCTTGTCTGCCCCTGATGAAGCCCACCTGATCCCCATGGACTAGCTTCGGCATCCTTTACTTCCTTGGGTAAAACTGCTATTATGGCCCCCATCATGGAGTCGGGGAGGGAGTCCCCCTCCAGCACGGCGTTGAAAACTCTCATTAGGTAAGAGATCAGGGAGGAACGAAATCTCTTGTAGAAATAAACTGAAAAGCCGTCTTCCCCGGGGGAGGTTCCCACCTTCATTCCACTGATCACCTTATCCACCTCCACCTCCGTGACCGGGCCCTCCAACCCCTCTGACATCTCTCTCGACAGGGACGGGATTTGTATAGGGTTCAGGAAGTCCTCTATCTGGGAATCGCCCCTGTTATATTCAAGTGAGTATAGTGACTTGTAGTATTGGCGAAAGGCCTCTCCTATGTGGGGAGAGTTGCAGCCAAGGGACCCCCGGCCGTCCCTTACCTCCTTCACCCTTCTGCTTCTCTGGACCTCTCTCAACTTCCAGGCCAAGATACTATCCGCTTTGTCCCCCTTGTCATAGTATTTTTGTTTTACCATTTGGAGGCTCCTCTCCGTTTTGTGTAGGAGTAGGTCTTTTAGCTGGAGCCTGTAGTCCTCCAGCGCAGCCACCCGGTCGCTCCCTAAGGCCTGTCCCGGTGAGCCTCCCGGTTGGAGATGGGCTATTTTCTCCCGCAGGGTTTTTTCCTGGGCCTCCCTCTCCCTTTTCTTCTGGGCTCCCATTTTTATAAGTACTCCTCTTAGGGTTGCCTTGAAGGCGTCCCAAAGCGTGTGCGTGCCCACCTCCCCGTTATCATTGAGTTCGAAGAATTCCGTTATAGCGTCCAGGACAGCTTCGGCATGGGCCTCGTCTCTCAGTAGGGCGTCATTACATTTCCAGCGACCCTTGCGTTCCCTACACTAGCCTACCGCTAAGGCGACTCGGACCAAGTCATGGTCTGACCAAGGGACCGGGTCTATCCTGTAGCCTGCGACGTATTGGCGAAGGATCTCATCCACCAGAATATAATCTATCCTAGAGAACGCGTTGTGGATGGTGGAGTAGTAAGAAAAGGAGGGAACACCTGTCCGGGGGGTCGGGATCATGTCTGCCAGGCCCAAGCACTCATTCGCCCTCTGAAAGCTTCGAGCCAAGGCTTCGTCTGCGGGTCTAGGGTTTTGGGGGCCTATCTGCTTTCTGTCCCTGGATGGGTCCAGGACCATATTGAAATCTCTTCCCACCACCAAGGGACCCTGCACAAAAAGTTTGAGCCTGTCCTTTACTCCTACCCAGAAAAGGGCTTGACCTTCATTCGGGCCGTACACTACCGCCAAGGTTAGGGGAGAGCCCTGTAAGGAACCACACACCAACAGGTAATGGCCCTCGGGGTCCTTCAGGACTGACTCTTTCTCAAAACCTACGCCCCTAGCTACCAGGCTGGCCACCCCTCTTTTCTTTGCACTAAAACAAAAACGTGAAAAACCTCCTCGATTCCTCCCCCTCGCATTTTGGGCTCTTTCCCCGCGCCCAGTGTGTTTCTTGCACGAAGAGCAAGTCTAGTTTCGCCCTCCTAAATTCCCTACAGATCAGGGACCTTTTCGTAGGGGTGTTCAGACCCCGCACATTCAGGGTACCCACTCCCAGGGCCGGTCGGTCATCAGCCATAGTCTATGTTCCCCTCTCTAATGGTCAGCAACGTTGCATCGTTACTCTCTCCCTGCCTCCTCTGTTTCCTCGTTTGGACACTTTTAGAATGTTTCCCCAACTGACCCCCCAACTTCCTCCCAAACAAACCCCAACTAATTTGTGAACCCCCACCCCCCTCCCCGGCGTCCAGCCAGTTAGTTCCGCCATTTCTGGCATTTTGGCCGGACCACCAGCCCGTCCCCTTCGGCCAGGCGTTGTTTGCAAAGTTCGATTTCGTGAGCCCTCCCTCCCCACAGCTTCACCCCCTCGGTCCACCCCACATGGATCGCTTTTCAGAGGGACTCTAAGTTTGACTTAACCCCCGATTCTTCGGGTCCCGATCTGAGAGTGGTCAGGACTTCCCCGTGCCTCTGTGGCCATCCACTCTCCTAGGCCGGATTTCCAGCCTACCTTCCCCTGCCAGGACCTCAGTATATCGTTCACCCTCCCCCCCCATAGTTGTGCCCCTTCAATTGCCCCCATTGTACTTGCTGTTGATGGGGAAACTGTCCTCGGTGCGTCCTTCATGTCTTCCTTTTCCGCTCCACTGCAGACCCGGGAGCCCTGGTCATCAACCCTCCGAGTCGATATGCTCCTCCTTCATTGCAGATGGCGGGGTGTTCAATTTTCTGATTTTCCTCGAACTGGTTTTCCTCCTCCTGGCACCCGACTGACCGGGGGTGCCCCTACCGAGTGCTTCTGGGGCTACTGGGCCCCTCGGGGGGTAGGCTCCACCACATAATCCTGGATGGCTCCTTTTATGTCCTCCTCTGTAACCAGCATTGTTCGTTGGCCCAGGTATTCGAAGGCCAGGGAGAAGGGATATCCCCATCTTTAGCGCACTCCCTTCTCCTTCAGTAGTTGTTTTAAGGGGCGGCACATTCTGCGTTTGGCTAAGGTATAGGCGGAGAGGTCCTGAAAAATGGTGATCTGGGCGTTATTGTAAGTAATCACCCCCGCCTTCCTCGCTTCTTCCAGGACTTTAGTTTTTTCGGTATAGTAGTGGAACCGAACCACACCCGATCTGGGGCTCCCTGCCCTTCCCCCTGCCCTGTGCACCCGATCAAACGTGGGTTCAATAGTCATTTCCTCTGCAAACAAGTAATAATGTCCTTCACGACTCGGGTCAAATCTCTCTCCGTCTCGCCCTCCGATTCCGGGACCCCAAAAAATCCAAGGTTGTTCCTCCTTTCCCTATTTTCATAGTCGTCCATCTGCCTGGCTCTTTCCTCGTCCCTCTTCTCCAGGGCCGCTAGCCGCATTCCGAGTTGAACCTCCTGGGAAGCCGAGGAAGACTGGTTAGTTTCCACTTTTAGGAGTCTGTCCTCCACTTTGTCCGCTCTTTGGTCCATCTTTTCGAACTTCTGGGCGATGTCAGATCGCATTTCCCTGATCTCCTGGAGGATGGAGGCGAAGCCCCTCTCCATTGTCAATGTGGACTGTGTCGAGACCTCTGGGTGAGCCATGTCCCTGGTGCGAGTAGGGCCACTGGTGTTGCTCTCCATCTCCCTGTAGCGGAAAGCCTGCAGAGTCTCTTAGCAGCTCATATAGTCGTACTGTGCAACCTCTGCGGGGTCTGCCTCGGGCTCGGGGGCCCACAGGGGGTCACCACTCTGCCCTGTAGCAACCTGGATGAAGCGTCTCGGGGAAGCTTATGAATGGTGTGCGCTCCTCTGTGGGCGGGGGGCTGCCTTCAGGCAGGCACTCGCCCCACCAACTCTGGATGGGGGCCTCTCACCTGGGTCTCGCCTCGGTGCTGGTGATGTTTCTCCGGGCGAGTGAGTCGCTGTTGCAGTTCCACTACCTCTGACCACAGCCTTTCATTGCCAGGTGGGCACACGCCCTGGGGCCGAGCCCAGGGGCCTCCACCTGCTGGAGTTGGATGCGGATGTGCGCTGTCCCTTCGCTTGTCTTCGGGACGGGAGCTGCCACTGAGGCCCTGGAGCCCTCACGGAAGAGGGGGGACACGCTTCCCCTCCAACTACCGGATTGCCGTGGTCCGTTGGTGTTGTGGGGGCCTTCCGCGGGGCGATGCAGTCGTTGACGGCCCTACACCGGGGGGGGACCGCAACCGCAGGGGCGAGGCGGCACCGCTTCGACCCGTCCGTGGTGTGATGCGTTGCGGGGGGGCCCTCGTTCCCGATGTCGTCTGTCATCTTGTGCCGCCTCCGGAGGGCGTCAGGCCCCGATGCCTCGGCTGCTCGGTTTCCGGGGGCGGGTGGATGAGAGGGGGCCGGGCCCGTCGCCTGGACTTCCTCACCTCGGCTGCCCGCTCCTCCTTTACCAGCACCGGGGCCAACGCGCGCCCCGCCGTTCCTCCGTCACTGCTCGTAAACCGGCTTCCCGGGGTCCTGGAGCTTCGCTCTTTTGCGCGGATGCGTCACGGGGGGGTCACTGGCGCGGTCCCGTCGGGTAAATCCGCCTTGGGTGTCCCGGGGGGGCTCACTCCCCTGAAAAGGCCCAGCCTCGGCGGGAACCCAGCGATCAGGCAGCCATCACCTGTGCGCCCCCTGGTGGCTTGCCACATCTTTTTGTGATTGCCCAACCCTCGGACGTTCCAGCTCAAAAAGGTCAGGATGTTATTTGCCATTCATGCAGGGGTAATGATTGAGTTTCTGTACATTGGTTACCAGTAAAAAGGAGTCAGTCGATCTGGATGCATGTGGACCCCGATCTACGTGTTTATGATGTACTACTGTGGTGCACGCGGCACCCCCGGTGGTTGTCGAGACTTTTTTAAACATAACATCCCATCCCCCCCACTCACATCCCGCCCCCAATCAGAGGGACGATACCCGAACAGAACCATAACAACAACAAACTTCTAGGCATCTGCGCCTGGGGGGTTGTTAGCTAGCCTGGCGATGGCGCACCGGATTGGGGAGAGTGTGAGGAGATTATACAATATAGCAGTATTAACCAGAGTGTTGAGTATAGGCACGTGGGAGCGGAGGGGCCATGGTTCAAGAGAGAGAGGGCAACTGGAGACAAAGGAAAGTAACCATAGGCCTTGCAGCGCTACCGCGGGAACATGACGTCAACCCAGTGTGACTGTGGGCGTACCCAGGATCCCGGAATCCAACTACCGGAGGCCTGGAAGTAGATATAGGATAGTTTCCCAAACTTGGGACTTATCCGGACATCAATCGTCCCTAAACACAATGAGTGTGTGTGGCAGACAAGGGCCACATTGTGGAAGATGGATGGAGCAACAAGAACAATACTAACAACTAATGCACTTCCCTGGAAGCGTGGCCTTCACAGGGAGCCGTGCCGAAGATGATCCCATTAATGGCATAGGCTCGATCAATAACAGTTAGCGTGGAAATCGTAGCAACGGTGAAGGGATCAACCAGGGAAGTGTTCATTAATACATTTCGATGCCTCTTCTGGAATAGTGAAGAAGAACGTTTGGTTGGAATGTTCGATCCTTAACTTTGCGGGAAAGAGCATGGAGTATTTAACTCCTAAGTCTCGGAGTCTCTTTTATCGCCAGAAAGGTTTTGCGTTCTTGTTGCACAGCAACGGAGAAATCTGGGTAGAGATGGATCCTTGCCGACCCAAGAAGCAGCTCCCCCTTGGCCCTGGCCGCCCGCAGAAGGGCATCCCGGTCCCAGAAATTTAAGATTCTGGCTATAATGGACGAGGAGGCGCCCCCGGTCTGGGTTTTGCGGTTAGGGAGCGATGTTCCCTTTTGCTCTGCGAACTGTGCAGAGAGCTTCGACATATCCAGGAGTGTTAAAAGAATGCGTTCAACGTATTCCTCCATGGGTTCCTTGATGTTGTCCTCGGGCACGCTGACAATGCGCAGGTTGTTCAGTCTAGAGCGGGATTCGAGGTCATCGTTTTTCTTCTCCACTGTCGAAACTCGACTGGTGAGAGTGGAAACTGCGGCGCGAAGGGAACCCAGGTCATCCTCCGCAGTACCGACCGTAGTTTAGACTTCGGCAACCTGGCTGTCTGTTCTTTCGATATGGGCTTTTATAGAGGAGATGGTGCCATTCATATCATCCAATTTAGTGTGCGGCGTGGTAAATCCTTCGTGCATGTACTCCAGCATCTTCTGCGAGTCATCCAGGGGTGAAGCTGTCGAGATGGTAGGTGTTTCCTCCGGGGGCTCGGCCGGCGGTCTGGTCGGTGTCTTGGCAAACATGTTTAGTGAACTTTTTTTCCAGCACCAGCTCCCTTGGTCATGGTGATGGCGAGACCAGGGTTCCAGAACCCCAGAGAGTGTGGGCGATCAGAGGTATTAGGTTTCTAAGTTGATGATTGCCCAGGCAGGGGCAGCCAGGAGGATGGTGGTGAGGTTCCGCTGGGCACAGCATCTGCGTAACTACCCCCTGTCAAATAAAGCCCCGGAGTGCCCCCTGCGTCCGTAGGGGTGTTTCATTGTATTGGCGCTTCAGATCAGATGCTCCGCGGGATCAGTGCAGGCGGGAATGGCACGAGGGGGATCAATCTATGCTCGGAGCAATGTCAGTGGGGATCCCTGAGGATTGGTCCAGTGAGACACCAAGTACAGACAATGCGATCACTGTGGTCAGTTATGTGCAGGGTGGGCTCAGATGGTCAGGGCTGGACGCCTCCCCCAGCCAGAACCGCGCAGAACGTCCAGATAGTGCGATGCAGCTAAGGATTGCAAGGCTGACCCAGTGGAGTTAATCCCAGCTCTGCGTGGCCGCAGGCAACCCCCGGATCTCATAACCGCCAGCTACTTCAACTGGCGCTGGTAATAGATGGGGCCCCACATGTGAGACCAGTCGCGTTGATTATCAGTGGCGTCATCCAGGGAGGGCAAATGTTTATCGGCCCAGTGATGGAGGTGTGGAGTGGGGGCGTTCACAGGTGGGCCACCTCGCACCGGCCCAGAGAGAGCCCACATCAAGGTCCAAGTGTCCGGGGGAATGGGCAGCAGGCACAAGGGCAACGGTGTAGCGCCGCCCAGGGAAGGCCGCAGTAGACGTCCCCGCAATCCACGGGGGGGGGGGACAGTGTCACAGCAGATCAATTAATCTAGGGCCCCAGAGCCAGCCCGCGCTGTCCAAATCGGGCCAACGGCGCCCCAATCGCCGTAGGTATGATGAACAGCGGGCCGCGAGGCACGCCAGTGGCTGCTGGGGCTGGCAGCACAGTACCGCAGGGAGCGGTTCACCCCTACCCCCCTCCCACACCCCGTACCTTGTTGTGGAATACGTCCAGTGTTCTTTGAGGAAGGGGCGGCAGGGGGGGCAGGCAAGCGGTATGAAGGCGCGGGGGCCCGCGGCGATGGCTCCGTCCCCCGCAGCGTGAGGTCCAGGTAGCGGGGGGATCCGGCGCTTCCGGTTGTCTTCCGAGTCAGCAGGAGGAGACAGCAACAGCTCTGGGCAAGGTGTTCGGAACTCCCGGGCAATCCGCAGCAGTATGGCAGGGGAAGCGCAGGGTGATCCCGCCCGACCACAGCAGTTCTGCGTCCTCTGAGGGCTCGGACGCCCCTCCCCCACGGCGGCCCGCAGCACCACGCCCTCAGGTGGCCGAGACAGCCGCGGTCCCCGGGGGCCGCGGCGCGGGGCGAGCCGGGCACCCGCAGTCCTAGTTCAAACGGGAGCCACAGCCCAGCCCTCAGGGAACGTCCAGGTCTAAAAGTCTGCAGGGGTGCAGCAGAGATGTTCTCACGAAGGCCCCGTCAGTACAGAGTGGACTGGCTGTATCTGGAGGGATTTATTCAGGGTTTATGCGCTCTCCCAGTCCATAGAATAGCACTTAGGTGGCCATCTTGTTTTGGCGCAACAGCGTCCCCCCCATCTTGGCAATTTCTGAATGTTAATGTTTGGCGGGTAAAGACCCTCCGGTAGGCTTACGGGCCCATTCTACTAGGGGTATGGCTGCCTCTACTGCCCTGCAGAGGAGTGTTCCTATTCGTAACATCCGTGAAGCAGCCACTTGGGCTTCGGTCCATACGTTTGTAAGACACTAATCCCTAGATTCTATCCATGGGCTGGATCTGGCCTTTGGCAAGGCGGTCCTTTACTCTGTAATTTGATTGGGCATTCTAAATTTCTAAAGTCTAAATTCTTTTCCCTCCTCCATACGTTGGTACTGCTTTGGGAGTCTGTCATAGATATGGAATACGTCGGGCGACCCAATCCCCTCAAAGAACAAGTTACTCTCTTACCTGGTAACGTTCTTTCGATGGGATGGTCTGACGACGTATTCCATATCGCTCCCTCCCTACCTGCCCAGCTACAGAATTTTTTATGCGATTGCTGCTTACATTTCCGCAAGGCTTTCTGTGGTCATACTGGCAGACGATTGGTGCCACAGGTTGTGGGAAAAAACTACAACTGAGGTTACAGGCGTTGTGCGTCCTACTTATAACATCCAGTGACGTCGGCTCGACGGAGGCCCTCGAGGACAGCGTATCGACGTCATCGACGCAGACGCCGAAAATGTTCCGAAGCAGCACAGCTGTGGTGATTACCTGCCATAGTTATGGAATACGTCGTCGGACCATCCCATCGAAAGAACGTTACCAGGTAAGAGAGTAACTTGTTCTTCTATCATTTATGGGAGAGCCACAATCAAACTTTTACCTTTAACTCGAATTACACACATTGCATGATATTGATATTTACATAGAACTGACAGGCTTTTTGTGATCTTCAAAATGAGTCCTATATGAGCTCATTGCGATTCACGGTTCTCCCGTTAAGGAAAAAGGAGTCCAATGTTAATACATTGCAATGCATAATATAGAAGTCTTCAGTTTCACATTTCAGAAAACCCAGACAGTTTTGCTTTTCCAAAGTCACATGACTTGGACATCTGCTTATTTATGTTGTCGGTTTATACACAGTCTTTGAAGCTCCATTAGGATTCTCTTGAGAGGCTTTTATTGGGCCTATGACAGTCCTGAAAGGTCAGTTCTGTTGGCAGCCTTATCTGACCCTTATCTGACCCTTCCACAATTTTGATCTAGAAACTGTTGTTATCCTTTGTTTTCCTGGTGGGCCTCAGCCAAAGGTCTCTGAGGTCATAACTCCAGATACACAGCCCAGCAGTTCAGTGGGGGAAGCTGCAAAAGCAATCTACATTCACATTTGCAAGCTGTAAGCAGTGTCTTTTTAAATCAAAAGATGTGTTTTACATGTCATACATTTTATTTCAATAAATTGCATTTGGGCCTGCTTTCCATGGGTTAATGTATGTCTTTAATCAGACAGTTGAACCTGAGTGTTCCTCTTGAATTGTCCACACATACGCTATTATTTAACCTGGGAAACTAGTGTCCGTTATAAAACAAAGTAGGCCTTTCCATTTGACCTAATGTCACTTTGCATGGTGGAAAGTAAGTATTTTTGTTTGTGTCACATGAAATATGTCACTTGGCTTCACTTTTAGGTTTAATGCACAATTCTTTCTTCATTTTCCAACAACACAGCATTCAATGTATGGTAGTTTCATGTATCATACTGCTGTTTGTTTCTCTCAGACAAAATGTGCCTTTTCCCTTTTACATAGTCAGCATTTTCAGAACACATGTCTTTTGGAATCCATTGTGCACACTCTGCTATATCAATGTTTTAAGGCATACTTTCATTCACCGGAATGCCTTCCTATTTTGGTAATGTTGAGTGTTTAGTAAGGCCCCCTTTTCGCACTCGCTAGGCCTGATGTTGGAAAGTAAGTGTTTTGGACTGTCCTGCATGTTCCAATGGGTAGCATCCTTCAGCCAGCTTTAATTTCGCAGTAGTGGCCTTGCTTGGCCTTTTAGTTTGTCATTCTGAGGATTCAATTATACCCCACACCTCAGGACAAGGGTGGAGAGGACACCCTTTTCTTTTCTATTCTTCCATCTCTGAGGACTGTTTTCACGAATGATTCAGAAAAGGGCTCTTCGTGGAGCCAGAGGAATAGGGCATCACCCGCTGAATTACCCTCAGCTGCAACTGGAGCAAAATAACTCTCTCACCCACAAGTCTGTGGTAGGAGGCAGACTGTCGTAACAACTTGGAGTTGGCGAAGCATAACTTCGGATGCATGGGTGCTAGGAACAGTAGCCAGTGGTTACTGTCTCCCATTCTAAAAGAAACCACCGGATTGCCCCCCGAAAGCCAAATCTACCTTGCTTCCAAATCCGCTCCTCCAACAGGTGATTCTCTGACAGGGTAATCAGGGTTGTTCTCCGGAACAGTCTCAGCCATCTCAGTCGCACCTGCCACTTGTTCCATGAGCTGGGCTTCTCCCTGAACTTGAAGTCTCACTTGACACCTTCAATTTATTGGAGCAGTCCTGAATTCAGTCTTGGGATAAGCTTTGCCATCCAAATTGATGGCCCATCATCTCTCGCAGATGGTCCAAAAATTTCAGAGTGCCCATCATCTCCCAGCCTTTGACTTTCTAAGGTTGCTTGACCTCATGGCATCCTGCATTTGTCTGTTGCCAGAAGCCCGTCTGAGAATGAGATCCCTTCAGTGGGCTCTCAGATCCCAATGGTCTCAATTCTCTCGCAGAATGACGGACCTTCTTCAGGTCCCGATAAAGTTCCATCAGGATCTCCTGCGGTGCGCCAGCCGAGAGAATGTGATCAGAGGAGAACCCTTTTGGCAACCATGGCCAGAGATGACAATTGTGAAAGAGGTCCCCTTTACAGGATGGGGAGCACAGATGAAAGATCTTCCAGTAAGCAGACACTGGTCTCAGTCTGAGTCCAGACTACATATCAACCTTTTGGAGTTGAGGGCCATCAGACTAGCGCTGATGGCCTTCCTGCCCTCAATACAGGGAAGAAGTGTCCTGATAATGACAGGCAACACCTTGGGCATGCACTAACTCAACAAGAGAGGGGGCGTAGGGTCACTACCCCTCTGTGGAAAGGCAATGCAGCTCTCGTTCTGCGCACTGGGAGAAGGAATCATTCTTCTGGAAGTTCATCTAGCTGGAGATGAAAACATGGCAGTGGACACTCTGAGCAGGCTGAATACGATCTTCTGGAGATAATCGCCCTTTGGGCAACTATTCAAGGGGATCTGTTTGCAACCAGTGTGAACAGGAAGTGCGAGCAGTTCTGCTCCAGGTAATTTCCCCGAAGAGGAGCTCTAGGGGATGTGTTTGTAGTGGGCTGGGAGTTTCCACTGCTGTACACATTTCCTCCAGTCCCTGTCATTCCTCATGTAATAAGGAGGTTGAGGAAGTTCAGGAAATCCATGATCCTTATTGCTCCGGATTTGGCCAGGAGAACGTGGTACCCAAACATTTTAGAGATGGCCATCTGCCCTCCAATTCGTCTTCCCCAAAGAGAGGACCTACTTTCGCAAGAGGGAGGTCGCATTCTTTACCTAGAAACCAGTGCTCTCAACCTTCACGTCTGGTTTCTAAAAGGGTGAGATACAAAGATTGGGACCTCCCGGAAGACAAAATGGAGGTGTTGCTTTCGGCAAGAAGACCAGAAACTAAATTCCTATATTGCTGCCGCTGAAACAGGTTTCGCAGCTGGTGCAGTCAAAAGAAAGTTGATCCTTTCACATGTTAACTTTCCACTGTTCTATCTTTCTTGCGTCACCTGACCCACTCAGGGTTACAGGTGGCCACAGTGAAGGGCTTCTTGGCGGCACTGTCAGTTTTAAGAGTTTTCCTGATGAGGGATCGTACTTTAAGATGCCCATTGTAATAGAATTTCTTAAGGGTATAATTAATCCCACCTACTCCTTTTATGGTGTCAACATGGGGCTTGAAGTTAGTATTGAAATGTTTTATGGGAGCTGCTTTTGAGCCCTTACATTCGTGCCCATTGAGGACAGCCTTTTTTGTAGCTCACACCCACCCGCAGGGTAAGCGAGCTACACGCCCCGCCTTCAAGGCCTCCTTTCACGTCCATTTTCAAGTTAAGAGATGAAGTGTCTGAGTTTCACCTTTCACAATTCGTAGTCTTTCCAACTTTTTATCCTCCTCCTCACTCATCAAAAGAGGTGCAGAGACTCCATCGTATTGTTGGATACGCTGGACTAAGATTAGGTTTAGCGGTCCATTTTCAGATGGATTGTCATGTGTATAACAGAATGCTACTCTCTGGCAGGACAAGATTCACCCAAAGGTTTGAGGGTACATTCCACTTGAGGGGTGACTGCTTCTTCGGCTCTCGAAAGAGGGGTGCCAGTGCATGACATCAGCAGAGCGGCAACCTGATAGTCCCTTCAAGCTTTCCGCAGATTTTACTGCATAGACTCTTTATCAGGAGAGGAGGGCAAATTTGTCAAAGCCGTCCGCAATAACATTAATAAATAGAAATTGTCAGCACCCTCCTCCTCACACAAACTGCTATGGGAGTGTTTCAAAGATGACACAATTCATTCGAAGAACAAGTTTCTTACCCTGCTAACTTTCTTTCGGCTGGATGTTGCTCCCATGTATTCCTCATCGTCCTCCCATCCTTCCCCTCTTGCCTAGAATTTCTGGGTTTTACATCTTACTTTCTCGCAACGTCAAGAACGTCGCCTCCTAAGGCAAAACATGCAAATTAAGGAGGGGAAAACAGAACTGCAGTAACAGTCGCGTGCTTCATATACCAGTGTCGACGTTGCGGCAAGGAACGCACAGAGGCCATCGAGGGCATGACTCGATGACGCTCGACCTTATGAAAAGAAAATCCGAAACAAGCTGCAGGCAAACTTGGATATATCAAAGATGGGGAATACGTGGCAAGATCATACAGCCGAAAGAACTTGTTAATCTATGTTCAGCTGGCTCGTCTGGGAATGTTGGCTACTTAGAATTCTGAGCTGCCCTAGTGTACGGAAATGTTCCTATGGTGTTCTGCCCCAGCCTAGCGCTAATGTCATGCCTACTGAGAAACTTGCCATCCACAAACGGATCCCCCATTTGTTTGTGGTTTTTAATGCATGGTTTTATTTCTTATCTTGGCATCTTTTTTAATTGTTTTCCTTTTTTTTATTAAAAGCGTGGTTAGCATTGATTTGATTGAATTTTTGTAATTTCGGAAAATTGATTTGTGAAAAGGAAGGGCAAATAATTTTCTTTTGTTATGAATCAGTGTGTATTTTATTATGACTAAGACATCCAACAGGAAAATAACAAAGTATGGAAGAATGCAAAATTGACATATTTAAATAAATGTGCGCCAAAACAAGATAACCCTCTTTTGCACAGCATTTATAAAATAGTCAAGACATGAGGAAGGATACATCTATTGCTGATTATTTAGAAAACTATAAAACGGCTTAATAAGGCTTAGAGGAAATGGTAACCTCTGCTAATTTTGTGAAAAAGCAATGATGAGGCTCAGCAAAATAAAATCACTTTTTAGAAACCTTCACAGACTAGGAACGGAAGCCGAAAGAAGAGAAATTTGATGTTGCTCAGAATCTTACTACCATGGTTAATCAAATATCTAATAGAGCAGTGATCTGCACCCTGCGGCTCTCCAGATATTTTGGACTATGAATCACATGATTACTTAGCTCTAGCTATGCTGAATAGGGCTGCTGGGAGTTGTAGTCCAAAACACTGGGAGAGCTAATGGTTGCAGGCCCCTGCAATAGAGTAATGGCTTAGACACTGTTGATCAAAACATATATTTACAATTCAACGTTTCGGCTTTGTGTTTCTCGTGTAGTGTAAGACTGTGGCTGATTATTTCACTTAAGTCCTTGTGCTTCTTAAAATGGATTTCTGGAATCTGAAGTGGTGGACAGATTTTAGGCGGCCACCCCAGTTATGATAAACAGGGAGCATTAAGAGGTTAGCCAAAACCCAATGAATCTACTCTAATGAGCAGTCAAGGATTCAGTCTCAGGAGAGAGTGAGTGGGGTTATGGATCCTCAATGAGTCCACACAATACAATGGACAATAATTAAATTTAGTCAGTCTGCTATAAAAATACTGTTAATTGTTTAGGGCTTTATAGTAAACTGAGAAATGAATCTAGCAGGTAGTAATAATGCACATTACTCTATACTACAAATATATACAATCACCAGTATGTTGACTTAATATGCTTCATCACATAACTCAAGCAATGCAGGTAATTAGTGCTGATACAGTAAATGATGGAAATCATTCACAAGCACAATATCCTAACTTTAGAAGTCCACACCCTAAGATTAAGTGGGCCATGTGCCCAAAAGTCACTGGGTCCAACACAGTGTTTCTCACAGGTAGGAGTTCTCTTTAACAAGGACACAATGGGCTTGTGGTGGTGATTAGTTTCAAAGATTTGGGGGATAGCTGACTGGTAGCCTGTCTCACCATGACGTATTGTATCACCAGGGATGAATTAAGGAAAAGAGTACTGTATTAACAAGGAAGTTAAGCAGAGTGTATCAATCCAGTGTGGGAGTCATTGTCTTAAAATAGGAGAAGATGGTGTTGCTAGCTTTGAGACTCAAAGGGAAGTGTCTTGGGGGTCGACAATAGTTGGCACCGATGCTAAAATGACTGAACTCGAGATGCATAAGAGGGTTAGGAAGCAGAGAGGTGACCTAGAGCGTGTATCCAAAGGTCAGATGAGTGACAAGGGTCATAATTGCGAATAATTAATTTCATATCTATACATATTGAAGTTATTATTTGGAAAAAGGAAAATGTGGTCATTCAGAATCGCCAAAACCATATTGTCTCTTTTTGATGACATCCCGACCCTGAGGATTATTGTTTTAGGAGCTATTACACGGGTAGAACTCCCAGATATGATCTGACATTTATAACGCGCCTAGTATACACAAGTGTTTCAAGGCGCGATTGGATAGATTGGATGTGGCAATTATTGTTGTTCCCTCTCTTTGATATGATAATGATATGGTTATGGCATTTACAATGAGCCTGTACACAAGTGTTTCTAGGTGCAACAAGACAAGGAGGGGGAAACAGAGGGAGGACAAAAAAACAATCGTACTAGGCCTTGTGTCATTCTAATCGTGCAAGTGCATGGAGGTGAAAGAGGAGAATTGCCGAGGGGGGTGGGGGGTTGCAGGTAACTCAAAAGTGCAGCCAAGGAGTGGCTCATAAGTGCAGAGAGAAGGGACTGTAAGGTTGCAGATACAGAGCGCAAGTGCTGGGGGAGCCAGGAGGCAGTGAGTGGAGCAGTCACGAGATCAGCAGGGGAGAGGAAGACAGAAAGTGGAAGCAAAGAGGAAGGTCTTGAGTTGCTTACTTAGCCAGAGGGGGTTCTGCTCAAATTTGAGAGAGGCAGGGAGGCTGTTCCAGAGGGAGGCCCCAGCCGAAGATAGAGATTTGCCCCCATCCCTCTGCTTGGAAAAGCAACTGACCCTCAGAGAGTTAGAGGTGGATGAGCGGAGAGCTCGAGAAGTGACGTGTTTAGCAAGAGAGAGTTGGAGGTAACTAGTGCGGTCCCAGGCCCCAGAATGCCTTCTGGACGATGCAGAGGTTCTTGAACTTGATCCTTGCTGCAACTGGGAGCCAATGAAGAGATTTCAGAGCTGGAGAAATACTATCCCAGGGCTTGAGGCCAAGGACAAGTCTTGCAGTCTTGTTCTGGATAAGTTGTAGAGGTCGGAGAGTAGAGGCAGGAAGATTTAGAAAGAGGCTGGCCTTTTTTGATGAACACATTTACCATGCTCAGGATAAGTGGGCAGTTAGTAAGATTAAATCTTTGAAGGTTTCCTATTTTGTAGGGGATAATTCCAGGAGGAAATTAGTACTGTCAGAAGATGTGATGAATGCCCCTTTTAAGAGTGAGGACTGGTCTTGGATTGCGGGAGCTTTATCTGTGGCGAAGCCGCAATCTAGTGGAGGGAGGCCATGTTTTTAATATCTCATTGGATTCCTGCACGTCACACAGAATTGCAATCCTATGAGTTTGGTGGTGCAGAAATCCTTTTATTACACAAGATCTTTATGCTGAACCCTGTCTCGCTGGATGGGTATGTGACTTGCCAACAAGAAGCCTTAAAAGGGACGATGGGTCGTCCAAGAAGTGGCCTTTTGGTCACCATAAATTTGAGTTGTGCTCGGAAAGCTCATGCTTTATTATCCCTGCCTCCCTATTTGTTAATTGTAAGTGTCCAAACACGTTCTCTGAGTAAATTATTTTTGCTAGTAAATGTGCACTGCAGCTACAGTGAGGTAGCGCTATGTCTTTTGCTGGCAAATATCGGGGGAATTTTACTGCAGTGGTATCAGTCTTAAAAGGACGTTCATGTCATAACAGGCGATTTTAATCTTGACTATTTACCTTTTTATGGAAAGAATCAGTGCAGCGGAAGTTATTGTACCAAACAACAAGTGGGTGTAAATTGGCCAGAATTCTTGGATAAATGGAACTTTATCCCATTGAATGCTAATGTTAGCAGGGATGAGGAAGGTCACACTACGTGGATACGTCGTTCACATTCCTCAAGGATTGATTTTATGACAGCAACAGCAACTGAAAATGTATTTCATTTGTATATGCAATTAAAGATGTGTCCAGGGCGCCCAAGTAATCATCAAATTCCACTGGGAGGGTTCAATTACCCTGTGGTTCGAGCCAAGGGCAGGTCAAATCGCGATAGTTACTGTAAATATGGGGAAGAATAGACTGGTATGGAATACCAGGATGTTAAATACATTTATGAACAAGATGAAAAAAAAAAGCAATGGCATAGTATAGCAGATATTGATGTACAAAAATGCTATTCAGAATGGTTTGCTTCAAATATTCCAAATTCACTGGTTTATACCGATTTCTGAGTGTAAAATGTGCAGCAGATCTTGTGTTTCCAATCCTGAGATTCAGGAACTAAAGCAGGCCTTGAGGATTAATGTTCGTAAGATTATAATTTTAAGCGACGGTGGTATTGACAAAGCTGCGCTTATCCGACAAGAGAAGCAGCGCTACAAGAATAAGGTAAAAGCTAGGCGGCACTTCACACATCAGCTGGAGGGAGAAGCAATGCTTCAAAGTATAAAGCAAAGGTTGGATACTAACTATTGGAAATTGGTATAAACTTGGGGTAAATTCCAACAATTAGCACAGGAAAACCTCATTGCAGAATGTGATTGGATTAGGCATTTTCAACATTTATATAGGGCTCCTTCCAGATCTAAACCTTTTATTCTGAATAACACAGAGTGGAATCTAATTTTTGACATTGATGATGTAAGGCTATTGATCAAGAAGTGTAGTTGCTCAAGCGCACCTGGCCCAATGGGCTTTGTAGCTTAGTTTTGAAATCAAACTTAACTTTCTGGTCAGTTACCCTTTGTGAACTCTTTAAGGTAATACTCTGGGCTCAAAAACGACCTTCTACCTGGTTGAGGTCAATATAGTGCCGATATTTAAAAAAAAAGGTAACAAACCTGAACCCAGCAATTATAGGCCTTTTGCCTTATTTGCCGCTGACTCAAGCATTTTTTTTATCGTTGGTGCTTAAAGAACTTAAGGCATGGGCTGAGTTGTGTGGAATTCTAAAGGCAAGTGGCCTTTACAGAAAATATGGGTACATCAACTGCTGCGCTCGTTGTAGATGATGCACAGCAACGTTCATGGCAAAAGCCTACTCCTGTTGTTTATGCCATTAGCATTGACCTGTCTTTAGCTTTTGAATGGGTCAATCGCAACTTACTTTGGCATATACTTCAAAGATGGGGTGTGCCAGCTTCTTTATTAAATATATTGGTGGCACTGCATAAGAGCACTACTTTGAGTGTAAGATTGAATCAGTGGGAGACTATGACCAGAGTGATTAATACTTGGAATGGATTAAAATAAGGCTGCGTAATTGCAACTTATTTGTTCAATCTTTGTCAGACTTGGGTGCAGTATTGTTAGACGCAGCTTTTTTATTGCCAGTGAATTATGATAATAACACCCCAATTATTACTTATGCAGATGACATTCTGCTATTTGACTGCTCCAAGGTTGGAATAAACTGTCTTTGCCTTCAAGGTAAATTAACTCCTGATCAAGATTGCAAAATAAAAGATGTTGGTGTTTAAAGCGGGTAAAATTCATCAAAAATCAAATTGGATGCTTAATGGTGAGTGTTTGGATGAGATTACCAAACTAAAATATCTTGCATTCCATATATACACCAAGATGAAGAAGAGTAGTTTGTTGGATTTGTTGTATACAAAACCAAATCACTATTGCAATTTAAACATTTTTCAAAATAGATTTGGAAGATTCTCCCTCAAACCTGCGATTACATTTTGAGTCCAAAATGATTCCTGCCTTAAACTATGGATTATATCTTGATCATCTATTAAGTGATTTTGATTTAATTGCGGGAATTCTGTGGAGAGGTGTTTTTGGGCTACCTCACTCTGTTCCAGAAATGGGGACTGTCTCTTTAAATACTGAAATCCACTGGAAAAGGGTACAGCAATACAGTAAGTTGATAAACCTTCCGAAAAATATGCTATTTAAAAAATAAAATACTAAACATATAAGAATTTAGAAACCCCCACCAGATGTATATATCTCATAGCTTGAGGATGGGATTTACGCAATTGGAGTGCAATGAGCCTGCCATTTTTACTAAGAAACAACTGTTGAGGCAGGACTGGTCAAATACAGCGGATAAACAAAAGACATACAGTAGATATGGGCATCTAACTAATGATTATCAGGTTTTGGCGTTGCTGCCCTATATTTGGTTAAGTATCCTGCTGGGAGATATGCCAGTGCTATTTTATGTTTTCGTTTTAATTTATTGCTGACTGCGGCTAATCAATTTCTATGGAAAGAGCCAGAAATAATCTCGCCAGAATGTAGATTTTGTAAGGAGAACTAGGACACACTAAACCATCTGATGTTAGAGTGTAAAGCCACACTTGCGTTACGCCTCCAGTATTTTAGCAAGTCTGTACAGGATCTTAATATTTCTCCCTGGGAGTTTTTATGTGAAATATTGCATAAGGAGTATTGCTTCTAGTGCATGTCAATTGCACTTTACAATGTTTTGATTGTTATGTATTTTAATGTAATGTTTTTTTTTCAACAATACATTTTATTAAACATTTTCACAATGAAGTGCATTGACATCAACATAACATTTGCATGCATCACCAATTGTTACCAAGACCCACAACAATTTCCTTTTACAGGGAACGCTAGGGAGGGGCCTGCACCTGTGTGGATGAGATGCTGTTAGGGAGAATTCTCATTTCTGTGTTAATTTCCTTCTACCTTAGAGACCCCGAGCTCTTTTGCTGGACTTTAGGACTTTTTATCCTGGAGTGAATGTGACCTTTTTCTTACTCTCAAGTATTTGTAACTGATTTGGACTCTGTTTCTTTTGGTTTTGGAGCCTGACAAACTCCATAGGCATCATCTTTTTGTATTGTGACACACAGCACCCTCAGTGCAGTGTCACTGAGAAGTCCTTTGGATTTCTCTCAAGGTTTGAATACCTTCTCTTGGATAAACTACTGTTTCCAACAGTAGTAAAGTGAAATTGACTTTACTTACCTTTTTCTCTTTGTCTACCCAGCACACACCATCATATGTGGAGTGCTGGGGGGTTACTTATTATCCCCTTTGTCTACCTTCTCATGTAACATTTTTTATGTTACCCTTACTACAATGAATGACTGATGGCAGTGGTTTTGCAAGGAAGGCAGAGTCGACCACTGGACTAAGAAACCGAAGAAGACACTGGAAGAGAAGCTTGCTGCACCCTCCTGGACCGTTGGTTTGCCCGGTGAAGTCCTGCTGCAGTGCTGAAGCTCCAAATTTTGAATCGACTAGAGAAGCACGGAACGGACAACTTCTGCCCTTTGGTTTGGTGGGACCAACTGACCCCAAGACGAACTCGACTGGAACACCTCCCACTGCTGGCTGTACTTTGCTGCAGCTGGAACCGAGTACCAGGGACAGGAACACCAGGAACAAGTGCATCGCCTTTAAGCCGGACCTGAGCTCCAGGAAGATCCTAAGGACTCCCTCGAAGCATGACGAACCAAGCCCGAGCCACCTCAGCAGAGTGCTGAACCCCAGAAGCAAGGTGAGCTCACAAGGTTTCCACGAACCACGGTGGTGCTATTTGCAAGTAGATGAAACCACAAAGTGCCGCTGATCTGAAGTAAGCCCATTGCTGCCGCCGACATTCAAAGCATAGTGCAGGAGTCCCCAGACGTCCTCCCTTTTGTCCACACGACTGAGGCCCAGGAACAACATGATCTGCAGGACTACAATAGGAACAGAAGCCAGCTGAACCCTTTTCTTCAGACTCAAGGTACTGTGTAACTAGGGGTACATACCTCTGGTTGTGTGTAGCTTGCTTGCTCTCACTGGAGACTTGCATTTGAGTTGCTTGCATCTTTGCTTTTCACAAGCCTCACAGTTTGTGGCCTAACAGTGATTCTTTTTAACACAAACTCTCTTTAACATTGTGCAAGACTTTTGTGCTATCTTCAAGAAGTGCCTCAGCTCCCCTAGACTTTGCTCAATCGACATCGACTCTACTGGCTCCCTGCAGACTCTTCTTACCCTCTGGTTTTGTGTTTCTGTCCCTCAAAAAATCATACATAAGTTACTTGTATAGCTGGGAAAGGGTTAACCTACATTTCATTGGGGGATTGTAAAGTGCTTACCTGTTTGGAGAAACTTGTTAACCATTGTTTCCTTCCCTAACCTTTTTCCTTTTTCCATAACTCCAGTATTGCATTTAAGTGTAAAGTGATATATCAATGATATATCAATGTCCACAGTGTCCTAGCTATTGAAGTCACCTCCGGGTGTAGGAAGTGTGTGGGTGACATCCCAAAAGGGTATCTTCTTTACTGAAACTGAAAGAGTGTATTTTTGAAATGTCTTTTATTGTTGCCAATTGCCCTATCTAAAGATGGCTTATTTTAATACTGAGTGTTAAATTAATAAATAATTATTTTAATAAGAAACCTTGGGTATAAGTGTTATTTGAATACTTGTCACTGTGAATCTCTATTTTATACCTCTACAGCTCACATTGACCCCTCTTGAGATAAGCCTGACTGCTCAGTCACTATACCAACTTGAGTAGTACAGGCCTATACCAAAGGTGGGGTTACATATTGCCAAGAGGACAAGGCTGGTGTAGTCTCCCACAGGGTGTCTACATACAATCTTGCCTAACAGATGCGAAGAAAGACAGACCTGTGAATGAACTTTGAAATAAGGAGGGCTGTAAAATCAGCGATACAAACTAACACAGTGATCCGGCAAAAGGAAGTAGCCCACCCGAAAGTCTCTGTGAAAGGTTAATTGTTCGAAGTGATAAAGCAAATGAACGGCAGAAGTGAAGTAAGCAATATTAACTCCTAGAAAAGGGGAGAGTGAAAGTTAAATTGTGAACCTTGAGTTCAAGTGGTCCTGCAGTGGTCTGTAAAGAAAGCCATGCACATTGGAAAGGCTTCGACATCCGAAAGTGGTCCGAGCCCGACCGAGGATGACCCGAAGTGTAAACAGCTTGGGGGAAGGAGCCCCCTTGCTAGTTTTGTTGAACTTTGTTTTGAGAGCTTTGAGCCTGACGGAGGCAGACCAATGTGAACTTTTTCTTGAAACATTATTTGGAAGTCAGGAAAAGAGACTTTAACGTGGAAGGCCAGGCAGGCCCACGTTTTTGTAATGCTTACCTGGGACTCCGCGGGAGCGTAATGCCTTCTCAGCTCGAGGATCTGTTATCTGGGCTCTTATTCTGTGAAAACAACAATTATAACAATAGAACTACTGTAACTTCTATTTGTGTGAAAAAACTGTAGTGCAGTGCGCCTTTGAAAAATCCCTCTCTTCTCACCTACGCTTATGTTTTGTGGAGCTCCCCATCCTGTATTCTACAGGGGCGTGTTGGTTTGGAAACTCTTAACTTGAGAGGCTGCAGTGTTCAAAAGATTCTTGTCAGAATAATGTCCTTACCTCCTCTTAGAGTTATCTTGGGTTAGTTTTTGGTGAAAAAATATATAGTTTGTCAGATTCTGAACAGTCCCTATGTTGGAGAGATCTCTCTTTCTAAAATGTTCCCTTTTATTTTGCAGGTTGGTGGTTCTTAGAAAAGGGTAGATGCTGTGGTATGTCTGCGACTATACTCGGTATGAGGAAACGTTTAATAAACGTAAGTTCGTCTTAACGGGGTAATTGCAGCCTTCAGAGACGAGCGCGGTAATAACAAGCAGAGAAAAACTTGCTGGGACTTCAGGTAAGCAACATATGTAAAAACTTTTTCTTTCTTATTTCACAAGTTCATTCATTAACAAAAATACCGTTTGTTTTGCAGGTTTTCCGAAAGCTGTGGATGACATACCTTCGGGCGATGCAGAGACTGCTGGAGAAAACCTTTGAATGAAGGCACTGCGACCGCGAACGAAGACTGCTGTGAGGAAGTTGCTGTGGCTGCAACGGAACTTCTGACAGGAGATGCAGAGACTACGATATAAACTGCTGACTGAGGAAACGCTTCAGAAATACTTGGGTTCGGTAAGTCTTTACAACTACAACAATGGAATTCTATCGATTTTCTGTGGAAACTTATACCTCTTAACTTCGTTTTTCCTTTGACAGGTTCTGTCAGGAGATCGCTGGAAGAGTTACTTGCTGTCAGCGGAGAAGGCGTTAAGCGAGCGCTCCAGCAGAGGCGGGGTTTAAGTAGCTCCCTCTGCAACAGGTGTAGTATGTGCTGTAAGTTTACAATGGACTTGGCGGCGGGCATGTTGAGTGTAGGAAAAAACTAATGTAAGTGCTATGTGAGCCTATGGGTGCTATGCTATGAATGAGACAAATGCCATTTGTGCCAGGCTTGAAGCCACTGTTGACTCACTGACTGATAAGAAGTTCCTTGCTTCCCTGGTTTTTCTGAATGGGAACTGTGCTCCTTTGCTGGGATCATGGCAGTTGTGGAACTACTGTTTATTGTGTAGAAAGCCGAGCCAGAGTGTGTCATCCTGCCTACATCCTGCCTACAGGGACAGCCTTACTCCGTGAGGTCTAACGTGGGGGGGAGAGCTGTTTTAATCACATTCTTTTGAACACTGATTTTTCTTTGGCTTACATTTCTCCTTTGTACACTTTTTGTACAAGAGATAGGGCAGGCATTAGGTTTTGTTATCATATGCCATTTTGATTTGACGAACTCCACTAGGAGCGTTTTGTTTATCGTTTGATGGTCGGGACTACTCCCATCTTAGTTAAAGTGCAACGTAGGAGTTTTTCCAGCCCCAACAACTTCAATATAGTTTTTTTTTAAAATATGTTTATTTTAAACCAAGGCAGGACAATTTACATATTACATTGCATAAGGATTTCACACTGATAACCATTCCCTTTCGCTAGAGTTCTCCCTTGCTCCTCCCCAACCCCCCCCCCCCGCTCCATCGAGTGCTGAGAGGTTTAAATGTTAAGGCGGGGAAACGTTGGTCGTATTCCAGCACTGGGGCCCATAGGTTCTGGAAGCGATGCAAGACTCCCGCCCTTGCCGCGGTCACTTTTTCTGCGATCAGGATGTCCCAAAGTTTACCCCACCAGTGGGCCATGCATGGGCCGTCCGGGGACTTCCAGAAGCGGGCTAGCACGGTTTTGCCAGCCTAAAGGCATTGCGTCACTAGTTTCGCTCTGTTTCCTGAGCGGGGGTAGACCCCCGGGGTCGGGACCCCCAGCAGGACCGTCTCGGGCTCAAGGGGGAGTGATATCCCAGTAATTTGGTCGATCGTCGCCAGGCACTGTTCCCAGAATCGTTGGATCTTTGGGCAAGCCCACCACATATGGAAAAAGGAACCGGGCTGGGAGCACCCCCTCCAGCAAGAGGGATCCACCCGCGGGTTCATGTGGTGTAGTCTAAAGGGGGGTAGTACCATCGAAGCATCAGCTTATATGCGCATTCCTTGTTGGTCACACAAGTAGATGAGGAGTGGGTGCGGGTCCAGATGTCTACTCAGGATTGGTCCTCGATCGGGTGACCCAGGTCGGCCTCCCATTGGGCCATGCATCGCGGTCTTGCGCTTAAGAAGTCCCCCAAGAAGCGTCGGTACAGGGTTGAGATCCTACTCCGGGATGGCAGGTCCTTGAGGGTTAGTTCCAGAGAGGTCAGGGGACGCACGGCAGCCCGGAGGGTCTGGGGGTGTGAGCACCAGTGACAGAGTTGGCAGTATGTAAATCTATCCCCTTCCTGTAGCTGAAACATCGCCTTACATTTTTCAAAGGTGCGTGGCTTGTTTCCGGTGTATAGCTGCTCCAGGGTCTCGAGGCCTCCGTCGATCCAGTTCTGGAAGTTCCGGGGGTTCTATCCAGGTGAAAAGTTTGGGTTGTGGAAAATGGGGGAGAGTGGGCTTTGTCCCCTTGGGATTCCTTTTTGTCTTAGGGCCCAATCCCATGAGCTCAGCGTATGTTTGGTAGTTAGCAGAAGCGTCTTCCAGTGTTCTCTCAGGGGGGGCTGGATGTGTGGGAGGAATCGCAGGGGGAGCGGAAGCTGGGCTTGCTCTAGTTCCACCCATCTAGGGCGGTCTGTAACGATCTGCCAGGCATGGATGTGTGCTAGCTGTGCTGCCTCCCTATAGGCCTGAAGATCGGGGACCCACAGACCACCCAATTTAGCATTGCCAAGCGGGGTTTTGTGGGGGATCCTGGCTTTCTTGCCTCTCCAAATGAACTTCAGCATTTTCTTCTGCAGATCCTGTAGCGTCTGCCTTGCGATGGCCACTGCAAGGGAGGAGCAGGCATAGAGAAATCGCGGAAGCAAGTTCATTTTTGTAGGCGTGATCCGCCGCATTAAAGAGATTTCCTGGGTGGCCCAGCGCCTCAGGTCTCCCTCCAATTCACTGAATAATCTGGGGAAATTCGCCTGATGTGTTTTTTGGGTCTGCTGGGATGTGGACTCCCAGTAGGGGATAGCTTGTTTCTTCCATCTGATCGGGCATAGCCTGGTTAATGCCTATTGTTCCTCCTGGTGGAGGCCAATGCCCAGGCCCACTGACTTAGTGAAATTAACAGCAAAGCCGGTGACCCTTCCGAAGTTGGCTATTTCCACAAGGGCGTGTTTAGCTGAGGAATTGAGATCTGAGAGTATCAGAAGAACATCGTCGGCGTACAGTGCGATTTTGTGTTGAGATGACCCTATTTGGGGTCCCTTAATGAGCTCATTCCGTCTAACTCTTTGGGCAAACGGCTCCATCGTTAGTGCGAAGAAGAGAGGAGATAGAGGGCAGCCCTGTCTTGTCCCGCAGGTCATGGGGATCAGAGAGGATAAGGAGCCATTGATCCTCAGGAGGGTCTTGGGGGATGCGTAGTTGGCCATTACCATAGATTGGAAGGTTGGGCAAAAGCCAAAGGCCCCCAGAGTAAGCTTCATGAATGACCAGTCTACTCTATTGAAGGCTTTGGTGGCATCTAGGGCCATCAGTGCGAGTCCCTGGGCGGTACGATGGGCGATGTCAACCAAGTTCAGGGTTCTTCTGATGTTGTCCCCTGCCGCTCTGTTTAGAATAAAGCCTGTTTGGTTGGGATGGATTTGGGTCGGGAGGATGTGCGACCGCCGGTTGGCCAGAATCTTGGAATAGAGGCTTGCATCTATGTTCAACAGGGCAATCGGCCTGTACGAGGCCGGCTCCCTCGGGTCCTTCCCGGGCTTAGGGAGGAGGATGGTTGTGGACTCCTGCATCGATGGAGTCACCGATCCAGTTTCCTTGAATGAGTTAAAGAGTGTTACCATAGGGGGGGATCAGCTGGGATTTAAATATCTTGTAGAATCTCGAGGAGAAGCCGCCTGGGCCCGGGGCCTGAGTTTTGAGGCCTTTAATGGCTTCATCGACCTCCTCGTCCTAGGTTGGAGCTTCTAGGCTCTCCCTCGTTGCAGTGGGCAAGTGTGGCAGGGCCACCCCCCGTAGGTGGTACTCCTGTTTGGATTGGTCCCGTGGGGGCGCCGTCATTACTTGAGTTAGGTGTTCCACTGCCAACCGTTGTTTTTTTCATTTGGAGTAGTGTGTCCTCCCCTGTGGGTCACGGAGCCCCGTGATGGTGTTGACTCGTCTCGTTTTGGCCAGTTTGACTACTAGAAGCTTATTGGCTTTGTTGTTCTTGGCATAGTAAAATTGCCTAGTCTTGGCCATCAGCTGTGCGGTGTGTTCAGCGTAGTGGGCCTCTAATTTCTTTCTGGCTATGCGGACGGCTCGGTGAGTCTTGGGGGAACACCCCTTACTTTTCTGGGCCTCCTCTGCCGTTTGCAGTTCCTCTTCGAGGGCTTGCTGGGTTTGTCGGCAATTGCGGTGGAATGCCACCCCTTGGGCTATCAGGGCTCCCCTGATCACTGCTTTCATTGCATCCCAATTATTTGCGAGGGAAGTGTCCGTAGCAGGGTTATCCTCGAGGAAGTTTTTAATCGAGGTTGCGATCCTGTCCCTAACCAACATGTCGTTTAGCATTGGGTCGTAGCATGACCATCTGCGTGTGGAGTCGGCTCCGGGGTCTTGGGTTCAGAGCTCCATGACTATTGGTGGGTGGTCTGACAGGATTATTGAGCCGATGGAGACTTCATTGGCGAAGGAGAGTGTCTGGGGCGAGGTTAGGAGGAGGTCTATCCTCGAGAAGGTTCGGTGGACGTGGGAGAAAAAGGAGAAGTCCCTCTCGGTAGGGTGTAGCACCCGCCACGCGTCCACCACCTCCAAGGTTCTGAACAGGCGTAAGAGGCTGAGGGCTAGCGCAAAATCTCCTACTTCAATATAGGTTTTACAAATTGTAACCATTGTGTCAGTGTCATACTTGTGATACCATGCCTCCTCTAAAGGCCTCAAAACTCAGGCCCCTGGTGACCGCTTCAAACCAGACTACGGATTCAGCTTCCGCCCATCTCAAGAGGTCTGTCCACCACAACTCCACCCTAGGTCTATGGGCCGCCTTCCAGCCCATGGTGATCCTACGTTTGGCCAAGACATAGGCCAGGACCTTCATCTTGCTTATGTGTTTCAAATGCCGGGGTCTAGGGAATAGTCCAAGCAAGCATGACCAGGCCGATTCCACATCCAGCACCACCCCCCCGCCAGCCAGTTCCGTCTTGACCTCGTTCCAAAATCTATGCACCTCCGGGCAAGCCCAAAACATGTGTAGCAGTCCCGCGTTCACCTCCCCACACCTGGGGCATTGCTGTATAGCTGATCCCCCAAACTTTGCAATCTTCCCGGGGGTTAAATAAGCCCTGTGGGTAACATACAACTGAAGCTGTTGGAATCTCGCGTTACGGGACACCTTTTTATGGTACCCCTGGGCCCGTTCCCACTGCCCATCCGTCATGGGTCCTCCCACCTCCTCCTCCCAATCTTGTCTCAATTGGAGCAACTCCTTCCCTGCCCTTGCCCGTAGGAGCTCATATATCCTCGATATTTCGTGCCCGCCCTCCGATACATCATACATGGTTTCCAGGGAGGCATCTGGATCCCCCGCGAGCACGGTCTCCGGCCATCTTTCTCTAGTCTTTTTCACCAGCCTAGTGTAGGTTATATATTGGCCACCATGTACTCCTGTCTCTTCCTGCAGCCGCTGAAAGTCCACCGCCTCCCCTTCCTGCCATATGTCCCCAAGGGTGGCTAGGCCTACCTGTTCCCAGTACCTGCGGACCGATTCAAGTAGTTGGGAGTCGCTCCCACACAGAGCCGCCAAAGGGGCCTGCTGGGAGTATGGTTCCGAGACCCCCCCAATCTTCCATGTCCTGTGCCAGATCTCCCAGCCCAACCTCAGTAACCGCCCCTTGCCCACCAGTTTATCTCTGCCCAACCACACCACTTCCATCAGAAAGTATGGGGCTGTATCTTCGCGCAGGAGCCTGGCTTCCGCCGAATCTTCAGTCGAGAGCCACCTGGCCACGTACTGCAGCTGCCCCGCCAGGTAATAGAGTTCGAAGTTAGGCAGGCCTATCCCCCCCCGTCGCACGGGTTCTGGAGCTTCCACAGAGCCACCCTATTCCTAGAGCTGCCCCACACAAAACCCCTACACACGCTGTGAAGTTTCGTGAATAGGCTTCTGGGTATCAGAAACGGGACGTTTGTAAAAAAGTGCAAGAGTCTAGGCAGGACCACCATCTTGAGCAAGGCCGCCCTCCCCATCATGGTCAGGGGCAGTCTGGACCAAAATACCATACTATTCCTAATCCCCTCTATCGCCTTTTCCGTGTTGTGCTTGTGTTCTGTCTCGATCTTGTGGTAAATGTTTATTCCCAGATACCTAAATGTTACGGGATGCCATGGTATTGGCAGAACAGTCAGCCTCTGCACCCGGACATTCCTATATCTACCCAAAGGGAACAGGCTGGACTTTCCAGGGTTCACCGATATACCGGAGAGGATGGCGTACCGTTCTATCACCTCTAGGACGTACTGTAGGTTTTCTTCTGGGTAGCGTAAATAAAGGAGCATATCATCCGCATATAATGATATCAAATGCTCTCCACTGTCCGTGTTTATGCCCACCTCTCCATATTGTTGACGCAGGCATATTGCCAGCGGCTCCAATGCCAGTATATATAGCATCGGTGACCTGGGACATCCCTGTCTGGTCCCCCTGCCCAGTTGCCAAGAATCTGAGACCGTGGACCCTGTCTTGACCCTCGCCATCGGGGTGCTGTAAAACAACTGTACCCATCTGAGGTATCCGGGTCCCACTCCATACCCCTTCAGGACCGCTTTCAGCCAGGGCCATCGTACCGAGTTGAAGGCCTTGACCGCGTCTAATGACACTATAGCCAGCTCACCCGTGTCCTCCTCAGTTTGGTCTATGACATGGTGTAGCCTCCGGTGGTTATCGGTGATGTTCCTGCCCGGAACATATCCCGTCTGATCTGGGTGTATCAGTTTCTTAATCACCCTCTTCAGTCTATTAGCCAGCACCGCCGTGAGTATTTTGCTGTCCTGGTTGAGCATGGACAACGGTCTGTAAGACCCGCGCTCCACGGCTGGTTTGCCTGGTTTCAAGAGTGGGATGATTACAGCCTCACGGAGGGACAACGGGAGTTCTCCCTTCTCATAGGCCTCGTTGAAAGTGGCAAGCAGTGGCTGGAGCAACTCTTGCTGGTATGTTTTGTAGAACTCGCTGGGCAGCCCATCCGAACCAGGCGCCTTGCAAGTGGGCAAGTTCCGAATCACTACCTCCAGCTCATCCGAGGTGACGGGTGCGTCCAACTCAGAGCGTTCTAGATCATCTAAGGTGGGCAGCTCAATGTCCCCCAATGTGTCTAGTATGTCTTGGCCCATATCCTCCCCCGTGTCCTCATACAAGTGTCTGTAAAACTTAAGGAATTCCTCATTTACCTCTTTCTGGGTGTTGCATATGCTACCTCCTTCGCCCTGAATCTCACTAATCACCGAGCGGGAGGTCTCACTCTTGTACAGCCAAGCCAGCAATCTGCCCGGCTTATCGCCCCCTGCGTGTATCCGCTCTGTATATTTCCTGTATCTGCGTCTGCACAGTCTATCCCAGAGTGCACTGCAGGACAACTGTAGCTCCTCTACTTTGGTTCTGTTATCATGAGCGGTGCTCACGCAACGCGTGAGCTCCTCTAGCTCCCTTTCCGCCTCCCGGAGCTCCCTTTCGACCCCCCCTGTAGCCCTTTAACTTGGCAAATAGCTACCCCACCTTAAACCTTCCCACAGTGTGCCCACAGAGCTTACGCTTCCCGTGTTTTTATCAAAATATTCTTCAATGGCGTCCCTCAGGCCCTCCCGAAACCCCTCATCCTGCAGAGCCTCGGTCCTAAGTCTCCATGTAGGGATCTGCGGGCGTGGGGGCTGGTGTCTCCAGTCTACCACCAAGGGCGAGTGGTCCGACAGCACTCGGGCCATGTATTCTGCTCCTTCTATTTCTCTCACTATCCCGGCTGTTACAAACATGTAGTCTAACCTTGTGTACAAATCATGTGGCGCTGTGTAGTGTGAGTACTATCTATCCGTGGGATGCAGCCTCCTCCACGCATCCTCTAGGCCTAGGTCTTTCAGTAGGGTACTCAGCGCTTTAGCCGCCGGTGCCGTTTTTCCTGCCCTATCCTTGGACCTATCCATACTGGGGTCTACGGTACAGTTAAAGTCCCCCCCCCACACTACCGTACCCCCCGCCAGGGGGCCAAGTTTACCGTAGAGGGTCCTAAAGTAAGCCGCTGTATCGTTATTGGGGGCGTACAAATTTATGATGTGTATTTCTCTGTTTTCCAAGAGACCCGTTACCACCACCATTCTACCCTCCGGGTCCACCGTAGAATCAAGCACTCGAAACGGCACGTGGGGTGCCACCCAAGTGACGACCCCTCTGGCATACGCTGAGTACGCCGCCCCCACAACGGTGCCCTTCCATTTCCTCCCGACCACCTCCAGCCTTTCCCTAGTGAGGTGGGTCTCTTGCAGCAGGGCTATGTCTATGCGCATCCTCTTTAAATACATCATCACTTTGTTGCGTTTAAGGTAGTTGTTGAGGCCCCGTACATTCCAAGTCACAATTCTGAGATTACCCGATGCCATCTAGTCGGTCTATCTCCGTCCCATCCCTCCCCATAATGTTCCCCATGTAGGGTCGTTTCCTGGCTCCTTCCCTTCTGTTAACGAACCGTGCCCCCGTCCCCCCTTCCCCAACCTCACACCACTGCACACAACTCCCCCCCCCTCCCCACCAACAATAGCCCAGCTCCATCCCTGGAACTCAGGCCTACCCACGCCTGGACCCGTCTCGTGACCAAGAACAAGGACCCCGCGGGGTGTCACCAATCTAACAGTGACCTAACTAAGTGTACTACTATCGGGTGCAGAGGTTGCTCCCCAGGAGCTCCCAGTCATCTATTTAGGAGAAGTGAATTGATGCTGTGACTTCCCCCACACAAGCACAATATCAAACTATATTCTAGTCCCAATGTCATAGCTATGGCCTCACGGGTGCCCCTGCAGCGTGCTACTTATCTCCATCCGCTTCTGTCTGGGCATCCGATTCCTGTGGTCGACCTTGCATATCCAGCCATTCCATCGCGTCGCTCGGCGTCTCAAAGAAGAGGGATCTGTTCTTATGGATCACCTTTAACCTAGCGGGGTAAAGCAACATGTAGCGGTGGCCTGCCTCTCTGAACCTCCTCTTCACCGTTTCAAAGTTCATTCGACTCCGTTGTACAAGCAGCGTGTAATCCGGATACGCTGTTATATTCGCTGACCCCCTTTCTATCGTGCCCCCTTTCCGGAAAAATTCGAGGATCTTCTCGCGGTCACAATAGTTCAAGATCTTTGCAATCAACGGCCGCGGGGGGGCTCCTGGGGCCGGTCTCCTGGTCAGGGCCCTGTGCGCCCTTTCGACCGCAAACCCCTGGGTCAGCTCTCTGCTTGTAATCTCCTGCAAAAGCATGGTTTCAACGAAATCCGTGGGGTTTGATCCTTCCATTCCCTCCGGTACCCCCACTATGCGAATGTTATTGTGCCTGGCGCGCCCCTCCGCCTGCTCTGCTCTGTCCTCCAAATTGCCCACTCGCTGCACGAGGGCATGAAGTTCCTTGGCGTGTGTATTGCACGCCTCCACGGTCGGGGCCAACTCCTGCTCCAGTTCCCCAGTGCGCTCCGCGATCGTTCGCGCATCCTGGCGCAACAGGTTCACTTCTTCTTGGACCGCTCCTATCTTGAGGTTTAGGCCCTCTTGCAACTCTTTCATGGCCAGGCCCAGCTTCGTCTCCCAGGCCACCTTCAGGTCAGCAATTGCTGCCAGCACCTCCTGGATGGTACCCGGTGGGTCCGTCGCCGCCGCAGGGGTTTCTTTGCTCTTGCCCCCTTCCACGCCCGAGGGCGACCTAGCATAGGTCTCCATTGTAGGCTGCTTGATCCGGGGTCGCACCACCTTGGAAGACATCCTGTTGCGTCGATTGGGCCCACGCGCCCAGCTGTATCCTCGTGGGTTCACTCTGCTAGCCCGCCACAACCCATGGCCTCTGCAGTAGGGGCTCGCCCTTATGTTCTTGCTTTCAGCCCGAGGCGCATGCGACACGTCTATCTGGTTGGGCTCGCCCACGTTCCGACCAACCTTGTCTTCCTCAGCTCGTCGGACCTTTTATGGCCCTTTGTCCACAGGCGGCCATCTTGGGTGCTCCCCTTCCGTTGCGCGACCGCCAACTTCTTCGGGGTCTAGTTCCGTGAATATGCAGTCTCGCCGTTGGGGAGGGCACGCACCGTATGCCCCCCACTTTCATACGCCTTTAGATGCACCGTGGGCTCGAAAGTCCGCCAAAAACCATCACTTTTTTCCCAGGATCGGATCATCGGGAGCTCCTCCAAGGAACGTCCTCTCACGTAGCCATCAAGCCACGCCCCCCCAACAGCTCCTTCTTCGCTTCATGAAAAGGTTCCCTTTCAAAGTTCCACAAAGAAAACAGCACCAACAATGGTATTCCTGGATAAAGAGTGGGTAAAGTTTACAACAAAAGTAACACTTCTGCTTAGCAACCACTCTTCTTCTTGTAACTTCTGCAGCATCTTTGAATACAATTTGTTAGGATGCTTCTTCTTGGGGTTTGCTTTCTCTCTAGCAACTCCCTTCTCCCTTCTGCCAATGATAGGTGAGCAGACTCCCTTGTCCCACAGTGTGCTTCTGCTTCTAATACAAAATTATAATGTTCTGACAAAAGTATTGACAACCATAGTTCTACTGCTGCTACTGTGACTTAGTATTTTCGGCAGCTTCAACCAGACTTCTACGACCTCTACAGGTTGGCAAGACACTCTTCTCTCTTGTATGGCAAGAAAGGGCAGCCTCTTTGCTTTTCCTTTCTGTCTTGCAGCTACCACAACATCTTTCTTTACAACTTTAGCTGCTTTTTCTTAACTTGACCAGTCTCAGCTCTACAAATAAAAATGAGTTATCGTCAACAAGTACCCAGCTCCCTTCCCCAGCTTCATGTACACCTCCTTGTCTCCAGTAGTTACCTCAAGGCCATATTGATACTCTACCGACCTTGGATAACTTTGTCACCCATGTATCAGACGTCTCTGGGTTTACAAAAGCTTCAACAACTTAATAACAATTGTATGCAGTTCTTAATTGAGCTGGTTTTCACTTTAAATGGGTTTGGTCTACTGGCGTGGATAATACTTGTTATTCGTTTGACTTCTTCAACTTCTACAACTGCTACATAATTGTTCAGTATGTTACAAGGATTCAGCTTTTCGAGAGAAAGAAATTAGGTATACGTGATTTAGTTGAAATGATAAACTACCACTTTAAATGTGCGTTCCCTCTTTTCGGTCCGTGTTATGTTTCAAAAAGACTTGGGAAACACAGTTTCATGTGCACAACTTCATTTGATATTAGACGGGCAAGCCGCATCTGCTACACAAGGCTTACTGGCAAAGTTCTCCTCTTTAAACAGTGACACATGACCACTCCGCAACAGTTTATATCTAACAATGGGGAAAAGAAAAGCTTTCTATACATGCAGGTACTTTAGCTTTGTTGATATACGTGCGTGATACAATTCTCACTTCTGCAAACACATTTTACTCGCTTTTATATGCACGCAAATATGAATTAAGCTGGTTACAGTTACTGGCAAGGTCTTCCTGATGATTTGGATAAGGAGCTTCTTTCACCGACTTCACAATCATAGCGGCTGCGGGCTGCTTCTACTTCCCAACTTAATTTATTCTACTGCTACTGCTACAGGCACTCTTGGGACTCGCACCACCCTGCAACACGGGTGTCTCTGTTCCGGCCTCATTAATGGAAATTCTTCCCTCCCTCAGCTGGCTTCTACACACCGGCCTTGTGTGGATGCATGACTTCAGCTCGTATTTACAGCACTTAGGCGTACCTGGAAAGGCTACCTTTTTCTCCCATACTCCTACGTCCTGTCCCCTTTCCTCCATACTTTTGGAAAATTTCATCCAGTGGGATGGGACTGGAGCACTTTTGTAAAAAAGCATTGAATTGAAAAATGTGTCCTTCCTCTCTTTTTACGCGGGACCCTCCCTCCTTAGGTCCGCCCCGCGCATCGCTCTTCAGTCCTTTTTTCCGCGTGGTCGGGGCTGGATGCACTTGCATCACCGGAAAGACATTTTTCTTCTTTCCCGTTGTCCTTCTCTCCTGCTCCGGTTCTGCAGTTGCGTAGTCCTCCGTCTATGCTGGATCGTTTGGGATTTGTCTCTTGTTTCGCTAGGGCGGATCCCCATTCTTTCTGCTTGGAGTGTCTGGGACTGGATCACCGTTGGGACTCGTGTTTCTACTGCGACTCCCTTTCCTCCATTGCATTTTTAACTCTTCTCCGACAAAAAGAAGAGACGCCGGGTAAGTTCTTTACTTTCTAGGGCACCCCAGCCGAGGCACTGCTTCCCGGGTCCTCCAAGTCCGGGAGGGGCTTCAAGAGCTCTGCTACCAGGGTTTCCCCTGAGTTGCCTCGCAGGCCTAATAGGCATACCAGGGTTTTCTCAGAGGGTTCCCGCGAGGGGCCTGCCTACACCGGATCACGATCCGAGGTTCACCAACCAGGTGCTAATAGCCAGCCCAATCGTGCTGAGGCTTTGGGTACCGGAGTTCGCTCCGAGGTCTCCTCGTCTGGAGCTTCCCATACAGACACTGGGGTGCGCCCGAGGCCTCCGTTGAGGCTTTCTGTACCGAACCACGGTTTGAGGCCCCACTCGGGGGAGCTTTACAGACCGAACTGAGAGACCTGTGAAGGTCTTGTCTGTGATGTAGATTCCTCAGCATTCCCACACTCGCAGTGATACCGGTTCTGTTGAGGGGGCACAGGCAGAGGTTGGTGACTGCTTCTCCTCTGTTACCGGCTTGGCCGAGGTTCCTCTCTTGGAGGTTAATTCAAAGGGTGATGACAGGATGTCCAGTAAACATCCCAGGCCCCATAGTACCAGCTCTGCCGAGGATCCTTGTGTCAAGGCTGTTAGGGAGAATTCTCTGTTTAGGCTGAATTTCCTAACCTAGTGAGTCCCCCAGCGGCTTTGCTGGATTTTTTGGGGTTTATTTTTTTCTCCTGCCAAGAGTGAGACTCTTTACCCTCACTCTTGGATATGATTTGAGTGTGTTCCTTTGACTCTAGATGTGTTTAATGGGCTATGGGGTCTTTTACTCCATAGGGCTTCATGTGTTTTTGTCATGTGTGTTACACAGCACCCTCAGTGCAGTAACACAGGGGTGCCATAGTGACCCCCCAGTATAGACTCCACACCCTGGGACTGACTACTGTCTCCCAGGGCATGTAAAGTCACCATTGACTTTACTAGTCTTCAATTCTGAACAGAACCAGTACAAACCATCATATTGTGGACGTACTGGCTGGAGCAATTCGATTGCCCCGGGGTCTGTTAGTCGAGGGGGCACGTCTCCGTCCCCCATGGTCGAGTTTTGGCTGGTGGCAGTGGATACTACTTTTTATATTCAACCGCGAATATTTCTCTATGGGATTTTCCCATTGTTCGAGGCTACTATCTTTATTGATTTAATTACGATAGCCCCGAACATACCGCCGGTTTATTTAATTATTATTAATTCTCCGGTTGGTATTTTTTGCCAAAACTCGGTTCTAAAATGGCGTTTGTGTTCTCTTCTGTGACTCCAACCCAAGTCGAGCCCTTTGTTCCACTTTTTGGCAGGCTTCTCCACAGAAGCCCTCCAAAGTGGTGCCACTCTGTCTGGGGCACTTAGGAGGGATGGAGGGTGATTTAGGCACCCTGAACTGAGTTGCCTAGGCAACTCAAGCCGCACTCCGTCCTGATTGGCCCAAGTGGTGAGCCGGCCGGCTCACCACTTAGCATGTTTGAGTGACAGCTAGGCTGAGTGAATGGGGGTTTTCTGCATAAAAGCAGGGCTTTGGGGACTAGAACTTCAGAAGTCGCCACAGGACCTAAGAATCCGACTAGGGAGAAGCTGAGCCGACCTGCCACGACGACACCACAGGTGGAGCCCTGCTGGACCGTCTCACCCCTTTTCCCAACGACAGAGGAGATCTCCCGCTGGAGAGTCTTCTTCCTTTGACTGGTGGGGATAACCAGTTTCACCGTCTTTTCGCCTTCCCGATGCATCTCGTGGCCGCCTTGCCTGTGCCAAGCACCCCGGCAACCGGAATACCACGTTTTACCACGACCTTTAACCGGAAAACTCTGCGGCTGGTTTCTTCCCTGGCAGTGCAACGACCTTCAGCTTTCCTCCAAGTCGAGATCTTCTCTTCCCCTGGACGACGCCGAGACTTGCACCCGCTGCCAGGAACAACTGCCACCGCTGGAGAATCCTTCCCACTTAAGGTACCGTGTTCCGCCTGGCTTCCCTTGCCACCGACTGTACGGGGTAGATTTAGCCCCCGGCTTTCGAACCTGGGTTAGCCTGGGACACCCTGGCTAAAATTTTCGGAGCCTCTCTAAACTCTTTTCGAACGCGCTGCAAGACTTTCAAAGCCTAGTGTAACTGTGTGATCTTGGGCGCATTTGTGCTCTGCTCTCTCTAGGAGTGGGCCCAGCCTATGGACTTTGGCTCACAAGTGACTTTTGCTCTTCTGCCTTGCTAATAGTGTTCCTAAATCTTAGAGTGGTGTATCTTTCCATATTCTGTCTTTTTCCCTCCCTTCTTCATGAACTTATTGGAGTGCCATCTATAGTTAAGCGCTCACCTCTGCCTGGAAATAAGTGGTGTTAACTAAGACTTATCTGCTAAGGAATAAGGGTTGTATATATTATAGTAGTATCAGTGTTTAGAGTGTTTTACCATAAGGGTGCTGGAGTGTTTCAAACAGTGTGTTTTTAAATAAATAATTATATACTTTGATACCAAAGCTCTGGTCAGTGTTTACTTGTATTATTGTATCTGAGTGCCTATTGTGTATACTTTGCATACTGCCTAACTCTTCTTGAGGAAAGTCTGACTGCTCAGCCACAGCTACCAGGTAGATCTGGGTGGTACAGACTGCTACCAAGTGGGTTTACTGCTAACACCTGTAGTCCTAAATCTTTTGCAGTGTTCCCAAAGGGAACTGCACAGGTTTCTGCCTAACACTGGTGGCAGCGGTGGGATTTGTATTGAGTATACATTTTAGAGTGCTTATGGATACCTTAGTGCAACTAACCACAAAGCTTAGCACTGAAAAAGTAATCTTTCTAACATGTTAACTATGGAAAGTTATAGTCAAGAATCCCGTGCTACAAAAACTGCTGATTGTTTAAGAGTTCTCTGTAAGCATAAGAATCTCCTGACTAAAGGCAAGAAAATGGAGCTAATAGAAAGGTTGTTAGCTAACCAAAGCCTGGATGATGGTTCAGAGGAACCTACCACTCCAGCAACTGTAGATAACAGTATTGAGATTGAGTTTAGGAGATTCAGTTTGGTTGTGCACTTTTTCTTGACCAGAATTCGGCCCGTTTTGGGGGTGTTGCCCCGCCCCACGTGCAGTGCTTCCTCTAGAAGTTCCAGTCCTAAAAGACCCCGGATGCCTAAAGAATTGGTTGGTATGTATGAGCCTAAGTTGGATGTGTTGGATTGGTTGTCTCTGTTTGAATATAATCATGGGCTCCAGAACATCACAGGAAATGACTTACTCACCTGGTTGTTCTCTAGGCTTCCCCCTGTTGCAACTGATGTGGTAATGGAGTTGGGAGAGGAGGATAGGAAAGAGTATGAATGTGTGAAACTAGCTCTGATAGCTAGATTTGGGAAGACCCCTTCCCAGTATCTTAAGAGGTTTAGAACCCTCAAAAAGCATGATGGTACCCCTTGGGCTACCTGGGTGAGTGAAGGGTTGAAAAACTTAGAGGGATGGATTAAGGGTTACAAGGTGAACACTTATGAAGGTATGAAGAATCTTTTTATGTTGGAGTCAATTTATGATGCCTGCTCTCCTGAGCTCAGACAGCACTTGGCTGATTCAAAGGAATTAGATTCTAGAAAGCTAGCTAAGGCTGCTGACTTGTGGGTTGCCAACAGGGCCACTCACAAGGATTCTGGGGTAACTCAGAAAAAGGATGAGGGAAAGCAGCCACCTAAAATGAATCCGGAGAATTCTAAATCCTCCCATACCAAAGAGGGCCACAAACAACAAAATAACCAGGGTAAGCCCCAGGGTAAACCGAATCAGGCTAGTGTACCTTCTGGTCAACAACCAGAAGGAGGTCAGAACAAGCCACCCTTTCAGAGAGCATTTGGACAATGCTATATCTGTCTGTAAGGCTACTGACCATATCAAAGGGGATCCCAGATGCAAGGGTAAACCTGCAGGGATCAGCACAGTCTCCTTAGCCTTCACCCCTGAGAAAGAAGTACAGATGGCTAGTGCCCACTTTGAACTCTTTGCTGAAGAACCCTTGGGTCTTCAAGCAACTGTAAACTTAGAGCCTATGGGTCTGGTTAGTCCCCAGAATAGGGTTGTGTATAACTCCCTACCTGTTAACTCGAAGGTGTATTATGTGGACAGTGTTCTTGTCAATGGCCAGGATACTCATGCCAGGAGAGACACTGGGGCCAGCAGAACAGTAGTGGATGAAAGCTTATTTCAACCTGAGGATGTGGCAAAAGCACCCAAAGGTCCCACTAAGATTTCTGGAGGCCCTGTCCAAATGGTTCCTATTCTACCAGCCTTCATTCAGTGTAACAACATGACAGTGAGGATCCCTGTCAGTGTTCAGACTCAGGTGCCTGGGAAGGTCCTGTTGGGGAATGACCTGAGAACTCTAGGAGTAGTGTCACATACCCCCAGGTCTCCCAGTATGGAGACCCAGAACCTAACCGAATTGGCTAGAGAGGCCACCTTAAGGGACCACTCTAAGCCTGTGGGAACCTCTACTGAGACCCCCACTACAAGCCCTGGTGTTAGTAAGTTGAGCTCTAACCCAGGCACATTTCAGGCTAGTACATTAGGGAAATGGGAGCCCCAACCAAGCTCTATCATTGTTCCCCGAGTTTCAGAGTCTGTGACTCCCCCTGCTTCTGAGGAAGAGGTGGATAGACCTACTGGGCCCCTACCTAGGCCTGAGAGAACTGGTAATTCTCAATGCCGGTGGAAAACCAGGAAAGAAAGGTCTAAGGTCAAAAACCTTCAGACTGTTAGACCTTCTATGAAGACCCCAACTCAAATCCTAGTATTAGGGAGGAAACTCCTAGAGTAGGTAAGGTTAGATCTAAGAGGAAGGGGAAGCAGGTACATTGCCTAACCCCAACCCCTCCAACCAAGAGGCCTAAGACCCAACCTGCTCCCACAAGAGAGGTGGTGAGGAACCTTGGAGGCCCCTCTAGATCTAAGGGAATCCTTTATAAGGACCCCTTGAAAAAGCCTAACACAGGTTCAGAAGTTGTACCAACTTCTGAGGGACTGGTCAACCAGATCCCCTACAGTTTCAAAAAGACTGATGGTCCTAAAAGGATTTGTAGGTCCTTTAGCTTACAAAGGAAAACCTTTGAGTTGACCATAGAACCTAGGTCAAGGTGTCACCATCAAAATGCTGATGGACTCTCTAGGATGTATGTCATCGACTAGAGGTATGAGGTTCATCCAGGAGTGGATTAAATCCTCCTGTCCCTTAGTCTGGGGGGGTCGAGTGTTAGGGAGAATTCTCTGTTTAGGCTGAATTTCCTAACCTATTGAGTCCCCCAGCAGCTTTGCTGGATTTTTGGGGTTTATTTTTTTCTCCTGCCAAGAGTGAGACTCTTTTACCCTCACTCTTGGACATGATTTTAGTGTCTTCCTTTGACTCTAGATGTGTTTAATGGGCTATGGGGTATTTTACTCCATAGGGCTTCATGTGTTTTTGTGATGTGTGTTACACAGCACCCTCAGTGCAGTAACACAGGGGTGTCATAGTGACCCCCGAGTATAGACTCCATACCCTGGGACTGACTACTGTCTCCCAGGGCATGTAAAGTCACCATTAACTTTACTAGTCTTGAATTCTGAACAGAACCAGTACAAACCATCATATTGTGGACGTACTGGCTGGGGCAATTCGATTGCCCCGGGGTCTGTTAGTCGAGGGGGCACGTCTCCGTCCCCCCTGATCGAGTTTTGGCTGGTGGCAGTGGATACTACTTTTTATATTCAACCGCGAATATTTCTCTATGGGATTTTCCCATTGTTCGAGGCTACTATCTTTATTTATTTAATTACGATAGCCTCGAACATACCGCCGGTTTATTTAATTATTATTAATTTTCCGGTTGGCATTTTTTGTCAAAACTCGGTTCTAAAATGGCGTTTGTGTTCTCTTCTGTGACTCCAACCCAAGTCGAGCCCTTTGTTCCACTTTTTGGCAGGCTTCTCCACAGAAGCTCTCCAAAGTGGTGCCACTCTGTCTGGGGCACTTAGGAGGGGTGGAGGGGGATTTAGGCACCCTGGACTGGGTTGCCTAGGCAACTCAAGTCACACTCCGTCCTGATTGGCCCAAGTGGTGAGCCGGCCGGCTCACCACTTAACATGTTTGAGTGACAGCTAGGCTGAGTGAATGGGGGTTTTCTGCATAAAAGCAGGGCTTTGGGGACTGGAACTTCAGAAGTTACCACAGGACCTAAGAATCCAATGAGGGAGAAGCTGAGCCGACCTACCACGACGACACCACCGGTGGAGCCCTGCTGGACCGTCTCACCACTTTTCCCAACGACAGAGGAGATCTCCCGCTGGAGAGTCGTCTTCCTTTCACTGGTGGGGATAACCAGTTTCACCGTCTTTTCGCCTTCCCGACGCATCTCGTGGCCGCCTTGCCTGTGCCAAGCACCCCGGCAACCGGAATACCACGTTTTACCACGACCGCGAAATAAAGGGTAATACCTTTAACCGGAAAACTCTGCGGCTGGTTTCTTCCCTGGCAGTACAACGACCTTCAGCTTTCCTCCAAGTCGAGATCTTCTCTTCCCCTGGACGACGCCGAGACTTGCACCCGCTGCCAGGAACAACTGCCACCGCTGGAGGATCCTTCCCACTTAAGGTACCGTGTTCCGCCTGGCTTCCCTTGCCACCGACTGTACGGGGTAGATTTAGCCCCCGGCTTTCGAACCTGGGTTTGACTGGGACATCCTGGCTAAACTTTTCTGAGCCTCTCTAAACTCTTTTCAAACGCTCTGCAAGACTTTCAAAGCCTAGTGTAACTGTGTGATCTTGGGCGCATTTGTGCTCTGCTCTCTCTAAGAGTGGGCCCAGCCTATGGACTTTGGCTCACAAGTGACTTTTGCTCTTCTGCCTTGCTAATAGTGTTGCTAAATCTTAGAGTGGTGTATCTTTACATATTCTGTCTTTTTCCCTCCCTTCTTCGTGAACTTATTGGAGTGCCATCTATAGTTAAGCGCTCACCTCTGTCTGGAAATAAGTGGTGTTAACTAAGACTTATCTGATAAGGAATAAGGGTTGTATATATTATAATAGTAACGGTGTTTAGAGTGTTTTACCATAAGGGTGCTGGAGTGTTTCAAACAGTGTGTTTTTAAATAAATAATTATATACTTTGATACCAAAGCTCTGGTCAGTGTTCACTTGTATTATTGTATCTGAGTGCCTATTGTGTATACTTTGCATACTGCCTAACTCAGCTTGATTGATGACTGCTCAGCCACAGCTACCAGGTAAATCTGGGTGGTACAGACTGCTACCAAGTGGGTTTACTGCTAACACCTGTAGTCCTAAATCTTTTGCAGTGTTCCCAAAGGGAACTGCACAGGTTTCTGCCTAACAAAGGCTAAAATTTCAATGAAGTCCCCTGACTAGTCTGTGTATTTACCTGCCTCATTCACACATGTGACACAGTTCTCCTCAGATGCTCACAAAATGGTGGGCCTTCCCGCATGGTCTACGGTAGCCATTTTGGATTCTTCCCTCACACCCGCGCTATCGACGGCAGGTGCTGGGAACCTTATTTTTGGTGGACAACCTTGTCCACGGGACAGTGTGAATCCGTTCCACCCCTCCTATGACTGGCGCGCTCGGATGCCACTACCACATATGGTCTCGCTTCCTCCTACTTCTGCCTCACTGGTCTATGTAGACCCCTTTGGTGGCGGCCCTCTTGGCAGCCTTCCTCACTACGTTCGTGGGTGTATGCTCCTCATGAGCGGTCTCTGCCCATTCCAGTACCTAAAGTTCCGGCATAGGATGCTTTTTTTGGGAAGTTACAGAGTCTTATGAACACTGATCCCATGAGAGAGTACTTTAAAGGTCTTTTTAGGGGGATCTGCCCTCTGGTGCTGCAACCTGCCCCGGCAGTTGGAGTCACAGCACCTGTCGCCCCGGCAGCGGTACAACCTCTACCTCCCGGCCCACCTCCACCTCTTCCGCCTCTGCCTCCGTTGTCTCCGGTTGACAAGACTCCAGCAGAGCGAGAGGTCAATTTGACGTCGGTCGCATTGCAACCAGCGGATCCTGATGTTCTGGACGACCCTCAGGCAGACCAGGATAGTGAAGACCAGCCCTGCTCTGTCAGAGCATTCCATGACCGGGTTCTGGACCTGATATCACTCCTTGACATACCAGTACCTGAGGCACCCGCTCCGCAGGAAGGGGTGCTTTCGGGGGCGCTCACCTTGTCTCCGCAGGAGCGCACCGGCCTGTTCCTTCAGACGGACGTTCTGGCCGAGGCATGCAAAGTCGGGTATAAACCCCACAATGGGCTACATATAAATAAGAGAGTTGACACCTGCTACAGGCTTCAAACCTCCAAGGAAGTAGCCTTGGCGTCATGTCTGCTCCCTTCCTCAACGGTGGTTGCCGCTGCCACTCTGCAATCCAAGCCGGCCTGTGCGACCTCTGCTTCCGCGGCTCAAATTCTGGCCAGGGAAGACAAGTTGCTTGATTCCTTGGCCAAGAATGTTTTTGCCAACTCGGAGCTGTAATTGCGCCAGGCTAACGCAGAGCTCATTTTGGCGGCCGCGAATATGAAACCGTGGAGGGATTAGGCGGACTTCCAGGAGTTCATTCCTGGCGACAGGCTGGAAGACTTTAAAGGCGGTTTGTCAGACGCCAGGGTATTGGCGCAGGATATGCTGAAGGCTGCTGCACACCATGTCGACACCTCAGCTCGAGGCCTCATGTTGAGGGTGGACACCTCTCATCAAGCTTGGCTTCATGCAACGAAGATTTTGAAGGATGTCCAACATAAAATTCTGCACCTGCCTTTTGACGGCAAAGAGTTGTTGCATTATTCAACGCAGGTTGAGCTTACAAAGACTAAGGCGAGCACGTAAACTGCCAAGTCTCCGTCAGTGCTTGTGAAGCCCCCAGTCAAAGCTTAGAGATCTGGGTCCCAGTCTCGGTCCTACTCAGGCTTCAGAGGGTTCCAGGACTGCAGCGCTCCTCTTCCCATCATTGCTAGGGGGAGCTTGGACCAGAACCTCATGCTATTTTCAATTTTTTGTACGGCCTTCTTTGTGTTGTTCTGATGTTTCGCCTCCATCGTACGATAAATGTCTATCCCCAGGTATTTAAACGTTTTTGGCTCCCATGGTATTTGCAAAACCGGTAATTTATCGCATGGGACCCGTACATACCTCCCTAATGGGAATATACATGATTTCCTGGGATTCACCGCTATACCGGATAGCAATGCAAATTGCTCCATCACTTCCAAAACATATTGAAGATTTTCTTCAGGGTATCGTAAATATAACAGCATGTCATCTGCATATAGCGAGATTAGATGCGGCTCCCCTTTTATTCCAATCCCTATTACCTCGTACTGCTGCCTCAGGTATATTGCCAGGGGTTCCAGTGCTAAGGTATACAGCATCGGAGACCATGGGCATCCTTGTCTGGTACCCCTGCTCAGTTGCCATCTCTCGGATATGATGGTGCCAGTTTTGACTCTGGCTACTGGGGCGCTATACAGTAGTTTGACCATCACACTTCCTAGTTAACTGCCAGCCTTGTGCTCTACTTCTGCTACTGCCGACCTTCCTGCTGCAGCCTTTTATGCTCCTCAGGTGGGTTAATTGGCTGCAGATACACAGACCTTTGGGACTAATTCCTGACCTTGCCAAAAGATAATAGGCCTGCCTGCCTGACTATGGCTTCTACATGCCTCTTTAGTCCTCTTCTTTGTCACAGTACCTGAGGGATTCTGGGACATGTAGTCTATCTCAGTTAAATTCAGTTTGAAAGGTTTAAATATGCTTTTTCCTCCCTTGATGTTATTGAAAGAGGGGTTTATAGGGTTTACCCTTTTAAGAGACTGATGGCACAGGACAAATCACATGTTCATTGTTCTTTTTGGTGTACTTTTGGCATTGTGAAGGATATGGGGATTTAGAGGTATAAAAGATTGGTTTTTGGGTTGAACACTATATTGAATCACTTCTTTAGAGTTTGCCTTTCCATCATTAGTAGGAGGTAGAGATATATCAACATGGCAATAAGGCAATGTATCCTCTAAGTCTGTGGTAAGTGTATTCCTCTTCAAGGATAAATACTGTGTCTCACCCTGAGAAATCTCCCCACCATCCTGGGCCTTGTCTCCACCCAGGTGATACTCCCGCAGTACACCACCCCCAGGATTTGGATCAGGAAGTGTCTGCCCTCTCCTGGACACCTGGGTGTCGACTTTAGGCAGGGTTTTAGTGGGGGATCTGCAGAATTCCCCACCCTCCCTTATAAGATACCTTTAAAGCCCAAATGTAAAGTATGATTAAACAGGTAACTAATACTCTATTTGATGATTCAGTGCCTTTCTTGCTGCTGAGCCATCCCCCACTAGACTCTTCCTCCTCTGTGGCAAGTTTAATGGAGAAATTGCATCAGGTCCATTATCCATTCTAAGGTTATTAGAAAAATCCTTAAGTGGGTCGGATCCGCGAGTCAATCTATCAGCAATCGTATTGAAGGTGTTAGTTAATCATGTTGATTTGGATAATAAATTCCATTATGATAAACCTCACTCGTCAACTTTAGATACATGCACTAGCAGGTTACATACAGAAGAGGATAGTGTAAGGGTGTTGAAAAAGGAGACTGACGCACATGTGTCATGATTTTGGTTATAGACTTTTATTTTAAGGTGAAAAAGGTCCTCACTATCCCCAACTAATAAGAGAGGTTTCCCTGCCTCAAAATGAAGGGTCTGCCAGAATGTCTGTCAAAGTACATTTCACCATCCTGTGTCATAACCTACCTATATTCCTCACACTACAACTAAAAAGTTAAATAACAGAAAGTTCCTTCTTTAAGGAGAATGGCTCCCTTCTCCTGCTTCTTGAATGGCATTTAATAAAGTGTTTCTTCAAAACAAAAATACCAGGGGGAATGACTTCCTTCCCCTGGTTTGCAGGTTTCAGATAATCTTTACACAATGTTCCCTCCAGGGGAATGGCTAGCTTCTCCTGGTGTGGATCTACACAAATTACAATAAAACTATGGCGAGGTCTCCCTGTAAGGAAGGCATGGTATCAAACATTGAAGACAGCCACAAGTGATCACAGTTCAAGGGTGTTTATTGAACTTCCATGGGTTGGTTGAATGCCTATCTAATCCTAAATCTAAGGATGGGAGCAAGCTACAATGATCAAATAATAAATAATGTAGTCCTAGTGGAGTCTTTGTCAAACTAAAAGGGCATATACTAATTAACCTATTGACAATCCTTAATTCTAAATACAAATGGTGTGGGATAACAATGTATGCAAAAGAAAAGTGTTCAAGAAAGAATATGTCAGGATAGTTGAGCAGTTGGCATTCCTTCCCCACGTTTTCAGCACTGGACAAGGCGGCACATTTGAGCTTCTCTGCAACGAGGATACAGTTCAAAGCATAGGTATCATGGTCTTATGTGCCAAAGTCTCTTTTACCATTCAAAGTCTCTTTATTGCAGAGGTCCTGATGTAACAAACAGGCACTAAAATACCTTTCTACCCAGAGTTTCCACATTCTCATGTTCTCTGGTTCACTATTCACCATGAGTCTCTCTCCTTCAGGTTCGGACCCCCTTTAGCACAATATTCACAATTGGTCTACCTCAATTTGGCTCGGATCACGGATCTCCCTCATTCGGGCTCGGACCCCTTAACACAGTGTTCTCAATTGGTCTCCCTCGTTCGGGCTCGGACCGTGTCATAATCGAAGACCTTCGATTGTGCAATGGATTTTGCTTAAACCGTTGCAGGACCACTTTGATTTACTTCATTTCTCATTCTCATCTTTTACTTATACTTTTTATTACTTTTAGCTGGACACCTTACAGAGACCTTTGATTGAGCACTCTTGCGGTGCCAGTCTGCTATGTCACAGGTGTTGTATCTTCCTTTTCTTAGTTCAAACATCCATCAGCAATTCAACGTTCCTCACGTCTTTAATCACACGTGTTGCAAATCTTCCTTCTTGCACTCTTTATACAGTGTTGTTGCTTGCATCCTTGACTTCGACACAGACCAACTCAAATTGACCTGCTAGGGACGCACAGGCGTTCATGGGGGTTTGTCATCTGATGGATGGAACATGTCCCAAACCAGTGTCTTCCGAGCTTCATAAGTAACACTTGCATTCTCCCTGGATCTAGCAGTTACTGCACTCCACACTCTGGTCTCTGCTTCTGCCCAGTGCTCAGATTCCTTATACCAGCATGCCTATTGCGGGCCCTTAGCCGATTTCAAGGCTGTAGCTATGCATCTTTTGGCCAGTATGCATGCCATAGCCATACATTTTACCACATGTTTGAACTTGCTGTCTCTAGGATATGCACCCAACAGACATTCTTTCGCAGTCCAGCCATACTGTACTATCCCTGCTTTCCTGCAGACCTGCTCTATTCATGTCCGGAACCGTTGTATGTGCACGCATCCCCAGAGCATGTGTATTAGTCTTGCTTCAATTGCGGCGCACCCAGATACTCATTCCCATCACAGGGGATTATCTAGCTGGGACCAAGGCTCTTAACAACGTCTACCTGGTCATCCAAGCCTGGATGGCCCAACACCAGTTATGCCTAAATGACGACAAGACGGAGCTCCTTATCCTGGGCACCTCACAATGCCTGAGCATACTAGAGCCGTCCTATCAGTCATTCACCATAGACGGTAATACCATACGAGTCTCGAAAGATACCAAAACGTTAGGTTTTTACCTTGACGCCACCCTATCCTTATCTCGACAAATAAATGCATTCAGTTCTGCCTCTGCATACACATGCAAACTTATTGCAGCTTGCAGACCGTTTCCTACCACCCCTAACAGTGTCACACTAGCTAGAACTCTCATTATGGCCAAAATTGATTATTGTAGCGCTCTTTACTTAGGGACCAGCCAAGAGAACCTGAATAAACTCCAAACAACCCAGAACAATGCCATTCGAGCTGCCCTAAACATCCCCCGCAACCACCACATTTCAGAATCCAGAACCAACCTAAAGTGGCTACCGGTCAAGCAGAGAATCTCACTAAAACACTTGCCCTCACGCACAAATGCTTGGCTAACAAGGCCCCTATCTACCTCTGCAGTAGGTTGTCTCACCACTCGACCTCCCGACCTCTAAGAACTGCCCAGACCCACTGTCTATCGATCCCTAGGTTTAAACTTCAAAAAGCAGGGGGCACCAGCTTCCCTGTCCTAGCCTCTAAGCTATGTAACTCCCTCCCCGCTACAATCAGAGCTGACGACTCATTCAACACTTTCAAGGCCAAAACCAAATCTTGGCTTTTTGACCAGCACTAAGACATGCTCTGCGCCCTTGTCTTGCATACTCTGGCCCGCTGACCTCTGTTACTATTTTCTGTACACCCTATGGTTATATCCACTGTTAAGCCTTGGCGGCACTGTAACCTCTGTAATGTATGTTTATAGAAACACTCTTAGTATTCTCTTAATGTAATGTTTATGTGTGTATATATGCACTATTGTAACTTTGTACAAATTGCGCCCTGATGCCTCAGGGCCTGATGGCTTGCGTGTTATAAATAAAACAAATGCAAATAAAAACAAATGCCAGGGGCACAATGGTTGTGTATTGCAGTTGAATTTGGCTACCCTGTGTGGTGTCATGCAGGTGCGGTACAGTACATTTTGCTGGATTAGTCTAAAACGGGAGTTCCTGGACACTTCCCGGGGGTGTAAAAGTATGTGTTCCCACTCCCTTTCCGTTATGTCCCCCCCGCCCCCAAGTCTGCCTTCTAATGTACTTTCAGCACTGTGCTCTTGGGGTGGGTCTATCTATCAGTAGACTGTATGTTCTAGACACCGGTTTCTAGCCATCACTTGGGTGTGTAGTAGGGTCATTAAGGGGTTTATTACCGGTTCCTCAGGCCATTCCGCCCTCCGGCCTCTTGCTATCTTCCTAACCCTCTGGTACCACAGAAACTGCCCCTTGGGTAGCCCTTCCTGCTCGAGCAAAGACCCTTACTCCCTGAATACCCCTTCCGCGTACATGTCTCTCCAGGAGTAGATACCACATCCTTCCCAGTGTCTCACCACCGCCAGATCTGTTCTGTTCTTGCAAACGTCTGCTGCAATTGGCGTCTCGGGTGGGTAGGGGCGCTCAAACTTCATCAGTGTCAGGGTCCTACGTGATACCTGCCGCCCCAGTGACACTATCATGGGCGTGCCCCCCAAGCAATCTAATGGCAACCATAGTATTTCCTTCAAGTGTGCCGGCGCTACCAGCCGCTGTAGTAACACTGATTCTGATGTGGCCTCATCCGAGTGCCACTTGGCTACGTAGCTAAGTTGCGCTGCAAAATAGTATCTCTCCTGATCCGGCAATTGTGTCCCCCCCCTTCCCTATAAGGTAGGCAGAGTGTTGCAAGTGTTAGTTTATGTCGATCCGCGCCCCACAATAATTCCTGTATCAGTGCTTGTAACAAGCGAAAGAAGGGGGACTTGATATAGTAATGGGCATTATTGAAGTAGTAACGGAATCTCGGCAAGATTATCATTTTGGTTATGGCAATTTTACCCATCAGAGACAGAGGCAACTTGGACCAGAATGTTATGGACTTACTTAAACCCTTCCCCACAGTTGCCGTGTTCCCCTCATACATCTTTTCAGGTGTATGCCCTATATTTACCCCTAAGTATCAGAATGGTTCCTGCTTCCATGTGAGCCCCACACTCGGTAGTTCCTCCACACTCTTCCCTCTTTGGCCTGCCAGCGGGAATATGCAGGACTTGGTTCTGCTGATGCAGATTCCGGATACCTTTCTGTAATTATCTAGCACCTCTAGAATCAACGGTACGTTGAGGTGTGGGTCCCTCAGATATAATAGGACATCATCCGCATTTAGCGAAACCAAATGACCAACTCCACCCACCCATATACCCGGCTCCAGTAACTGTTTCCGAAGATAGATTGCTATTGGCTCAAGCCCCAGCAAGTATAACATGGGTGACAACGGGCACCCTTGCCTGGTGCCTCTTTGTATATCCCAGGCCGACGACACCAATCCCCCAGACTTAACCCTCGCATTGGTGCTGTGTAAAGTATCCTTATCCATGTAATGAACAGTTCACCTAACCCAAATTCTCTCAACATTGCGAGCAGCCATTCCCAATATAGTGAATCAAAAGCTTTTATCGTGTCTAGCGAGATTATTGCATATTGTTCCTGTGAGTCAGCTGTCTGTGCTATAACGTGCTGCAGTCGGCGCAGGTTCAAGGCTGTGCTGCGACCCGGTACGAAGCCGTTCTGGTCCCTCTGTATCAAATCGCCGATCACCCTGGTCAGCCTCCTAACTTGAATAGTGGTCAATATTTTAATGTCATAGTTTAACATTGCCACTGGCCGATATAAGTCGCATTTGTCGGTGGGTTTCCTCGGCTTGGGAATCTGAATCACTAGGATTTCTCTCATACTTGGCGGAAGCACTCCTTTTGTATAAGCCTCTATAAACACCTTGTGTAAGACCGGGGTGAACACTGCTGCGTATGCTTTGTAGAACTCCGGGGGGAGTCCATCACTCTCAGGAGTTTTGTTAGTGGCCAGCGATTTAATTGCATCACCTATTTCTTCGGCCGATATGTCTTTCTCTAATGTGTCGCATTGTGCGCTGCTCAGCCTAGGCAACCCTAATTCCTCTAGAGTGCCCAATATATCTTCTTGGGGTACTACGTTTTCATGCTTATTTAGGTGGGAATAGAATTCTGCAAAATTTTCATTAATTGCCTGTTGTGACTTGTGTGTCTTGCTCTCATAATCTATAAATTCCGTGGTTAGGTGCCGCGGATGTTCTCTCTTGCATAGCCACGACAATAGCCTGCTTGGTTTATCGCCCTCCGCATGCGCCCTAATAGTTTTAACCATGTAATCGAATTTAGATAATCTCTCCCAGTTCTCTTGACAACATTGTCTGGCTACAGCCAGGTTTACCTCCTCATCCCGGTTCCCCCGTACTCGAGCCTCCATTTGCCCGATATCTTCCTCCCTGTTTCCCAGTTCCACCCTTAGTGTCTTCCGGATACTCTGTACACTCCAGACCAAAGTGTAACTGGTTGTATGGTTGTAACAGTGCCTTGATGCCTACGGGTTTAGTATGCTTTATAAATGTAAAAATAAATAATACTGTCCAGAACCACGCAGAGAAGGTTTGGCACCCTGAGCCCGCTGTTGTCCCGGTAGACCCCGCTTTGCGCTGGATCACTGAAGGCCTGCAGAGTTGCTTCAACTCTTTTGAGTGATGGGACCACTCACTCTTAACGCCTCCTTGGTGCCCCGCAAACGATTCTTCTCTGAAGTGTCTCTGGGCCCTCCAGTGGGCTGACCAGTTTGTACCGTGCCACACATGCTGGAGTGTTGCTACATCGAGTTTCGGCTCCAGCTTTGGGAAGACCATAGTTCGCACTGCAAAGCATCTTCTTGCCAAATCTCTTTAGGCCGTGAGAGAGAAGCGTGCGTCAGTCCGTGAGACTTGGGTGCTCCTGCGTAACTGTAACAGTGGTGGTTGCTGCTGGCGACTTTCCTGCCTTTCTAAAGTGTCCTGAAACCAGCTGCATCAATGCTTTATTTGGCCTGCATTCGTGATGAGAGATCCAGCTCTTGATGTAAATCGGACCTGCTTCCACACCTGTGCACTTTGAAGCCTAACCAAGGAGGGGATTTCGTAGTTCAGGTGACCTTCTTCAAACCTGCCAAGTTTGAACCTGGAGTGAGCTAAGGACAGTGTGCCATTATGCCAATTACCCATGGGCCCAATTTATCCATTCAGTTTTAATGCATGAAGGATCCCTTGTGGTCCTTGTGGCTCATGCTTCATATAGTCGTCCAAAAGTTGGGGACAGCTTGTTCTCCGCCTCTGATTCTTGGAACCAAGTTCTTCACAATCCAGAGTCCTCGTCCAACTTTTCCTTCCCATTGAAGTTGTCCTTTGTGAACTTTACGCATCAACAATCGCTTTTACGCACAAACACAACATTGAGCACAAGGGTCCAATCTTCGTAGGGCTGGGCTTCTTAAGTTACGGGTATCCATTTCTGGAGTTCGCCATTGTCATAAAGTGTGTGTGCTTTCCCTCCGTACAGGTTTTGGCGGGAATCTGCACTTTACTGCATTGACTGAAAAATGATTATTTATATTTTACATAGTGTGTGTTTAAGTAGTAGTATTACTGTGTTCTTTATTATTTACCTGTATTTGTTTTGGGCCTAATAAATTGTATATTTTTTATATACCATTGTCTAAGAGTAATTCTTGTGTGCTCATCCAAGACCTCAGATCACCCTCATTACTCCCGAGACTTAACCTTGACTGCTCTCCAAGCTACCTTGAATTGTCCTGGCTAACTTTGCAGAAGTGTTCCCTTTTTCACTAAACAAGGATGGCCTCCTGAACATCTGTTCACCAGAGCAGAGTTCAGAAATCCATTCTAACAGGGCCCACTACAGGTACATGTGCCATTGCAGACCTTCCCGGAAAATGGTCCTGTATATGGGTCTTGTGCTGAGAAACATGGTACACAGGGTATATTTGAGACCAGGAAGGAGTTGCTGTTGAAAACACTTGGGAATGGTAATCGTAAATGCAATGGAAAGGACTGTGTTTATCAATCAATCAAATAAGTTTTATTTCAATTACATAGAAAATGAATTAAAATTGATGAACTTGACATATCATTTATAAAATATCAATTAAAACTTCTTATAGCAGCACGATTTTAAAGTGCATTAGAATAAAGTGCAGCAATTTAAAACAGTGATTCCTCAAACCTATTTTCACCACTTCATCTACTAACACATTATCAGATCAATTTTACTCAACAATTACAGATGCCATAAAAATGGATCAAATAGTTACAGAATCAAAATAGGGAGAGTGTACTCACAGCCCTATGATCAATAACAGTTTTTTCCAAATGCTAGAGATTTTGCAAATAATTCAAATATCTTTGTGAATGCTTGGGCATACCTTCCGTCTGCGTAGCCATGCCAGATGACTATAACGTTCCATGCAGATAACCGAATTAGGGCTAACAGTACTTTTACATAATTCCAAAGCATTCGCAATTGACCAAATTCCTTTCCTCTTCAACAAAGTTTTGAAGTGCCTTATTCTCAGAGATTTCAACAATTCACACACAAATAAAAAGTGCCCAATATTTCCCTCGCCCAAATTACATTAAGAGCATAAACCATCCCCTCCACAAATCCATGATCTGGTGAAGGCAGCAATCTTTAATGTCCCTTACCTAAAACTAATAAATCAAGCACTAACATAAGGTGGACTCAAATAGTCAAAGTAAGCTTCTTCTCCGAAATCTGCCTTGCATGTTAAATAGTCAGAGCTTAAAAATGTTTTCTACTTCAATCAGTTTTGTCCTAGTTCGGATGGCTGCTTTTTCCTTTAGCCTGGATTTAACACCCCTAACAATAGTGTGTTAGGCCTCCCAAAGCGCTGATTCATCTTAACTAAACAGTAATTTCTTCACATGGACTTACCAGAGGATACGTTTACCCCCCCACCTCCCTTTACCACCACTGTCATTTCACGGTGTCGCTGTATTTCCCAAGTCCTTCAGTACTCCATCACCTTATCCAGTATAATATTGAGTTCAGTGCGGCCTGCTCTCCAATCGGATCCACATCAAGCTACAGGTGCATCAATACATTTGGTGAGCTCACAGGAACTTGAACGAGTTGCTTCAGATGCTTGTTATCCTTTCTTTGTAAGTTTGTTGTGCTCCCATAACCCCACACTTCTGCACCATAGGCACTTGCTGGAATATCCTGCTTACGGTAAAGTTCTACGCTGGGGTGATTGCACCTCTGCCATGTCTAGCAAGAAGAAGTCTGTGTGCCATAGAATATTTTCCCAAATGGGTACAAGCTTTGTCTATGCCGGCAGCCCAGAGACTGGATATTTGTCTGCACCTTTTCTGGGGCAGTTCAGACACTCTATATCAGAGGGAGAATGATCTCTTCTATGTAAATACAAAATAGCAAGGAGGGCATTATTTTGTAATGTTTGGATTTTTTCTGATAGTGGCTTTAGTTGATCCTAGATAGAGGGCATTGCAGTAGTCAAGGCGAAACGGGATGAGGGTTCTGGCCAGGATGGTGCAGCTGGTGTCAGAGAGTAACGGTTTACCTGTGCGGATGAGTTTGCACATGTAAGCCGTAGAGGACGCTAAGGAGAGGACTTGTTTGGCAAATGACAGGTTTGAATCGAGGTAAAAACCTAGTGTTTTTACCTCTTGATACTATTGCCATCGATTGTGAATGAGGAATAGTCGGAGCCTAGTTTTTTTAAGTTGGCAGGGGTGCTCAAGATGATGAGTTCGGTTTTATCATCATTCAGGCATAGTCCATGCGTGGCCATCCATGCCTGGATGACGATGTACACTTTGTTCACCAAGGCCAAATCCTTTTCATAATCTCCTGAAAGCGAGAGGAGGATCTGGGTATCATCTGCATAGTTAGTGTAGGTGATACCGAGATGATCCAGATCATCGAAAAGGAGCTTGGTAAAAATGTTGTACAAATTGGGTGAGACGCAGGAGCCCTGAGGCACACCGCAGGTAATAGGCATAGGGTCGGCCGCTGCTATGGGTGAGAAGACCCTCATAGTTCTACCATTTAAGAAGGATCTGATCCATGTGATGGTGTTGTCAGAGAAGTGTGCTGCTGTGTTAAGATGGTTGCATAAAATAGTGTGATCGACCAGGTCGAACGCAGCAGAGAAATCTAGTAGGAGGAATAGGGCTGATTTGCCATTGTCCCTGAGCTCATCAACTTGGGTCTTAAGATCGATGAGGGCTTTCTCCGTTCCGTGTTGAGAACGGAAGCCTGATTGTCTAGCACCAAGTAGGTGGTCTGATTCCAGGTGCTTTTGTATTTGTACATAGGCTACCTTATCCAGAATTTTCAAGAGGAAGGGCACTGTCGTGATAGGCCTATAATTAGTAGGTGTAGATGGGTCAAGAGTCTGCAATAGGAGTACCTAGGATTGTTTAAGGTTGGTAGGGATGGTACCCGTGGAAAAGGACGCATTGATGAGCTTTGTTATGAAAGGTGATAGGTGGTGGACGTCAGGGTGGGTAAATGGAGTGCCATAGTGTAGAGTGTGATACTATGTAAGAGGGCTAAGATGTAGGCCGTCTGGCTGGTGGCAAGGGGGCACCTGCTAGTATATAGGGTGGCGATGCGCTTTCTAATGAATTTGTGATATAGGTAAGTGGTGTTAGGATATGATATGCGGGTTAGGTCAGATGGTACATTTACAAGTTAGCATATGGCCACAATGTGAAGGCTTGCGTAAGCAATTAGTTCTAAGTCAGGGTCAATATAAGGCGCTAGCCGCATTCTGTACGGCAAGTTGAGGCATTGGCAGGCAGTCAACAAAGGCACTGGCCACGATTTGAGCAACAGGTTGAGGTAGGCAGTCAACAAAGGCACTAGCCAAGTATTACAAATCAAATAATGGCAATGGCATGCAGGCAGTTGAGGTAGGCAGTCAACAAATGGCACTAGCCACGTATTACAAATCAAATAATGGCAATGGCATGCAGGCAGTTGAGGTAGGCAGTCAACAAATGGCATTAGCCACGTTTTGCAGAACAAACAGGGGCAATAGCATACAGGCAATCACTAGGAGGCATTAGCCATGATTTGAGCAACAGGTTAAGGTAGGCAGTCAACAAAGGCACTAGCCATGTTACAAATGAAATAATGGCAATGGCATACAGGCAGTCACTAGGAGGCACTAGCCACGTTTTGAGCAACAGGTTGAGGTAGGCAGTCAACAGAGGCACTAGCCACGTTTTGCAGAACAAATAGGGGCAATAGCATACAGGCAGTCAATAGGAGGCACTAGCCACGTTCTTAAACTAATTAAGTGGATGCTGCTAAACGTGATTGCAAGGTAAGTTGAGGGCATTAGCAGGTCCTAAGGGAGTTCGTGATACGCGGTCGCAGCAGTTAAGGAGAAGCAGCAATCAGGGACCTAGTCGAAGCGCCGCTGTGGTCCTACTTGCGGCGGCTGTGCAATTAGCATGTAAGTCTCGAGGGGGACTCGTAGCATGTGTTACTGGGAGTGAAGAGTCTCAGAACCATTTCTCAGAGTGTGGTTAGTCGATCAGCTACATATAGGTGAGGGGCTACGGGGAGCCCAATATGGGGAAAAGGACGCCAATGCAAATGGGTGAATGGGAGACGGGCAGGGCCGCTGGAGCAACGCTCAGGCTGACATACGGTGGGAGGCAGGATATGTGAAAAGTGGTGCATGGCTAGAGGTAGGGGTACCAAGGCTTGGATGGGGGCAGTGGAGAACTCACCTTACTGAAGCCGGGGCTGGTGCGCGGATATAGGTAGAGCGCCAGGGAACGTCCAAGCTCAGTCAGGTGGAGCCTTTTTCGGTTGCCTTCGTTGGGGGCCGGTTTACGCCTGTCGGTGCTCCCCAATAGGCTATCAAGCCTGGGGCAGCCAATCAAGGGCAGTTGGGCTTCAGAGGGGTTCGATTCAGCCAGAAATGCGGCGGCAGCCATCTTGGAAAGGCAAAAACCTTGTGTTTTGCAACTTCGAATTTAGGTGCTGTGCACTTCGTTTCCTAGCCCAGGGAACACAAGGGGCTAGGAATGGGTAGAAAGGCAGCACAATATAGCAGCCTTAATTAGGAGATAAAAATGACGATTTTTCGAAGTAGTGCTAGGGCAGTGCCTAATACCAATGGTAGAGCCTCCAGGCTTACCTTTGGCCAGCCAGTGCTTGGGGCTTCATGGGGCTGCTCCAGCAGCTGGGTGGGAGAGGGAGCTCCTGCTCTAACCTCTGCAGGCAGAATGGTCATCGAGGCTGTCAGGTGGCGCCTTTTTCGTGTATGCCTGGCCTTCTTTTGGAACTGAAGGCACTCACCCTCCAGGGCCAGGTTTAAGTCTGGGTGCTGGAGGGCTATTTCAATGAGCTGATGGACAGAGGCTCGCACATGGGCACCAATAGCCCGTTGCTATGCACTAAACTGCGCTCCTTTGCCACTGCCCTGGGCTGGGTGGACACGTGGAGGCGGCTGCACGCAGCGGAGAGGGGCTTCTCCTTTTTTCTCTGGGGTTCACTCCTCCATGTCCAGGATAGACAATTTCTTTATCCCATCTGCCATAACTCACAGGTTGTTGTCTGCTAGATTCTTGGACAGAGGGATATCAGACCACTCCCTATTGGTCATCGAGTTGAAAAGCGTGCAGTCCACATCCGCTGGATGCTGGTGCTTGAACACCTACTATTTGGGGGACACGAATTTGTGGAAGACCTTTCCGCTAAGACTGAGGACTATTTTAATACCAACACAGGACTGTCAACAGCCCTGTTACTCTATTAGAGGGCTCCAAGGCGACATTGCAGGGGGAGATGCTCTCACTGGTCGCAGCGAGGCCCAAGAAGCATTAGATAGCGGTGGAAGCTGCAGAGCGGGAGGTTGGGTGGGCGGAGGAGTTCCTCTCCTCCGGGACACCGGAGGCGAGACCGTCCTTGACCACAGTGCAGGAACGTGGCACTAGATAATGCCAGGGAGGTGCACTGGATGAGACAGTCGCAAACATGAACCAGGCGACAAGGCAAGGAAAATGCTGGCCTGGTTAGAGAGGCGGGAGAAAGGGAGTGGGCATGACCTGGTAGAGGACAAAGAGATTGCGGAAAACTTCACCCAATTTTATGAAACTCTCTATATTCCCCTGTCGGGGAGCACTGGGTAACTCGCCGTTCTTCAGGCCCTGTGTGTGAAGGCCAACATCTCTGAGGAGGAGATCTCGTTTGCAATGGCGCAGATGCATACGGTTAAAGCCCAAAGGTTTTCCGGTGGAGGTGTGAAAATGACTAGGGGAGCAGGTGGTGGGACCACTGTATCGCATTTTCGTGCAGTGCAGACGGGAGGGGGGGTGGTCTCCTGCCGGATCTCCTAGCAGCAAACATTGTGGTTCTCAGGAAACCAGGTAAACCACCGTAACAGTGCGCCTCCTATTGGCCGATTTCACTGATAAATATTGCTATTGCGAGGCAAATATCCTGGCTCGGGTCCTAGCTAATCGTTTACTGGGGGTAATTGGCTCCCTTATCCACCTGGACCAGTGCAGATTTATGCCGTCCAGGTCCATGCAGATGAACCTGCACGGGGTGCAACTGCCCATAGGCTTGTCAACAGAAGTGCTGCATCCACTGGCCCTCCTCACGATTGACTTTGAAAAGGCTTTTGACTCTGCTTTGGGAAATCAGGAACCGCATGGGGTTTGGTGGGAACTTTCTGTCATGGGTCCATCTGTTTTATACTTCTCCGGTGGCAGCGATTTTGGCTGAATGGAGTCGCTTTGCAGTTCTTCTTCCTTGGACTGGGTACGCGGCAGGAATGCCTCTTATCCCTGCTACTATTCACATTGGCAGTTGAGCCGTTGATGATACAATGTAGAGTGCCCTGACTGGGAGGGATTCAGATGGCCCTGTGTGGGAGAAGAAAGGGTATCACTGTACACTGTACCACCTAATATACATGAGCAACCCAGGGGTTCCTGCCCGGTGGTAACCCGTATTTTGGCAGCATACCAAGACTACAGCGGACTCAGTCAATTGGCAAAAGTCGTTCCTGTTTCCGGTACAAGGGGCGAAGACGTGATCCCGCGGCACTGCCCATACATGTTTGCGACCTCTGGCTTTAAATATCTAGGCATACACCTAAGCCCGAACTTATTAGACTTCTCCCGGTTTAATCTCGCCCCTGTGGTGAACAGGTTCGCATTACATATAATACACTGGCAGACTCTTTATTGTCCCTGCTGGGCAAGGTGGCTCTATTTAAAATGCTAACACTTCCCAAATTCCTCTGTCCTGCCAAATGCCCCACTACCGATTCCCAGACACACCTTCATGGAAATTGAGGGATCCCTACGTGGGCTGCTCTGGGGAGGGATGTAGCCGCAAGTGGCATTGAAGATGCTACAGAGATTGGTATGGGAGTGGGGTATAGGTCTGCCCAACCTACACAGGTACTATTGGGCTGCGCAACTGGGGGCAGTGAATAACTGGCTGCATGGTGACCCGGAACTCCTGCATATTGTGTTCGAGTGCCTTGGAGAGCCTTCTTGTATACTCCAGCACTGCCAAATGCACCTGCGGTTGTGCCAACAAATCTACCCGCAAGTAAAATCAAAGCACCACCCGCAACCAAAAAACGGCCTCCGCTGATAACTCCCTTTGCGCACCACCTGCAGCACTGACCTGGAACTTCCAAGTGTGGGGCCGGGGATCCCCACAGGTCACTAGGAGTTACCCTAAAGCGCAATACTTCCAACCCCAGTGCTCGCAGCGGCCCTCGCGTCAGACCAGTACCACAGAGACGCAAGCCAACTCCCATCCGACGCAAGGCACTACCAGCAGAACTCTGACTACTGCTACGCAGGAGCCCTCCGATACTATAAGCAGCCGAAGGAATCCCAGCATTTCTTTCCCACACCCCCAGACCAGTGGAGTCATGTCAAAAAGCGGCAAAGCGACAAAACAAGCAGACATCCCATCAATGCTAACTAGCTCATGCCAGAATAAAACAGGAAAGTCTGACCACACCACAGGTGCCACTCCTGATAGTGGCCATACAATGGAGCAAGTGCTGCCGGATCAGTTCGCCACTAAAACATACCTAAAAGACCTTCTACTGGCCCTCACCAAAGAGATCCAAAAGGGCACTAAGGAAGTCACCAGAAAGATCGCCTCTCTGGACAGCAGAGCGGAAGAGGTGGAAAAACGCACCTAGGAAGTGGAGAACGGCCTGTGCGATAACACGTTCGAGCTGGAGTGTGGCTTAAACAGGATAGCGGCCCTGGAGGCTAGATGCGACGCACTCGAAACCAAGCAGGAGGACAGCGAAAATCGATCCCGTTGCAACAATATCTACATCCGCGGAATCCCTACCACAATTACCAACGCAGAGCTCGAGGGCTTCACCAAAGACCTTTTTGGGTTTATAATAACACTACCGGGCAGTGCCCCTCTAGAAATCGACAGAGTCCACCATACAGCGACAAGACAAGCATCATCCTCCCCTCCGGATGTTCTCGCTCGAATGCACTTTTTTAGGGTCAAGGAGGAGATAATGAGGGAGGCCAGGTCCTCGAAACAAATCACTTTCAGAGGCACCAACATTGTGCTATTTCAAGACCTTGCAAGCGTAACCCTCCAGAAACGGAGAGCCCTCCGCAACCTAACGGAATGGCTGCAAGAAAGGAAAATACAATACCGCTGGGGTCATCCTACAGCCTTATGCTTTGAATGGGAAGGACCGCGCAGGCAGATCTGCAACCCTAAGGAAGCGGAACGGTTTATGTGGATAGGTTCCACCGGCGAGAACTCTGAATCTGTGTTACGCTCAGCTGGACCCCACAGGGGTGTTGATCGGGCCCAGACAGCTGTGGTCTCCGTCAACGTGATGCGTAGTGCAGAGATGACTGTCTGGACTAGCCCGCCTAGTCTTGTCTGCTGGACCCGAAGAAGTATTTTCCTGCAAGTGGAGACAGGGATTAGCCACCTGAGGGTTTTAGTGATGGCCTCCCAACTGTTCTCGCTCTCCCCCACTAATCACCTCCGATATCCCCTTAGTAACCTCACCTTATGTTTGTAAAAGATGAGCTCTCCATCCTGCGTGTCTTGCAGGGGCGCGTAGATACCAGTTACTTCACTGGTTTGAAGGCGTTGGGAGAGTTCCGGTAAGCATTGACTCTGATGTGTCCCAGGCGGGATTGGTAAGTATCAAGTTCAAAGAGTTCAATGTGCCCGATGTTCACTCTTGTCCCCTTCCTTTCTTAAGTTGCAACTGAGTTTGTGAGAAGAAGGTCTCCTAGCTGCTGCTGGCGTTCAGGTAAGAGTCTGTGTTACCCAACACTGTCCGGTAACTATTACATGCGTTAACGTGTTGTTTTTCTCCCTCTTTACAGATGCGGCATATGAAGATATGGAGAATAATACCGCCGGTGGTAAATCAGGTAAGTCTATATGGTGGTAAGAGGTATTTGTTGATTCCCTTGGCTCACCTTGTTATTCTTGTGCCCCTAGGTGCTGGAGTACGGCGAAGAAATGATGGAGACAGTGCCGGCTCGAAAGATGCTGTGAGAACTGGTGAGTATGGCGCCGTGCTGGAGCTGGCGAAGCGACGCGTGCTGGACTGATGTACTTCCAGGTCGGGAGATGAAATTGATCCGGAATCAGGTGAGGAATTTGAAATAAGTTCGTTTTCTAACCTTGTCCTTTTCTTCCTCTTTATTCTAGGAGCTCCAGATTCGAGGGGGGCGTGGCAGAAGACTGGATGCTGGCTGCAGGCACGGTGAGAGTCACGCTGCTGGATGCAGAATAACACAAAGCATGTGCTGCTGTTCGGGCGTGGTTTAAATAGCCTCCAAAGTAGTCCCAGGAAAGAAGTTCCCCAGGACCACACCCGAGTAAAAAATAGTCCCTGTAGTAAAATAGTCCCATCCAGGCCTCACGTTGGCTTGGATTTATTTGCAGCATGGTCTGCATGAGGTAAGTAATGTCTATGAGCCTGGCGCCTATGGCGCCAGGACTGATTTTTATTATGAGCCTGGTGCCTACGGCGCCAGGACTGAACCCAAACAGTCCCTAGCTGGGGCTGCTGGGGTTTTTGTAAATGTCTGGATGTCTGCTCCCGGGGCTGATGGGCTTGATCTGGATGCCCGGGGGTAGGCATCATGACAATCTGCTGCACGCTCCCCATCACAACCCGGCTTGCCAACACCCAACCACTGGTCACACGCCAGCGGACGCCGCAGGCCCCGGTGTCCCCGGAGGCAGCATAAACCGAACTGACCGACGACCTTCAATACTTTGCCTGAAGCCAATATGACAGGTCAGTGCCATATCCCCCCGAAGCACCTTAGAGACATGTAAGCACCATCATCGGCCCGGATCCCCTCCTTCTCGCTTGGCGGGAGAGGGGTAGGGTATGGCTCCTACGGGGATACCAACACACACGTATTTGAACACTCAACCTCACACCAACATTACTTACACCGCCCCTAAGCTCTCAATACCGCGACCCTGCAAACATTTTCTATCCCCGTGGGCCGTGACCTCCGACAGCGGGGCTGGCTAGCAACCCAGCGAATTAGCTTTTATGGTCTCATTCTTACAGTTCTGGGGTGGGGGGCTGGAAGGGGAAAAGGTTAGTTATGGGACCGGGGAATTGTTCAGATCCCCAGAAGCCCCAGTTGGTAGTTACGGTTTTACCCACAGACATCGGCAGCAGCAGCATGTTATCTCAAACACACGGGAGCGCCGCAAAGGCCCCCCTGTTGCTATACAGCACCACCTGCACAGAGCCATTAACGCCCACATAACCGACAGGCCCTGACAACTCTAGAGACATCTGCATCTTGACATGGAACGTCCAGGGGCTTAACTCCCCAAGGAAGCGCAAGTCGGTGGAGAACAGGTTGGCGGCGCTTAAGGGGGATGTAGTAATTCTCCCGGAAACCCACCTCCTTCAAGCCGACGAGCACCAAATTAAATTTAAATGCTTCAAACAGGGGTTCTTTGCCTCCAGTGGTGAAAAAAAGAGGGGGGTGGCGATCTTATTAAGTGACAAATTCCCTTTGGCCAACCCCATGGTTAAAAAAGATCCAGCGGGCAGATATCTCCTCATACGCGGACACATTGCAGAGCAACCAATCACAATCGCTGGGATCTACGCCCCTAACGCAAATCAGGATAAGTTCATATTAGAGCTACTCCCACCGCTTCTAGCCTTCGCTGTGGGGTTCCTCCTAATCGGGGGGGGACTTTAATTTAGTCCCGGACCCCGCAAGGGATAAATCACTGCCCCCATCCAATCTAGACATCACTCGAGCACTGGCCCTAGCTAGATTGCTAAGAGAGTCAGGCACAGTAGATATTTGGAGAGTAGCCAACCCAGAGACCCGCAACTATACATACTACTCAAACGCGCATGGAGGGTGCTCCCGAATTGATCTCCTATTAGCCACTAGCACCCTATTCCCATGCCTCAGTAATATTGAAATTCACACGCGCATGGTATCCGACCACGCACCAGTGTCGGCGGACCTCTCGATCGCGGGAGGCCCTGACCCGCCTCCCAAATTTTGGAAGCTCAATGATGCCCTTTTACTAGACCAGGCGATTAGAGGAGAGGTGGAAGACGCCTGACCAACTACTTCCGGGAAAATCAGAACCCTGAAGTCACAATCGATCTATTATGGGAGGCTATGAAGCCGGTAATAAGAGGGGTATTTATCAGCGCAGCTGCTTAGCAGACCAGAGTCTCCAGGATCCCCACACAAGCCTTGGAATCCGTAGTCTCCACCCTATAAACAGATCTGAAGACCCACTACTCTAGAAAGGCGGACAGGGAACTAAAAAAAAGCTAGAAGGGCACTGGAGATGCACTGGGCCGACCGCACTGGAAAGGCCCTAGCTTATACAAAGCAATTTTATTATCATAAAAGCAACAAGGCAAACCGGCTATTAGCATACAAATTACGAAAAACACACAGCAGAAACAACATCATATGCCTTAAAGGGTCGGACGGGAAAAGCAAATTCACCACTCCAGACATAATAGACACCCTGGTAAACCACCACAAATCGGTCATGCAAGGACCGCCCTCATCTCCAGAGGATAGAGGCCAGCAGCAACACTATCTAGCGTCATTTCACGCCCCATTCGTCACAAACCCCCTTGACTCCATAGAAGCCCAGATTTCCGCAGAGGAAATCCTAGACGCTATAAAGTCACTAAAGAACACCGTCCCAGGCCTGGATGGGTTAACGTCCAAGTTTTATAAGTAATTCGCACACATTCTAACTCCGCAACTAACACTGTTATTCAATTCTTTCCTGTCCACCAAAAAAGTAACAAATTCCATGGCTGAATCAACCACCATCCTGCTACAAAAAACGGGGAAGGACCCTGAACAGGCGGCCTCATATAGGCCAATAGCATTGATGAATACCGAGGGAAAAATCTACTCAAAGGTGCTAGCGGCCAGGTTAAGCAGGATTCTCCCCGAGTTAATACACAAAGAGCAAACAGGTTTTATCCCAGGCAGGGGAACACATGATAATGTTAGGCGCACAGTAAATATTATCGAATCTGCAAACAGAATGAAGATCCCGCTGTTGATAATATCGCTCGACGCACATAAAGCGTTTGATCTTGTAAACTGGGACTACATTCGGAGCACCCTAATTAGCATGGGCATGGGCCGCAACTTCATAACTTGGACAATGGCAAACTAAGCATCCCTATCAACACAACTACTAGTCAACGGCAGGAAATCAGCGCCCATCTCTATATCTAGAGGGACCCGCCAGGGGTGCCCACTATCGCCCCTGGTGTTCACTCTATCTGTGGAACCGTTTGCCGAGAGGATTCGCTGTAACCCAAACATCAGGGGGGGGGGTCACAGTGGGCGGGATTGAACATAAAGTAGCGCTCTACGCGGACGATGTCCTCTTGACCATCACCGATCCAGATAGATCACAACCCCTGCTTGAAGAATTAGTCATTCGGGGCAGTCTCCTGGTTCAAAGTGAACTATGACAAGTCTTCAGCCTTACCAATCAGTCTGCCAAAGCGACAGAGGGATACTCTGTGCCCCAACCTCCCGATCCCATGGGCTAACACCACACTGGAATACCTAGGCGTCCGTATAGCCAAAACTAGCGCACTAATCTACAAACATAACTTCCCACAGCTATTCAAAATGCTACGAGCAGATTAGAAACGGTGGAGCAAACAGGAGATCTCCTGGCTGGGCCGTGCGGCGGCGGTGAAAATGAATTTATTGCCCAGAGTGCTATACCACTGCCACGCACTCCCGACCCATATCCCGGAGGGTGTCCTCACCTCCCTGCAGTGGGAAATCATGACATTCATCTGGGGGGGTAAAAGACCTCGCATTGCAAGGAAAATATGACCCAAAGCCGCCAGCTGGGAGGGCTGGGAGTTCCGGACATTCTCCAGCATTGGATCTTTCATGGATTCACATGCTTAGAATATTCCCCGTCGTCAGGCTGGGAATCCTCGGTAAGTTATATAGACCTTTTCCATAGGAAAACATCCGACACTTTTGTGTCCTATCTACGTCGTTTTGGGCCACGTACGGCAGCGCCACTAGGACGTAGAGGTATAAATAGCCCCGCCCCCGCAGCTCCCTCAGATTTCAACCGTCTTCCAAAGTAGTGGGATTACCTCGAGTATCTACTATTTTATTAGGTTGTGCGTTCTTCTTCTTCTTCGACTGTTTCTTTTCGAAGAATGTCTGGAAAGGCGTTATTTCGTCCGTGTGCTACATGCGGTCTTAAAGTGTATGAAGGAGACGGGCATATGGACTGTATTTACTGTCTTCACCCTCATCATACGGCGGACACGTGTGAGATCTGTCAAGGCTTCTCACAAAAGACCCTAAAAGACCGCAACAGACGCCTGGTTACTTGGCTCAATGACAGAGCGGGTGCGTACCCGGCATCGGAGGTAGGCTCTACAGCCTCGAGATCTAAGTCTCCTGTGCCCCCCCGTCGCTCAGTGTCGGCGGAGCCTCCGGCGAAGAAATCGCGCTCATCTGAAAAATGCCCCTCGGAGAAACATCCTGCGAGGTCCTCCTCTTCACATAAGGCTTCGTCTTCTTCCTCCTCATCTAAAAAGGAGAGAAAAGACCCATCGAAATCCTCCTCAGGAGACCGTCATAAGTTTACCTCGAGTCGAGAGTCCTCGTCCCACAAGTCGAGGTCAAAAACGGCAGGAACACCTCAAGGCCCTGCGCCACAGACTTCATTGACGACGATCCGGTCGTCGACGCCTGCTTTGTCTTCGGCGACGGCTCTTCCTACGGCTATTTCGTCAGGTCAAACAGCGCCTATGGAAAAGTTGTCATCGTCGACGGTGGCCCTGTCGGTGGGATGGCAACCGGAGGTTTTTGATCCGATCCCGCCTGAGGCCTTGCTGCAACTAGAAGCGGCTTTCTCCATCTCGTCGGCGGAGGATGACCGTGATCCGGTCGCACATCCAACCGATCTAGGATTACAACCAACTGGTTCGGGGTCACTCTTGAGTGGAAGTGCCATTCCAGTTACCTCTTCCTTACTGAATCCCCAGGCTGTTCTGTCCCTGGAGGTGTTGAACACATTACAGAAGCTGTTGGAGCGGTTGGACACTCGGTTACCTCAGCTTGTCCTGACAGTGTTACAGGCTTCGCCAGTCGTTGACGAGCCAGGTCCGGCTCCTCGCCCTCCATCCAGAATTTCTACCGCTTACCCGGTTGAGGAAGATCGTTCTCGTCCACAGGAAGAAGGAGAACTGTCAGTCGGAACGTGAAGGGTCGGGTTCAGACATCTCGTTATCCCCCTCAAGGGACCCTACATGGGACACTGAAGCAGAGATGGAAACTCCAAAGAGTCCGGCGCAGCCATCACCACCTGATGACGTGGGTGCTTTCCATGCCATGATGGGTAAGGCATGTGCGGAGTTTGGCCTAGTCCCAGAAGAAGAGAAAAAAGATTGTTTTCTGTTCGATCATATGGGCAAGAGAAGAAAGGCGATATTTGCTATCCCCATTTTAGACCATGTCTGGCAGGAGGGACTAAAAACCATGCGTCACCCTTTTTCAGAACCGGCAGTAAAAGGTCGATTGGAAAAGAAATTCAAGGCTCCGGAATCGACTCCCAAGTGCTTGACGTCTCAACCTTCGCCGGAATTAGTGGTATCCGCGGCGGCGGCCAGAAAGGCAAGGTTGCAACACAAATGCACGACCCCGCCAGACAACGAAGTCAGGAGACAAGATGCTTTTGGGAAGAAAGTGCTATCGGTTGGAGCGACTACAGTTAAAGCAGCCAACTCCCTGGCTATTATGGCCAGGTATGATAGGTAGATGTGGCATCGGCTGGCTCCTATCTTGGACCATCTTCCGGAAGAACACAGGAAATCTGCCATGCTGCTCGTACGTGAGGGAGAAGAGGCTTCCAATCATTCCATTAACATTGCTGTCGACCTGGCGGAATCAGGCTTTAAGCAAATCAACAATGGCGTAGTGTTACGAAGGCAAGCCTGGCTTAAGTGCATGACGTTCAGACCAGAGGTACAATGTAAGGTAATGGATGTGCCGTGCGAAGGAGAACACCTGTTTGGGGAGAAAGTGGATGAAGCCTTGAAGGGCATGAAAGAAGATTCTGACACGGCTCGTTCCCTTGGAGCCCTCCAGAGTGGTAGGAATTTTCATTCCTTTCGTCCCTTCAGAGGAGCATCAGGTAACTCCAGGTTTGGATCAACTAGAGACCGAGGTTTCAGCAGACCCCCCTACTCTTCCCAAGGCTACAGATGTGCAGCCCAAGCTACTCGTAAAGGCAGAGATTACCAAACCTCCAGATGACGAGGCGCCTACTCCTCGTCGACGAAGGATAAACAGGCCAAAATCCAGCAATGACAACTTACAGAACGCCCTGGGGGGCAGAGTGTCTCGTCACGTCGACGAGTGGGCACGCATAACAGACCAATGGATTTTGGACACAATACATCTGGGCCATTCTCTACAGTTCAAGGGCAAGCCACCACGCATTCCACCGGTGTTCTCGACGCAGCCCCACCTTCAAATACTAATGCAAGAGGTGGCGCTTATGCTGCAGAAAGGGGCTATAGAACTGGTCCCGGTGGCAGAAAGAGGACAGGGAGTGTACTCCCGTTATTTTGTCGTCAAGAAACCCAATGGAAAATGTCGTCCCATTCTAGATCTACGAGCTCTCAACAAACTGCTCAAGAATCTAAAATTCAAGATGCTTACACTCCAAGAAGTGATCCGTTCGATAAAACCGGGAGATTATTTGTCATCGCTAGACCTTCAGGACGCATACTTCCATATCCCGATGCGTCGACGACACAAAAGATTTCTACGGTTCGTCGTTGGACGAACCCACTATCAGTTCAAGGTCCTCCCGTTCGGACTGAAATCGTCTCCCAGGACGTTCACGAAATGTCTGGCTCCAGTAGCAGCCTGGTTAAGGAAAGAAGGTCATCATGTGTACCCTTATCTGGACGATTGGCTAGTGAGGAGGTTGTCTCCGGAAAGGGCACAGGAAAGTCTGAATGTCACCATGTGCCTCCTACAACGTTTGGACTTCACAATAAACTTCGAAAAGTCCTCCTTATCGCCCTCAAGGACCTTGGTCTTTCTCGGGGCGGAGTTCCAGACGCAGTCAGGACTGGTAAAGCCATCCGTCGAAAGGGTTCTGAAACTGCAGCAAAAAGCATCGGATTGGAAAGTTGACACCAGAGTGTCAGTGCGAAGGTACATGTCCCTACTGGGGACCATGTCGTCCTGCATACCCTTAATCAACAATTGCCGTCTCTTCATGAGACCGATTCAGGAATTCTTGGCGGATCGATGGGCACAGAGTCAAGGGCGTTGGTCGGACAAATTGACTATCAACAGCAAACTTGTGCAGGCTCTTCAATGGTGGAGAGTTTCCATAAATATGACAAAGGGAATGCCCTTGCTGGAACCGGTGTTCCAGATGACAGTGGTGACGGATGCTTCTCTAACTGGATGGGGAGCTCATCTGGATTCCCTACAGGTTCAGGGTCGTTGGTCATTGGAGGAGTCCGACCTTCATATCAATGTGCCGGAATTAAGGGCGGTGCTTTGGACCCTGAAATCCTTTCTCCCACGGATAAAGGGATCAGTTGTACGGATTATGACAGACAACACAACAACAACGTTTTATCTAAGGAAACAGGGAGGAATTCGCTCCAGAACTCTGTCGACCGAAGCCCAGGAGATCTGGCATTGGGCCCTTCAGCAGAAGCTATATCTATTGGCGTTCCACTTGCTAGGAGTCAAAAGCGTGCAAGCATACTCTCTCAGCAGGGAGATGAATCGACTACACGAATGGGAACTGAACGACCAACAACTACACCGTGTCTTCGAGAAATAGGGTCGTCCGGCCCTCGATCTCTTTGCGACGAGAGACAACAAGAAATGCCCACAATACGCAAGCAGGTGGCCACAGCAAGACTCACTAGGGGAAGCGTTCTCTTTCCCGTGGACGGACAAGTTTCTGTATGCCTTTCCCCCGTTTCCGCTCATACGTCGGACGCCGCAATGGATCCACAGATATCCATGTCGGGTGATCCTGGTGGCCCCGTACTGGGCCAGACAAGTGTGGTTCTCCGATCTACTCCATCTTTCAGCGGCAGAACCAATGAGGTTCCAGAAAATCCCGAACCTTCTGTCTCAGGAGAAAGGGGTTGTTTGGCATCATGACCCCGACAGCCTCAGTCTGACAGCCTGGCTCCTGATTTCTCCGAGTTTGGTACGTTAGAGATTCCAGCGGACTGTCGTCGCATTTTGCAAGCGGCGAGGGCGCCGTCCATGAACGCTTCATATTCATAAAAATGGAAGAGATTCTGCATATGGTGCACAGGTCAACCAGGTTTGGTCCCGCTTAATATCACACCGGAACAGCTTCTACCATACTTGCTACTCCTAGCTCAAAAAGGCTTGTCTGTTTCATTCATAAAAGTGCATCTGGCTGCCATTTTGAGGTTTAGTCGGAAGAGACATTAAATTCCGTTATTTAGTGACCGGCTGATTAAACATTTCCTTAAAGGATTGTTCCGAACCTTTCCTCCCACGAAAAAGTTTCCTCCAATCTGGAGTCTTAATCTGGTTCTGGCAGCGCTGATGAAGGCCCCTTTTGAGCCGATGTCAGCGTCATCATTGAAATTTTTGTTGTGGAAATTGGCTTTTCTGGTGGCTATTACTTCGGCTCGACGAATGTCAGAAATACAAGCTTTCGTGATCGATCCACCGTACTTGAGGTTTTTCAATAATAAAGTTGTGTTGGCTACTAATCCTCATTTCATTCCTAAAGTGCCTACCATGTTCCATAAGCACTCTTCTATAGTGCTGCCGACGTTTTTTTCCAACACCTTCATCGGTTGCGGAGAAGACTCTCCATACATTGGACGTGAAAAGAGCTTTACCTCCATCGCACTCGAAGCTTCAGAGACACGAGACAACTATTTGTGGCTTATGGCCCTTCGGCTAAAGGTAAACCGATCTCAAAACAAGGACTAGCCCGATGGGTGTCGTCTGCTATTTCCTTTTATCAATCAAAAGCCGGAAAACTGCTAGAGAAGCGTCCAAGGGCCCATTCGACGAGATCCACTTCTTCGTCGACGGCATTGTGGTCCGGAATTCAGCTGGGAGATATCTGTCAGGTGGCTTCCTGGTCAATTAAGGGGTCACATCCTTCGGCTAATGTACTTTTAAGTGTGGTGTTTTCACTGTTACCATATTATAATGTGATGTTTTGCCATGATAAATATGCATTATGGTTATTGTGATATTGGTTTGCATACACACCTCCAATGTTGGGGGGGATACTGCTATACAATCTATTCTAAGCATGTGAATCCATGAAAGATCCAATGCTGGAGAAGGGAATATTTCTTACCTGTAACTCCATTTCTCCAGCATTGGTATCTTTCATGGATTCACATGCGCCCGCCAGCCTCCCCTACACATGCAAACCAGAGATCCCCCCATACTACTTTGGGGGTCGAAATCTGAGGGAGCCGCGGGGGCAGGGCTATTTATACCTCTACGTCCTAGTGGCGCTGCCGTACGCAGCCCAAAACGACGTAGATAGGACACAAAAGTGTTGGAAGTTTTCCTATGGAAAAGGTCTATATAACTTACAGAGGATTCCCAGCCTGACGACGGGGAATATTCTAAGCATGTGAATCCATGAAAGATACCAATGCTGGAGAAATGGAGTTACAGGTAAGAAACTATTCCCTTCCCAGATACCGGCAGGCAGCCCAGCTTGCACACGCCTTCACTTGGACACGTATCGTAGACCGCCCATGTCGGCTACAACTGGAGGTAGCGTGGTGCGAGCTGCCCCTGCCCGACTTGCCGCATATCCAGTCCTGGAGATCCATTCCCACTCTGAAACCCATTACCAGCCACTTGCAACACAGTGGACGGTTGAAGAACCACGATCAGGAAGTGGGGCATCAAGAGCTCACTGGGCCCGCTGACTCCAATCTGGGGCAATCCGGGTTTCTCCCCCAGCCTCTGTAGCCGTAGCTTCGCCAAGTGGAAAGAGGGCGGCCTCCATAGAATCTCTGACTTTCTAAAAGAGGGTCAGCCGCTCTCATTCGAGGATTGCAAGACAAGATTCAATGTCCCCGAGAAGGAACGGTTCCGCTACACGCAGATCCGCCAATGGATCTCTCAACGCACCGTCAAAGAACGCGGCTCCAGAGGCCTAACACCTCTAGAACTTACGCTAATGTCTTCCCTCCCGAGGGGCAAGGTATCCGCCCTTTACAAACTCCTGGAAAAGGCTAGCCAGGAATCGAAGGAGAGATATATGCTGAACTGGGAGAGAGACCTGGGGCGTTCCCTGGAGCCAGAGGTATGGAACAAAATATGGACAAGACTGCACAGCAGCACACAATGTGTTACCAATAAGGAAGGGGGTATAAGGTATGCTTCAGGTACTATATCACACCAGCCCAACTGTTGAAGGCAGGCGGAAGCTCATCGCCGAACTGCTGGAGAGGCTGTCTGCAGGAGGGGTCACTATTCCATCTCCTGTGGGAGCGTCCCAAAGCGGCGCACTATTGGAAAGGGGTACTGACGCAAATTCAAGTAATCACAGGTCTTAGTATCCTGTGGGACCCCAGAATCCTCTTGCTGGGAGACACGGGGGACGGGCACCTACCGCTATCAGGGAGCCAGGCCCACTTGTGTACACACCTGTTAACAGCTGCCAAGATAGCCCTCGCCCGCCTCTGGAAGCACCCTGAGGGTCCCTCGATTCCACTGTGGTGGGCTAAATGTTGGGACATCGCCATAGCAGAGAGGATCACTGCGCTCCGCATGGGCAGCCTCAACCCCCTTCGAGACACATGGGCCCCATTTATGGACTATGCAGAACGCTATCCAGCCCTCACGCAAAAGCCTCCTACTACGCTCTGGCTATATTGAACCACGAGGCGAGTTATCCCCCCCTCACACAAAACCCCTCTCCGCCACCCCTGGTCCCAAGGCCAAGTAAATCTGCTAATGAAATGCATGCTAATTTTCTTGACTTTATTATTGCTATAATGATCTGTGCCATTTTAAATCTCTGCCAACTCCGATGTCTGCTGTTTAATTGTTATTTCTTTGGATAATAAATAAAATTTCTATATTGAAAAAAAAACAGGATGTGCAAGTCGCAAGTCGAGAGTAATAACAATACAAATACATGAAAATGGATGTAGCGTAAGCACTTAGAAGCACCTTATGATTACAAAGAAAGTCGGCAAGCTCCTTACCCGCAATTGCTTTACATGTACTGACAGCGCTAAACCCACATACAGGGCAAGCAACGACAGAATCTGTGAGCTAACACCCTTGATGATGTTTATAAGGTAACTTAAGGACAATACTAACGAGGACGAGAAATACCACCTGAAATACCAGCGAAGCACACAAACCCTGTTCATCAAACAGGGACCCAGAAAGGCTATGACAGCAATGGGAGGATAACTTAATACATATGACTCATGACAAGGCGCAAGTAGGACTAGTGATTACAGAATAGTGAGGAAAACATAGGCATTCACACAGGAGCTAGCTACAACAGCACCGCACACCTAATAATGAATAGGAAATAAATTGAGAAGTGCAAGGGAAAACCTGAAATAGATTCCAAGAGAAAGTAAAGGAACAGGAGCAGGGAAAACGAAATTACAAAGGCACCCCCCCTGCCCCCAATCCAGGGAAAAAGGCAACATTATAAACGAGGAGAGACTAAAGGATCAAGGTTTCACAGCAGAATAGGGCAAAGTCAAAGAAATATAGAACACAGGCAAACTGGACTGCACAGAAAAAGGAAAGCACTGGGAAGTGCTGCCTGCAAAACGGAGGAAGACAGAAAGGGAATCAAGGAAGCAGAAATCACTAATAAGCACATTGAATTCGAAAGCCAGGGAAAAGGAACAAGGAAGTAGAAACTAGGAACTAGACACCAAGCTAAGAACCAGGAACAAGGGACTAGTCACAAACAGGAACACTGCATCAATGACCAGCGCTGGACTGAAGCAAACAGAGGGCCTCATCACGACTTTGGCGCTAACCCTTAAATCCGGCGGTAGCGCTATTACCGCCGGATTTAAGGGTTTGCCAAATCAGGACTTCGGTGGATTTCCCCCCAGCCCTTAGCTGGGGGGAAATCCGCCGAAGATTCGCGCTATTACCGCCGGCGGGAAATCCGCTGGCGGTAAGAGCGCGAATTTTCCTCATTGAGCCCAATGGGGAATGGGGCATTCCCGAATGGGCTCAATGGAGAATGGGGACTCCCAAGTCCGCCAAAGTCGTGATCCCGCGCTATTAGCGCCGGGGGCTATGGCGGTCGCGCTAATAGCCCCCACGCTAATAGCGTTACCGTTACCGCCCAAGTCGTGATGAGGCCCAGAGTCTTTTAAAGCTGCTTAACGAGCACACACCTCAGGTGTGCTGCTTGCTGCACTTGCCAGCCACAGGTGTTGTTTATCCTCGACCCAACCGTGTCCTGCAAGGGTGGAGATGAGGCAGCGGGCCAGGCATTCTGGGAAGCATAGTCATTTGGTTAAAGAAGCATGCTGGCTGCCAAAACCCTGGAATGAATCCGGAAGGGAAGTAGCTTGGAAAATAAGGATTTATCGCTCCCAATTCACCACAGCACTGTAGCATAAGGTTCGGAAGGAAAGTCCAGTAGGGAATAAACCCCAAATCATGCCCCCAAGTGGTGGGAACGGGAGCAAATCGTGACAGTTGCAGACAGTGATTCAGCCCCCCTCCCCCGCTCCGGGTCTAGTCAGGGGTCGGTTTGGGCTGGCAGCTGTCATGCAGGCTCTCAAAGGCCCTCCGCTTACCGCAGTCGGATCGCAGTGTGCACTCCTCCCGACTCTCAATCGGCGGTGGGTATTTTCAGCAGCTCTGTTCGCCCCTCGCTTGTGGGGTGCCTCTCGTCTCTGAACTGGGTCAGAGGACTGCTTTGGCTGCTATACGTTTCCTCTGAGCTTCACCTGATACTCTGTTTGCCAGGAGTTATACTTTGATAGACTCCGGATTACAATTCAGGGTGGTTAAGCAGGATTTTCAAAGGCGGCCGCAGGAGCACTGAAAGGGTTCCCGTCTTTATCCCTCGCCTGCTGGCCACGCCCCTTGGGGTAAGTTCCCTCATAGCGGTAGGGCTAGATAGGTGCTTTTCTTATTATTTAAATATATAAACACCCTTGAACATTGTTAGGAAAGATTCCCATTTATGTGAAGTTTTCCCTCCAGTTTCCCTCCAGTTATATCCCCCCCAACATTTTGCTGCTGTTTTACACCATAGTCTGACTTTGCCAGTAGAGTACAGCCTTCTGCTGCGCTCCCCTGGGCTTTTCGCTCACTTTGTTTTTGGGGAAACTGACATGCACTTAAAGGAATGGTTCAGTCAGAAAATATTATTGGCCAAAAAGATGGCCAATAATAAAACAAATAAATATCTAAAATATATATATTTTTTTAAGTCCCTATGGAACGTTTCGAGCAAATGAAGCTCAAACTTTAAAATTACAATCACTAGGGGGCATCCATTTTGTGATTGCAGGCAGCCTCCTCGGCTCTGCATTTGCGGCACTAAACAAGCAGCAAAAGCCCCCTACTGGGAGCTTTTGCTTACTGCAGCCTAAGCAGAGCTGAGGAGGCTGCCTTCACTTTCATTTTACGTTTTCTGTTCTCCCCAAGCCCAGGGAAGCACAGAAAACGTAAAATGAAGGCAAAAAGCTGAGGCGCACCAATTAAAAATATAACATTTTTGTGTTTGTGATTCCCGTGGTTGGAAAACCCGGCAATCACAAATACCAACAACGTTGTTATTCTGACAGCGGCAGCTTTCGCATGGAGTCTCCTGGACTCCCCCAACCCTGAGGGAGTCCAGGAGACTCCCAGCGAAAGCTGCCGCATTCAGAATAACAACGCTTTTGGATTTGTAAGTACTGCAGCATTTACAAATCCAAAAACCTTGTATTTCTCACTGTGGCAACTTTCGCTTGGAGTCTCCTGCACTCCCTCAGGGTTGGGGGGAATCCAGGAGACTCCACGTGAAAGCTTCCGCAGTGAAAAGCACTGCAGCATTTCTAAACACCCACGTTGTGTTTCTGCCTGCAGCGGCTTTCACTTTGGAGCTCTCGGGCTCCCTAGGGGGAGCCCGAGAGCTCCAAAGTGAAAGCTGCTGTAGGCAGAAACACTGCGTCATGGAAACACAACCGCGTTGTGTTTCTGCCTGCCTTGGCTTTCATTTTGGGCTCCTCCAGCCCGGAAAACCTAGAAAAGAAAATGCAGCTAGTGCGTATTTTTTTTTAAAAATAGCACTTACCGAGATGCAGCTGCAACTTTCCTGCCTGTAGTCTCTGGTCCCCGTCATCCGCGTCCAGCACCAATGAAGCAAAAGCCACCCAGTGGTAACTTTTGTGTACTACAGCTGGCTGGCTTTTGCTTCATTAGTGCCGCAAACGCAAGCACAGGTGGCATCCATTTCACAAAATGGATGCCCCCTAGTGCTTGCAATTTGAAAGTTTGAGCTTCATTTGCTCGAAACTTTCCATAGGGACTTAAAACAAATATCTAAAATATATATTTTTTTATTATTGGCCATCTTTTTGGCCAATAATATTTCTGAACGAACTATTCCTTTAAAGACAGTCAGTACTGGGAGACTTTGTTTCCCCTAGCCTTTGTCAATGTTGCAACTTTTCTGCAACATGTTGCAAGTGCACAATGTACCTTAGCGGACAGTGCACTTGGGTCTTCCTTTCATTTCCGAAGGCCCTAGACAGCCTCAAAGGATGTTTTAGGAGAAGTGCAGATGTGCCTTGGACAGGGCTGGTGGCAGCTTATCTTTTCATATATGTTTAATGCTTCCCTACCAGGTAAACTGTGTTTACTGCGTTTGCCACAAATGGGTGACCTGGCTCCAAAATAGCCATGCCACAAGGTTCTTTGTCCTGTCCTTTGGCCATCTTGCACCTTCAGTCCTTATTTGGGCATGCATTCTCCCACGAAATGCCAAACTTTCACGGCTTCTGCATGCCTTGTGTGTGTGTGCTTCCAGGATGTCGGTTGGACTGTCTGGTTCCAATACACATCCTGGGTGCCAGAGAGTCTGGTGTGCTGTGAATGCCTGGGACCACCGTGGTCCGTGATTGGTCCACGTATGGTGTGCCTGTAAGTGAGTAGATCTCCCATTGGTCCTCTTTGTTTTGGCGCGAAGGAGATTCTGGATTAGAGAAAGCTCCGAATATCCATACCATGTCGATCTCTTGAGTTCTCACTGAACGAAGGATAGGATCCAAGTATCCTGAAACTAAGAAGCCAAGTCAAGGAACCGCTGGTGACCCGCTGGAAGGTTTGGCACCCTGAGCCTGCTGTTGTCCTGTTGAAACCCTTTTGCATCTGATCGAACTAGAAGGTCTGCGAAGGCGCTTTGACCCATTTGAATAGTGGGACTAACTATTCTTGGCACCTTCATCAAGCCCTGCAAGTAAGCCGTCTCGGAAGTGTCCCTGGGCCAACCAGTGGGCTGACCACCTTACGCAGGACCTTTGCTCTGATACTGCTGCCATTTCGAAGAGGCCCTTGAAACTTGGTACATCAAAAGCTCTGTGTTCACGGCACTCTCACACCGAATTTCGTACACATGGCGTTCCCAGGTCTGGAGTAAAGAGAGGGCACCCGAACTGGAGTACCTGCGCTTACCGTGTTGCCCAGCCGTGGTGACGAACTTTGCAGGAGCCTTGCTGCTGTGCCCGCCTGTACCCTGAAGCCTGCACAGTGAAACTGGCCTCATCCATCCACTAGGAGCTGAGAAATCTCCACTGTCCCGTCTGGGAATCAACAATGTAACTTTCAGCTGAAAGCTGCAGAGCCGCACAATTGCTGCAGTTGAACCTACAACCGAATTGGACTCGACTGCCGAAGTTTGGTCCGGAGTGCTTCAGTGGTCGGTGAGTACTTACCGGTGGCACCTAGCGCATCCACCTGTTTTTACGCACACGTGGCATCTGACGGCCCCTCTCCTTTCCATAGACATCCTGCGCTATCGAACCATTCCCAACTTCTGGAACCTGTTCTGCCCCTAAAATCTACAGATAGGACACTGTTGGTTTATTTTTTTTAAGATTTTTGCCCCTTTGGGTAGACCCTCTACAAATAGTGGGAACCTCGTCTGCATCACCTCACCCACCTTCCTGAGCTGCTACAGACCCTACAAGAGACCCCGTTTCACCCATCTGCACTACTGCGTGTGCCAGCATTGCAAGTACATTTGAGCAATAGGCTCCCCTCTTCCTAGAAACTGGACTGCCTTTTAGTTAGGATTGTGATTACTGCAGAACTGCCTAAAGACGATTTGCACTACCTGCTTCCTTCCCTTTTCTAGGCTGTGGACCCATTTCGTGCATTAACCCTTTAGGCCACTTGGTCTTGTATGTATGTATTTTAGTACGATTTTGTTGTTAATAACTATTGTATTGAAACTCAAAAGCCTTGAATAAATGTATTTGTATTTTTAAAATATATACACCTGACTGGGAGTGATTTGTAAGTGTCCTTTACTATGTGTGGTCATTGAGGTCTTTCAGTCACCCTCACCTCTCCTGACACCTACTCTCGACCGCCGCCAATGCTACCTTGATTGGTCTGGCTTGTCCAGAAGGTTACCCTGTTCCAAGAAACTAGGCTTGCCTTCTGAAACTCTGCCCACCAGGTCAGAGTTCAGAAATCCATCTTAACAAACATGTCACATCTTAGTCCGACTCCTTCGCTACATGACCCATAATGTTTAATCATGCTCACAATCTTTGTGTGCTTTCGAGAACTGGAGACTTCCACAAGGCCAACAGATTCCACCTTTTGCGTTGAAACTCAAATTAAATGGGTACTGTTGCAAAAGCAGTACAAGGGTTGGATGAGATCAGCGGCTTTGCAATGTTTCCGTTTCTCAACCTGTGACTTATCCTACAGTTCCCTCATAATCAGCGTATCACAATCATCTTCCATCTGGTTTCATCAACCAATAACTGAATTAATAAGTCTTTTCTCTTGTAGAGACCTCTATGCATCATCGAAGCTCAAACAGGACTATGACTGTAAAACTGTGGATTTTGAAGAGTGGACCTGTGATGTTAGTCTCGCCCACCAAGAATGAATTGTTGATACTGTCTGCAAGTTTGATATGATATATGACATTTATAACTTGCCTATACACAAGTGTTTCAAGGCACGACGAGGCAAGGGAGGGGGGTCAGAGGGAAGACGGAGACAACGATTTTACTAGGCCAGGTGAAATTGAGATAGTGCAGGGGAAGGGGAAAGGGGAAAAGTGCTGGGGGAGGGGTAGGCGGAGGGGTCGGTGCAGTACAAAAATTAAACAGTAGAAAAAAAAATGCTCTTGTGATTGGGTTAATGGAATAAGCGACCCTTTGAAATAAGATGCGTCTCATGTTGGTCTTGTACAAATAAAACCACTTAGTTCAGAACAGAGGGACGTTTCTAAACTCTTTGTTTTGGATTCCAAGAGTAAATTTCAGTATTTATATACAACTCCAAGAACCTCTGTATGTGAGCAGTCACCAAAAGTAACTAGAGGTCAGACCAAACATTCATCCTGAAATAATTTTTAAAGGCTCGGTTGCAATTCAAGCCGCTATGTGTATATTCACTCAAGAACAAATGATAATTTATCAATGGTTTGGGGGAAAAGGCATAGGTCATGGGGCTGGCAGTATAGATTGGTCATATATTATTATAGGTGATATTACATCATTCTTATTGAATCCAGCTACCCCACCAAGATAACAATATTGGTTACCACCCCTATGGCTGTGCATGGATTTTACTTGTCAGATAGGGGATTCGAAAGATATGTGCACAAGACCTTAGCCAACACAGGTCATTGGCATTTGATTCAAGCCTAAGTGGCAATTTCTTAATTTCTTCCATGTTTGTAGGCTTCCTGTGACCCCACTGTGTGCCTTCCTGCGCTGTGAATAAAAGACACCCAGGGAGAGTTTGTTTAAATACTTTCATGCAGGGTTTCTAGGAACAGTAAAAGAAAGCTCTCGCAGGACAAGGCCGCAGTGTTGAGCGACATAGGGGTTTGGTGACGAAGGGGTCTGCGCTGTAGACTGTGAGTGTGGATGTTTCACCCTCGTGTCTGCGGCCGCCAGGTAAGAAGTTGGGAGTTGCTTGCTGCTCTGCACTTCCTGCCCTCCTCACACATCCTCCACCATTGTTTCGTGAGCGTTCTCGCCTCATTACCTGTGCGGCTTCTCGCACTCCCCCCTGCACTGCCCGTTGCCTCCACGCCTGCGCCCTAGCCCGCACATCCCTTGCAATCCCTGATTGCGTGGTTCCTCGCCACCCCCGTTCACGTTTCCTCGCTCCCTCCACGTGCCTCTGACCGCGTGCTTCGTGCGTGCTTCGTGCGTGCTTCGTGCGTGCTTCGCGTGTGCTTCGCGCTTGCCTCGCTCCCACACGTGTCATTCCTTGCCACTCCGTTTTGCGTGTCCTTGCATCTTCCTGCGAACCCCTGACCGTGCGCCCCACGCTTCCTTGTGCCCTAGCCCATGTGGTCCCTTCGCAATCCCTGATTGCTTGGTTCCTCGCAACTCCCTTTCGCATGCCCTAGCAACTTCCTCGCGATTCCCTGCCTCTTGCTTGTCCACGTGGTCCCTCGCGATTCTTCACTGCGTGGTTCCTCACAACTCACATCGCGTGTCCTCGCAACTCCCTGTCATCCCTCACTGCGTGCCCCACGCATTGCCATGCGCTGCCCGCTTGGTCCCTCGCAATCCTTGATTGTGTGGTTCCTCGCAACTCCCCAACTGCGTGCCTCACAGCTTCCTTGCATTCTCTGACCGCATGTTCCGTGCACTTCCTCACGCCCCCTTTCTATCCCCCTGCTCCCACGCAAACTCTGTTCTGCCATGACGGCCCTGATCACCTGTTGTCCTACTGTCCTGTTTCGGCCGTTTCTTGCCTTACTTAGGTCTTCACTCTTCATTGCTGTTGTTTTTGCCTCACTGACTGCCCTGTTTTGCTTACACTGCCTGTATTTCTCCCTATATTCCTCCCTCATATAGGTCTGCTTTCGCCTATTTCTCTTGTGCTGTTTCTTGTGGTTTTGTATTCACCTCACTGACTGCCCTATCCTTTTGTACTGCTGTATGTTTCATTGCACTCTTCCATCCTCCAGGTTTTCATTTGCCAACTACTTTGTCCTTTTTGTTTTTGTTTTTTGTCTTCTTAGCAAATCGTTCATTTAGCAAACTGTTCTACTATTGTCTGAGCTCTTGATGTATTGATCAATTGTCTACTATTTTCTCGTCCCTCTTTGTCTCATCCGCTTGCACCCCTCCCTGTGTCCTTCCCTAGTGTCTCCCGCCTCTCCCCTCCAATCCCCCCTTCTTCTTCTTTCCTCTCCCTACCTACTCTATGGTTCTCTCTGTTTCTCCTATCTTCTCGAACTGGTTCTCTATCGGCTATCGTGCCCTCCTCACTAAATCTGGTAGGAAGAAGTTTAAAAAGGACATCCTGGTCTCCAACCCAGGCCTCCCTATCGTTGATACCTATACCAGGTAAACCCTCACCGACATCCGTTTTGTCGTTCCCTCGCCAGACCTATGGACTTTTCATATTCTGTCTGTGCTTTGTCCTTTCTATTCTTCTCCCATTAATGGTGGCTCCTGGTGGGAGGCCCTCCTGGCCCCCTTCCACTCCTCTAAGGTCATCATTAATGTTTACCTGAATGGTACCGTCTTGGTCCAAGGCCCTCAGGCCAACTTTCTCCTCTTTGATAGACGCTACCCGCGCCTCATCAATTTCCTTTCTTCTCCTGCTGTCCTCTCTTTTCCCTCCACGGCTTCCTTGCCTTCCACTGCTGTCTCTTCCTTGGCTACGTTACCCTCTCCTCCTTCCTCTTCTGCCCCCCCTCGGGCTTCTTCTACACCCCCGCAGGGCGTACCTCTGATTTGTACTTCTCCCCGCAAGTCTTTCAATGACGGCAACCTTCTCCATATTGCCACTCTCAACTCTCGCTCAGCTGTCAAACACTCCTCTGAAATCTGCTGCTTCCTCGAAGAACTTGACCTGGATGTCCTCGGCCTCACCGAGACATGGTTCACGGCCAGTTCTGTCACAACCTTTGACACTCTCCTCCCTGATGGCTACAAGACCTCTCCGTGCCCAGTTAAAACCGTTCCGGAGGGGCTGTAGCCCTGTTCTTCCCAGAGTGGATTCCTGCCTCTGTCATTAATAGGCAGGCCTACTCCTCTTTTGAATGCCTCGTCTGCAGGCTCTCTCTCTCCTGCCCATTCCCTTACTGTGGCCACCATCTATCGGCCACCTGGTCAGATCTCCTCCTTCCTCTCTGAGTGGGCGGACCTCTCCTCTTCACTCCGGGTCTTGACCACTCAACTCCTCCTTCTTGGAGACTTTAACATCCACCTGGATTCTTCCTGTCCATCCTATGGAGTCTTTCACGACCTCTGCGACTCTCTCTCACTCTCTATCCTCCCCTCTGGCCCGACTCACTCTGCAAGGCACACTATGGATGTTCTGATCTCTTCAGACCTTCCCCTTTCTATTCCTCTCACCACTCCTCTCTCCTGGCGTGATCACTTTCTCCTTTCCTCCCAGCTCACCCTCTCTACCCCTCAGGCCAAGCCAACTCCAGCACTGCTACCTACCTCCTCGGTTATCCGACCCATGAAGCATGTGTCCTTTGAGGCTTTCGCCACCACTTTCTCACCCCCTGCCCCCCTTCGGCTGACTCACACCCTGACACAGCCCTTTCCATGCACCACGCTGCTATATCTGATACTCTTGATGTTCTTGCCCCTGTCATGAGGATCCGCTTGAAGCCCAAAGCCAAGTAGAACTCCTGGTACGACTCAGACCTTGTCACCCTTAAACGCACGTGCAGGGCGGCTGAGAGGAAATGACGTGCTTCTGGTACATCCTATGTCCCCTCACAGGCCCTCTGCACGGTCCTGGCTTCTCATTTCATCTCTAATACTCAGGACATCCTGTCCTCTCTCTGTTCCTCTCCCCCTCCTCCCGCAACACCCTGCTCTTCCTCTGGCCCCTCTTTGGCAACCTCTCTTCCCTTCTTCTCTGCCTTTCCCCTGTTCTCCCCAAACAAGGTTTTTAGACAAGTCTGATACATGAAAATCTCATCAAAACAGGTTCTCCTCTGTTCCTCCAAAACCATCAAGGACCACATTGACACGCTGACTCCTGCCCTGGCTGACTTCTGCAACCACTCCTTTGCCACTGGAGTCTTCCCTTCCCCCTTGAAGCACTCCCTTGTGCACCCTCTTCTTAGGCAACCCTCTGCTGACCCCTCTACTGCCCGGCTAACTATCGGCCAATCTCCATCACTCCTTTCCTGGGCAAACTCCTGGAAAAGCTGGCCATCTCCCAGCTTAATCTTCACACTGAATCTGTTGGTTGTCTCCATGACTATCATTTTGGCTTCAGAGCTGCCAGAAGCACAGAAACTGCTCTCCTGAACATCCGAGAAGACCTGTTCTCTAACCTCGATTTTAATACCCCCTGTGTCCTCATTTTACTTGATCTCTCTTTTGGCTTTGACACAGTCAACCATGCCATCCTGCTCAACCGTCTCTGTGATAACCTAGGTATCACTGATCAGGCCCTGGCTTGGCTGACCTCTTTCCTCTCCCATCGACCCTCCCAGGTCCAACTTGCGTCATTCCTTTCCTCTATCTCTCTCTCTGCCTGTGGTGTTCCCCAGGGGTCTAATCTCTCTCCCTGGCTGCTCAACCAATACCTGGCACTTCTTGCCCACCGCATTGCCGCTCTCTGCTCCAATTTTCAGTGCTATGCGGTTGACACTCAGCTCATTTTCGGGCTCCCTTCTTCCACCTCTTCTCCTTCTCTCATTTCTGACTGTCTGCTATCCAGGAGTGGTGTGCCGCCAATGATCTCTCCCTTAATGCCAGTAAGACTGAGATTCTCCTCATCGGCACACCGGCTCCCTCCTTTCCTGTCACCCTGTGGCCGGCCTCTCTTGGCCCTTTTCCTGCTCCCACCTGTGAGGCTAAAAACCTCTGGGTCATCTTCGATTCCACACTCTCCTTCTCTCCTCACATCTGTGACGTCTCTAAGAAGTCACACTACCAGCTGCACCTTCTCAAAGGTATTCTTCCTTTCCTCTCCTTTCCCCAGATGCTCACTGTCTCCAGAGCTCTTGTTCTCTCTCGGGTGGACTACTGCAACAGCCTCTACTCTCCGCCCTCTGCAACTCATCCAAAACAGGATTGCAAGACTTGTCCTTGGCCTCAAGCCCAGGGATTGTATATCTCCAGGACTGAAATCTCTGTACTGGCTCCCAGTGGCTGCGAGGATTAAGTTCAAAACCCTCTGCATTGTCCACAAGGCCTTCTTGGGCCTGGGGCCTCAATACCTTCAACTCTCTCTTCGCAAATAGCTTCCTTCTCGAGCTCTTCACTCCTCCACCCCAACTCCCTCAGGGTCAGTCGCTTCTTCAAGCAAGGAGTTGGTGGTAGATCTCTTTCTTCGGCTGGGTCCTCCCTCTGGAACAGCCTCCCTGCCTCTCTGAAACTTGAGCAGAACCATCTCTGGTTCCGGAAGCACCTCAAGACCTTCCTCTTTGCTTCTGCTTTCTCTCTTCCTCTCCCCTGCTGAACTCCTGGCTGAAACTGCACTGGTCACCTGGCTACCCTCTGATCTCGGGCCCAGGGCCCCTCCCCGCCAGTTGCACACTTGCACTGCCCCCTGGCAACACTTGCACCCGGGCGCTGTTTCTGTATCCCTACAGTCCCCTACCAGCACTTGACACCTGATGTCTGCACTTACCCTTGAACTTGCCACCAGCTGGCCGCATTTTTTATTTGTTTTTACTGTTGATCCCATGTACTGCACTCCCCCTTTCCCCTCGCAGTTTTCCCCTCCCCTGCACTTGCGCGATCTCAATGTCACCTGGCCTAGTAAGATAGCTGTCTCTGTCTTCCCTCTGTTCCCCCTCCCTTGCCTCGTTGTGCCATGAAACACTTGTGATAGGCGCGTTATAAATGCCATATAATATATCATATCAAAGATTGCATAGTACCCTTTCCTAGGAAGGAATACAAAGTAAAAATGCAGTTGATGCTATTTTTGATGAAGTAGTTCTACCAGACATGCTCAATCCCATGCCGCAACCAAGATACATGAAAAGAACTACCACTTTAAACTGTCAGTCATTTTTTGGGTCCAATTCTCTACATAACCATGGCTATTATGCTGATGGGATTTGCACAGTATATCATCCATACTGGAACAGGTAATATCCAGAAACCAACTGCCATACTTATTTTTGTTGCTTATATAGCGCGCCAAGCCCAAGGGCATCTTGAATCTAAAAACTGAATTTGAAAAACGCAGTTCTCCAGCATGGGGTCTGGCATGGATTCACATGCTCATGAATATTCCCCGTCGTCAGGCCGGGAATCCTCGGTATAGAAAAAAATCAGTATCAGTTTCGTTTCTGATCTGTCTTTCTTAGTAGTAACCAATCACTGGTCTCTGGGTCATATTGCCCCCAGCCAATGACTGCCCTCTCCCTAAGCCCCGCCTCTGGCAGCCATCCTCAGATTTTTACCGCACGTTCAAGTGTTGGGAGTCCTCGTGCTGTAGCTCTCGAGCTTTTGCTGCGTTTTCGCGCTTTTTCACGAGATTTTTTGCTTTTTCCGGTTAAATAGAGCCTCAAGCTCGACCGTCTCTACATCTGATCAACGGTGATCCGTTTCAGAGTTTTCTATGCCCCTCAAGGGTGAAGATTTAGTCGAGTTACGCTTTTGGAGGATTCCAAAAGTTCCAAGGCCTACCCCGGACATGGCTCAGGAGAAAGGAAGCTTGACGCCCGGGAAGCTGTTCAGGACCTGCCCTGGATGCCAGCTTCAGAATGTTTTCAAGGAGGACGAGCATTCATTATGCCTCTGTCTCCATGAGGACAAGACGCACACGGAGAAGGACTGTGCGTTTTGTGGAAACATGTCAGAGCGGACCATGAAGAATCGCCATCTCCGTCTCGCCAACTGGCTGGAAGGGAAGAGCCCGTCAGGCGAGAAGAAGAAAAAGAAGTCAGAGCGGTCTTCTGAGTCCTGTGAGGGTGCCCCGGCGACGGGGGCCCAACAAAAGACCAAGCACCGCGAGTCCGCGGGCACCGGGAGCGCCGAACAGTCAGGCTCTTTGACTGCCAGGCAGTGCGCATCCTCCCCGGCGCCATCAACCACGAGCCAACGCTCTGGCTCGGGTAAGAGGAAGTCCGAGAACCCGGCGAAGCTTCTGGAGAGGCCCCGGTCGATCTCGAAGATTCCGGCAGAGAGGGAGCGAGGCCCAGTCTCTCCCCCCAAGGTGAAGGCCCCAGGCGTACAGAAGGTGACGATGGCCTTAATTCACCCTGCTAAGACCTCGATTGAGGATGTCGCAGCGGCCCTGGCTCAGCCTGTGGAGGCTAAGCCAGTGGAGGCGACCTCAGGACCCAGAGTCTCCCTGCCACCGCAGAAGGAGTCGTCTTTCAGGCCCATTGAGAAGACCCCCACGAAGGGGTGGGGGGCAGGTGGCCATCGTGGATACGGACACGGACTCTGAAGAAGAGCTCATTGAAGTCATGGAAGAGGCCCAGCCCATCGGGAGGGATCCCGACGAGGTCGACGATGAGAGTGACAGTGTCGCCGATGAGGTTCCTCGAGTGCCCTCGCACCCGTCGTTTCCGGCACCGCAGGACACTTCAGCGGCCATTTTGTCAGCGATTCAGTCCTTATGCTCGGAGATAAGGACAAGGTTGCCCCTCCCCCCGACTGAGGTACCTGAGCCAGACCCGACGGGGGAACCGGAGCCGGGACCTTCGGAAAGTCCACCGCATAAGAGGAGGACGCCGCATCCTACGCCACCTCTCCCACCTCTGCGGCCTGCTCTGCCCTCCCCCCGGTCTACTACCCACGGGGATGATACAGGCACAGACACGGCTACGACAGGTACAGATGACGACGGAGGCGACGATGGGACGTGTCCCCCGTCGCCCCCTGCTCGGGCGCCCCCGCCCGACGAGATTGGATCCTTTCATGCCATGATTTCCAGGGCATCCGAGCTCTTCCAGCTCTGCCCAGAAGAGAAGAAGGAAGGGTTCCTTTACCAACGGCGCGAGGCTAAAAGGAAGACGGTCCTCTCCGTACCACTTCTTGATGACATATGGGATGAGGGGCTCGCCCTCCTCAAGAACCCTGCCACGGCGCTGGCAAAGAGCGACCGGTACGAGAAGAAGTACCAGGTCGCCGACGCTGCCCCCTTGTGTCTTTGGGCGCAACCTACCCCGGATTCGGTTGTCTCGGCGGCGGCAAAGAAGAAAGCTGGGGGGTGGCATCGGCCTCGACATCAACTACCCTGCCGGACGGCGAGGGCAGGAAGCTGGACACGATGGGACGACCGGCCATCTCATCCGCAGCGACGACTATCAAGGCGGCCAACGCCCTGGCTATCGTAGCCCGCTACGACAGGGAGTTGTGGTTCAAAATCGCCCCTCTGTTGGACTTCCTCCTGGACGCCAAAAGGGCTGAGGCCCTTGAAATCCTACAGGAAGGTGAGATTGCCTCGGACCACGCCATCACGGTAGCAACGGACATCGCCGACACCGGTTTCCGTCAGTTGGGCAACAGCGTTTGCCTGCGACGACGAGGATGGCTCAAGGCGACGGATTTCCGCCAGGACGTACAAACCAAGGTTTTGGACATGCCCTTCGACGGGAACAACCTGTTTGGGAAGGCGGTTGAGGAGTCCCTTCAGGTCATCAAGACAGACACGGAGACTGCCTGGGCACTGGGAGTGCTCCAACAACGACGGCCGTCCTTTCGGAGCTCCGGAGGCAGACAAGGTGCCTCCAAGGGATCCGGCAGTGGCTCCTCCACGTACCGCCAAGCGGCAAGATCTTCGTCCCAGGAAGCCTACAGGGGACGCGGCAAGTCAGGTGGTGCCCGTCGTCGACAGGGAGGTCAAGGAGGCAAGGCGGCCTCCAAACAAGATTGAACCGACCGTGTTGTGGGGCCCCCGCCGAAGCACCCCGGTGGGAGGCCGGCTGCCGAGGTTCGTCAGCGTGTGGGAGTCCATCTCCACCGACCGTTGGGTGCTGGACGCCCTGGCCCAAGGTCACGCCCTCGAGTTTCAGAAGAAGTGCCCTCGCGTTCCACCCGTGGCCAGGAAGGAAAATCACGTCCCTCAACTACTGTTGGAAGTAAGGGCGATGCTCAAGAAGGGTGCCATTGAGCTCGTCCCAAAGAGGCTTCGGGGCTCCAGAGTTTACTCAAGGTACTTCCTTGTAAAAAAGAAGACAGGAGGATGGCGCCCCATCCTGGACCTGCGACGACTGAACAAGTACATCAAGGCACAGAAGTTCCGGATGGTCGCTCTCCAGCACGTGCTGGGACAGCTGGAAGAGGGCGATTTCCTGTCGTCGTTGGACTTGGAGGATGCGTACTTCCACATCCCCATTCTAAAAAGACACCGAAAGTTCCTCAGGTTCGTGGTCCAAGGGCAGCACTACCAGTTCAAGGCCCTCCCGTTCGGATTGAAGTCGGCACCCAGGGTGTTCACCAAGTGCCTCGCACCGGTGGCGGCGCAGCTGCACCTACAGGGGATCCACGTCTACCCCTACCTGGACGACTGGCTCATCCGGGCAAGGACAAGGGAGCTCGCCGTGGAGCACACTGCGAAGACCGTCCAGCTGCTCACGGACCTGGGATTCTCCATCAACTTTCCAAAATCCCACCTGGTTCCGTCGCAAGTCACCCTGTTTCTGGGATCCAAGCTCGACAAAGTGGCGCGGCTGGCCTCGCCATCGGAGGAAAGGACCAGGACCATTCTGGGCAAGGTGCAGCATCTGCTGGCCACGGACATGGCCAGGGTAAGATCTATCAAGTCCCTCCTCGGGATGATGTCCTCCTGCATTTATCTGGTGCACCTTTGCAGGCTTTGGATGCGCCCCTTACAAGAGTTCCTCGACGCCCGCTGGGTCCAGTCGACGGGCAGCTTCGAGGACAGGATCCCTCTCAACAAGACGTTCCGTCAGGCGATCCGGTGGTGGGGTACCCGCTCTCATCTGTCGGCGGGCACAGACTTTCAGACCCCAGCTCACCAGGTGACAGTGACGACGGATGCCTCCCTGGAAGGTTGGGGAGCGCACTCAGGAGATCTTCACGCGAGAGGCCTTTGGCTCCCAGAGGAGAAGTCACTCCACATCAACATCTTGGAGCTCCGCGCAGTGTTCTGGGCCCTCAGGTCTTTTCTTCTGTCCCTCAAGGGCAAGGTGGTGAGGATCTTCACCGACAACACCACCACGATGTTCTACATCCGGAAGCAGGGCGGAACCAGATCCCCTGCCCTATCCAAGGAAGCCCAGGATCTGTGGCATTGGGCCGTCGCCCAAGGGATGTTTCTGGTGCCTCTTCATCTGGCAGGAATAAAAAACACGATCTCCGACTCACTCAGCAGAGAGCTGCGCTCGTGCCACGAGTGGGAACTACACCAGGATCAAGTGGATCAACTCTTCCGAATATGGGGCGAACCCCAAATCGATCTCTTCACGACAGCGACGAATTCCAAGTGCCGGAGGTTCGCCAGCAGGTTCCCCCAGCCGAGGAGCATGGGGGATGCTTTCTCGTTCCCCTGGTGCGGCCTATTTCTTTGTGTTCCCTCCGCTGCCGTTGCTGCTCCGGCTCATCAACCAGCTCAAGAGGTCCCGGTGCAGGATGATCCTCGTTGCACCGGCGTGGCCAAGACAGATCTGGTTCCCGGCCCTTCTGGACTTGTCAACGTCCACACCAGTCAAGCTGCCGACGGACGCAGATCTTCTCTCCAGAGAAGGAGGCGCCATTCTTCACCACAACCCGGAGTCGCTGAACTTGCAGGTCTGGCTCCTGCAGCACTAGAGTTTGGAGGGTATGACATCCCAGCCAACTGCAGAGAGGTTCTTACAAAGGCCAGGGCGTCCTCAACTCTCAAGTGGAAGAGGTTCTCTGTCTGGTGCCGTGCACAGAAGATTAACCCTCTGCGGATTACGGCCCCTCAAGTATTGCCGTACCTACTGTCATTGGCCAAGGCTGGACTAGCTCATGCTTCCATCAAGATACATCTGGCCGCCATCTCACGATACACCAGAACTACGGGACGGGCGTCCTTGTGGTCTCATCGACTGGTGAAGGAATTTATGAAAGGAGTGTCCCGATCATTCCTGCCGGTGACAGCCCCCGCCCCGGCGTGGGAGCTCCACGTGGTGCTGACCAGGCTCATGGGGGCCCCTTTTGAGCCTATGCATTCGGCACCGTTGAAGTTTCTGTCGTGGAAGACAGGAAACTCGTGGCCATCATCTCCGCACGACGAGTGGGAGAGATCCAGGCCCTATCTTGCAAGCCGCCATACTTGACATTTCACGACACGAGGGTGGTGCTGAGGACGCACCCCTCCTTCATGCCTAAGGTGCCGTTGGACTTCCACCTCAACGAACCCTTGGTGTTGCCAGTTTTCTTCCCGTCTCCTTCGTCGCCGGCTGAAAGGATTCTGCACTCGCTGGACGTAGCTAGAGCTCTGAAGTTCTACGTGGACCGCACGAAGGGTTTTCGGAAGACATCACTGCTGTTTGTGAACTTTGGGACTGTGGATCAAGGGAAGGCTCTCTCGAAGACTTCCATTTCCAGATGGCTCTGGCTGCATCATGCACTATCACCGGTTGGCAAACCGACCGCTGCCCGGCCGTCCGAGAGCCCATTCGACCAGAGCGATCGCTGCTACCACTGCGTTCCTGTCTGGTGTGCCCCTGCTGGACATTGCAGGGCTGCGACGTGGAGGTCGACGCACACCTTCACAAGATTCTACTGCGTCGATTAGGACTCCAGGGAGGAGTCCAGGGTCGGCCAAGCAGTGCTGCGCAACCTGTCCGCTTAAGCTGAGCCTGGTGAGGAGGTAAGAGATGCTTAATGTTGAGTTGTTGTATTGCTTAATGTTGAGCCTGTTGCCACCTCCCGTGGTTGTGCATGTGTGTACTGCTATGTATTCTCTTATTCATGAGCATGTGAATCCATGCCAGACCCCATGCGGGAGAAGGAACAAGTTACTTACCTGTAACTGTTGTTATCCAGCATGGGTCTGGCATGGATTCACATGCGAACCCTCCCGCCTATGCCTCTGCGGCTCTTTAGTTGGTCATACTGCCACTTTACATGCTACCAAATCTGAGGATGGCTGCCAGAGACGGGGCTTAAGGAGAGGGCAGTCATTGGCTGGGGGCAGTATGACCCAGAGACCAGTAATTGGTTACTACTAAGAAAGACAGATCAGAAACGAAACTGATAATGATTTTTTTCTATACCGAGGTTTCCCGGCCTGACGACGGGGAATATTCATGAGCATGTGAATCCATGCCAGACCCATGCTGGAGAACAACAGTTACAGGTAAGTAACTTGTTCCATAACCTTAGCACACCAGAATGTAAGCCCTCTTTTTGTATAGTGTAGCAGCATGTTTGGCTACAAATGCCAACTACCTCTATTCCGAAACAAATTGGCAGCACAATCATACACTTCCATCCTGGCATTTGGATCTATTAACCGAAGCTACACTGATGAGAATCCCTGCACTGGAGCACTGCACTGATCACATGCCACTGGCTGGATTGGACCCCATTGTCTGGAGGACTTTTCAATAGTTTTTATTAATATAGCATACTAATCAATTGGTGTACGGGGTGGGTGATGGGATTTGTCATGCTGTTTTGATAATCTCAGTGCTTACCCGCTACTTCTCAGAATTGTTAGGTTATTACTCGTTAGCTGCCTCAACGGGTGTAGCAGTCAATCAGGGTGCTCCAAATCCGGACTGAATCTACTGATGTGATCCCGGGTTCAGAGCTACTCGAGAGGTCGCTGCACCTGGCACTACCATATTCCTTCCTCGCACCCCCAAATCCAGACCTCCCCACGCACCCACCCCTGTGTCCATCCCCCCCATCCAAATCTCCTCAACTCTTACCTGTTCCTCTGCTCAGGTTGCATGGATTCCTGTTGAAGCCATGGAAATGGAAGAGGGGGCTCCAGTTGGAGCCCCCTCTTCCATTTCCTGGCAACCCTGACTCTCCCCCGCTGCCACTGGGAACCAAGCAGCGCAGCTGTTTTCTTTTTTCTTTTAAGTTTTTTTTATTGGCATTTAAACAATTTTAACAGAAACAATCCCTGATTCGCTGCAAACTCCTCATATGCGGTCTTACAATGAGTTAACCATGCGGGCCAATGTCTACAATACACCCAGCAAGCAGACTCTCTGGGGGAACCATTGTTCACAAAAGTCTTTATGCAGAACATCCAGGACCAAGTCCCAATCGGCCTTGAATTTGGTAGATTCCCCTTGGATCGCGTATGTGACCCATTGTAGTGATGTATAATGCCAGATTTTTGCTAACCATTCTTGTTCAGAGGACACCCCAGCCTGTTTCCATTTCTGGGCAATCAAGGAAAGAGCGGCAACACTAAAAATCATGTACGCCTTCTTTTGAGATTTAGACATGAGGATGTCCAACACATCACCCAGCCCCAACAGAGCTTCCCCACATTCTCTTCGTATCTGAGAACCAAATATAGATTGCATTGCCTCATTAACAGACTCCCAGAATGGTTTCAGGACCGGACATTCCCACCATATGTGCACTCAAGTGCCTACCTTGTTACAACCTCGCCAGCATGCCCGGGACATAGGGGGATAAAATGTATGCAATTTCTCCAGCGTTAGGTGCCATTGTACTAAAACCTTTGTTCCACATTTCCCAGATCTGTAGACCCCTCATTAGTTTGGGGATCCTCTGCCACACTTACCCCCATTGCTCTTCTGATATAGGAAGGGGTAGCGCATTCGCCTATTGTTTCATGTAGGACCATTGTATCTGGACCGCAGGGAGGTCGAACATTCTATACAGTTTACTTATCAACTGGCGATTGCCCAAGTTCGTAAGCAAGTATTTTTCTGGTGCTCTGAGCAACCTGATTCCTGATGCTGACAACCAATGCCTTATCTGAGCATACCGAAGCCTATCCTCCTCCGGCAGACTGATAGCCTGTTTGCACTGGTGAAACAACATGACATCCTGCCCTTCCATCATATCCCTCACTTCTACACAGCCTGCTTCTTCCCACCTAGTGAATGTAACCATCTCAAGACCAGAGGTGAATTGGGGATTACACAGTAACGGAGTAAACAGGTATTGGAAGGTTGCGATACCAGTCCTTCTGACTACGGCATCCCATGTGTCACCCACCAGAGCCGTAATCCGCCTTCTATACATATTAAGAGGTCAATCCATTTTTGGGCACCACAGGACTTCGAGGGGCTCGATCCATCCTTTGCCAAATCTTTTCCGGGGTCCCACTAAACCATTCTCGTGTGACCATTAGCTGGGCAGCTTGGTAATATGTTTGAAAGTTAGGAACCCCGCCACACCCGGTTGGGCCCGTCATGATCCTCCATGCCACCCGTGGTCTCTTCCCTTGCCAGATGAACTTTCCCAGAAGTCTATTCAAGGTCCTGAAGAATTTTTGCGGGACCTCTAGCGGGTGAGCTTGAAAGTAATACAGCACTCTGGGTAGGACCATCATTTTGATAACCTAGATCTGTCCCATCCATGAGATATTCAGCTAGTAGAGGGGGTAATTTGTCTGATACATGCTGTCTAGGGTCTTGGTTATCACTAACCCCAGCTATCGGAGGCGTCCATCTACTCGTAGGAACTGCCCGGCGTCCACCGGGCTGGACAATGTGCCCCCTCCCCCTGAAGGACCATTAATTCAGGTTTTTGGGTATTAATCTTCAAACCCGCCACTTTACCAAATTGCCCCAGGAAGGCCGACAGTTTTGGGAGTGAGGTGCTCATATCTGTCAGGACTACCAGTAGGTCATCCATGAAGGCCATCACCTTATGTTTGGTGCCCCTGGTCACTCGTATCGTCTGCAAGATGTGCCCATTTTTGGCTAGCCGTAGCGATGGTGACCCATAGCTGGCCCTGACCAAGCGAAGAAAACCGGACCCAAACGCCATAGCCTCCATTGTGAGGAACTGTAAAGACCATTCTACCCGATCGAAGGCCTTCTCTGCGTCAAGGGCCAGTACCCCGGCGGAGAGGCCGGTCTTATTTACTTTTTCTACCAGGCGGCACATTCGCCCGTTATGAAACGTTTGTCTCCCCTTAACAAAACCTGCTTGATCTGGATGGATCAACCCCAGGATTTTTTTGTCCAGCCTGGTCGCTAATATTTTAGTAAAGATTAATGCGATGGGACGATACGAGCCACAGTAGGCTTTGTCCTTATTAGGTTTGGTGAACAAAACCACCTTCACCTCCTCATTGTTCGGGAGACGTGCCCCGACCTGGTGACGGAGTTGAAGAGACATGTCATTATTATTTCATTGCCGGGAAACCGCCCGGACTGGGGGTGTTATTTAATGGAAGGGATCGAATCACTGCTCGTACCTTGTCCTCCGTGGTCTCGCCCTCCAGTCTCTCCCTATCACTTTGATTAAGCTTATTCAGAGGGCATGACCTTGGCCATGTCTCTTGGCTTTCACTATTTGGGATGTCTGAGGAATACATGGCAGAGTAATATTCCGGAAAGGCTTGGAGAATCTCCTCTGATACCGAGGTGGTTGCTCCCCGAGAAGTTTGAATGCAGAAGATCACTCTAGTTGCCTCCTTTTTCCTTACTTGCCGGGCCAAGAGCCAGTCGGCTTTATTCGCCTGTACATAATATTGTTGCTTCAGATAAAGTAGCGATCTTTCGAGTGGATTGTGTCCTCCAACGTATTCCTCATCTTAGATGTATTCCATCAAGCTTTAGCTGCTTCAGAAAAAAATTTCTCACCAGAGGGTGTCGAGTCGATGGTCCCTCGAAGGCCTCCATCGAGGGTGACATCATCGGGTGTATAAGTAGCACACGCGGCGCCCGTTGGCCTCAGTTCCGTTTTCCGCAGTATACGTTACTTTGGAGATTCGGCGCGTCTCGAGTTCTGTGAAGAATAGTAAATAACGAATATGTCCTCGTCATCGACGCCGACCACGACCCCGAGATCGGGTTTCAAAAAGTGCAAGTCGTGCGGCTCAAAAATGTCGATTACAGACCCGCACCGAGTGTGTTTGTGGTGCCTCGGAGAAGGCCACGACATGGAGGCATGTACGAAGTGTCAGGCGATGATGGGGAAGGCCTTGCGAGAGAGGAGGGGACAACTACAGGTAGGTCGTAAAGCCTCGAGCGTCGAGTCGAGGTCCTGTGAGGAGAAATCTCCTCGACGCGAAGGGCATCGGTCTAGATCCCGAAGTGATTCCCATCGCTCGTCGTCTTCCACAAAAAAATCTAAGAAACGACGCCACAGGTCCCCCTCCACCTCGTCATCGACGAATCCCCAAAAAGGATGAAATGTCCTACTAAACATTCATAATCCGAAGAATGAGAAGCATTCAGGGTCAAAATGATGGAGGTGTTCGAGAAAGCGAATCCTCGGTCCGCGCATTCCTCCAAAGCCGGCTTGGAGCGTCATCACTCTGACAATCGCGCGCCCTCGAGCCCGGGTGATCAAAAGAGGAAGGATAGAGAACCTTCCAGGACGCCGAGCGAGAAAAGCCGCTCGAGTCAAGTCGACAGCTCGAGGTCACCGACGCCGCCTGAGACCGAACACACCTCGAAGGGCAAGTCTACGAAGAGCGCCTCGAAGCCGGCGCCGTCGAAGACAGGTATTATGCTGACGCCATCAACGCCTCTGTCGACGTTGACCCCGAAGCCCTCGACGCCGAAACCTCCAGTTCGGCAAAATCAGCCAGAAAAAGGGAAAGAGAATGCTACAAGACCTGTAATGCCTTCAGGACCCATTAATACTCCTCCTCTACCACTCCCAGAAAAGGTTTTTAAACCTCTTCCTAGGACGGAGTTTTTCAAGTCCCTGACCTCAATTTTTGAGGAACAGGAGAAATCTGATGAGGAGAATGTACCTTTTGTGCTAGAATATGGCACCCCAAATGTCCCAGAATGCCTGATTTCAGAAGAAAGCAGGATGAGGGATTTGGTTGAATCACTGCACAATGCAAGTGGTATTGATGCATCTCCTGAAAATTACTTTGGTAGACTAGAACCAGGAGAACATGCCGGTCCGTCATACTGTCAGCTAATGACAAAGGTAATAGATTATTTAGGATGGGCCAGACCTCCAGCCCAATTTATCCAAGGTGATCTAACAGACATATTGGATCATGGTCCTACTGAAGACCCAATACTACCTTTTCACGTAGCCTTGCAAAATAGGGTGGCCAAAAATTGGGAGACTCTGGATTCTCTTCCACCAGTGAATAAATCCCTTACCTCAAAATACTGCCCTGCCAGTAGCGACCCCAGCTATCTGTCTATACATCCCACTCCCGAGAGTTTGGTCATACAGGCAGCCACAGCTTCTAACAAACTGGCGTACCCTTCTATCCCTCCGGACAGGGACGATAAGCGTGTGGATGGCTGGGCACGGAAGGTATTTTCAGCTTGGGGTATGGCGTTAAAATCAGCCAACTCCACATGTTCCTTGGCAAAGATTTCGTACACACTGTGGGAGTGCATTGCGATGGCGGCGGAGCACATACCAGAAGGGGACGAGAGGGAAGGATTCCTAGCCATTGTTAGAGATGGAAAGGAGGCTATGCAGGAATCCCTTGAATCTGGATTGGACACTGTAGATAGTGGGAGCAGGTCCATGGGCACTAGCACGGTAATGCGCAGATTTGCATGGTTACGGAAGTCGGGTTTCGCACCAGACGTGCAGAACCGTCTCCTGAATATGTCCTTTGACTGGTCTCACCTTTTTGGCAGCAAGGCTGACGAGAGCCTTGAGGGGTTGCAGACCTCAAAAACAGCTGCCAAGTCTTTGGGAGCTACCATCAGGCAACCTCAACCATTTTTTCGTGCACCAGGTCAATCTTGGAGGGGACGATCCTATCGTTACTACTCCTCATATGGAAAGGCGAGAGGAATGACCAGTCAAAGAGGCCAGAGAAAGGCCACTCGCTGTGGATGAGGAAAACGTGCAAAGCCAGCTCCAGCTACAACCTCTCTGCCATCAGCGGCTGCAGCAACCGCCTCAAAACCACTTTGAGGACTTGCATCACAAGACACCTGTAGGAGGCAGGCTGTCACAGCATCTGCAAGAATGGCGAGCCATTACTTCAGATGTTTGGGCTCTAGAAATAATAGCCCAAGGTTACTGCCTTCCTTTTCTTTTTTTTATTTCTTTTTTTATTGAATTTTTAAAAACAGTTAATCCAACAATAACAAAACAAGGGAAATGAGGGCACACATCAGTTCATCAGATTTTCAATCCAAGTTCCCTACCCTTAAATCCATCCCAATTCAACAAAGCATAACAATACATTATCAATTCATCAATTCAATTTTAGCTAGATCATGAACAAATTCATTTATCAACAATCAATTGGAAAACAATGCAAGAGTAAACGGAGAGAAAAGTAAAAAAAGAAAAGAAATATATATATTAAACAGATTGGAGCCTGTGCAATCCTTAGCAGTATAATTTCTGTGCAAAGTAAGCAATTTCAAGTCTGTCTGGAGTTCATAAAGTGTCTCATTAAGTTCGGCCGAAAGAACAGCTGCTCTCTGTCCGACACATAGTCCAAGAAAGGGTTCCAGATCCGCCTGAACTTCGTGATCTTCCCCTCTAGCATGGCAGTGAGCTTTTCAAGTCCCATCAATTCCCACACCTTCACCCACCAGCACGCCACATGTGGCCCTTCCACCGATTTCCAAAATCGAGCCCTTGTGATTCGTGCCGCAATAAGTAACTGAGCAATTAGGGCTGCTCTGGAGCCCGTCATCGGGAAGGACCCATCTTCAGGCACGTCATCTAGGATTAGTATACGCGGGTCCATAGGAAGCAGCGTGCCAGTAACATCCTTGATCTTGGAACAGACCTCCAACCAGTAGGCTTGGATGACCGAACACTGCCACCACATGTGCCCAAGATCACCCCTTTCACCACACCCATGCCAGCACGTATCCGGATAATCTAGAATCATTGAATGCAACCTAGTTGGAGGGAAGTACCAACAAAAGCAGATCTTAACAGCGTTCTCTTTTACCCATGTACACCTAGAGCTCTTGTGGGCTCTGTACCATATTCGCTGCCAGGATTCCTCTGGGATTTCAACTCCCAGCTCCCTTTCCCACGACATCATGTAGGTAAGCTTTTCGCCCTCTAAGGCATTTTCCAGAAGACTATAACAAGCAGCCAACCTATGGGAGCTCTGCCCCTCAATAATTCTAAGCTTAATGCTGAATGGCGCTCTATTGGCAACTTGGCGGGTTTCCCTATTAGTTGTATGTAGCCCTCTCATGTGCACCCTTGCCACAACATATTGCTGTTTTCGCTGCTCTAGGTAGCCTCTAGAACCTAGTTAGCCCTTAGAACCCAACCTCACCCAGCATCAGCCACCACCCTGGGGTGCCTAATCCAGACATACCACTCTTGCCTATCATCAGCGGTTACCCATTTTTAGCCCAGTGTAATTTTTGCTTTCAGGTGAACCTTTCATTACACTATTGCCTTGTTCTGCACTAGCCACGCCGCACGTTGCACTCATTATGCAAATGTACTTGCGACTTGCTGTTGTGATTTGATTGATGCCCCTGTCTCCATATGCTAAGTGGCTTCAAGCTATTAACTTAAAGTAGCCTGTCTGAAATCTGCTTAACCGTTAACTGCATATCTCTGCACTCTGAATATACTGCCTCACCCTGAACCTAGCTATTTATCTATGCCTCACTTGAATCTAGGTGATTATCCATGTATTCTTGCCAATCTGCCTCATTTCAAATCTAGGTGTTCACCCACGCATCCCTGCCTAACCGCCCATCCTTATGCTAGGCATCTATCACGCATATCTAGTATGTGTCTATTCCCCACCTACCTGCTGGCCTATATTCTGATCAGCCTCAATAGTGCACCACCTACTAAGATGGCTCCACAACTACCCAACATGCCAGCTTTACCTAAATTTAACAACCAAGTACCTTATTCAGATTCAAATGACCCTCAGGTTCTGCCACCTTCCAGTCACCCTCGCATCACTATAGAAAGGAACCTAGGACTTAGAGCCAGGTTAGCCAAAATCCATGAGCCCCTGGCCCGCTCACTGACTAACACACAAAACCGTAGAACGCAACCTTTCCGACCTAACTCCGCCACACAAATCAGTAACCTATTACAAAAACCTTACTCCACACCCTCTCAAGACTCCCCCACTTTGGTCACTCCTGAACCCTCACATGACAAGCGCCACACTACCACCTCAGAAAAGTCAGATTCCACTCCCAACAACATAGTTAGTCCTAAAATCAAGGGAGCTTTGATCAATGCCAGATCACTGGTAGCTCATGCTACAGAAATCATAGACCTAATACTGGCAGAAGACCTTGACTTCCTTGCCATCACCGAAACCTGGTTACACCCAGCAGCAGGCCCTATGCTCATGCTGGCAATCCCAGATAACTATACTATCCTGAGACAAGACCGTCCCATCTCGAGAGGAGGCGGTGTCGCCATTATCTATAAGTGCAGTCTTACCATGAGACTAGCCACCCCTATAGATGCCCTCTCCTGCGAAATACTAGCAGTCAAAATACCTCTCACTAACATCCAAACTCTTAACATTTACCTGATCTACCGCCCACCAGGCCCTATTGGTACCTTCGACGAAGACCTCAACTCTATTCTATCCAGCAACCTTAAAAGCTCCACTCAAGCACTCACCCTAGGTGACCTCAACTTGGGTTACAATGACCCGGAAGACCATCCTGCCAGCATTATAGCTAATACTCTCACTGAATTAGGCTTTGTGCAAAGATGCACAGTACCAACACACTCGAAAGGCAGAACACTCGACTGGGTGGCCGATCACAACTGCCTAGCGAATATTACAAATATCTCACCTTTAGCCTGGACTGACCACCACTTGATATCATTCGTGCTCTCCACCGATAGGCCACCACCACCGCCTATTATTAAGGTCCCACCTACCCTTACCAGAAACAAGAAAAACATGACCGCAGAAAGTCTTATCCCTAATCTACTCCCCACTCTCAACACATTGCCAGACGACCTGGACCCCGAGTCCATGGTCGAAGAATATAATAAGATCATGGCCACCTCGCTGGACCGCATCGCGCCACTCAAACTCAGATCCAGTAAACCAAAAACGCACCTAAGGCAACAAAAAAGAAGTTGCAAGGCCATTTGGAAAAATCCCCCACAGTCTCAAACAAACTCAAACTCTCCAAACTAGCTGCACTGTACAAAAAAGAAATCTACCTGGCAAAACGTACTTCATTCGACTCTCGTATATCCCAAGCCAAATCCAACATGAAAGAACTTTTTTCTATCCTCAAAGAAATAGAAACCCCCACAGCACCCCCCGATACTTGCACCAAAGACAAAAGCTGGTGCACAAACATTCAAAACGCCCTAGCAAACAAGATTGTGACTCTTCAAAGTAAAATTGCCAGCAAAAGAGCTTGCCTGAATAACACTCAATTCAAAAATTCATGACAAACCCTTGCCCACCGACCTAGCCCGTTTCCAGTTTGCCAAAGTCAATATTTTGGAAGTGGAAAAAATCATTTTATCCCTGAAACCGTCCAATTGCCAGGGTGACCTGTGCCCTGCTCAGCTCATCAAAGATGCTGCCCGTGACCTCTCCCCTTTTATCACAAAACTGATCAATGCCTCCTTTGCCACCGGATTTATCCCTACGAATCTAAAACAATCCTGGGTACTCCCGTTATTGAAAAAACCTACCCTCGACCCTGCCACACCCACAAACTATCGACCCATAACAAGCGTTCCCTTTCTCCTAAAAATTCTAGACAAGGTTGCTTATGTACAAATACAGAAGCACCTGGAAGAACACAACCTCCTAGGATCTAAAAAGTCTGGGTTCCGGCCCCAACATGGGACTGAAACCGCTCTCATTGACTTAAAAGCCCAGATCGATTCGCTCAGAGACAATGGGCAAGCTGCCTTACTCCTCCTCCTTGACCTATCTGCAGCTTTCGATCTGGTCGATCACTCTGTCCTATGTTCACACCTCCACACTGCAGCTCACTTCTCAACGGAGGCCATCACGTGGATCACATCCTTCCTTAACGGCAGGACCATGAGGGTCTTCTCCCCCATGGCTGCAGCAGACCCCATACCCATCACCTGCAGTGTTCCTCAGGGCTCCTGTGTCTCCCCCACACTATACAACATATTTACCAAGCCCCTTTTCGATGATTTGGATCATCTCGGTATCACCTACACTAATTATGCAGATGATACTCGGATCCTCCTTCCGCTTTCTGGAGATTATGGAAAGGATTTGGCCTTGTTAAATAGGGTGTACATCATCATCCAGGCATGGATGGCCACTCATGGACTATGCCTGAATGATGATAAAACAGAACTCATCATCCTAGGTACCTCACTTAATATAAAGAAGCTCGGCCCGGCCTACAATTCCTTCATGATTGATGGAAACAACATCAAAGTCGGACAGGAGGTTAAAACATTGGGATTCTATCTTGACTCCAATTTCTCCTTTAAAAGACAAGTGAGCTCCCTTGCATCCTCCACGGCTTACACCTGCAAATTAATCCGCACAGCTAAACCCTTCCTGTCGGATTCCAGCTGCCTGACACTCGCCAGAGCTCTTATTCTGTCCCGCCTTGACTACTGTAATGCCCTATACCTGGGATCTACTAAGGCTACCACCAGCAAACTGCAAACCCTTCAGAACAAAGCACTAAGAGCAGCTCTGAGCATTTCCAGAAGGGAACACATTACAAACTATAGCCTACAGAATAATTGACTAACCACTAAAAATAAAATTCTATTAAAAACGGCATCACTCACTCACAAGTCTCTGAACAATGCCGCCCCAATTTATCTGATCAACAGATTCCACCGACAGTCCTCTTCAAGACCCACCAGAACCGCATACAAAAACTGTCTAACTGTTCCCCACTTCAAGCGGGCCACCATAGGGGGTAATAGCTTCCCGGTAAAAGCTGCCTTGTTGTGGAACTCCTTGCCTCCAAACCTTAGAATTGACAAGCCCTACCAGAATTTCCGCTCACTGGTAATCTCATGGTTGAAAAGCGAGACCCACTAAGACCATGAAGTGCCCAGCACCTTCTGTACAAATTGTAACTACATGTGCCTTCTTGCTTACCTGCTTGTGCGCCTTGCCTACCTGTATATAATGGCCTGTAGGCCTACCACTGACTTGTATATAACACTGGTGTAGCTATTCCTGTATTATGTATATTCTTTGTACTGTAACCAAGCTTGGAATATTCTTGTAAAGGCTGCGCCCTGATACCCCCGGGTACATTCGCGCATTATAAATAATAAAAACAAACAAACAAACAAACAAACCAGTGTCGTAGCTGTATTTATCTAAACCGTTCCACCTCTGACAGCCCAAACTTCTCCTTACACTCCTGAAATGTCAGAGGTTCCTGGTCCACATACAAGTCCATAAGCCTTAATGGTCCATTTGATTCCCACCCTTGGAATGAGCTGGGATTTAGTCCCGGCGTAAACGCCGGGTTTTGAGTCACAGGGGACAACAGACCCAGGCCCACAGCGATCCCCCTTTGCGCCCTTCCCAACTTTGAAGCGTAGCCAATGTCGTGGGCAACAGTCCTCCCTGATAGCCTTGCGCCTCTTTGGGCAGGAAAGGGAAATACTCTAACGGAAAGGGAGAAGCTTCTTGCTCTATTTCTTGCCATTTAGGAGTTTCAGTGGAGCTCCCCCAGGCTAACATAGGAGCCACCTGTGACGCCCTATAGTAGCACTGAACCGAGGGCAGACCTATACCCCCATGTACCGCCTTTCTCGTCAAGAGTTTATAAGGGATCCTAGGCTTCTTATTTCCCCACACAAAGCGTCCTATCTTCTTCTGCATATCTATAAGGTCCCTCTCAGGAATCTGTATCGGTAAGGAATAGAAGGCATACAGCAGCTTCGGAACAAGAGACATCTTCAACGCGCTCACCCTGCCCAGCCAGGATATTTCCTGTGAATCCCAACGACGAAGCCACTCTTTGGCTTCTCTCAATAGTGCTGGTATGTTTGCTTTAAATAGGCCTGCATAGGTCGGGGTCACTTTAATCTCCAAGTAGGGAATGTTCCTGGAAGACCAGGAAATTGGGAAGGCCGCCTGCATCTCCGCCAGGCCCTCCGGGGACTCAGTTAACGCCATACCCACCGATTTATTCACATTCACCCCAAAGCCAGACATTTTTTCAAAGTTGAACAATAAGTTCATCAGGGGCAGGATGGATTTAGGTGCATCTTTTAGGAAACAAAGCAAGTCATCCGCGTATAGCGCTATCTTATGGCATTGTCCTGCAAACTCGAAGCCCATGATTTCCCTACTCAATCTGACATGTTGTGCCAAGGGTTCTAGTGCTAATGTAAAAACCAAAGGGGACATGGGGCAACCCTGCCTAGTGCCCCTATATAAACGGATTGCTGGGGTCAAGTTCGCATTCACTTTAACTTTAGTAGAGGGGAACTGGTAATTGGAGAGAATCAACTCAAAAAAACTGAGGCCAAACCCAAACCTCTCCAGCACCAACTGTAAGTAACTCCAAGACATACTGTCAAAAGCCCGATGAGCATCTAACGATAACAGTGACAATTTACCCGGCAGTCTAGGGGCCAAAGCTATCAGATCTATCGTCTCACGTATATTATCATGTGTCGAACGATTACGTATAAACCCTGTTTGATCTTTCTCCACCAGCGTATGAAGAACCTCCCCCAGGCGCCCTGCTATTACCCTACTCAATAGTTTCGCATCTGTATTTAGTAAAGTAATTGGTCGATAGGATGCACATTCAATCGGATTTCTTCCAGGTTTCAAAACCAATGTCGTAGTAGACGTCAGACGCCGAGACCGACCCCGTTGCCCAGATGTCATTAAAGAGTTTTGCTAAGTAGGGGGAGAGCTCAGCCCTAAAGATCTTATAGAATTTATTGTGAACCCGTCAGGCCCTGGGGCCTTACCCAAAGGAAGGGATCGAATCACTATTTCTATCTCCTCCCTTGTAATTGGCTCCTCTAAAAGCTCACGAGTTGTATAAACCCACCCGCCATGCGTAGGTCCGTTTGGTGGGGGGCAGAGTGGACACTGAAATACTCCTCCACTACACGAAGTTTATCTCCCTCTGAAGTGACCCTCCTCCCTTCCCCATCCAACAATGCTTCAATCCTATTGCAGCTCGCACGCATTTTCAACTTAGCTGCCAATAGCCGATTGGCTTTGTTACCTTTAGAATAGTAGTATTGTTTAGCTCTCGTCATGCTATAAACTGCACGGCTCATGTGATGAGCCTCGAGGGCCCTCTGGGCTATCCTAACCTCACGTTTCAGTCTCTGAGTGGGCCTACATCTATGTGCCTCCTCCCTCTTCCGGAGCTCCAGCTCCAGCTGGGACTGTATTTGTTTCCTTGCCCTCCCTTTTTCCGCCGAATAAGCAATTATCTGACCCCGAAGCACAGCCTTTGCTGCTTCCCATACCTTAGTATATGGCAATTCATCCGTCTCGTTCTCATTAAAATAATGGTTAATAGCCTCTAAAATACATGAGCGGAACTGGGGATCCTCCAGGAGGAATTCATTCAGTTTCCAGGCACGTGTTGGGTTTGAAGAGTCCTTAAAGGAAGACAACATGAGTAGTACCGGGGCGTGATCTGACAAGGCTTTGGGCAATATATCTATGTCAATTGTTTGGGCTATAAGCTTGTCAGACACTAAGAACATATCCAGCCTGGAGAATCCCCTGTGCACCGCAGAGTAGTATGTATATTCTCGCTCTTCTGGATGACAAAATCTCCATACCTCTATAAGGGAGTGCTCTCGCAGGAGCGTGGTAAGTGCCAAATAATTCTTTTTGTCAGCACTAGTTGGAGGGAGAGACTTGTCCATCAGAGGGTTAACTACAGCATTAAAACCACCCCAATTATTATTTCACCCTCCGCATGTTCAAACAGGAGTTTGGAGACAGACTCAAAGAACATGTCCTGCTGTGCATTAGGTGCATATAAAGAGACAAGTGTCACCTTCCTCCCCTGTAGTCTAGCTACAACCAAGACATACCTGCCCACCAGATCCTTCAGCGTCTTGCAAACCACAAACGAGATTCCTCTGCGAACCAGGATGGCCACCCCACCTCTCTTACTCCCCGAAGAAGCGCAAAATGTCGTGGGATATAATTTATTATTAAGCCTGAATTCATCAGATGGGAGCAAGTGAGTCTCCTGAAGAAACAGGATCGAGGAGTCTAAGGTGGCCATGCGGTGCATCAATGCCCTTCGTTTAATCGGAGAATTCAACCCTTGCACATTCAGGGAGATGCAGCAACAATTCGGGTTAGTCATAGCCTTGTCATTGTCTCCTTCGAGCAAGCATCACTCATCACCCATTCAAAATGGCTAAAAATAGATGCCCATTCCCCATCCCCCTCACCAGTCTCCCATCCCCATTGGGCCCAAGTGAACCTAGCATGTAAAGAAACGGGTTCCTCCCAATCACCATCATTTGTATTTCACCATACTGTCTATCAGGTATACTTCAAAAGGTCACATGATGCCTCAAACCCAGCAGACCAGTGCGGACCGCGCCACAACCTTTGAAGACCAGGCTCCTTAAAAGACATAAAAATGCCGTAAAGAAAAAAACCAAAGAAATAAAAGAGATGAATAAAATACAAATCACAAAGTGCTTGCCAAACTCGTAATGCAACTGATTTGAACAGTAGCCCTTCCAGGTTAACAATGACGGGCATAATCCGTGTGACGGGCACCCAACTTCAAACCCCTCAGATTCATCCCCACATACCCCCAATTGTGGTAATCGCACACCCAATGAGCATACATAAAAGTCCCATCAGGCCTTGTTGCGTCTTTACATGCTCTGCAACACCCGGAGCAGGACACGAGACAAGCAGACATCCTACCAGTTTACTTGTGCAGCTGTCCTAATTAATCATTTCAAGGACAACTCCCAGCCCCATTTCATCAGTCGCCTTATAGCTGTAACCAGAACAGGGCGAATGTAAATCATTTTATCTCAACTTATTAAAGTGACTGCCCCACATGGGGAGCCCAACATCCGCATCCATTCGCTTCTTATCAGTCACCTTGCTGACATCCTTCACATACTAAGGCGAATACTTGCCACTGAGAAGAGAACCATTCTGCCATCACCCAACCAACTGTACTGCTACAGTCCATCTAAGCTCTTTGCCGAGGCGTGTGAATTCTTCATGTTAACTTTCGCCACCCGCTCCGGGGGGAGTGCTGCCCCCCTGTTCCGCATCCTCTGGTATCTTTGGTGTTCTAGCTAGAGCCCAACCCATGGGCCTTCGCCTCTTCTCCTTCGGCGTGGAGCTAACAACCGACTCCCTCTCCACTTCAGCTCCTGTGCCGCCTGACTCGCCTGCAACGCCTTGCAGCCACTCATTGCTTCTCCCTCGGAGCCGATGATGCAGGAGCGGTTTTGGTATTCAAACAGTATTCTGCACGGGTATCCCCATCTGTAGCGGATCTTTTTTGCTTGCAGCCAGGTGGTGACTTTCTGGAGGCGCCTGTGATTTGCCAAGGTGTATGTTGAGAGGTCCTGGAATAATGATATGGCAGAGCCGCGGAATTCCACCTTTTCTACCTTTCTAGCTGCCGCCATAATTTCCTCTCTTTGCAGAAAGAAGTGGACCCTAGTCAGGACATCCGGAAGAAGATTATGCTTTTGCTGAATAGAGGAATACACCCGATGAGTCCTGTCCAGGATCAGTTTGTCAGAGTCTCGCATTTTCAACAAGGTTTTAAAGAGATCACGCACATATTCAGCAAGTTCCTGATCCTGAAACTGTCTTGGCACTCCCCGAATCCTAATATTATTCCTCCTTGAGCGGTTTTCCAAGTCCGCCTGTTTTGCCGCCATTTCCTCCAGTCTGTCTTCCACATTCTGCATTCTTTTGGCAAGGTCCTCGTTGTCCCGCTCGTGCTCATATGCCAGGTTCTCTAATTCATAACCCTGGTCTCAAGGCCAGTCAAATTGGAGCTTATTTCCGCGATAGACTGTGCCAAAGAGTCTTTTGAAGACTGGATTTCCGATGTTATTGCCGTCGTGATGTCCTGCTTAAGTGCCCTCAACATTCCCTCTAATTCGTGTCTGGATATGGCCGGATCAAGGTTTAAATCAGACCCCTGTGAGGCGTGAACCTCCGCCACAATCGACTCCATCTTTTGCGGGGTAGGCGTTGCTGCAGTGAGGAAAGTTGTAATTTTGCTCCCTCTGTTCTTGTTTCCTATTTTGGGCATCGCCGGAGAGAGGTTGCTCAAATCAGTAGAGTGCCCTCGGGAGTTCCCTTGAAAGCTGTGTCTGCAGACTGTAGTGCACGGGAGGTTGATACCCCTATGACGCAGTATTCAGGAGAGTTAGTTTCTCATCCAGCACCTTAGCGCCTATTTATACTAGAATCTTATTTATCTCTTCAGCTGGCCCGCCAATGCGTTACCCTCCACCACACCGACTGCCTTCCTTTTCTAACGCAACCTCAAAGCAATCCACCAAGGAGACACCCTTTGAAGTTTTCAGACCCGCTCCTACAGCAGGAAGTTTTAACCCTGCTGGAGAAAGGTGCTATAGAACCGGTACCTGCAGCGGAGAGGAACAAGGCATGGTACTCCCCGTATTTTCTGATCCTCAAAAAGGACGGAGGACTGAGACCCATCCTGGATTTAAGAAACTTGAACAAGTTCCTCAGGAAGGACAAGTTCAAGATGGTTACTCTTTCTCAGATCCTTCAGGCCCTCCAACTCCAGCATTGGTTGGTGTCATTGGACCTCCGGGATGCTTATTTTCATGTGCCGATTAATCTCAAGCACAGAAAATACCTGAGGTTCGTAGTTGGCGACTCACACATCAGTTTCAAGTCCTGCCATTCAGATTGACCTCCGCCCCGAGGGTCTTCACCAAACTGATGGTAGTGGTGGCAGCGCAACTCAGGAGACGGGGGATTCACGTCTACCCCTACCTGGACGATTGGCTGATCAGAGCACGTTCTGCCGAACAGGCACTAGATCACCTGAAAGTCACCTGACACTTGCTCCGCAGTCTGGGCTTCTCCCTCAATTTCAAGAAGTCACAAATGACACCTTCTCAATGGCTCCAAAATATAGGAGCAGTATTAGACACATCCCTGGGAAAGAGCTTGCGTTGGAGGAACATTCTTCAGATGGTTTCCAAATTCCAAAATGCCCAAAATCTTCAGGCCTACGACTTCTTAAGGTTGCTCGGCCTGATGGCATCCTGCATTTTCCTAGTGCCAGAGGCACGTCTGAGAATGAGATCCTTTCAACGGGCTCTAAAGACTCAGTGGTCCCAGTTCTCAGGTCGAATGACGGATCTTCTCCAAATTCCGAACAAGGTTCGTCAGGATCTTCTATGGTGGACTCGTTCAGAGAATATCCTGAAGGGAGAAAGTTTTTTGGCAACCATGGCCGGAGATCACAGTAGTGACGGACCCCTCAAAGGGTGGGCAGCTCATGCCAACGATTTGACAATCAGCTGTCGTTGGTCTCCATCGGAGTCCAAACTACACATCAACCTTCTGGAGCTGAGAGCAATCGGACTAGCGCTGAAAGCTTCCCTGCCATCTGTCAGGGGAAAAAGTTTCCTGATAATGACAGACAACACAGTGGCCATGCATTATCTAAACAAAAGAGGAGGTGTAGGGTCACTACCTCTGTGCAGAGAGGCAATGCAACTCTGGTATTGGGCAATCCAAGAAGGAATCTCTTTAACGGCAGTTCACCTAGCCGGGGAAGAGAATATGATGGCAGACGCTCTGAGCAGGCAGAGCACGGTGTCCCACGAATGGTAACTGGCTCAGGAAGTCATTCAAGATATCTTCGCCCTTGGGGGAACCCCTCAAGTGGACCTATTTGCGACTGGAATCAACCGGAAGTGTGAAAGGTATTGCTCAAGGGAATTTCCCTCAAGAGGAGCCCTGCGGGGACGCGTTCGTGGTGGAGTGGAATTTCCCACTATTGTATGCGTTCCCTCCGATTCCCGTCATTCCTCAGGTCATCAGGAGACTGAGACGCTTCGGAAACCACATGATCCTAATTGACCCGGATTGGGCCAGGAGAACGTGGTACCCGGACCTTCTAGACATGTCCATCTGTCCTCCAATACTTCTTCCTCGGAGAAAGAACCTTCTCTCTCAAATGGAGGGTCGGGTTCTCTATCCAGAGGTCAAAACGCTCAACTTTCACGCTTGGTATCTGGAAGGCTGAGATACAAGGATTGGAACCTTCCAGATGACGTCATCGAGGTGTTGCTTTCGGCAAGAAGGCCAGCAACAAAGTCTCTATACCGTTGCCATTGGAAAAAGTTTTGCAACTGGTGCAGAGAAAAGAATGTCGATCCTTTTCTCTGTTTTATTCCGGAAGTACTGTCCTTCCTCCTGACCCTGGCACATAGAGGTCTAAATGTTGGAACCATTAAAGGTTATCTTGCGGTGCTTTCCATCTTCAAGTGCTCGTCGGAGGAATGCTCCTATTTCAAAATTCCTCTGATAGTGCAATTCTTAAAAGGACTCACTAATTTGTTCCTCCTTATCCATTTTCAAGTGCCAATTTGGGATCTCAATCTGGTACTAACATTTTTAATGTGTGCTCCTTTTGAGGCTTTGCACACTTGTCCATTAAGATTACTGACATGGAAAAGCTTTCCTAGTTGCTTTAGCATCTGCAAGAAGAGTGATCGAATTGCAGGCACTGTCTTCTGGGCCACCCTATACTGTGTTCCATAAGGACAGAGTTGTGTTGAAGGTTAAACCCCCATTTTTGCCAAAAGTGGTATCTGATTTTCATTTAAGTCAGATAATTGTTTTACCCGCATTCTATCCTCCATCTCATCCTAGTAAGGAGGAAGAAAGGTTACACACGTTGGATCCGAAAAGAGCTTTAAGCTTTTACATTTCTAGGCTTTCTAAGCATAGAGTGGACAATCAACTGTTTATTGGCTACACAGGAAAAAGATTGGGTCAGTCAGTGACAAAACAAACAATATCACGCTGGATTGTGCTTTGTATTTCAGAAGGCTACAGATTAGCACAAAAAGACCCACCAGAAGGTTTAAGGGCTCATTCCACCAGAGGCATCGCCTCTTCGACGGACCTACAAAGAGGTGTTCCTATAAGGTCCATTTGTGAAGCAGCAACTTGGTCCTCACTGCATACTTTTTCAAAATTCTATAGCCTGGATGCTTCCCAATGTAAGGAGCTGAATTTTGGTAAAGCAATACTATATTCGGCCATCTAGGGGTATCTAAAAGTTTAACCCCTCCTCCAGAAAAATTGTCCATACTGCTTTGGGAGTCCATCTAAGATGAGGAATACGTTGGAGGACACAATCCACTTGAAGAACAAGTTACTTACCAACTGGTAACGTTCTTTTGATTGGATGTTCCTCCAACGTATTCCTCATCGCCCTCCTAACCTACCCCTCTTTAGATTTTTCCGGGTTATTGCCACTCTAACTCCTGCAAGGCAAATACCTGTCTGCCGGCACAGTCTACACAATGAGAAACCAATAAGAAGGTGGGGAAAAACAGAACTGAGGCCAACGAGCGCCGCGCATGCTACTTATACACCCAATGACGTCACCCTCGACGGAGGCCTTCGAGGGACCATCGACTCGACGACATCGACGCAGAGAATTTTTTTCACGAAGCAGCTAAAGCTGGATGGAATACTTCTAAGATGAGGAATACGTTGGAGGAACATCCAATCGAAAGAATGTTACCAGTTGGTAAGTAACTTGTTCTTCTGCTCACTTAGTTTGCAAAATGCTAATTTGGCCCAGATGCCTATATTCTTTCCTAAGCAATAACCCTTTGTCAGTTTCAATTCTAGTCCTCACCCCCAGTAAGCGTCGTTCTAGATGTGCCTGTAGCGCCCTTTCTTGCCTGTCCCGCAGTGCTTTCTTTGCTATCAGTTCCCCGCGTATGGTTCCTTTAGAGGCACCCCATACTACCTGTTCCTGGATAGCAGGGGTCCTGTTTCTATCAAAAAATTACTGCATGTAGTCTCGCAGTTACTCACAGATCACCCTGTCTGCAGCAAGTGTCTAGGAAATTGCCACTGCCACACCCCCACCCTCTCTCCCACTGGATTTCTAGTAGTAGTGGCGCATGATCATACAGCGTTATGGGCCCCAGCTCCATCTTCATAACCTGTCCCAGAAGGTTACAGGATACCCATATATAATCGATCCTCAAGAACGTTCTATGCACATGGGAATTAAACGTATATCCCTTAGCGCATCCCCCTCCCCCCTGAGATTCCATCTAGGCATCCACCAATGCCAACTGGGTCATTCTTACCCGCAAGTTTTGAATTGGGCCTTTAACTGAGGGAGTCATGCCAATGCTTCTATCCTCCCTTGGGCTCCATGCCAGATTAAAATCCCCTGTTACTATGAGCTGGGCCTTCATATAATTCTCAAGATTGTCCAACACCCCCCTGTAAGAAACCGTCCTGTTCCGTATTAGGGGCATACACTGAGTGATTGTAAATGCTTTGCCTCCCCGTCGAATTTTAGCAAACAGGAATCTACCTTCTTTATCTGCTATCGTCCCCAATATTCGCAAATCAGTAAGATCCCGGAATATTGTCTCTGGAGGATAGCTCCAGGGCAACGTGCTTGCCTTGGAAACAAGACAGCACGGAGCACCACAGGTTCGATCCCCAGGTCTGCATTTAGAAACCTCTGGGTATTAAGCACGTTATAAATATCATATCATATCATATCATATCATTGTCTGACGACACCACAGCAGAAACAAGACTGCTTCAGCATCTAATAAGTCTCCTACGCTTGAAAGAACTCATCTGGGCACCACAGATATGCCTAAGTAATTCACCCCTGTCAACGGTCCTAGGTCGGCAAATATGGCTTAGAACCAGGGCACTACTACACCTAAAACACTCGTACTCCCCTGAGGTCCCGATGATTTCAGACTTATGCAACTCTAGCACTGATCTAGCACAGATCATATCCTGGGTAAGGAATGGGGTCTACACATGGGGGACATGTACGACGAAGGCAACTTCAGAGACTTCACATCGCTTCAGGTGGCAGATGGTGTGCCGTGCGGACAATTCTTATGGTACCAACGAGCCAAGTGCACTGCATGCATGAAGTGGGCCGAGTGGACTGAAGAACCTGAGGCACACCCCCTTCTGACACTGCTGTACAACCTGGGGGACGTCCGGAGACTGATATCCCAAATATAAAGCCAACTAACAGACAGACCTAACCCCCGCAACGCAGATCTGAAAACCAGATGGGAACAGGATATAGGACAGGAGTTCACAGACAAAGAGTGGGAGAGGACTTTGATGTTTCCTAAGGAAGTATCCAGGAATGCCCGGTTTAGGCTGATACAACTTAACGTGCTATATCGCACATATATGACTTCACACAGAATAGCCCAATTTAACTATCAGGCCTCCCACAGATGCATGTGGTGTGAATCGGAAAACGCAGACCTATGGAACATGTTCTGGAGTTGCCCCAGGGTACGTCACCCTTGGGCCAGAGTTGAGCAAACATGCAGGTCAGCCGGCATGACCAGATACGACTGGTCCCCTAAAGAATGCCTGTTGGGCATGTACCCTCGTCTAGCCAAGATAAAACATGCAACTAAACTCATGGACCTGGCTTGCGTGCTAGCAAAAAGAAACATCACAATGGCCTGGAAGCGGGCGAACGGCCCACAACACTTAACATGGCACCGGGAAATGAAACTATGGGTAGAAGCAGAAACTCAGGCCTGGGAGGATGGAACCCTCAGATCCCCAGATGACGCAAGCGTGGCACTGGATGCATGGAAAACCCTTACACGAGATCTGTTTCACCCTTCAGACGATAAACCGCTTTGAACAAACAATCCTGCACACCACCAATGCCCTATCCTCAGAGCAACCTACCCGAGTAGTGCGGCACATAGACCACCCACGCTTCTCCACCTCCCTCCTCTCCCCCCTCCTCTCACTCCCTGACATCCGACTCGGGCCCACTATACACCCACCGCACCTACCTAATTGGAACAAGAGGTACACACCGGCGAACACTGCAGTTCAATTGTATTTTTTGGTTATATGTTGTTTTCAAACGTTACTGTTGGTATGCAATTCTGATATGATGTTATGTCTGTAACAATAAGAAATGCCAATAAACAAATTTAAAAATAAATATTAGATCATATATCATCAAGACGAGATATACCCCTCTCGTTTGTCGTTTGCCTGTAGCACATGGGGATAGCCTCTTATACTTAATTTGCATTATCTTTCATGCTGATGTGAGTCTCCTGAAAGGTCACAATTTCGGGTTTCGCTTCTTGCAAGAGACCCTCTACCTTTTGCCTTTTGATGGGCGTATTCAACCCCCTGACGTTCAATGAGAGCAAGTGAATCCCCTGTTTGCTACCCGTCCCCCTTTTTGCCCTGTGAGTTTCTATGCTGCATTGAACCCCCTCCCTCTCTGCCTCTCCCACTACCCCCTGCTCCCCCAACTCCTCCCCCAACCTCTCTGCCTAAACTCAGCTCGCCTTCCTCCTCCCATGTTCCCAGCTGTGGGTGCTGAGTCTCGTTAAACACCCAGAGGATAACTGTGTAGGTCAAGCATCCCCCGATTCCAAGTACCGTTACCATCCCTCCACTGCCCCAGTCAATCCTCCTTTATCTAGGAGGCCTCTGCAGATTCAGTACCAAACGCCGCCCTGGACCACCCCCCGCTACGAGAGTTAACAAACTCCCATGGCCCAGTTTTATACTTAGTCTTTCTTTCAAGCTGGAGATTTGGACCCATGCACTTCCGGTCCCTGTGGAGGCTTTCTTTTTGCCCTTGATTCACTTACTCTTCCATTCCTAGGGTTTCTCCTGCAAGCGTTCGCGGGAGGTCTCCTGGCCCGCCCTCCCGGGGGCTCTGCCCCTTCTTACTCGATGTTCAGGATCCTGAGCCCTTCTTCTTGTGTGGTGATGCAGTGTTGGTGGCCTTCCCACGTGTAGACCATCCCAAATGGAAAGGTCCATCTGTACTGAGTCTGGGCTTGGGATAATGCCCTTGTCACTGGGCCCATCTCGCTCCTCTTTGCCAGCTTAGTTTTGGCCAGATCTTGGAACAACTGAATTTCTTTGCCATTGACTTTTATAGGGGTCGCGTTCCTGCCGTCTTGTAGGATCGCCTCCTTTTGGTCGTATCTTCGCCGCGCCGTTACCACTTCTCTCGGTCTAGCACCTGGTTCTGTTCATATTGGGTCCACTCAATGTATTCTGTCTAAGGGATTCTCTTCCCCTCCCGCCTCTTTGTCCAGCAAGTCTGCGAACACCTGTTGCATTGTCTCTCGGAGGTCACGATCGCTCACACTTTCGGGTAATCCCTTGACCCTTATGTTCGCCCTCCTTGAGCGGTTCTCAAAGTCCTCAGCTTGAAGCTCAAGATTGTGTGTGGCTACCGCTAACTGGTCAGTTAGTGCATCAATCTTGTGAGTGTCTTTGGTTAGCTCTTGAATTGCATTTTCACACAAGTCCACTCTGTCACCTAGTTCCGCAATGTCCTCCTTAAATTCTTGTAGGGATTGGGTCAGTTCTGTTCTTATTGGGTTCAGCTGCGTCTGAAGGGTTTCCGTCATCTTGTCGCTGAATGCTTTGAAGCATTGCTGGAAAACTTCATTTGTGACCAGCAGGCCACTCGTTTGCGTTGGGGACCCCTCAGGCCTCGGCTGATCGGTCTGTATCTGATCGCCCCCCACCGATGTTTCCCCTTCCTTGCGCCATAACTTCTGGAGGGCTCTGTCCTGTTTTTTTTGCCATTTTGTTTGTGGCGGCCCCTTCCTTGAGGTCTTTGGGCTTGTTCCGTAACATTAAAGGGACTTTGCTAGGTGGTATCCGGCACCAGACTGCGCTCCCCTTTTGAGCCTATGGGATAGTTCTTTTGTCACTCAGGTTGGGGCCAGTCCTCTCCCCCTTGTTTCTGGGAGCAGATTTCCCACTATATACCGTAATCCGCAGCTCCACCTCCTTGTGGGGGCAATCATTACTTGCCCTTATTTGTAGGACCTCTTGTGTTTGCAATAGTAGCTCCCCCAGCACCCTTTTCCAATGTCCTGTAAGGGAGACTGTTCTGTATTCAGCAGGGTTTGCGTGGTTTCTTTCCAGGCTTGACTTTTATTACAAGGTTCAAGAGCACAGTGACAATCAACCTTGTTGTGGGCTACAAACGATTTGATCCTGTGCAACACCTCAGGCAGATGTCCTTACACTTTGATTAGGGGGCCCTGCTATGCAGAGCTGGCGCTTCCCACAGCCAGTGCTGCACCCATCGGCTCATAGTGCGTGCCCGACGGTTGTCTCCTGTCTTGAGGCGTCTTCTTTTCTGGTCCGGTGCCCGTTTGGTCTCCCAGTCCCGCGGCGAGTCCAGATCCTGGAGGGCGGGGTGGCCCAATCACCACTGCCTGGGTTGTCCGCTGTAGGTGCTTCTATGTTGGGCTATACGCCCCAGTGGTCTGCGTTAGCCTGGCTCCGGGGTTTCCGGTTGCAGCGGGAAGTAAGCTATGGGGCGCACCGCCACATGCCGTTATGGACTGGACACGCACCTGGGCCCCTCTCCAGGGAGTCCAAGGCTGGATGCGTGCTCCACACCGTGCCATCAATAGTTCCAAAGGCGAGCTTCCCCCTCTCTTACTTGTGTGAGATTTTTTGCGTGGTCTGTCCTTACTGTTGAGGGTACCGCCACTCTCATGCTCCTGTGGTGAGTGCCGCCTACGCTGCCTTCTGCGTGAGACCCGGGTCCACCTCTCGCCAAGGCCCGGGTACCCTCAACTGTCGAGGGGCAACTCTCTCGGTCAAACTCCTGCTGTTCCCGGTGGGTACTGCTGTTCCATACCCCCTTTCAGCTGACTCTCTACATGTGCCCACGGTAGGGAGAATGTCTCTGCTGCGCTGCTCCTATTCAGGCACACCGATTGTCCTGTTCCTCACCTCGGGGGCGCTTGGCTTCCTTCCAATGTACCACGTACCTCCTCAGCACCGCAGCGTTGTTACTCTGCTGCTTATTTTCAGGGTGGTGGTCCCGTCCTTGGGGCGATCCTACATATCTGGCACTTGCACCGGGGTCTCCAGTCTCATTTTGTACCCTTAGTTGTGATTGCCGGGTTGGAGGGCACTCCTCACGGTGTAATGATCATGGCAGCCATCTTGGAATCAGTTTTCTTTTTTTTTTCTTCTTATTTTCTATTGCTATTAGAACCTCAGGGGTTTTGCTTGGGGTGCTAATAGCAATAATCAAGCATTCTGGGGGGCTTGATTGCCCTGCTAACAGCACCGGGGCCTAGCATTTAGGCCCTCACTTCACTCTGTAACTTGGACCCCGGGCTTCTACCGACAGGTGAAGCCCACAGAACACAGGATTATTTCTAAAATCCAATAGACTGGTATGTGCAGCATTGAAAAAAAGAACCAGGTTAATAAAATTGGTATTATGCTTATCATACAGATATAGGCCTTTTTTGTGTTCTAAATGTTCTTTTTTTCCCCCTCATTGCATCATGGACCAATCCTTTCTGCACACATTTCTCATTGCATGGCATTAGTTCCAAACTCTAGTAAAAGCCCTGTGTTTGTTTTGAGGATTTGTCCAAGAGCTCTGAACTACCAGCCATATTTTTGGATTGAAAATGATTCTATGATTGATTCCATCAAATACCTTTACAGGGCTGCCTGAAGATGAACCCTGATGAGAGGATGAGCTGCGAGCAGCTCTTAGAAAACCCCTACTTTGAGGCCCATCGTGAAGAACCAGAAAAAAGAAGGGCACGGCATGATGGGAAAAACCGGAGACGTTTTCAGGTACCAATAATGTATTCAAATGTATTCCTCATGCTTTCATCCGTATTGCCAATTGCAGTGACATATATGTACCAGGGGGCACCTCCACTTAATTCTGTATGGCATCTGCCGTCATCATCACACATGGTGCTTGAAATACCCTCAATAACAGGGACACAAATGCTTTTTTCCAAGGTTTATTAGTTTTGAGTTCTAACAAAATATGTAACCTCAATTCCATTATTCCCTGGGTGCCTCCCAGTCCTCACCCACCCCCTTTCGGCAAACCTAGACAAACTCTAGAAAATTGGAGCACATTCCTTTAAGAACAATGTCAAACAAATATTTCCACTTTGAGATCAAACCAACTCAAGACACAAAGTCTAGTTGGGCAGTAAAACCCCACCAAATCCCTTGCAGCATACTAACGGTATATATGTATGCCATGAGTCATCCTATGACTCACTAAAATATGGCAATATTTTAGATGGAACCTCTGCTTTCCCCCAAATGGCAACCACTGACCATTTGGCTGCTACTAATATATTACTCTGAAGCCTTACCTCTCTTGATCTTCTGAAATGTGCTATCCAAGCATTTCATCCACTGCCAATCGTACCTCCAGCCAAAAATCCCTCAACATTGGGCAGCTTTGCAGTATGTATATATATTTCGAGGGGAATGCGTCCTACGTCATCGACGCAGACGCCAAAGATTTTCCGAATCAGCACAGCTGTGGACATTACCTGTCATAGATATGGAATACGTCGTCGGACCATCCCATCGAAAGAACGTTACCAGGTAAGAAAGTAACTTGTTCATATATATATAACCCAACCTCCCCGCAACCCATCCAACAGAGATTCAAACAAGTGGTTTCAAATGTATATATATATTGTCAGGCGTCTAATGCCAGTGATAAAATATTTTATATTACTTTGCCTGCATACTCATAATAATAATACTAATTTAGCATTTTGTGAACGGAACGCTGAAGAAAGGACACCAGCAGCGGCACGACGGAACGGAGAAGATCAAAGGAGAACAATTAATCACAGAGCAATGGAAGGAAGAAAGCATGGATCGTTCGACATAGACCAAACGAAGGGGGTAGAACAACAATGTCGAGGACATACATGGTCACAGGCGGCTGATGGACGCGAGTCTTCGGAAGGTGGGGTTAGAGAAGTCCGGAATAGAAGCCTCCCGGCCGTACCCGCTCCCCTATACCCGAGAAATATACTCTCATGTCAGCAGGGTTACATCAATCAGACCAGTTATGCTCCCCAACAGATGGTGGATTACCATCGAGCAGTTCCGTTCACATGGCAGTGGAAAGCTGCGACAGAGAAACAAGTGGGAGTACCGGATTACGGAGAACCCCGGCAACGCTCACCTTTCATTTCTCGTTGCAGAGGTCCAGCGACTGCGGCGTTGTCGGCTCACGTGGAGGACGGCGTTCCTTTCGGTTGTGCGGGCTTGGCGGACCAGGCATGAAGGCAACCTTCGTTACGAGAGAAAGGGGGCGGGGCTTATGGGAACTTTTATAGACTACCTGAACAATACCTCCCTAATTGGTTCACAACCCTCCAGCCCCTATATAAGGTGGAGACAAATGACGGACTGAGTGTGTCTTCTCCATTCCCTTGCAGGAACCCGAGAGAGAAGGAGCACCCGGGACGCTGTGGGCTTATGAGAACTAGCTACACTTTTGTGAAGCCTCATCCTTATTACAGAAGGAAGAAGTAATCTTTATTAAAAACCTTTTAAGTTGAAGCAGTTATTTTTGGTTCAACAATCCTTGCTGCCAGGCCTCCCATTTACAAATTTGGTGGCAGCGGTGGGATCGGTAAGCACGCCATGGAGAACATAATTAAAACCCTGGCAGAAGGACAACGGCAACTCCAGCAGATTATCCAAGTACAGTCCCATCAGGCACAGACCGACCGCCAAACCATCCAACAAGCACTCCAGTTGCAGGCAGCCAATCAAGATGCGCTGAAAAAGGTGACAGAGGCTGTGGTAACGAGCAGAGGCAATCCAATGGCTCCTACAGCTGTCTTACACAAGTTCCAGACTGGTGAGGATCCGTGTTATTTCTTCACCAATTTTGAAAGAGTTGCTCGCAACGCCCAATGGCCTATTGAGAAGTGGGGACACTTCATAGCTCCCTTGCCCACTGGCAGTATGCAAGGCGCTTATCAAGCGGCCAATCCAGCAGGAGACACTGCATATGCGGAAATCAAGAGGTCCATCCTTGAGCGTATGGGCATGGACGATGAGGCTTACCGGATCAGGCTCAGGGAGACAAAACTGAAACCTGGGGAAACACCCTGCCAATTGTACTATCGGATTCAAGGTTTGACCGAAAAATTGTTAAAACCTTCCAGCAGCAGTAATCAAGACATGGTGGACAAAATAAAACTGGAGCAGTTTTATAGCGCTATGAACCCTCAGCATCTGAGCGCTGCTTATTATTACCCACAGTGTGTGGTGCTCATTTATTGACCTCGGAATGATGAAAGGCTGAGTTTGGCCCTGCCGGGATTCAAACCTGTGTCGGCAAGCTCTGCACGGATGTCAAAGCAAGTGCTCTACTCGCTGAGCTATCTGACCAGCTGAGATAGACCGGCTCATGGAAGTTTCTAAGCTGCTACGTATGCCAACTGCCAGCAGTCCCACTGAATAACTCCTAATTAGCTCCACGTACACAATGGATCTCCCACTGCTTTACAATGTTCTACTAAGATCACTTTTATATATTATCAGATTACAGCATCCCAATATTACACTCAACTTACTTCCACTAGTGCCAGCGCACAACCTCCTTAAACAGATCGACATGATCACTATACCTTGTACTGTACTACAGAGGAACCTCAAACTATGCGCTAGACTCTCAAGGCTCTATGACCCTTTAACCAAATCAGCGCAAAGCAATGCCACTATTAGTCCTCGTAACACTAGCCATTCCCAGCACCCCCTCAAACTTAACAGCAGACTTTTCCGAGAGCCAATCATCGCCCCGAAAGGTATTCATAAAATTCAGCCATCACTTTTGAAACCAGTACAGCCTGAGACAAAGGGCGCACTTATAAATGCCCGACCTATGGTAGCCCACGCAACAGATATCGCCGACCTACTACACAATGAAGATTTAGACTTCCTAGCTGTGACCGAATCTTGGCTCCACCCAGCAGCTGGTCCAGCAATTATGCTAGCCTTACCAGACGATTATACCCTACTAAGACTTGATCGTAACACCTCTTGAGGCGGAGGTCTTGCCATAATAGCTAAAACTAAACTAACATTGAAATTCTCTCCTCCCCACAACACAGGTTCATGCGAATCCCTATCTGCTAAGTTAACCTTGACTAATACGCAGTCTGTATCTATTCACCTTATATTCCGACCTCCCGGCCCTTTAGGATCTTTTGAAGATAACCTTATAAATATCCTATCAAACAATCTCAAGAACTCCTCCCAAAGCATCCTACTGGGAGACTTTAACCTTGGTTTCAGCGACCCCGCAGATGCTAATGCCACTCTAATTAACAACACCTTAGAGGAATTAGGCTTTACCCAGAAGATCACAGCTCCTACCCACATCAAAGGCAAAACTCTTGATTGGTTAGCTGTGCATAATTGCCCAATTTTGGTCTCATCTATAATACCACAACCCTGATCTGACCATTACTTGATCACATTCTCCCTAGAAGCTATACCATCGCAATCTGACAGTATAGCTCCAGCTGTCCCGATCAGAAACAAAAGAAACATTACTCCTGAAAACCTTATCCCCTTGATCCTACCTACTCTCAATGCCATTCCAGACCACACAGATCCCTCCATTATGGTAGACCTGTATAATAAAGTAATCCTATCTTCCCTTGATGACATATCACCTATGAAGATGCGAAAGAGTAAACCTCGCAAACATATGAATACCTGGTTCTCTCCCCATCTCAAGGCTATCAGACAGGAGAAACGACGCTGCGAAAAAATCTGGAGGTCAGATCCTACAGAAAACAATAAGAAAAACCTGAGCAAACTAGCCTCCCAGTACAAAAAAGAAATTATCTTGGCTAAACAAACTTCCTATAACCTTCGAATTTCTCAAGCCAAATCTAACACTAAAGAGCTTTTTGTAATTCTGAAAGAGGAAGAATACTGTTATGTATGGGCACTCGTTCCTCGCTAAACCACGGGCTCATTTCCCTTTAAGGAAGGCGAAACCTGGTACCTGGAAATTGGCATGGCAACGCTGGCGTCCACTCTACTCCTCCCTCGGACCACGTCGAGTAGTGCGCCGGATTGTCACGTGAATTGCTTCCTTATTAGCGCCTCCTCCTACTGGTTCGGTGCTTCTGATCACAGATTAGTGGCGTTTGGAATTCTGTTTACCCATATCTGGTTCTTGTTCTCCCCGTTCCTGTCCTTGTTACCCTGTTCTTTCCTCCACAGTGATTGATCACCTTGGCTCCTCGACGCGGACTGTTTATTGGATTGCCTTTTTCTTGTCGCCTTGCCTGGAATTGCCTCGTCTGGTTTCTTGATCTCGGATTGCTATTGGACCTCTCTTGCCTGCTCCTTGGATACCTCGTTTTCTTCAGGTCAGACCTCATCCTCTTCAGTATTCTGTCCTTGGGATTTCTGGAACTTTGAACTGTAGTAGTGGTACACGGACTAGAGACTTCCTGTGTGTACTAGCGTCCTCGTGCCGTCGGGTCAGGGTGTTATTAGGCGTCCTCGTGCCGTCGGGATAGTCTTGGACTGCTTCTTGTGGATTGCTTGGATTCCGCCTGCGAATACTATCCTTCTCCTGGGACACAAACACCGGTAAGCGGTTAACCTTTTACTGATAAGACTGGATAGAAGGAGGGGGGTGGTCTTTGTCTTATTGTTATTGGCAGTTGTTATTACAAAACCTTCCTTTTTGCATTGCATGGTATATCTTCGGTATCACATTTTACAAATCTTGTGGTTGTGGTGTGTTGTTATCTCACCTATGCAGGTTTGGTTCCGAATTGCTGCATGATACCCTTATCCAAGTCTCCTTGACATCCCGCATTTCAACCCGAGTTGTTCCACGGAGACTCCAGGATTTCCATCGGCATCCATTCTTTTCTCCAATAGATCGCTCTGGTTCTTTCTAGTCAAAACCAGAGGGGTACATTGGGAAGAAGAATTCATCGGCTACACTACGAGGGCAAATCTGGTATCTGACAGAATCAGAAGCCTTAATGGATGCCAATGAAACATTGGCCACCATCTTGCAATTGGTGGCCGATCTCCGCAATGATATGACCGCTGCCCATACTGCTACGCAGCGGCGCATAGATGATTTGCAAGCAGGGTTGTTGCCTCGGGGGGCCGAGGCGGCTCCTTTTGCGGGTATTCCTGATGCAGCTCCTCTCCCATCTCAACAGGGCACGGGTCCTGTATATATGACGGCACAGTTCCCCTTGGCTCCTCCTGAACGGTTCCATGGAGACCCCAAAACATTCAGGACCTTCCTGAATCAGTGTAGACTGCACTTTCTTTGTCGTCCTGCCTCTTTTCCTGATGCAACTACCAAGGCAGCGTTTCTGTTGTCCCATTTAGGGGGCACTGCTGCCGCCTGGGCGAATCCACTGTTGGAAGAAGGGAGTCATCTTCTATATAATTGTGACGCATTAATAGATGCCATGAGTCGCGTCTTTGACACACGTTATGCGACACAAGCTACTGACTTAGAACTGCTCAATCTGCAACAAGGAGGTCTCTCTCTGCTAGCCTACGTGGCCAAATTTAACCAGTTGGTGGCAGAGACCGGTTGGCCTGAAGAAAAGAAGGCCTCCCTCTTCTATAAGGGCTTGTCTGATTCCTTGAAGGACACACTAGCAACTGTCCCAGTGATACCCAAGACATTCCCCGAACTTTTGGATCTGGTTCTTCAGATCGATTCCAGACAGGCAGCGAGGAAAGGAGAGAAAAGAACAGCTCCCCCGGTTTCTCTTGCTGTTCCTGTTCCTGCTTCGGGATCCTCTGAACCTATGCAAATAGGGGCTCTGAGAAGTCCTTTAACAGCAGAAATCAGGGAACACCGTAAAAAGAACGGTCTATGTTTTTATTGTGGAGCTTCCGATCACTTGCTCAGGGATTGCTCCAAAAGACCTACCAAAAAACAGGGAAACGCCAAAACCCGGTGACTGAAGGGATCCAGACGCCGGGTATTTCATCTACAGATCCTTCTTTGTGTAGCCCTTATTGTCTGAACGTGTCACTCATGGCCTCCGGTATTGAGAGAAAGCAGGTTAGCATGGTATTGGACTCTGGAGCCACAGGGAATTACGTGGATGCCTCCCATGCGAGGGCATTGGGTCTCCCGATTGTCCTTAAACCATGTCCGGAAATGGTGAATGCTGTGGACGGTTCTTCTCTGGTGTCTGGGCTAGTGACAGAACGCACTATTGACTTGGTAATGACCACGGATTGTGGGCATCAGGAAAGTATATCCTTTGATCTTATTGCCGCCCCACAGTTCAGATTTATATTAGGTCTGCCCTGGTTCAGACTGCATAACCCATCAGTGGACTGGTTTTCAGGGGACGTGTGTTTTCTCTCTGATTACTGTGATACTCATTGTCTAAAAACCCCTGCCATGGTCAATCCAGGCCGCGTTCTCTCTGAACTAGCTGGTACCGTAGGGGCAGTTATCAATACTACGCTTCCTGTGGCTTACCAAAAGTACAAGGATGTTTTCGATGCTCAGGGGGCGGAGGTACTTCCACCCCATAGACCTTACGACTGTCCTATTGACTTGGTCCCTGGGGCCAAGGTACCTTCAGGACGCATCTACTCCTTGACCCCAAGGGAAGACCTGATTTTGAAGGACTATATTCAGAGTTCCTTGGACTCCGGATTTATACGCCCTTCACGTTCACCCGCTGCCTCCCCATTATTTTTCGTTCCGAAGAAGGAGGGAGACCTTCGTCCTTGCATCGACTATCGGGCATTGAACGCAGTCACAATCAAGAACCAATATCCGATCCCTCTGATTTCGGTTTTACTGGATCAATTGGGGTCGGCCAAGGTGTTTACTAAACTGGACTTAAGGGGTGCATACAATCTTGTACGGATCCGCGAAGGCGACGAATGGAAAACTGCTTTCAAAACCAAGTATGGTCTCTTCGAGTATTGTGTTATGCCTTTTGGCCTGTGTAACGCTCCAGCTACCTTTCAGTTTTTCATCAATGAGGTATTCCATGACATGTTAGACCATTACGTTGTCATATACTTGGATGACATCTTGATCTATTCTCCTTCGATTGCCTCTCATGTCATTCATGTTTCCAACGTATTGCAACGATTGAGGGAAAACCGTCTATACGCCAAACTGGAGAAGTGCATGTTTCATGTCACTGAGGTGGAGTTTCTGGGCTATAGCATTACTAATCAGGGTGTACAAATGAGCCGTTCCAAGGTCGCTGCTATTTTGGACTGGCCGCGTCCCAACACATTGAAAGCCTTGCAGTCTTTCCTTGGTTTCGCAAATTTTTATCGGCGGTTTATTCAAGATTATTCTGCCCTAGCTTCTCCACTAACGGCTCTCACCAGCACGAAACATCCGTTTAAGTGGAATGCACAGGCACAAACCGCATTTGAAGCCCTGAAATCCGCTTTCACTTCCGCTCCTGTTCTTCAGCATCCAGATATGAACACACCATTTGTTGTTGAAGCCGATGCCTCGGATATAGCCTTGGGCGCTGTTTTATCCCAACATTGTCCAGATACCAAGACTCTCCATCCAGTGGCTTATCACTCCAGGAAACTTACGCCCTATGAAAGAAATTACACTATCACGGAGCGTGAGTTATTGGCTGTCAGAGACGCATTCTTGGTATGGAGACACCATCTGTTGGGTTCTCCCGAACCGGTACAAGTCTTTACGGATCACAGGAATCTCTTAGCCCTGCAGTCGGTGAAATGCACCACGGCTCGCCATGCTAGGTGGCATGAATTCTTTTCAATGTTCAATTTCACCATCACCTACCGTCCCGGTTCCTTGAATTCTAAAGCAGATGCCCTTTCGCGGCTTCATGGACCTCCGACTCCCTCTAACCTTCACGGCTCTATGTTACTGCCTACTCAAGTAGTGTGTGGCTGCACGTTACGTCCTCCATTAAACTTGGCAATCAAGGACTGGGTGAATAACCATCCCTCCGAGTTGGCAAGCCTTGGTCTGGAGCTGGTTCATTCACTACCCTATAAACAGGGCAAGATATTTCTGCCAGATGTTGATACTCGGCGTACCGCCATGCAATGGTGTCATGATGCTGCTATAGCGGCCCATCCGGGGGTTGGTAAGACCTTGGACCTCTTAGGAAGGTGGTGCTGGTGGCCTTCTATGAACAAAGATGTGAGGGAATACATAGCTGTTTGTGCCGTTTGCGCCCAGTGCAAACATCAACGTGGTAAACTTGTGGGTCTACTACAACCCATGCCTATACCTGAAGCCCCGTGGAAGATGCTTTCCATGGATTTTGTCGTGGAGCTTCCTTTGGTGGAAGGTTACAACACTATCTGGGTAGTGATTGACTACTTTACCAAGATGGCTATGTTTGTACCGTGCCATGGTGTCCCTACTGCTCCGGTACTGGCGGATCTATTCCTGAAAAATGTGTTTAAAAGGTTCGGCCTACCCACTATGATCATTACGGATCGGGGACCGCAGTTTACTTCTCGCTTTTGGAGGTCTTTGACCACAACCTTAGGTATCGATGGCAGATACTCCAGCGCCTATCACCCTCAAACAGATGGCCAAACGGAGAGGCTTAATGCCACCATGGAGCAGTACCTCCGTTGCCTCACTCTTCAGCGTCAAGGTACCTGGGTCTCCGTATTGCCGTTGGCGGAATTCGCCTACAATAATTCCCTCCACTCCGCGACCCACATGTCCCCATTTTACGCTATGTATGGTCGACATCCACGGTCCTTGCCTCTTGATGCTGAGCCACCCTTGCACAATCCCGCTGCCTTAAATTGTTTCAAGAGCCTCTCAGACACTCATGCCTTAGTAAAGAATCAACTGGTTCTGGCCCAGAAGCGTTCAAAGAAATACGCGGATGCACGACGCTCCTCGGCTCCTTTGTATACTCCTGGCATGAAGGTCTGGTTGTCTACGAAGAACCTACGATTGTCAGGTCGACGGACCTTGTTACCACGCTTTGTGGGTCCCTATAAGGTTCTGCAAGTCATAAATCCTGCAGTGCTCCGTCTAGCTCTACCTCCTACCTGGAGGATACATCCGGTGTTTCATGTATCCTTGGTGAAACCTTGTCACCCATTGACCAAACTGCCTTTACGCCCGTCTCCTGTCAGAGTACAGGGGTTCGACGAATACGAGGTGGCTGCTATCCTGGATACCAAAGTGTGCAGGGGACGGCGTTTGTACTTGGTCGATTGGAAGGGCTATGGTCCAGAGGACCGCACATGGGAACCAACTGAAAACATTCATGCCCCTGCCCTTATGGCCCGTTTCTGGTCCTCTCGGGGGGTGAGGTCCCCTTTGCGGGAGGATACTGTTATGTATGGGCACTCGTTCCTCGCTAAACCACGGGCTCATTTCCCTTTAAGGAAGGCGAAACCTGGTACCTGGAAATTGGCATGGCAACGCTGGCGTCCACTCTACTCCTCCCTCGGACCACGTCGAGTAGTGCGCCGGATTGTCACGTGAATTGCTTCCTTATTAGCGCCTCCTCCTACTGGTTCGGTGCTTCTGATCACAGATTAGTGGCGTTTGGAATTCTGTTTACCCATATCTGGTTCTTGTTCTCCCCGTTCCTGTCCTTGTTACCCTGTTCTTTCCTCCACAGTGATTGATCACCTTGGCTCCTCGACGCGGACTGTTTATTGGATTGCCTTTTTCTTGTCGCCTTGCCTGGAATTGCCTCGTCTGGTTTCTTGATCTCGGATTGCTATTGGACCTCTCTTGCCTGCTCCTTGGATACCTCGTTTTCTTCAGGTCAGACCTCATCCTCTTCAGTATTCTGTCCTTGGGATTTCTGGAACTTTGAACTGTAGTAGTGGTACACGGACTAGAGACTTCCTGTGTGTACTAGCGTCCTCGTGCCGTCGGGTCAGGGTGTTATTAGGCGTCCTCGTGCCGTCGGGATAGTCTTGGACTGCTTCTTGTGGATTGCTTGGATTCCGCCTGCGAATACTATCCTTCTCCTGGGACACAAACACCGGTAAGCGGTTAACCTTTTACTGATAAGACTGGATAGAAGGAGGGGGGTGGTCTTTGTCTTATTGTTATTGGCAGTTGTTATTACAAAACCTTCCTTTTTGCATTGCATGGTATATCTTCGGTATCACATTTTACAAATCTTGTGGTTGTGGTGTGTTGTTATCTCACCTATGCAGGTTTGGTTCCGAATTGCTGCATGATACCCTTATCCAAGTCTCCTTGACATCCCGCATTTCAACCCGAGTTGTTCCACGGAGATTCCAGGATTTCCATCGGCATCCATTCTTTTCTCCAATAGATCGCTCTGGTTCTTTCTAGTCAAAACCAGAGGGGTACATTGGGAAGAAGAATTCATCGGCTACACTACGAGGGCAAATCTGGTATCTGACAAATCCTCTGTACAGACGCCTGACTTTTGCATTAAGGATAAAAACTGGTGCACAGGTATACAAAATGCTCTAGCTAATAAAATCACTTCCAAACTAAGATTAGACTAAAAAAAGACTCCCTTCTCTCCACCTCCAAACCTAGCATCACTAGCTCCTCATTGTCACAATTCAACTTGACGCCTCCTCCTGTGCTCACTCCCCACTTTAACTTCTGTAAAGTATCCACCAAAGAGGTTGAAAATGTTATTCTCACTCTCAAACCTTCGAATTGCCATAGGGACCTATGCCCTGCACCATACCTAATAATCTGAAACAATCTTGGGTCCTCCCACTCCTTAAAAAACCTAATCTAGATCCTTCTACCCCCACAAATTACCGTCCCATCACCACAGTGCCGTTCCTACTCAAAATCCTTGATAAAATAGCATACCAACAAATCCAACACTACCTTGAACACTACCACCTTCTAGGAGTCCGACAGTCAGGCTTCAGACCCCAGCACGGAACTGAGACTGCACTCCTAGATCTTAAGGCACAGATCGATGAGCTGAGAGACGAGGGTAAGACAGCATTACTGTTGCTTCTTGATCTTTCAACTGCATTCGATCTGGTCGACCATGAGATCCTTTGCAATCACTTACAATCGGCAGCCCACTTTTCCCAAGAGGCAACCGACTGGATCCAATCCTTTCTTAACAACCGCACAATGCAAGTCTTTTCCCCACTAGCAGCTGCTGACCCAACGCCTATCACCTGCGGTGTGCCTCAGGGCTCTTGTGTCTCCCCCACCCTGTACAACATTTTTACGAAGCCCCTTTTCGATGATCTAGATGGCCTGGGTATCACCTACACTAATTATGCTGATGATACCCAGATCCTCATCCCGCTGACGGGGGATTATGACAAGGATTTGGCCTTTGTAAATAGAGTGTACCTCATCATCCAGGCATGGATGGCCCCACACGGTCTATGCCTGAATGATGACAAAACAGAACTCCTCATCTTAGGCACTACGTCCAACCTTAATAAACTAGGCCAAAATTACTCTTCTCGGCTTCTATTTAGACTCCACACTTGCCTTCAAAAAACAAGTTAATGCTATGGCATCCGCCACATCTTATACATGCAAACTTATTAGAGCAGCCAAACCATTCCTCTCTCCCAATAACTGCATCACCCTAGCCAGAGCTTTGATCCTGTCCAAGCTGGATTATTGTAATGCTCTATATGTAGGCTGCAACAAATACATCACGAACAAAATCCGAATTTTACAAAATAATGCTTTAAGAGCTGCACTAAGCCTCCCGAAGTAAGCCCACATCTCAGAGACTATCAGATCTGTCAACTGGCTCTCAACGAAAGACAAAATATTCCTTAAATCTGTCTCTCTGACTCACAAATGCCTCCACCAAGCTGCCCCTCAATACTTGATAATGAGATAATGAGATTCACTAGACCAGCATCCTGCCGCCCTTCCAGAAAGGTCAACTCTAACCTCCTTCTGGTGCCAAGATTCAAACGCACTATGTCGGGAGGGAATAGCTTTCCTGTCAAAGCAGCACAATTCTGGAACTCCCTACCACCATCCATCAGGGAAAACCTTCCCTACCCTCAATTCAGATCTAATACCATCCTCTGGCTCAAGGAACATGACACCTAACGCTCTTCCTTGCCGCGCCATACTTAACTACTGTAAATTGTGTTTAACTATGTACATCTACTGATCCTTTATGTTTAGACATATCATATATCCTGCAAATATTGTAAATTTCCTGTAATTATAATTTGAGGTATCGGCTTTCATTGTTCTTGATGTTTTCCAGCAATGTAACCTCAGTTGGACTCCATCTATTGTGCTCCCTGTAAGCTAAGCTTTATAATCCTCTTGTTGCTTTTGCGCCCTGCTACCCTTGGGTTAGGTTGCACACTACAAATAATAAACAAACAAACAAAAAAACATTATCCTGAGTGCTTATTCCCAAAATGTGTATGATGATATTCTCCCTGAATCCTGCTCCCATGCCTTTCTAGAAGATTTGTGCAAGGGTCATCGGAGAGTATGGGGATAATGATAATGGCATGTCTTTACAAACTTAGTGGTGGGGAAAGCAATAATGGGTTATTTGGGATCCCCCAACTGAGTTCTTGACAAAATGAGGTAAGGCCAAACTGATACTCACAGAAACAGAGTGAGGAAGCAAATACTGAATGGCAGGAATGCTTATCAGAACACACGTTCCAGGCAAATTAATCTGAATTCAAAAAACAATACTGTACTCCAGATATAGCAAACCTACTTGAATTGAAATCGGAAAAAGCTTTAGTGACAGGTTGGCACAAAAAGCACAAGGGATAACATTGGAACAGAGTGAGCCGATTAGCATTTATATACACAGCAGTAATACCAAATCAGTAAATGGGCTTTGACATGTATTTTACAGTGCAAGGTCGATTTACAATACGAAATGAACACTCAGGGTTTTTCCATTATAGCAGCTGTATTGCACAAGAATGACAACCCGTTTCTTTATTCTAATTATGGACACTTTGTACATGTATGACGTGAAATGAATTTGAGAGTTCCTTTTTACAGAGTTTATCTCCTTTTTCACAAACTGCATTGATCTTATGGCTGCTATTTTTTTTTTTTAAAAACACTTTTTATTGGCATTTAGGTAAGTTTACATATCAAGATTGCGTTTAGTGAAGGTGTTCATTAGCCAAGCAGGGTGAAAAAGAAATAGGTAACAACAAAAAATAACAACAAACGTGCACAGTCTCTTGCGAGGATGTCTGCGTTCAGATGGTGTTCCGGAGGAAAGGAGTGCGAAGGCAGGGTTCCGGGGCGTATGAATGTTCGAGGTTCAGGTACTAGGTGGTTCTGTAGTTGTTTGCTGTTAGGGTGGGCAGGCACCTCAGGGGGGCTTGTGGTCAGCAGAGAAGGGTATGTCGCGGAGGAGGGCTTTCCACGCCTCAAGGGTGTTGTTCACGTCGGCTGTTCCAGTGGTGGCTCCATCCTGCCAGGCCCTGGTCTCGGCTGTGGTCCAACGCTCTAATTCGCTGAGCCAGTGTTGGTATCTCGGGCCTGGTTTAGATTTCCAGGCCATAGCTATGGTTCTTTTGGCTAGGATGCAGGAAATGTCCATCAGCTTGACTACGTGTTTGATCTTGTTCAGTCTGGGGTATGTTCCGAGGAGGCATTCCTGGGGGCCCCAGTTGTATCTGGTAATGCCAGCTTCCGTGCAAATTTGCTTTATTTTAGACCAGAATTGTGACACCCTGTTACAAGACCAGAACATGTGCAGTAGGTCTGCTGGGGTGGTGTCGCACCAAGGGCAGTTTGATGTTGTCTTTTTGTTAAAACTGGCGACTCTCTTCGGGGTCATGTATGTTCTGTAGAGAACATTGAGTTGGATTTGTCGGAATCTGGTGTTCCTGGAGACCTCCTTGGGGTAAAGTAGCACTCTCTCCCATTCTGTGTCCGTGAGCGTGACCTGGAGGTCGAGTTCCCATCTTTCTTTTAGTGCTGCACTTTTAGGGTTGGGCCTGTCTATTAGTTGGCCGTAGAGGCGGGTTATTGGTTTCCAGCCGTCTGAGAGTTCATGCATCTCGTTAAGGAGGGGGTTAGGGTTGGGTTCTTCTGGCCATTCAGACCATTTTGACTTTGCAATCTGTCTGAGACGATGGTACCACAGAAATTGGCCTCTGTTTAGTTCCTCTGATTCCAGGATCGTTTCGAATTCTTTGAATTTGGCGTCTTCGTACATGTCGCCCCAAGTGTAAATCCCAGCGCTCTCCCATTTTCTTGCCACTTTGAGGTCTGTTATGGATTGGCATGCGTCCACAAGGATGGGGGTGTCAGGAGAGTACGGGTGAGTGATTTGATGGATAGAGCAGGTTCTAGTCCAAATTTGTCTACCCAGCTGTACAATCATAGGGACTTCTAGTGTTTGTTTAAGTGGGTTCCAGAGTGATTTTTGGGAAACAGATTGGAAGATGTTAGCCTTAGTAGTCCTGATTCAGCATTTGGGTCGTCTTGGAGCCACTTTGTGACGTGGCTAAGTTGAGCTGCTAAGTAATACATGTGTAGGTCCGGGAGTTGTATCCCCCCCTGTTTATGTCGCAGCGTGAGGATCTTCAGGGGTAGCTTATGTCTGGCTGGGCCCCACAGGAAGTCTCTGATTAGCGAATCCAGTTTCTTAAAGAAGGATATAGGGATACAGTGGCAGACATTCGTGAAGTAGTAGAGGAATCTCGGTAGGATAATCATTTTCACAATTGCTGCTCTACCCATCATGGCAAGTGGCAGCTTAGACCAGAACTTCATGGAGTTGCGAAGTGCTTTTGTTGCTTTTTCGGTGTTGTGTTCGTGGGTGAGTTCTGGGGTATGTGTTATGTTGATTCCCAGGTAGCGGAACATTCCTGGTTGCCACTCTATCCCCACTTCTGGTAGTTCTTCCATGCTTATCTTATTGAGTTTGGCTAGTGGGAATGCACAGGATTTAGATCTGCTAAATTTGATTCCGGAATAGCGGGCATAGTTGTCCAGGACATCGAGTAGAACTTGCGCATTCACTTGTGGGTCCTTTACGTATAAGAGTACGTCGTCCGCATATAGGGAAATTATGAAGTGTCTGTTGCCCAGTTTTATACCTGCATCAAAGAACTGTCTCCTGCAGTAGATGGCGATCGGCTCCAGTCCTAAGACGTACAACATGGGTGACAGCGGACAGCCCTGCCTGGTGCCTCTTTGTATCGCCCAGGCTTCTGATATTATTCGTCCGGTCTTCACTCTGGCCCTGGGTGAGTTATAGAGGACCCTGACCCATTTCACAAAGCCTTCTCCAAACCCAAACTCATTCAGCACCTCAATTAGCCACTCCCAGAAGATGGAGTCGAAGGCCTTAACGGCGTCTAGTGATAGCACCGCCAGATCCTCAGCGCTTTCATGGGTTTCGGCTATAACATGTTGTAGCCTCCTCAGGTTGGCTGTGGTATTGCGTCCCGGGATGAACCCATTTTGGTCCTCATGTACAATAGTCCCAATCACCCTCGCAAGCTTCTTAGCCAGAATGGTGGTTAAGATCTTGGCGTCGTAATTCAGCATCGCTAACGGGCGATAGGAATCGCAACGTTCGGGCGGCTTGTTTGGTTTGAGCATGGGGATTATAATGGTTTCCTTCATGGTGCTGGGGAGAATTCCTTCTTCGTATGCTTCCGTGTAGACTCCCAATAGTATTGGAGTGATGATGTCTTCATAGGTTTTGTAGAACTCTGGGGGGAGTCCATCGCTCCCTGGGGATTTGCTGGTAGCTAGAGATCTGATCGCGTCCTTGATGTCGTCGGCGGTGATCTCAATGTCAAGTGCTGCGCGCTGCTCTTCGGTTAGTTTAGGGAGTTCGATCTCTTCTAGGGTGGCTTTGATGTCTTCTGTGGGTACTTGTGTTTCGTGGGAGTAAAGCTCGGAGTAGAATTCTGCAAAAGCGGTGTTGATGTCAAGTTGTGATTTGTGCGTGACTCCACGTTCATCCTGGATCTCGGTGATGTAATGCCTCGGGTGTTCTCGTTTGCACAGCCATGCTAGTAGTCTGCCTGGTTTGTCGGCCTCTTTGTGTGTCTTGGTGGTGTTAGTTGCAAAGTCGAATTTCGCCAGTCTGTCCCATGCCATTCGGCAGTCGTTTCGGAGTCCCCGCAGGGTCTCTTCCCCTTCAGTGTTGGTGTACAATTGGGACTCGAGGCGTGTTATTTCCGCTTCGTGTTCTTCTAGTGTTTCCTTCAGGCGTCTGCGAATACCTCCCGCTCCAGAAATGGCTTCGCCCCGTGTTACCACTTTCATCGCCTCCCATAGCGTGCTCCAACTCGATACTGAGCCTTTGTTATTGTCTATGTAGTCTTCGAGTTTAGTGCCAAGGTCTTCCTTAAACTCTTGATCAGTGAGTGCCATGGGGGACAGTCTCCATGTCGGGATCGGGGGCCTGGGGCCATTCAATCTCCACTGCATGACCAGCGGCGAATGGTCAGATATCGATCTGCCTAGGTATGTGGCATCGACTACCAGGGCAGCCTGTTCCCTGTCGATGAAGAGATAGTCGATCCTTGTGTGGACCTTGTGGGGGGCAGAGTAGTAGGAGTAGCTCCTTTCATCTAGGTGTTGCGCTCTCCATATGTCCACCAGGTCTAAGTGTTCCAGAGCGTTATTGAGGGCCATGGCGGCGGCGTTTCGTGGTTGTTGTAGGGGCACCGACCTGTCCATCTCGCCATTACTGGTGCAATTGAAGTCGCCTCCCCAAATGAAGGTGCCCTCCCTGTGGTGGGCTATTTTGGGGCCTAGCATTGCGATGTGCGATGGTATCCCGTGTTGCGGGAAGTAGGAGTTGACCAGGCAAATTGCGGTATTTTCGATGGTCCCCCAAAGTATCAGATATCTGCCCTCTTTGTCAGCTTCCGACCCCTGTAGGCGAAACGGAACGCTTGGGTTCACCCAAGTGAAGACTCCCCGTGCGTATTTGGAGTATGCTGCTCCTTTTCCAGTGCCACCCCATCTCTCTGCTTGTTTGGAGGAGGATTCCGCTGTCAGGTGGGTTTCCTGGAGCATAGCTATGGAGACCTTCTGTCTGCGGAGGTAGGAATGAATACGATTTCTTCTTAGGTAGGTGTTCATCCCGCGCACATTCCACGTCAGTATCTTTAGTTGTGATGTCATCTGGATGTGTGGGTGCTCTTTTTTATCTCCTCCTCAGAGGGTCTGCCCAGAAGGTTTGGGTTCCTGATAATGCGATTCAGCAGTCGGCCCTCGTTCCTGCCTGAGTTTAAGTGCTGTATCAGTGTCTTCTGTTGTCCGGCCAAGTGTGTAGATGTGGAGACTGTGCTTATAACGTAACAGGTAACATAACTGTAACTGGTGCGCCTAGCGGCTGCATTTATTTTGCTGCGCTCAGGCGCTCTCGCACCGTCGGGACCCATCCGGGCGTCGGGCTCGAGTGGGGTCGGTCAGGCAACTGGCCTGTCCTGGTCTGTTCGCGGGGGCGAAGTCCTGGGTCCGGTGCGGGGCCAAGTAAGAGCCGCATTAGTTTAGCGAACTGTAGTGTTGATTGCTTCCGCACTGCAGAGTGCATGTGTTTACCGCGGGATCTTGCGTCGGCGATTGGGCATGCGACCAGGTGCTTAGTTTCAATCCTTAGTCTCTGGGGTGGGTGTCTGCGCCTTGGGCTAAGTTGTTGTCCTCCATCCACATGTTGGCTGCCTCTGGGGTCTCCAGGAAGATCGAGCGGCCCTTGTAGATAACTTTTAGTCTGGAAGGATAAAGCAGCATATACTTTAAGTTTAGGTGTCGCAGCCTGGCTTTGATTGGAACAAATGAGTTTCTCTCTCTTTGTACTTTTGGGGTGTAATCTGGATAGACGGATATTTTTGTGTTGCCGCGTACAAGTGGGCCTGTCTCCCTGGAGTGTCTGAGGATGACTTCTCTGTCCTGGAAGTTAAGTATTTTAGCTATTATTGGGCAAGGGTGCGAGCCCGGAGGGGGTTTCCTTTGGAGGGACCTGTGTGCCCTCTCGACAGCGAAGGCTTGCGTGAGTTTGCCTGCGCCCACCTCTTGTTGTAGTAGAGCCTCTATGTATGCAGTCGGGTTCGGGCCCTCGTCACCCTCGGGGATTCCGAGTATCCTGATGTTGCCCCTTCTGGCACGTCCCTCGGCATCCTCAGCCCTCGCCTCGAGGAAAGCCACCTTCTTTTCGAGGTCCGTCACCTTAGCCCTCAGCTCCATAGTGTTTCCCGTGGTCTCTTTGATGGTCGCCTCGGAGGCGGAGACCCTTTCCGTTAAATTCCTGGCATCCTGTCTCACAAGCTGAATGTCTGATCTAAATTCGTCGATTTTGGTATCAATGAAAGTGCGCAGGGATGCTATGGCCTCCAGTACTTGTGTTTGGCTCTCGGTGGGTTCTGCATTTTTCGGTTTTGGGGGATCAGGGCTGGGGGGGTGTGGGTCGGCCGAGCTTCTGGCCTTTGTGGAGACATAACTGTCCATCGTAGGAGGTTTTGATCTGCCTCTAGCAGACATGGCGTGCCTGTGGGCTGGGTGATGATGCCTTAATAATGCGCTGCCCTCGAGTTTTGCGGGGGTGTTTCGATCCACCAGGCAGTGTGGGGTGGGTTGATGGAGTTAATGGTTCTGTGTGAGGATGAGGGGGGGGGTGGGCGATGTTGGGCTCTGGGCTCAGAGCGGCGGACGCTGGAGCCGCTGTGGAGTCAAGCGGGGCCCCCCCTATCTCCTCACCTCCTGGGTGGTGGTCTCCGCTGTCGGCGCGTCGACGCTGCTTCCAACGGCGGCCAGGATGTTCGCTGTCGCCCGGTCCGCAGGAGCAGGTCCAGGAGTTAATGGCCGCGGTTCACGCGCGGCTCTCAGCGCCCCGCGTGTCGGAGGGGCCGCGGGTGTTCAGCGCGTGGGTTCGGGGCTGTGTGGAAGTATGTTCCCCAGGGTCTTGTCCGCCGATGAACCGCACCTCCGTGTGCTGGATTTCTCAACGACGGCGCTCCTCGGCAGCGTTAGGACAACGCGGGAGCCGCCATCTTGAGTGCAGGCGGGGGGGAGGGTTTGTGGAGGGCAGAATTGAGGTTCCCCGGCTCCGATTCTTTTCGGGATTGTTGTCGCCGCTCGGCGGCGGTTTCCGCTGTGTTTTGTCCGAGTTTGTGGCTCGGAGGCGAGCTGCAAGCGGTCCGACGAGGATCGTAACGCGGCGTCTCGGCCGGAGCTCGGCGGCTTAGCCTCCTATCACCATGAGCTCCAGGCCACGCCCCCCTTATGGCTGCTATTCTGCATGTAGCAGCAGAGCTATGTTTCTCTTTGGTCTGAAGCTAAACACAGTGACTCCCAGAGCTTTGGGAAATAATGACACAATGAATGGTCTAGGATTGCAAGGTACAGAGAAACTTAGGGTGCCTTTCAACTTAAGCCCCCTTTTGTAGGATTGAACCAGGTTTTTCAAAAACAATGATACTTTATACCCAATTTACAGTACTTCTGGACTACCCTCCCACCTCTCAAATGTTTTGGGCAAAGCCGACGCACAAACCTTTGTAGGAGCAACAAATAATGTGCTTTAAGAATCCAGGAAGTGATTTACGAATTCACAGCGGAATAAACATTTTTACAGCATAATTTACATTTGAGAGGGTCACATAGGCTTAAATACAGGCTGAACTGCCCCAATTCTTAGGGAAACTGTCTAAAACACTGGACCAGTGTTAAAGTGTTTAGAATCTCTGACATGTCAACAAGCATGGTTTGCGTGCTTTCCTGGACTCCAGATATCAACTTTTGAAAGGAAACACAAGCTAAGGGCACACAGGCCATTGAAACACTGTAATGAGCTCTGTTCCAACATGGCTGCCGCCATGAGTTTGCTTGATGCACTGCCCTGCAGTCCTGCCGTATGCCTGCCTCCACCCGAGGTTGATTGGATGTTTGCCAAGCTAATAGCAGCTCCTCAGGCAGAGCCGGCAGGCGAAGCCAGCCCCCTACAAATGCCAGTAGCTAAAACCTCTCAAAGCTCCCCCTGTCTGGCTTTGGCTGTCCCATACCACCTTCACTCACTTCCAAAAACCTTAGTATGTCCCTCGTCCCTCATGAGGGATGTCCGCCTCAAGCAATTTCACAACTGTTTCCCTCTCCTGCCTCCAGTTCTCGACATGAAAGGTAAGGCTCCCATTGTCTACCACCAACCTTGCCGCTTGTAACTGGCTATTTCATCAGGCTTAGCTCCCAGGCACTTAGGTGCGTCTTTCAAGGATTGTGACTAAAATTACCATTCCATGCTCGTCCATTACTAAGATTGCTGCTAATCTGCTAAATTAGTCTGTCTAATTAAGCACCCATTTTACATGCCTACTACTATCTAACGTTAAGTGTAGCGCACATTTGTCACACTATGCAGCCGCATTACGTCTGATCCAGCCTCGATTATCTGACGTAGCTCTTAACCCCGGGGTGGCTCGTCCGGACCAAGTCCAAACAACCATTCTGCCCATGTACGCGGTGCCTTTCACGCTTATTTTACTTTGTAACATGTAGCTTTGTACGAGCCTCCCCTCGCTCATAATTACTTGTTTTGTAGAGCTGTGTATGTGCCTCTTTTCGTGCTCTAATTACTCTGTATCTTGGTATTAGTACATGCCTCCCACCGATCATTTCTACTTTGATTGGTGCTGCTAGACATATGGTTCCGATCGCTCTAATGGTGCTTTTATTTTTTGTGCATTTGTAAGGCGCTTTGTACAACAGAATTGTGTTTCAGAGCTCCACAGGGCTAAATGGGAAGGGAACAGGGAAGAAATAACAGTGGCAGAAATAAAAACAACAATAATTACACGGCCCACGGTAGTGGCCGTGTAGTTATAGTTAAGTTGCTAATCCCATACGAAGAGCACTGTTTGGGTGGCTTATAACTTCGCTCCCCCTGGGCGAATCCTAACTTTGCAAAAATAGTATATGGCCCACCCTGGTTTTGTTTGCAAAGTTTGGTGAGGTTTGGTCCAGGGGGGGAAAAGTTATAGGGGGTCTCAAAATGTATTTTTTTTCCCATAGACTGAATGGGGAAAAAACTTTGCTCACGCCTAGAGCACAAACCACTGGATGGAATTTCACCAAATTTGCGGCAGGAGCAGCGGCTTGGTCCCGAAAGCGTGCTTTTGTAAATTTGGTGAATATCCGTCCAGTCGTTTTTTTTAAAAACGACTAAAAAGTCGGTCACAAAAAATTAGTGATATCTATGTCCGCTCCGCAGACACACTTCCCTGTTCGCTCCGCGGACAGGACACTGATTGGTTAATTGGCTTGCGTCATGTCCGCGGACATGCAACGTGTTCGCTGATTGGCTGGGATGAAGCGCGAGGTGCGTCGCATTGTTTTGATGCGTCCGCCATCTTGGATCCACGGACAGCGCGCCGACGAACGGGGGAAAAATACAACTTTGGAGAGTGTGTTGGTGTGTAGAAGTGCTTGGGGAGGGTGGGGGTGTAAGAAATGGGTCAAATGCTGTATTTGTTTAGGTGGCAGGTGCCCCTGATGTGTTCGTCATGTCCGCGGTCACCGCGGCTGTCCGCTGACATAAAAATGCACTTCTGGCTATTTTACTTTAGTATGATATTGGTTTTGCGTTGTTAGCACAGCATTGATTTTAATTAATATCCTGTATAAGTAGCCCATATAGCACAGTTAAAATGTTTGATTCTATGGGTGTGTTATGCTGCAGTGGTTGTGGCCAGGGCCTAGAGTCTTGGGTGCATGGCTGAAGGAAGTAGGCCGTAGGCTATGCACCCAAGACTCTAAGACCTGGCCACAACCACCGCAGCATAACACACCCATAGAATCAAACATCCATCAAATATCCACAAATCTAAAGTGTGTGTACTGTTTGATTTGTATAGTTTGTATGTGAAGTTTTGGCTAGGTCATTCAATTAAGATTGTAGAGTTTGGTAACAAGCACTGCAGTATATCCATGGAAGTAAACATTTTGGATTCTGGTGTATGGTTAGATGTTTGCTTCAATGGTTGTGTTATGGAGCAGTATTTGTGAGTTGAATTATTATATATACTTACTGTTTGATTTTTTGTGATTGGATATATTTTTTTCATGACTTGGGTAACTGGAGCAGATATTCTTTTTCAATTTCTGTGATAAAAGAAAAGATCATGTTAGTGTAGGTAGTTCATAATGAGTTATTGCATTGCATTGCATAATAGACATTTCTGCATTATTTCGACCCTCATATTTAGTAGTTTACAAACCAGTATACTGTGCAATTTGCTCAGTTTCTGTGTTTGTTTATTAAATCACTGGGTCTGTGGGAAAGAAAATCCATGCTGGTTTAAAAAAAAAAACTTTTTTTATGGTACAATATATTTCTTTCTTTGTTTTCAGTGTTTATTTGTTGTTTGTTTCTGGCTAATGTCCTATCTGTTGGCTTGTTGCAGATTTGTGGGGGTGCTTGATACTTGTTGGTGTATTCTAATTGTTTACTTATAAGTTTATGCTAATATTCTATATTTTGGCTTGTTGCAGATTTTTTGGGGCAGTTAGATACCTGTTGGCGTATTCTAACTGGTTATAGTATTTTATTTATATTTTAAAGTTATTCATCTATCTGTTGGGTTGTTGCAGATTTTTGGGGCAGTTAGATACCTGTTGGCGTATTCTAACTGTTTATTTCTTCTTATATTTTAGTGGTATTGATTTATCTGTTTGGTTGTTGCAGAATCTTGGGGCACTTGGATAACTGTTGGCGTATTCTAACTGTTTATAGTTTTCTAATTGAAGTTTTGTTAATGTCAGCAGGTCAAAGGTGGGTGTTAGCCTGGCAAATATGGTATTTACACCATTCACAGCATATGCTTCCTTAGACTCTAGTAATGTTTAACAGTAACTTTTTTACACTAAACATGGCTGCCGCAAGATCCATTCACAAATTGCAGCACGTTTTATTCATATTGCAGAGAGAGCTATTTAAGCCCCGCCACCGCTGGAACACGCGCTTCGCGTCTTCTCCGCTGACAGCAGGTAACACTACCGCCGTGTTTCCTCACAGAACCTGTAAAATGAGAAAATACTGACATTAGCTTTGCAGAAACCTACAGTATACAATAGTTTATAGAAAAGACTTACCTGACCGAAGTATTTCTCCGAAGCGGTTATCTTCAGTCAGATGTTTCACTCACAGCCGCAGCATCTTCAGTCAGAAGTTTCTTCCGCAGCCACCACATCTTCCGAAGGTATTTTCCTCAGCTTTCGAAAACCTGCAAACAACACAAAAGGCATTTAATTAACAAACAAACTTAACATTTGATTAAAGAAGATGTTTAATAAGCTTTCACGTACCTGAAAGTTCTTCAAGTTTTCATCTCAGTTATTTCCGTGCTCTTCCTTGAAGGCTGCAGTTACTGCGTATAGGCGAACTTACATTTTAAAACGTTTTCTCATCCTGAGTAACTCCGCAGTCATCCGCAGTCATAATTCTTATCCCAAATCCTGAGAACCTGCAAAAAGATAAAGAAAGAGCAAATTATTAGAAAGAGAGAGCTCTCCAACGTAGGAAATTATTCGAGCCCTTAAGGATTACAATTTTTCCGCCAACTTACTTACCCAAAGACTCATTCTTAATAATATAGACATTTCACGACAAGAAGCAATAGAATACATCAGCAACCTACGTTAACATTGTTTGTTCATTCCAACGCACCCCTGTAGAAAAGCAGGATGGAGAGCTCCACAATAAATAAAGACAGGTGAGAAGGGAGGGATTTAGGGAGTATACATCTCATGCAGTACAATCTCTGTTAGTAGATGTTATAGCATTTCTATTGTTGTCATTGTTGTTTAACAGAAAGAGAATCCTAGTGCCAAGGTACCAGGTCCACACGCTGGGAAGGCATTACGCTCCTGAGGAGTCCAGGTAAGCGTTACAGGTAAAAAAGGGTATTTATTCAACATACTTCCTTGTGCCAAAAAAAGATCTAACTATGCGCCCGGTATCAGACTTGCGCCCTGCAAACACTTATGTAGAGCCACAAAAGTTCTGCATGACAGCGCTACAAGAGGTCATACCCCTGCTAAAACGGGAGGATTACATGGCAACATTGGATATGAAAGATGCCTATTTTCATATTTCAGCGCACAGAATACTCTTGCAGTTCAAAGTAGCAAACCAGCAATACGATTCAAGGTGCTACCCTTTGGAATAGCCTCAGATCCAAGGGTATTCACAAAGGTGTTGGCGGTGGTAGCGGCGCACCTGCGCAGGGAGGCAATTACAGTGTACACCTACCTGGACGACTGGCTGATCACAGGAGAAACACCCCTTCTTTGCAGACAAAACATGCAAAGAACCATAAATCTTCTCTTTCAATTGGATTTCTCAATAAACGAGAAAAAGTCAAGTCTTGTATTAGATACAAGAACAGGCTTAGCCTTTTCATCCATGAAAAGAGTGCAGAACATGCTTCGGCAAATATCCCAGTATCAAGCTGGTCTCCAGATAAGCATACGCAAAGCAATGCTTTTTTCTCGCCATGATGGCATCGTGCAACTATCTAGTCGCACACGCATGTCTGCGCATGCGAACAATGCAGGAGTGGTTGGCGAAACAGTGGTCTCAGGCAAGTGGTCAGTGGGACGATCTACTGGTCGTTTCGCCAACACTAGTTCAAAACCTACACTGGTGGTCGAGAGAAAATCTGTTAAAGGGAAAACCCTTCCACGATCCGAAAGCACAAACGATTGTCCTAACAGACGCATCACTGTCCTGGTCGGGAGCTCATAAACTTCACCACACAGCACATGGTCTGTGGAATCACATCACGGCACATAACCATATCAACCTGCTGGAACTACTAGCAGTATTCAAAGCTCTTCAAGCATTTGAAGCGCAACCGATGAACCAGTCGGTTCAAATTCTAATGGACAGCACAACTGCGATGTTCTACATCAACAAACAGGGGTGAGCACACTCTCCAAGTCTGTCCAAGTTGGCGCAGTGAATATGGAGATGGGGACTCAGACGGGGGATATCCCTATCCCCCCAACACATTCCAGGGGTACTCAACATACTAGCAGAGTCGCTGAGCAGAGATCCCCTACCAAAGGAACACGAGTGGCAACTAGACTCAAGCGGCGTAGACCACATCTTCTCTAGGTGGGGTTACCTTACACTAAACTTGCTCGCTACAGGAGAAAACAAGCAATGTCCAGACTTCGCGTCCAGGTTCCCCCAGCCAGATTCTAAGGGGAATGCCCTATGGATGAACTGGTCAGAGAAATGTGCTTATGCTTCCCCCCCCCCGACTCCATTAATGAGCAGGATAGTAAACAAGATGCACAGAGAACAGATGAATCTCATCCTAGTTGCTCCAATGTGGGCGAGACAACTGTGGTATTCACATCTGCGCAAACTGGCGATGTAAGATCCCATCAAACTCCTGTGCCAAACCAACCTGTTAACCCAGCGCGGGGGAACAACAGTGCACCCACAACCACACTCAATGAACTTGGCAGCATGGCTCATGAAGTCAGAGTTCGGACCCCTTAATCTACCACAGCGGTGTATGGATATCCTCAAGGAGGCACTAAAACCAAACACTAGACACTTTTATTTCGACAAGTGGAGGAGATTTGTAAGTTGGTGCCAGTCAAAACAAATAAACCCCATAGAATGTACTCCTTCACACATTCTAAATTATATGCTCGACTTGTTAGATTCGGGGTTAGTATTCAACTCTATAAAGGTCCACCTGGCGGCTTTATCAGCTTATACCACCTCTCAAAGTAAAGTATTGTGGTGGAAAATTCCAGTCATTAAAGCTTTCATGGAGGGAATAAAAAGACTCCACCCTCCAATTTCAAACCCACTGCCAGGATGGGATCTCAGTGTAGTGCTAGCAAAGCTCATGGGGGCCCCCCATTCGAGCCTATGCATAAGTCATGTCTTAAACACCTGATATACAAGACTGCCTTCTTAGTGGCTATTACTTCCATAAGAAGAGTTAGTGAATTGCAAGCATTGTCAGTGCAGGACCCTTTCTTTATCATCCATAAAGATAAATTGGTTTTATGTACTCATCCTAGGTTCTACCCTAAATTAATTTCCAAATTCCACGTGAACCAATCTATTGAGCTTCCGGCTTTCTTTCAGAATCCAACTAGCTCAGCTCAGGTAAAACTCCACACACTGGATGTGACGAGGGCGGTCCTTTACTATGTAAACAAGACCAGGCCGCTTAGGAAAACAGATCAACTGTTTGTCTCCGTAGCACCAAGCAGAGGAGGAGACTGCATTTCCAAGAATGCAATCTCCAGATGGATACTCATATGGATACAATTATGCTATTCATTATCAAACAAAACACTGCCTTTTACACCAAGAGCTCACTCCACACGGAGCACAGGAGCTACTTCGGCATTTGCAAAGCAGCTACATGGAGCTCAGTACACACTTTCACTCAGCACTACTGCATTGACACCCATTCCAAGGCAGATACACAGGTGGGACAAGCAGTTCTAAAACATCTATTTGCAGCTGTTCCTTCTCACGACCCACCACCTTCTCCTAACACTGCTCGTTAACATATGCATAGCATGAGATCTAAGCAGATTCCACAAGCCTCATAAGGGAAACATTACTCACCGTAATCATATTTCTAATGCTTGTATCTTCTTAGATTCACATGCGCCCACCCTTCCTCCCCTGAGAGAAAGTGCATAGATGTTATATGAGCTTTCTGTTATCTATCTGCTTGGATACACCTGTACTCACGGTACACTTCATGCAACCTCATGTCAGAACAAAACAATCTGAGGGACCTCGACTTGTGAAGGACCATGAGTACAGTGGAAGTCACACTAGGGATAGTATTACTGGCACGCCCTGTTGATGTCCCTTTTCGAGTTTCAAAAAGAACTGTAATTATCCGCAGCTTCCACTAGATGTCAGCATATGCATAGCATGTGAATCTAAGCAGATACAAGCATCAGAAATATGATTACGGCGAGCAATGTATCCCATATACGTTGGTGCTTGCCGCAATCTATTCACTACATAGCTAGCTGTTAGGACAGTTTTTCTGAAGTCCATTCTACTGAGGCAGTACAAGACTCCACTCTAGGTATAAGGCTGTACCACCTGAGTTCGGGGTAGCGTAGACAGAGCTGCCAGGCTTATCTTAGGAGGGAGAGAGAGCAGTAGATACAGTACAAGTGAAATTGTAATACAACTGATCCAAAGAAACACTGAAACACTATGTATTGTAAAAATAAAGGATTTATTTAAATACAGGTAGGCCCAGATAAATCTAGGGGTTAAGTAAGTACTAACATATTATATGGAATCACAATATAAAACACAACACTATACTTGAAAGTACACAGACCCAAGTATGAACCTTATTTGGAACACCTAACAGTAGTTCTAGGGAAGTCAAAACCGTGTTATACACATTTAGTATAGGTCAAACCTATTCTTTGGGAGTAAAAGACCAATGGTTACTTTTAGATTACTTTTGGTAATACAAGGACAGTAGGCCCTTCCAGTTGTACAGTGACTCTTGGAACAAATCACATAAACAGTCAACTGGACAATATATGTTTGTTGAATAGTGAAACACTTATTCTAGGTGCAGTAAAAACCTATAACTACTTTTGTCATAACACACAGTTATACCAGGTGAGTAAAACCTAAGGATGTAATGTACCATTACAGATGCTTTGGAAATCAGGGAACCCCAGATTGAGGTAAGCAATAACTCTGGTAACTTGTTTTGGATGGCACACAGGTCACAAAATGAAAGTAAAACCCACTCACTTTAACTTCACAATGAAGGGGAAAGTAAAACCCAATGTCACACTTTACTGAATAGTTATTCTAGGTAGCCAACAACCTAATGTAGACTTATCAAGGACAGGCTAGCAGCAAGTCAGGGGAAGAAAGACCCAGTTGGGGGACACTCATACAGTTATCCTAACAGGGCTAACCTGGTGATACCAACCGTTGGAAGACACGCATACAATTACCCTACAGGAATAATCTGGTGAAACCAACACATTACTTTTGTAAAGAGGCACAACCTAATCACAGGAGAGTAAAATACCTTCACATCTACTTTCTTTTAGACTGGCAAAACAATGGCTAAGGAAGGAAAGATGTTAACCATACTTTTAAGAATAGTGCATCACACATTGAAGATCAGTAAGTACTTTTGTAACTGTTCACTCTGAGAATTACAGTTACCCACCAACTCTTTACAAGTAAGTAAAACACTTGATTTCTTTTCTAGGCAGAAGTCCCAATCCCTTCAAAGTCTTTCCCTTAGAGCATGAGTGCTCTCAGTGGCGGAAGGGGGGGGTCACTAGGACTAGTGACCAACAGGCAGTGTTAGAATAAGTTATTTAGTAGCAAACGTCAGAGTTCCTTAGGAAAACTGGGCAAACAGGTGAGTACTTTACTTCTAGGGTTAGAAGAGGGTCCAGGGGCTTCACAGACGACACCCCAGCAGGATTCTAGCAGTAGGACTGGGTGTACTGGATGAGGGAACTCCCAATCACAGAAAACACCCCAAAGCTACACAGAAATCCCAACAGGCTTAAGGTAAGTATATACCCAAGTCAACACAGTACCTCAGAAATGAAGAAGAGATTGCAACAGGAGAACTTCAGGGACTGCAGCCAAATACCCGGCCAGTGGATTCCTTGTCCTGGAGACTGAACACAAGACCTCAGAAGGCACTTTGCAGCAGGGATCGATGAAGAAGGCTCTAGGCAAGATTTCTCTCGTGGCTGAATGCAGTTCTGCGGGTTTGGCGCCTTTTCAAGGAGCACAGAAGAAGACAGAAAATCACGGTTGAATTCTCGTCGTTACAAAGGTCCAGCACTCTTGTGAGGGGACTTTTCAGACTCGATTCGTGTCTCTGGAGATACACCAGGATGCCCATGAAGTTTAAGCAAGATTCGGAATTCAGAAGACCATGCACCGTACAGTGGCTGGAGGTCCCAGGGTATTGGGGTATTGCAAGAACGCAAGGTCGCAGCAACCCGTGGGATGGCTCAAAATGCAGGTCTCCTTGAGTCTAGTGGGTCTCACAGGCTCTGGGTTCGGGTCGTCGTTTTCGGAGACCCCAGGTCGATCGGAAGGACGGGCTGCAGCAGGCTCCAGTTACACAGCAGGCTCTCCGGTCGCTGGAAATCATTAACCGCCTCTTTTCCTTCGTCATCCTCTTAGGTTTTCTGTTCCAGTGGTCGACATCACTTCAGCTTCCAGGTTTCCAGTATTTATCAGGAACTACAACACAACATCTGCATTCTCTCCCCGCATTTTACAAGAAAGGGGCGTCTGGCTGTCCAATCAGGACAGCCAGCTCCCCACTGGGATTTGGCCCAGTTGGAGGAAGGCATGAGACAAAGGAGGGGGAAGTTTTGGACTCCTGCCCCACTTCCTGTGCTTACAGACTGAATGGAGCCTGGGCGGCGTGTGCAGGGGACTCCCGCCAAAGACAAAACTCAAACAAAGGAATTTCCCGCCCTGGATGTCAGGGGAAGGAACAAGCAACAACAAGAAACACTAAAATGGCAGAAAAAGAAGACAGGGGCCATTTTGGTAAAATGAGCACCCTTAGGTGCCTTTACTGCAGCTGTGATTACAGCCCGCGGTAAAGGTGCACCAAATTAGTAAAAGGTATCACTGGCACCAGCCATTAAAGGTAAGCTTGTCACTGTAACAGAATTGTTAGTTTTAATGTGAAAGTGGATACATTGTATCTCCCCAGCACTCCACATAAGGTGGGGTGTGCTGGTTTCACAGAATAAAATGTAAAAGGGATCCAAAGATCCTTTCTACCCTTGGGAACTGTAGTTCACTCAAGGTTAGCACAAGAAAGTTAAATGGGGAGCCCCTCGGGCAACCCAGCAACAACAGGCACTTATTGCCAATGAGTTGTTAGACATGATAACTTTAAAAAGGCACTATGGAGAGTCTTAAAAATGACACCCATAAAAAGAGTTAAAGATTAGGTGAGTGTGGAAAAAGGTTCCCACTCACTGAGGTATTAATGAAAAATATCCCACTAGAAAAGCAAAAAGTTCTGGAGTTGAACCAGGAAAGGAATATTTACCAGCTCTGTGGAAATCTTACCTAACACTAGCCTCAAGAATACTTTGTCTGCTTGTGTTTCCATGCATCTGTACACGTGTAACATTATTTGATATCTTCATTTCTGCAGCATAAGCCTCTTCATCTCGAGCCTGAGACGTTACTTATCTTTGATAGTTTCTTGATGCCTATAGAATGTCTATGTTCTCTTGTCTCTGCATTTCTTCTGGGTGCGTCAGTCTTGCTTCGTGTGATGTCACCAATCTGCTCTTTTTCTAATTTCTGACTCTTCTTCTGGGATTTCATTCAAATGACCATTTAATTTTAAAGTATTTTTTATTGGCATTCATATAAGTGACAGTTACACATGTAATAGCAGACATACTGTTTTAAAGCTTTTTGCTGTGTGCACATGGTCAATTTACACCAATAACCAATTAACAAGTAACAAACAAAAACTTTCTTCACTTGACAGTTTAGCATGCATCTCTGGGTGTTCCTCCCCCTTTTCACAATTAGGTATGGGTTGCAACTATTGCAAACGATATATATATATATATGTCACGATGGTGAGTCCCGGGCATTATTACCCGAGACTCACCATTGTCCCCAGAGGATAGCTCAACGGCAACGTGCTTACCTTGGAAGCAAGACTACACGAAGCAACACAGGTTCGATCCCCGGGTCTGCGCTGAGAAACCTCTGGGTATTTAAGCGTGTTATAAATACGCAACGAAGACAAAAAAAACTAACAATTACATGACTAAAAAACAAACAATTCCTGGATGCCCGCGGGCTGTGTGAGTGCTTTAAAAATGCAAAATAAATTTTAAAATGTAAAATAAATTACTCCGCTTCAATAGTGCACAGATACCTCAGTAAACTGTGTCAAACAGGGTCTGTAGTTGTTCATGGTGGTTTATCATCTGAGGGGTGAAACATGTCCCATACCAGTGCTTTCCAATCCTCATATGTATTGCTTGCGTTTTCCTCTGCTCTAGCCACCCCTTCACCCCAGACTCTGGTTTTTGCTTTCGCCCACCTCTCAAATTCTTTGTACCAGTATGCATATTGCAGGGCCCTGGTTGATTTCCAGGCCATTGCTATAGTTCTTTTAGCCAGTATACAGGCCATGTTCATGCATCTAACCAATGCTTAAATTTGCTGACCCTGGGGTATACACCCAACAAGCATTCCTTCTGGGACCAAGTGTACGGTACAGTCCCAGTCTTTTTGCAAGTCTGTTCTACCAGTGTCCAGAACTTTGGCATGAGGGCAAAACTCAAAAACATGTGCATCATTCCCTCCTCTTCTGTTCCACACCAGGGGCACAGTGGCTGTGTTTTAGAACTAAGTTTAGCCATTCTGTGTGGTGTCATGTAATTACGGTACAGAACATTCAGTTGGATTAATCTGAATTTCTAGACAATTCCTTGGGGTATAACAAAATATGTTTCCATTCTCTGTCCATTATAGTCTCTTCCAGGTCCGCCTCCCACCTTTCTTTCAGCATTGCACTTTTGGGATTGGGCTTGTCTATCAGTAAAACATATAGGGCCTCATTACGACCCAGGCGGAGGACCATGGTGCTATTAGCACCATGGTCCATGCCGGTGTCCGCCATGGCGGAATGGGGGATTACCACCCCATTCCGAGGTTGGTGGGGCGGTAATTCCCCATGCCGCCATGGCCCTTCCCCATTCTTGCCCCATAGGGCTCAAAGGGAATGGGGAAGGCGCTAATAACGGTACCGCAAATTGCGGTACCGTTCTTAGCACCAAAGTCCCTTTGCGGGTCCCTATTTTAACAGCTGGAAAAACCAGCCATTAAGGTCGGGTCCCGCAAAGGGACCTCGTAATCCGGCGTTAAGGGTTTAACGGCGCCGACACCTTTTACGGCGCCGTTAAACCCTTAACGCCAGGGTCGTAATGAGGCCCATAGTCTGGACACCGGCTTCCAGCCATCATTTAAAGTCTGTAGCAGGGCCGCTAGGGGATTTGTCACCGGTTCCTCAGGCCAATTTCCCCATTTCTCTCTTGCCACTTTCCGAATTCTTTGGTGCCACAGGAACTGCCCTTTAGGTGTCCCTTACTTTCCCATTAATGCACCAAACTCCTTGAAAACCCCTTCCTCATACGTATCTCCCCAGGTGTAAATGCCCCACCTTTCCCAGTGCCTTACCACCAGTAGATCCATCTTGCTTCTGCACACATCAGCAGCAATTGGAGTCTCAGACAAATAGGGACGCCGCAGTCTGAACAGTGTCGTGGTCCTGTACCACACCTGCCTCCCCAGTGTTACAAGGATGGGGGCGCTCCCCAAGCAGCTCGTTGGCACCCATAATATTTCCTTCAAGTGTGCCGGGGCCACCAGGCACTTTAGTAGCCCTGTTTCGTGGGTGGCCTCATCCGAGACCCATTTAGCCACAAAGAGTTGTGCTGCAAGGTAGTGTTTTTCCAGATCCGGTAGTTGTATCCCCCCTTCTCTATAGGGTAAGCATAATGTTCTGAGTGTCAATTTGTGTTTGGCCGTTCCCCACAGAAAGTCCTGTAGAAGCACCTCCAGTAGGCAGAAGGAGGCCTAAATATAGTAATGGACATTGTTAAAATAATTTAGGAATCGCAGCAATATTATCATTTTGGCGATGGCTGCCCTGCCCAACGGCAGCTTAGGCCAGAACGTCATGGACTTCCGTAAGCCTTTAGCCACAGGTGCTGTGTTGCTCTCATGCATTTGCTCAGGTGTGTGTCTAATATTCACCCCCAAGTATTTGAATGACTCAAGTTGCCATTGAATCCCCACTTCGGTAATGCTTCCACACCCTTACCTCTCAGGCCCGCTAGCAGGAAAATGCAAGATTTTACTCTGCTGAAGCAAATCCCGGAAACCTTCACGTAGTTGTCTAGCACCTCCATTATCACTGGGACATTATGCTTGGGGTCATTCAAGTACAGCAGCACGTCATCCGCATATAGCGATACTAGGTGGGTGATCACCCCCACACAGACATCCGCTTCCGGGAACTGCTTCCTGAGGTATATTGTTATTGGTTCTAAACCAAGCACTTATAGCATGGGTGACAGGGGGCATCCCTGTCTGGTGCTCCTCTGTATGTCCCAAGCCGAGGATACCACCCTCCCGGATTTGAGTCTTGCCACTGGTTTATTATATAGTACTTCCACCCACCTGATGAACTGTTCACCTATTCCAAACTCCCTCAGCACAGTGATCAGCCACTCCCAATACAGAGAATCAAATGCTTTTATAGCGTCTAGCGAGATTATTGCATAGTACTCCTGTGAATCAGCTGTTTGGTCCATGACATGTTGTAATCGGCACAGGTTCAAGGCCGTGCTGCGGCCCAGTATGAAGCCATTTTGGTCCCCATGGACCAAGTCTCCTATCACTCTGGAGAGCAGTTTAGCTAGTATAGTCGTCAATATTTTTACGTCATAATTTAGCATTGCTAACGGCCAGTATGAATCGCAGTTGTCTGTGGCCTTCCCCCACTTAGGGATCGGGATCTCTAGTGTTTCTCTCATGCTTTTTGGTAATATCCCAGTATCATAGGCGCCTCTAAACACTTCTAGCAACACTGGAGTCATTGTCGACGCATATTCCTTATAGAACTCTGGAGGGAGCCTGTCGCTCCTAGGAGACTTGTTAAAGGCTAGTGATCTGATTGCTTCACCAATGTCATCAGCCGTGATGTCTTCTGATAGCCTTTCGCCCTTTGCCTTGTCCAGCTTGGGCAACCCTATTTCTTCTAGCGTCTTTAGGATATCTTCCTGTGACACCAGTTGTTCGTGTTCATATAGGTGTGAATAAAATTCGCTAAAAGTATCTTCAATTCCCTGTTGTGATGTGTGTACAGTACCTTTGTCATCTTTAAGCACTTTGGTGTTGTGTCTCGGGTGCTCCCTCCTGCATAGCCATGATAGTAGGCTGCTCGGCTTATCCCCTTCTGCGTGCACCCTGGTGCTTTTCACAGAGTAATCAAACTTTGACAGCCTCGCCCAGGAGTCACTACATTTCGAGTGGATTGTGTCCTCCAACGTATTCCTCATCTTTGATGTATTCCATCCTGCTTCAGCTGCTTCGGAAAGAATTTTCGGCAGAGGCCGCCGTGCGTCGATGTCATCGAGTCGATGGTCCCTCGAAGGCCTCCATCGAGGGTGATGTCATCGGGTGTATAAGTAGCATGCGCAACGCCTGTTAGGAAAGATTTCTTAATTGTAGGTAATTTTCCTTCCATGTGGCAATCCCCAACCTTTTTGCTGTTGTTTTACACCCTGATCTAGACTTTGCCAGAGAAGTGCAGCCTTCCGCCGCACTCCTCTGGGTTTTCGCTCCATTCTTACGGGGAAACTGACATGCCCTTAAGACAGTCAGTACCGGGAAACTTTGTTTTCCGTAGTTCTTTTGTGCCATGTTGCGCGAAAGCTGCAACATGAGAAGAGTGCACCGTAACTTACATTACCGCGCTCTTGGGTCTCTAGTCATTCTACAGGCCCTAGTAACTCTCGATGGATTTATAACGAACTGTGCAAGTGTGTCACGGACGGGACTGGTGGCAGCGATCGTTTCTTTGTGTTTTGAACTCCCTTCTGCCCTGTTAACTGCGCTTCTCGCGTTTGGCCAAAATGGGTGGCCTGGCTTCCAAAATGGCCATGCCACGAGGTTCTTTGTCCTGTCCATTGACCGTCTTGCCCCTTCACCTTCCCCCAGGTCGAGCCGACCCGGGGCCATCCTTATTTGGGCATGTACTTTCCCGCGAAACACAGATGTTTTCGCGGGCTTCTACAGGCCTTGTGTGTGCCTCCAGGATGTGGGCTGGGATGTCTCGTCCCAATACACATCCTGGGTGCCAGAGAGTCTAGTGTGTCTTGAATGTCTGGGACCACGGTGGTCCGTGATAGGTCCACATATGGTGTGAGTGTTTTGTCAGCAGATCTCCCATTGGGTCCTCTCTGTTTTGGCGCAAAGGGAATTCTGGATAAGAGGAGGCTGGAAACACCACTGCCATGTCGATCTCCTGAGTTCTCACGAACGACGGATACAGGAGCCAAGTATCCTGCAACTAAGAGGCTGAACCGAGGAATCGCTGGTGACCCACTGAAGGACTGCTCCTCTGCACTGCTGTCACCCTGTGAGACCATTCTGCCTCTGATCAAACGAGAAGGCCTGTAATGGTACTTCGACCCTTTGGAATAGTGGGAACAGCTATTCTCGGCATCTTCATCATCTCCTGCACGTAAGCGTCTCTGGGCCATCCAGTGGACCGACCAGCCTACCCAGGAGTCTTGCTCTGACACCGCCGTCAGGTTGCTGCTGTATCCCGAGTCCTTGACACTCTCACACTATTCGTACACTTGGCATTCCCAGGTCTGAAGTGAGAAGTGTACATTGGGCTGAAATACACACAGCCGCTTCGTTGCCCTGCTGTGGTAACAATCTGTGCAGGTTCACTGCATTTACTTCTGCTGCCGCGGAATCTACACAACGCCGAGACGTCCCCTGCTCGTATCTGAACCTGCCAGCACTGAAACTGAAGCAGAGAAGCCTGGGTCTGCCTGCATCGGGGACCGGTGAGTAGCAACGCTAAGAGCCGGTCGCCCTCCTGCAGTAGCCTGTAGCTTTTCCTCGCTGTGTTAAACAGCACGCCTTTTTTGCACTCGCGCTCTGCTTCTGCCCACAAGTGGAGGCCGCGCTTGAGTAGCGGAGATCTGTTCGCCCTCCTTTTATTCACCGCTCTGAACTGCCTGATTTCCGTGAAGAGACTCCCCTTGGCCCGTTGGCACCAGCGTGTGCAGGTACTTTTGAGCACAAGGCTGCACTCTTCGTAGGGCTCGGACTTCCTTCTAGTTAGGTGGCCTCTGAAGGCGAACTGGGTCTAACGATTACTTGCACTGCCTGTTTTCCTCCCCATCTAGGTGGTCTGCATATTTCGTGCTTCGAACTCTTTAGACCCTTCGGTAATTGTATATATATTCTATTGCTTGTGATGTGTTGGTTTATTGGAGTTTTACCGTGATTCTTTACTATGGTCAATGTTACAAAGGCCTTGTAATAAATGTGTATATATTTTTAATATAATACCTGCTTGGAGTAATTTGTAAACGTCCTTGTTTTGTGTGCTCATTGCTGGCTTTCAGTCACCCTCACCCCTCTTGAGACCTAGTCTTGACCGCCGCCATCGCTACCCTGATTGGTCTGGCTTGTCCAGAGGTTACCCTGTGCCAAGAAACTAGGCTGGCCTTCTGAACCTCTGCCCCTCCAGGACAGAGTTCAGAAATCCATCTCAACAGCGCCTGTTGGCCTCAGTTCCGTTTTTCCGCAGTGTATGTTGCTTCGGAGATTCGGCGCGCCTCGAGTTCTGTGAAGAAAGAGATAAATACGAAATATGTCTTTGTCATCGATGCCCACCACGACCCCGAAATCGGGTTTCAACAAGTGCAAGTCGTGCGGCTCAAAAATGTCGATCACCGATCCGCACCAAGAGTGTTTATGGTGCCTTGGAGAAGGCCACAACATGGAGGCCTGTATGAAGTGTCAGGCGATGACGGGGAACGCCTTGCGAGAGAGGAGGGGAAAACTGCAGGTAGGTCGTACGTCCGACTGAAAAGCTTCTAGCGTTGAGTCGAAGTCCCATGAGGAGAAATCTCCTCGACGTGAGAGACATTGGTCCAGATCCCGAGGCGTTTCCCATCGCTCGTCATCTTCGACAAAAAAATCGAAGAAACAACGCCACAGTCCCCCTCCACTTCGTCTTCGGACGAATCCCCAAAAAGGATGAAATGTCTCACAAAACATTCATAATCCGAAGAGTGGGAAGCATTTAGAGTAAAAATGATGGAGGTGTTCGAGAAAGCGAAGCCTCGGTCTGCGCCTTCCTCGGAAGCCGGCCGGCAGCATTATCGCTCCGACACTCGCGTGCCCTCGAGCCCGGCTGATCGAAGGAGGAAGGATAGAGAACCTTCTAGGACGCCGAGCGAAAAAGATCGCTCGAGCCGACCGCTCGAGGTCACCGACGCCGTTCGAGACCGAACATACCTCGAAGGGCAAGTCTTCGAAGAGTGCCTCGACGCCCTCGAAGCTGATGCCGTCAAAGTCGGGTACTACGTCGACGTTGGCGACGCCTTTGTCGTCGTCGACGCCGAAGCCTTCGAAGCCGAAACTTCCAGCTCGACAAGATCAGCTAGGAAGAGAGAGAGAAAAGGCTAAAACACCTATGTTGCATTCAGGAACCATTAGCACTCCTCCTCTACCTCCTCTAGAGAAGGTTTTCAAACCTCTACCTAGGAAGGAGTTTTTCAAATCCTTGACCTCAATTTTTGAGGAACAAGAAAAATCTGATGAGGAGAATGTACCTTCTGGGCTTGAATTTGGTACTCCAAATGTTACTGAATGCCTGATTTCAGAGGAAAGCAGGATGAAGGATCTGGTTGAATCATTGCACAATGCAAGTGGTTTTGACACGTCCCTAGAAAATGAATTTGGTAGACCAGAGCCAGGTGAACATGCCAATCCATCATACTGTCAGTTAATGACTAAAGTAGTAGATTATTTGGGTTGGGCCAGACCTACAGTCCAATTTGTCCAAGATGATCTTTCAGACATACTGGACCATGGTCCTACTGAAGACCCAATTCTACCTTTCCATGTGGCCTTACAAAATATGGTGGCCAAAAATTGGGAGACTCCGGATTCTATTCCTCCAGTGAATAAATCCCTTGCTTCAAAATACCGCCCTGCCAGTAGCGACCCCGGCTATCTGTCTTAACATCCCACTCCCGAAGGTTTGGTCATACAGGCAGCCACAGCTTCTAACAAAGGACGATAAGCGTGTGGATGGCTGGGCACAGAAGGTATTTTCAGCTGGGAGCATGGCATTAAAATCAGCCAACTCCACATGTGCCTTGGCAAAGTTTTCGTACACTCTGTGGGACTGCATTTCAATGGCGGCGGAGCACATAACAGAAGGGGAAGAAAGGAAAGGATTCCTAGCCATTGTTAGAGATGGAAAGGAAGCTATGCAGGAATCCCTTGAATCTGGTTTGGACACTCTTGATAGTGTGAGCAGGTCCATGGCCACTAGCACGGTAATGCATAGGTTTGCATGGTTACGGAAGTCGGGTTTTGCACCAGACGTACAGAACCGTCTTCTGAACATGTCCTTTGATGGGTCTCACCTTTTTGGCAGCAAGGCTGACGAGAGCCTCGAGAGCCAAGTCGTTGGGAGCTGCTATCAGGCAACCGCAGCCTTTTCGTGCGACAAGTCAATCTTGGAGGGGACGATCCTATTGTTACTACTCCTCATATGGAAGAACAAGAGGAATGGCCAGTCAAAGGGGCCAAAGAAAGGCCACTCGCGGTGGACGAGCAAAACGTGCAAAGCCAGCTCCAGCTACAGCCTCTTTGCTATCAGCGGCTGCAGCAACGGCCCCAGCAACCGCCCCAAAACCACTTTGAGGACTTGCATCACAAAACACCTGTAGGAGGCAGGCTGTGACAGTATCTGCAAGAATGGCGAGCCATTACTTCAGATGTTTGGGCTCCAGAAATAATAGCCCAAGGTTACTGCCTTCCTTTTCTAACGCAACCTCAAAGCAATCCACCAGGGAGACACCCTTTGAAGTTTTTGACCCGCTCCTACAGCAGGAAGTTCTAACCCTGCTGGAGAAAGGTGCTATAGAACCGGTACCTGCAGCGGAGAGGAACATGGGATGGTACTCCCCGTATTTCTTGATCCCCAAAAATGACGGAGGACTGAGACCCATCCTGGACTTAAGAAACTTGAACAAGTTTCTCAGGAAGGACAAGTTCAAGATGGTTACCCTTTCTCAGATCCTTCAGGCCCTTCAACTTCAGGGCTGGTTGGTGTCATTGGACCTCCAGGATGCTTATTTTCATGTGCCGATTCATCTCAAGCACAGAAAATACCTGTGGTTTGTGGTTGGCGACTCACATTATCAGTTTCTAGTCCTACCATTCGGATTGACCTCCGCCCGAGGGTCTTCACCAAATTGATGGTAGTAGTGGCAGCGCACCTCAGGAGAGGGGGTTTTCATGTCTAACCCTATCTGGACAATTGGTTGATCAAAGCACGCTCTGCCGAACAAGCACTGGATCACCTGAAAGTCACCTGCCATTTCTTCCACAGTCTGGGCTTCTCCCTCAATTTCAAGAAGTCACAAATGACACCTTCTCAACGGCTCCAATATATAGGGGCTGTGTTAGACACACCCCTGGGAAAGAGCTCGCCTCCCAGGTCGGGGGCTCAAGACATTCTTCAGATGGTTTCCAAATTCCAAAATGCCCAAAATCTTCAGGCCTACGACTTCTTAAAGGATAGTTCCGGGACTTTTTTTTATTGTCCCTACGGTTCGGCCATGTGTTTTTAAGCATAAATCGGTAGATCGTAGAAAACTTTCCTATGGACCTTACCCGACTTTTCGTCCATTAACGCACTCGAAATCAGCCGCCATTTTGTGATAATCCTATCATTTCCCCCCATCGACCTTGCTCACCTGCGTTTGCGGCACTAAATCATATCCCCCGCCCCTGAAACAGACTTTATCAAAACATTCATATTCCCCGCCTCTATCCGTGACGTGACTGTGCTGCGTAGGCAAACGCGCCCAGGCGTCTTCTACGCGACTCCACACAGAACCCGGAAACCAACACAGATCAGCTCACAACACAGCGCGCCACAATTCGGAATATGAAACTGTACTTTTAAATCAAACCGCATTTGAAGTTTTTGACCCGCTCCTACAGCAGGAAGTTCTAACCCTGCTGGAGAAAGGTGCTATAGAACCGGTACCTGCAGCGGAGAGGAACATGGGATGGTACTCCCCGTATTTCTTGATCCCCAAAAATGACGGAGGACTGAGACCCATCCTGGACTTAAGAAACTTGAACAAGTTTCTCAGGAAGGACAAGTTCAAGATGGTTACCCTTTCTCAGATCCTTCAGGCCCTTCAACTTCAGGGCTGGTTGGTGTCATTGGACCTCCAGGATGCTTATTTTCATGTGCCGATTCATCTCAAGCACAGAAAATACCTGTGGTTTGTGGTTGGCGACTCACATTATCAGTTTCTAGTCCTACCATTCGGATTGACCTCCGCCCGAGGGTCTTCACCAAATTGATGGTAGTAGTGGCAGCGCACCTCAGGAGAGGGGGTTTTCATGTCTAACCCTATCTGGACAATTGGTTGATCAAAGCACGCTCTGCCGAACAAGCACTGGATCACCTGAAAGTCACCTGCCATTTCTTCCACAGTCTGGGCTTCTCCCTCAATTTCAAGAAGTCACAAATGACACCTTCTCAACGGCTCCAATATATAGGGGCTGTGTTAGACACACCCCTGGGAAAGAGCTCGCCTCCCAGGTCGAGGGCTCAAGACATTCTTCAGATGGTTTCCAAATTCCAAAATGCCCAAAATCTTCAGGCCTACGACTTCTTAAAGGATAGTTCCGGGACTTTTTTTTATTGTCCCTACGGTTCGGCCATGTGTTTTTAAGCATAAATCGGTAGATCGTAGAAAACTTTCCTATGGACCTTACCCGACTTTTCGTCCATTAACGCACTCGAAATCAGCCGCCATTTTGTGATAATCCTATCATTTCCCCCCATCGACCTTGCTCACCTGCGTTTGCGGCACTAAATCATATCCCCCGCCCCTGAAACAGACTTTATCAAAACATTCATATTCCCCGCCTCTATCCGTGACGTGACTGTGCTGCGTAGGCAAACGCGCCCAGGCGTCTTCTACGCGACTCCACACAGAACCCGGAAACCAACACAGATCAGCTCACAACACAGCGCGCCACAATTCGGAATATGAAACTGTACTTTTAAATCAAACCGCAAGATTGTAAATTTGGTAAAGTACATTTATTTGACATCAAATGTTTAGAGAATATTCAGCGATTTGCATTTTTATTTGCTCTCGATCCAAAATAGTTCGTCTTGAGGCAAGCGATGTTCGTGTGCAGTACACAGGGTGTTGGTTTACGATGAAATAAGCTCTTCGGTCGCACTGATAATCGCATGGCTATTCCAACAACGAGGCACTAGGCCACCACAACGGTATGTATGTTGCATCTAGCCATTAGTACCGCGTAAGGGCATACTTGTACTTGGCGATCGTCCCATAAAATGGTCAGGGTGGTAACGTTGTTCACGCGGAGAAGCAACTGGCGGTTGTAAAAGCCATCCGCCGGTGTCTGGTACTCGTGACACAGACAATAATGAAGGATGTACCTGTTTTAAAAACATAAAAAATGAAATTAGTCTCACCATCAGATCTTTATTAAAATTATTCATTTTATATATTAGGTCGGGAAATTATTTCATAGCTAGGACAGTGCAACTGGGTATTATACGTCATTTCCAGTAACCCACCCCCTCTCCTCCGCCTTTTTCAGAGCCGCCTGAGCGCCAGTGGACCACTTCGTCACTGATATGATATAATATGGCATTTGCAACGCGCCTATACACAAGTGTTTCAAGGCGTGGCGAGGCAGGGAGGGGGGGGGACAAGGAGAAGACAGACAACGATCCTACTAGGCCAGGTGTCATTCAGATCGCGCAAGTGCAGGGGTAGGGGGAAGGTAAAAGTGCAAGGGGAAGGGGAGGGGGGAAGTGGAGTACAAGGTAAGTAGCATAAAATAATAAATACATAGGGCCAGCTGGTGGCGAGTGCAAGGTAAGTGCAGAACAAGTGCTGGGAAGGGGGGGCTGTAGGATACTGAGACAGTCCCCCAGTGCAGGGGTTGACAGGGAGGCAGTGCAGGTGGAGAGTGGAAGGGCCCAGGACCGAGGTCGCAGACAGTCGACCAGTTGTAGCAGGGGAGAGGGAGAGAGAAAGCAGAAGCAAAGAGGAAGGTTTTGAGGTGCTTCCGTAAAAGGAGATGGTTCGCGGTACAAAACAATATGCCACATAGAACGAACAAGTACAACTTAACCCGTCTTTAAAGCTACTGTATAGTAATTAAATTGCGGTATAAACTCATCTAAAGAGTTACTTAGATTATATTTGCATTTTCCATTGTGTCTGTGCGTAGGGCAGCCCCGAAATACCACTCCTTCTATGCCGACGTTATTTCTTCTAATGAACGAACATTAAATGGCTATCGTTTCTGAAATTTTATTCATTATCGTTTCTTACGTTATTGCACCACACCCCGAAAAAGAAGTCTTTCGGGATGGTCCCGGCCTGTCAAGGTCAAATAACAATAGAACCTTATACTGAGTCGTGGGCCATTCCGGCACCCGAGCAAAAAATCAAAGCAGCTGACCTTCACTTTGAACGAGCACACATTCCTAGTTAGCTACATTCAGTGTAAGGCCATCTCACAGGACTTGAAATTTACACTCCATCTTTGCATTTTGTCTGCGTGCATTTGCAGCCCCAGAGAACCATAAATACGGAGACATTCTATATTTTTTGAAAAATGATTTATATTACTGTTTGGTTTAATTTAATAAGCAAATGAACAAGGTTGGATAGACACATTGCATGTACACTGAGCAATCACTTTTATTTACACAATACATAGCTACACATATTCAATGGGCCTGCGACATGAGGAGGCTCCAGAGCAAAGTCACAGGTGACACCCGGGTGGTTCGCACTACTGCACGGTGAAGGGGTGGGCAAGGGTGGAGAGACACATTGCATGTACACTGAGCAATCACTTTTATTTACACATTACATAGATACACATATTCAATGGGCCTGCAACATGAGGAGACTCGAGAGAACAGACAATCAAATTACAATCATTTAAACCGTGATGTGTATTTCTCAATGAGCTCTGCTTTAGGTGGACATGGAACAGAGGCAATGTTGGGTGGCAATGCAGTTGTCCCCTGCACAGGTTCGTTCACAACTCCATGTATGTGCCTATCTAGGACATCAACAATAAGTCTCTCAATAAACTCATATTGCATATCCTCAAACACTGGTTTGATCACCCATTGTTTACTTCTTTTAGTGAAGGCCTTATTGTAGCGTAGCGTCCCTAAAGTTCCGGTCGTCCTACTTTGTTGACGGCCAACATTATGGTTATGTGCCAAGACCGCTAGAAGAGTCCGATTTATCATGCCCTCCATGCCAAAATGCAATCGTTTTGGCCTGTACTTTAGGCACATATTGTGGAACACCTCCAAATCTCCTGTGTGGCAGAATTCCGTGAGTCCCCTCAAATCTCTTGTTATAGTTTTATCAAATACAATCTTTTCAATGGCTTTGTGAGTGGGTGATGAAGGAATCAACCACTTCTTCTTCCGTGCCTCCTCTGTGGACAAATGGCCATGTTCACAATTGTGGAAATGTTGGTTTGTGGTCCAGCGGTGAACGTTGCTACAGTGTAGCATTACTGACCGCCATTTTTCCAGTAGAATTTCCAACGACCCTCCACATGTTTTTGAGCTCCACCAAAGATGGTTGCTGATTGACTTGGACCACTGTGAAATACCTTGCATATCTTTTTTTTTACCTGCAGCCGACATTTTTTTATTGATTGTTTTTGCAAGATGCCATACGTCAAATTGGTGATTTATATTTTTGTACTCTTCTCTCATTGTCTTGGCAATTGAAACGTGTCTGTCCGTGGCATCAGGTCGATCACCATTCCCCACGATTGTAGTTCTTGCAATGATGCTACAAAGCCAACTTTCTCCATGGCCACTGAGGATGTACTTTGTGACACCTGCACGACCACCGAACTCACAATTTTCTTACTTTCCATGTCCTGAAAGTGGTAGGTGCAGTACTTGGCTGAAAATCCTGGGCTGTCGCACTGTCCATCACCGGCTAGCCTGAACCGTTTGCCCGCGAATGTACTTTCAATAGACATTTTTTCCATTCTCCAAGCTTCGCTAATGGCTGGAAATAGATAATCGGTTTGGTATTTGTAGAACTGAGTTTTCGCAATGAAATGGATTCCCACAAACTGAAAGAAATACTCTAACTTTTTAAAACTTGAACCACTAAAAAGTGCGGCCGCTGCACAAAGTAGATTGCCTGCTGGCAGTTGCCCCAGCATGGGTTGTGCAGACCATGAGAAAGGATGATATTTTGTACAGGTGGCATGTATTTTAAGGTTAGTGCCTCGAATTGCACGAGTCACATTAATCAATGGCTCCCCACATACTTCCCCACCAACCGAATGCCCACATTTCATCCTAATAATAATATCAAACAACTATCGAATACAATGAATGTGGCCTCTTTCCTTATACTGTCACTCTGCATCCCAGCTGGTTCGGCCTGTAACGTTGAGGACATGTCACTCACATTAAAGGTACAATCTCTGATATCGTCTTCCGCTATGTTCAGTGATATTGATGGTGTTTCATTGTCGTCCATTTCATTCTCTTCCATTGCAACATCTGTTCCTTCTCCGGCGATGGGAGAATAAAACAATTTCTTCAACTTTCTTGCGGTCTTAGTTTTTGCGGGTGTGGATTCTGTGAATTGATCTCCGACTGCATCCGAACTACCAGGAGGACATTCACTATCAATGGCTGGTGGTGGTATAGCTCCGTTGTCAATCACTTCATATTCTTCCCATTGGCACGATGCATCTCCAGTCTCAAGTCCCTGCCAAAAGGTTTGACAAGCAACATCTCTCGTTCGCTTCACTGTCTGTGTAGATCTAGTTCGTACACCCACTCGCAACTAGAGGACAGATTGAAAAAGGGATGTTCAGTTTAAACACAACTTACAGTATTGAACTATTAACAGTGAAAAACAACATAATATAGTGACCAGGACACTAACCTTCTTTTGCTTTCTTTTCTTTGAAACTTTCTTGCCTCGAACTTCAACATCTGGACGCTGTTGCTCCGACTCGTGTGTGCATGTCTCCACTTCCTCTTGCGCTGCAACGACTATATTTTCATGATAAGCACATCCATCACGCACTGACGCTCCATCGACTCCCTGAAACATAGAACTTTCATTAGTATGTATAATAATATTGAAAACACAAAATGTACTTGGGGACCAATACCCACGTACATCTCAATAGCAAAACACGAATGAACGCATTGTGTAGAACATTCAAACGACAATTATTCACGCATTGTTGATCTAGTTAGATGGAACTGTCAAGATCCATACCTCGGGCTCCGCATAGACTTCCATTGATGATATTATTGAAGATGACGCTTCAGCAACTCCCTGAAACACAGTAATTGCATTAGTATGGTTTTCTATTTTGTTAAAAAGAACATAAACTTTGTGCAGGCGTCAACGGCTCATCTAAATAGACCTGCACAAATGATCAGTTGTCTAAAATAAATAATGGATATCTAAATATGATTCGATTTGCTCGATCGTTGGAAGTGTCACCACCCAGAGATCTGCATCAACTACTAGGGGTGATGTTCTTGTAGAAGAAGCTCCGTCATCTCCCTGAAACATAGTACTTGCGTTAATAAAGAAGGAAGTATAGCGGATGTAATCACGTCATATGATCTGGCTTGATCGAACTGTCAGTATCCATACCTCGAAATGCATAAGAACATCAAGGGACGCTGTAACTGCGGTGCACACTTCTGCAAGCTGTTGCGCCGACCCGTAACTGCATGCTCCCCCTTCTTCTTGGACTAATGCTCCATCGACTCCCTGAAACATAGGACTTTCATTAGTAATGAACACAATATTGAAAGAAGAAGACACATAGGAGGGCGACGAGAGAAGGACATATCAATGGCTAAAAACGAAAGAAACATTGTGTGTAACAATCACGCTACAAGAATGCAAGATCTGATGATCTCCATCGATGGAACTGTCCGGAAACGTACCTCGAGCATCTGAGTGACATCAACGGTTGTCGTCAATGCGTTGGACTCCTCAGCATCTCCCTGAAAGACAGTACTTGCATTATTTTGGATAACAATAATTATAACTGAAAACAAAGACTAGAGGACGAGTACTAGGGTGTACCATTAGGTAAAATAATTACACGATAAATTAAAACTATTGATTTACATGCCTAAAACAAGTCAGTGGCAGAATAGCTAAGTAAGATTACCCGATAGGCGCTTGAAGTGGCTGATGACTGCAATAACGACACGGATGGAGAATCTTCCGCCTTCATATTGAGTGGATACATAAATGGGGAAATTATTGTTAGCTAATGCTACACACTACCGCAAGGCCGAGAGCTAAATCCGTAAACTTGACTCACCAGTGGAGGGATGTGGACGAATAGAGTGGGAATAGCGGTTGAGGGCAATTTTCGCGTCGCTCGCGGTGTTTTCTTCTTTATTAGCAATGATGTGGAGTACATGTCTGAGCTAAAGTGCCTGCTGCAGATGCGGTATCGATCACCCCTCTTGTCCGCAAAGACTTCTAGGACTCTACTTTCAAGCTCAGACGGTGGATATCCGCAATATCGGACCCATTCTCTTATCTGATCTATTGTCTTAGGGAAAACATGCATTATAGTACCTTCAGATTTTTTATGGGTCTTCGAAGGGCAACCGCCAATGGAACAGGCTGGCATTGTGGAAAGTTCTGAAAAGTAAAGATCAACAATTCTCTATGAATACCAATGTGTTAAAAAATTAAATGACACATAAAAGGTTCAATGCAAGGTTTGTTTTGGTTCTTGGAACTATACACGTTATTCACATGCGGATAAGTATTTGAATAACTTTAAAAAAATAGAAAAATAATTTGACTAAACTCAGAACATGCGACTAGTTCCTTGCATGTACTGTCTTGAACGAAAAGAAAACATGGATGCAATTTGATGACTACTAGCAAATAGATATAAATTAAAAAATTGGACGCAAAATGATTATGGTACATGGCCTTACCTTGACGAACAAACAGTTAGATGCAGGGATCAGAGTAGTTTCTTGTCGTAGAACAGGGAGCAGTTCACAGGTTGCAAACTGACGAGTTTGCTCGAAGTGGTCACGGAAGTTCACAGAGACGAAGCGCAGATAACCAGCACCTTCACGGGTTGACTAGCAAAGCGCAAAGAAGTTCTCATTAGAAATATGAAGTGGGTTATAAAGAATTCGAAACAGGGGTGTGTTTGTGAATGAATGACGTGTATATGTCGTGGCATTATGCGGTTTGCAGGGGGGCGTCCAGCGTGAGGGGGGATGCTTGGCAGGAGACACGGGGTCTGGAGGTAGACATGGGAACAACAACCCATGCTCTATAGACCACTTTGAAGTGTACATGGTCTTTGGCACCTCTTGGCCTTTATCGCTCCCTGACAGCTCCACTTGCCAGCGCAAGTACCCCGGTGCAAACTGCCTTTGATAGGGCGGGGGGTGGATTGGGGCGGTGGTCGTGCAGACAAGACTCGTTTGCCGCAGGGCCTCACCAAGGAGAGGCCATCTAACTGCATGTAAGAGGCAGGCTGCAGGATCTAGTACATGGAAGGCAGGGGGGTGAGTTTATAAATACCTCACCCTCCCAGGAGAATATATGGGTGCAGTTCACCCTGGAGACCCTGGATGCCTAGGCAGTTAGTCAGCAGCAGGCTGGCCTGTGGTGGCAAGGCGGCACAGGCCAGAGGGGGTCATCTCTGTACCCGGTGCCCAAAAGGATGATTTATTATGATCAACCATATTGATTATTTACCTATAACCATGTTTTGTATCAATAAAATCCAACGGCCTTTTATTGCCAACGCTTGAACAAAGTGGTGTGGTAAGTATTTTTGGGGGAGGAGGCAAGGCCGGGAGGCTTGATGCCAACCCGCAAAATAACATATGTATGTCTGCTGCATATGGGTTCAACGGTTATGTGGATTGAAGGTGGGCGGCCAGCGTGAGGGAGGATGCTGGCCGGAGACATGTGGTGTGACAAGACAAGGCACAGGAAGACTATTCAATGGAGACACACTAGATTCATTTAAAAAATCAAAACAACCATTGTTAAAATATATGTTGGGTTTTATTTTAGATCTTAATTTCAATTGAACATAAATAATAAACATTACACATTGTAAAGTTCCGGTTGCAGCACATCCAGGGAAAATCTGCGGTATTGTCCACTGTCGCTGGGGAAATGTTGTCTAATGGCAAGTACCGCACAGGCAGGTATTACTCTCCGAACGCGGTGTCCGAGCCTCCCGTGAAGCCACCAAGTGAAGCAACGATAGGCCACCAGCCTGTACCACCTGTGAAAAAGAAAGATGCAAACTGTATTAAAATGACAAAACTTTCTTATCAATGTCGATTCAGGTAAAAAATGTCATTCTGCTTTGAAAAAAATTCTATCTAGAAAATGCACAATATGGAACCAATTTACATGCGTTCGAATGATATGTAGATGTAATTTTATATGTGGGAGACGACCATGAAATAGTAGTGGCATCACTGACATCACAACCAGAGTATACTTACTCGTTACTCGGATTACGCGGACGAACAGTGCCGCGAAGTTCATGCATAAGCACCATCATCATCCTCAACACGGTCCGTGAGAGGCAGGCTTCCCTGAACTCTGGCAGCTCGGTGATGCATTGCGGACTTGGCTCGCCTTCCGAAATGTAGGCCAAGCACCCGGAATTTTCACGGCAGCAGCAGTTCTCCTCGTCAGTTGGCATTAGCTCGCACCGATTGCACGTGCACCAGGTGGAGACGCCGTCCATGCGACATGGTCCAGGCTCTTCATCCGTTGACTGGTCCTCCCAACTGCCGTCCGAATCCCCATCGTTTTCGCGTGCTTGCCTTTCCAGTAGTTCCTCCTCGGTGTACTCGGGCTCGTACATATACGGCATTATTGTAGCCATTGTGTGGTAAAGAAAGTAAAATAATTTACAGAGATGGTACAGGTGTTCACAAGGCCTAGAAGCGGCGAAGGTAGCTGACCAGAGCACAGAAACGAGTCACAGAATACTCAAAGTAACACAGAGAGAGTAATGGAATTGAAAATCTGCTGCTGTGTGTTGTGAAACGGTGTGTTTATACTTATTGAGGAAAGAGGCGTCCTGCCATTTCCATGGCGACACTTCATTAGCTGAGGCGCAGCGATTGTTGACACGAAACGTGCTTTGGCGTTGGGAAATGGGCGGTACGCGTCTGCTGATGTCAGGCTCAGGGGCGGGGGATTTGATTTAGTGCCGCAAACGCAGGTGAGCCAGGTCGATGGGGGGAAATGATAGGATTATCACAAAATGGCGGCTGATTTCGAGTGCATTAATGGACGAAAAGTCGGGTAAGGTCCATAGGAAAGTTTTCTACGATCTACCGATTTATGCTTAAAAACACATGGCCGAACCGTAGGGACAATAAAAAAAAAGTCCCGGAACTATCCTTTAAGGTTGCTCGGCCTCATGGCATCCTGCATCGTTATGGTGCCAGAGGCACGTCTGAGAATGAGATCCCTTCAATGGGCCCTAAAGACTCAATGGTCCCAGTTCTCAGGTCGAATGACGGATCTTCTCCAGATTTCGAACAAGGTTCGTCAAGATCTTCTATAGTGGACTTGTTAAGAGAATATCCTGAAAGGAGAACCCTTTTGGCAAACACGGCCGGAGATCACAATAGTGACGGACGCCTCACTCAAGGGGTGGGGAGCTCATGCCAACGATCTGACAATCAGCGGTCGTTGGTCTCCATCGGTGTCCAAACTACACATCAACCTTCTGGAGCTGAGAGCAATCAGACTAGCGCTGAAGGCTTTCCTGCCATCTGTCAGAGGGAAGAATGTCCTGATAATGACGGACAACACAGTGGCCATGCATTATCTAAACAAAAGAGGAGGTGTAGGGTCACTACCTCTGTGCAGAGAGGCAATGCAACTCTGGTATTGGGCAATTCAAGAAGGAATCTCATTAACGGCAGTTCACCTAGCGGGGGAAGAGAATATGACGGCAGATGCTCTGAGTAGGCAGAGCACGTTGTCCCACGAATGGGAACTGGCTCAGGAAGTCATTCAAGAGATCTTCGCCCTTTGGGGAACCCCTCAAGTGGACCTATTTGCGACCGGAATCAACCGGAAGTGCGAAAGGTATTGCTCAAGGGAATTTTCCCCTGAGAGGAGCCCTGGGGGACGCGTTCGTGGTGGAGTGGAATTTCCCATTATTGTATGCATTCCCGTCATTCATCAGGTCATCAGGAGACTGAGACGCTTCGGGAGCCGCATGATCCTAATTGCCCCGGATTGGGCCAGGAGAACGTGGTAACCAGACCTTCTAGACATGTCCATCTGTCCCCCAGTACGTCTTTCTCAGAGAGAGAACCTTCTCTCGCAAATGGAGGGTCAGGTTCTCCATCCAGAGGTCAAAACGCTCAACATTCACGCTTGGTATCTGAAAGGCTGAGATACAAGGATTGGAACCTTCCAGATGACGTCATGGAGGTGTTGCTTTCAGTAAGAAGGCCAGCAACAAAATCTCTATACAGTTGCCGTTGGAAAAGTTTTGCAACTGGTGCAGAGAAAAGAATGTAGATCCTTTTCTATGTTCTATTCCGGAAGTACTGTCTTTCCTTCTAACCCTAGCGCACAGAGGTCTGAATGTTGGAACCATTAAAGGTTATCTTGCGGCACTTTCCATCTTCAAGCGCTCGTCAGAAGAATGCTCCTACTTCAAAATTCCTTTGATAGTACAATTCTTAAAAGGACTCACTAATGTATTTCCTCCTCACCCATTTCAAGTGCCAATTTGGGATCTCAATTTGGTCCTAAAATTCTTAATGTGTGCTCCTTTTGAGCCTTTGCACACTTGTCAATTAAGATTACTGACATGGAAAACTGCTTTCCTAGTTGCTTTAACATCTGCAAGAAGAGTGAGCGAATTGCAGGCACTCTCTTCTGGGCCACCCTATACTGTGTTCCATAAGGACAGAGTTGTGTTGAGGGTTAAACCCTCATTTTTACCAAAAGTGGTATCTGAGTTTCATTTAAATCAAAAAATCGTGTTACACGCATTCTATCTTCCACCTCATCCTAGTAAGGAGGAGGAAAGATTACACAGATTGTATCCAAAAAGAGCTTTAAGCTTTTATATCTCTAGGCTTTCTAGGCTTAGAGTGGACAGCCAACTGTTTATTGGCTACACATGAAAAAGATTGGGTCAGTCAGTAACTAAACAAACAAGATCACGTTGGATTGTGCTTTGCACTTCGGAATGCTACATACTGGGGGGAAAAGACCCACCAGAAGGTCTAAAGGCTCATTCCACCAGGGGCATCGCTTCGTCTACAGCCCTACAAAGAGGTGTTCCTATAAGGTCCATTTGTGAAGCAGCGACTTGGTCATCGCTGCATACTTTTTCAAAGTTCTACAGCCTAGATGCTTCCCAATCTAAGGAGCTGAATTTTGGTAGAGCAGTCCTATACTCAGCCATCTAAAGATATAAAAAAAATGTTTTAAAAATCTAATCCCTCCTCCATAAAAATTATCCTTACTGCTTTGGGAGTCTTATCTAAGATGAGGAATACTTTGGAGGACACAATCCACTCAAAGAACAAGTTACTTACCAACTGGTAACGTTCTTTCGATTGGATGTTCCTCCAACGTATTCCTCATCGCCCTCCCAACCTACCCCTCTGTAGATTCTTCCGGGCTGTTGCCACTCCAGCTCTCGCAAGGCAAATACCTGTCTACCGGCACAGTCTGCACAGTGAAAAATCAATAATGAAGGGGGAAAAACAGAACTGAGGCCAACGGGCGCCGCACGTGCTACTTATACACCCGATGACGTCACCCTCGACGGAGGCCTTCGAGGGACCATCGACTCGACGACATCGACGCATGGCGCCCTCTGCCGAATTTTTTTCTCCAAAGCAGCTGAAGCTGGATGGAATACATCAAAGATGAGGATTACGTTGGAGGAACATCCAATCGAAAGACCGTTACCAGTTGGTAAGTAACTTGTTCTTCTTTCTGATTTCACACAGTTCTAGTTCCACCTCCCGATTCCCTTGTGCTCTAGTTTCTTTGTTCTTAACATATTCTTCCCACTTTTCCAGTTCCACCCTCAGCGTTTTACAGATGCCACCCACACCCGCAATGACCTCCCCTCTCACCACCACTTTCATTGCCTCCCACACTGTACCCCATTCTCTTACACTACCTATGTTTGCTCCATGTACTCCTTGTGCTTGGTTCTGAGCATCTCATTAAAGGCCTGATCAGTCAGGTCATCCGTAGACATGCACCACATAGGTATGGGTCGTCTTGGCCCCAGTTTGCGCCAGTCTGACAGTAGCGGCGAATGGTCTGATACTGACCTTCCCAGGTATTGGGCCGATTCCACCTCTGCCAAGCGGTTCCTACCCACAAATAGATAATCTATCCAGGTGTGGAGATCGTGCGGGGGAGAAAAGTAGGAGTAGCCCCTGTATTGGGATGCAGCTATCTCCATATGTCGACCAAGTTTAGGCTCCCCAGTAGTGTATTCAGTGCAGTGGAGGCTGCGCTGATCTATTCACCGGTGGATAGTACCTGTCCAAGTCTATGTTCCTGACACCGTTGAAATCACCTCTCCATGTAAAAAAACATTCCCTGTGTGGTGTTATTTTGGCACACATCATGTTCAGGTGTGCCGGGATACCGTGGTTGGGGAAATAAGAATTTACTATGCATAGTTCCACCTGTTCTATGAAGCCCCGTAATATCAAGTACCGCCCGTCTGTGTCTGCTTCCCTTCCCAGCAGCCAAAAGGGCACATTGTCATTTATCCATGTTTAAACTCCACAAGCATATTTGGAGTATGCCACCCCATATCCTTGCCGCCGCGGAGTACACTGACCTTTGACATATCACCTTTCGTAGGGGAGTTTCCTGTAGTAGTGCGATAGACACTTTCTTCCTGTTAAGGAAGGGTTTCACATGGTTTCTGCGCAGGTATGAACCCAACCCCCAGACATTCCACGTTAGTATTCTAATGTTTCACGAAATAGAAGCTTAAACCACTCCCTTGCATTCCACCACCTCCCTCTCCCATCCTCCCAGTTTGTGCCCAGCCATTACCACCTTTCTCCCTAGCAACCCCAGCACCCCCCATCTTTCGGCCAACCCTTTTAACTTGCATCCGCCCTGCTCAAGTGAAGTACCTAAAACTAATTAAACAAAAAACATAGCTAACCAAACTCGCCCAGCTGCTGCTGCCGTCCCGCAGCACTCTGGCGCCCCCGCACCTACATGACCCATCCGGGTTGTTGTGTGCGAGTTACATTTTGTCTGCAACAGGCCAACAATAACCATTGCGCGGGCTAGACCTGTAGGCCCAGGTTAAGTGGCCAGGTGTCGCCCCTGTAAACTCAAATTTCCTTTGTGTGGGTCCGGTGGGTACCTGCTTTTGTTTAGCAAGCATCAATACTCATGTCAGTGAGTTTACATTTCCCCCTTCCCGCCTCCCTCTCGTGATGGGGCTTCGATCCGGTGCCCTTTTCTTCTCCTCCTTCCCGATTGTTGTGTTCTAGCCACATGTCTGCCGCGGCCAGAGTCTCAAGGAAATTAGCACAGCCCTTGTAGATCACTTTAAGTCTGGATGGGTACAACAGCATGTACTTAAGGTTCAGCTGCTGAAGTCTGGCCTTGATTGGCAGAAAGGATTTTCTGGCTCTTTGGACTGCGGGCGTATAATCCGGGTATATAGTTATGTTGGAATTATCTCGATTTATCACCCCGCCTTCCCTCAAGTGCTTTAGTATGACCTCCCTGTCCTGAAAGTTGAAGATCCTCGCAACCATCGGCCCGGGGTGAGATCCTGGCGGAGGCTTTTTTGCAGGCATCTGTGGGCCCTATCCACCGCAAACCCCTGCGTGAGGTTACCAGCTCCCACCTCTTGCAAAAGCATGCTTTCTACAAAGCTCGTGGGGTTCAGGCCCTCCATCCCCTCTGGGACACCCAGCAACCACACATTGTTGCGCCGGGCTCGTCCTTCGGCATCTTCCGAGCGTGCTTCCAGCACTGCGTTTCTCTTTTCTAGCGCTTTCATGGACCCAATTGTATCTTTTAGCTCAGCCTCTGTAGCCGTCAACCTCTCTACTAGATTGCGTATATCTTGCCGCATTAGTTGCATGTCGACCTTGACCTCTTCGATTTTTGTGTCGATAAATGTTCTCAGCGCTGCTATTGCCTCCAGCACTTGGTCATTATTGCTGCCAGCGCCCGAAGCCCCCTCTTCTTCCTGTGCCGCCGCATTGGTTTGTGATATCGCAAGGGGTCTGGCTGCATTGAAGGATTCCATGATCGTGTTCCTTTTCTGCCTTTTGGAAGGGGACATATCCCTGCTTGTCTATGTTTTAGGCAGGTCTTGGGGTGCAGCTTGACTCTCACTCCCCCCACTGTTGTTTAGTTATTGGGTTGCACTGCAGCGTGGTGCCTGTGGGCGCTGCTGGATCCCTTCTATGATACTGACAGCCGCCTGCGTAGCAGCCCCTGCAATGATTATAGAGCCGTGTTCATTCAAGAACGTTGTCGCTACTCCACTCGGCATCGCATGGCCAGTGGCATTGTGCACTGGCTCATCAGTGCCATATGTCTGGCTGGTTCTGCGTCCCCAGTTTATTCCACCCACCCAAAGTTCACTGCCCAGTGGGGCTACCTGCCCACTGCGGTTTCCGGTTGTCTGCTGCTTTATGGAGACCACTTGGTCCTCTGTTCCCACTTTTACTCAGCGCGTTATCAATTGTTTACCGCCCTAGTCTGTTTTGCAGTGGCGTTGCGCTATAGGGGCAGATAGGTATAAACTGTATCCGTGGCAACGGTCCTACTGCCAACCACCACACTCCTCGTGGCGCTACCATGTAGCTACAATATTGAACCGCTGGCACTTATCTATTGTGCACCGCCCAGGTTTGCAGTCGCTATGGGCTTATTGCTATGTAGCTGAGCCATAGGTGGGGAAGCTCCCTGTCTGTGGAGAGTGCCTCGCTCAATAGTGCCTCAAGTCGCAGCGCACAGCGCCTACCTTTGTGTTTTGTTGTAGGGGGCCCAATTGTGTGTGCTCAGGCACTGTTTGTTGCAGTCAGGCCACTGTGCAGTTCGTTTCACCAATTGATTTAGCAGGTGGTGCACCACACTCTATCCCAGTGCGTCTTTATCCTGAGCCGTGCATCCAAGGCATTTCACCCTATGCTGCACGTTTTGTTCGTGTCTGTGAGTTGCTGGGACCCGCTTTGTCCAGGTTCCCAGATACGCTCGTTGCCTTTTCAGGTCTCTCACCTCCAAGCCGCTCCTCCGTAGCATGCAGTCACTGTATGGGGGCTCCGAGTGTTTGCACCCATCCAGCGCCCGAACCTCCCAGTGCCCTGCTCCTAGTTTCCGAAGCCTCATATATCAACACAGATGAGTCCCAGCCGGACGTTATTCCGCACCTCTACCCAGGCTCAACAGTGGTTCCTCGCTGCGCCAAATGCGTATTGGACCCTGCTACGGTCTCGCCAGGTCTGGTGATAGTTCTGCCATGCCTCTGGTTGCCTCACCAGTGCCGCAGGTTCCATTGCTGTGATGACTGCCCCGGGGGGCTGTGGGTCGGCAACCAGCTTTCCACGCGACCTGCCTCGCTGCTTAGTCCCCCACACCAACTCAGGGGCAGTCCTCTCCACCTTACAAATATCAGCCCGATCCACTTTCTCCTCGGGCGCAGTCCCTCCTCCCACTCAGCTCAGAGCCGCAGATGCGTCCGCCATCTTGCCTGCCTCTGGCCTTCGGTGGACAGGAAGTTTCCTCAGCATAAACTGCTCCGATTTTCACCAGCTTTGCTAGTCGGGGCAGGGTAAACACCTCCTTAACATGTGGGTATGTTCAGCCTTTCAAGATTCACCTTGTACCACTGGGCAATAGGATCATTGCACCCGGGCGGTGCCGCAGAAGAGGCGGTTCCGGGGCCCACTGCCCTGCAGCGCAGCGGTTTTCCTCGGCCAGGGGCGGCCCGCCGGAGATAGTGAGTCCGCCCAGGGCGCAGGAGCGGAGGAGTTCGCGAGTGCCTCGCTGGCGGCCCCCCTGCGGTGCGCACTAGTGCGGCGCTCCTGGCGTCGAGCGCATCGGCCTGATTGAGGGCCCGGGAGGCCTGTGATGTGCTGCGGCAGAGCGGGGTAACACGCGGAAGACCGCCAACTGCCGGACACTGAAGGGGCCTGGAGGGGCGCAGAGCTCCGCGACGGCGGTGAACACGCCAACCCGAGAGCGGACCTGGAGGCCTGCGCTGCATGGCGGCCAGTGTGCAGCCGCGTACAGGGACACCATCAGCCCATCTGAGGGGGCCCACAGGAGCACTGTGCCCCACACGGACAGCAGCTACGCGGCCCGAGGTGGGAGGCCTAGAGCGTTGCAGCGCGCCACAGCTGCGACACCCTGAGCACGCACAGCCTGGTCCCTGCCCCGGTGCTCAGCCGGCCGGCCCTGGAGGGAGGCGGAGAGGTCACATAACCACCCGACATCCCTAACATCCACACCAGCCAGCGCGGCGTGCAGACACACCGCAGGGACCCACGGCAAGGTAAAGACGCGCCTCGCACCTGGGGCACATCGGGGACGCGCAACGGGCAGGCCTTGCTGTGCAGCCATAGACCCGCATACTCAGCAGGGCGCCTCCCGGGTCACACACCTCCAAACCGGCCATCAGCACAACACCGAGGCCCGGAGGCAACCCCCTCTCCCCCTATAAAGTGCAGGACCATCACACACTGCCCCAACCCTCTGAGGCACCAGAAAGAGATGACCGGGGCCAGGGGCTAAGAATTGCGGGCACATCCACGAGGCAACCAGATAAAGCAGCAGGACTCACCGGTGTCGGACTGGACACGTGGGTCACAACCAGCCCCCACCCCGCAGAGGCTTTGGATCACGATCAGAGTGCCCATAGTCCATAAAGAAGTGAGCGGACAAAGTACATACTGTTACTCAACCACCACTAGGTAATCACCGCGCAAGTACTGCATCCATGAGGCACAACAGAAAGCATGGGGAAAGATAAAACGAAAAGAACTTCCCACTCAAAGCAGAATGGACCAATATACCATACCTCCGCCACAGGCCCTTGACCCCCATTCGCTATCTGCGGAGGAAGCAGAGACAGATAATGTAATCTCTCTGAAAGATGTAATGGCCGCCATAGCGGAGTCCCGCACGTCCATGGAACAGAAGATGGACGGAATAAGTATGGATGTGTCCCTCCTCAGGCACGACCTCCAAAAGCTAACGGTGTGCACCGGGGAGGCCGAACAACGCATCTCCACCACAGAAGACGGGATTCACAACATGCGTCAACAACTTCAGCACATTACATCCAAACTCAAGGTGTTGGAGGACAGAATTGAAGACGGAGAAGGCAGATCCAGACGCAATAATGTGCGCATACTCAGTATTCCCGAGAAAGCAGAAGCCCCCTGCATGGAACTGTTTCTGGAACAGCTGCTCACCGACCTATTCGATCCAGACTCCTTCTCCAAGTTCTTTTCTATAGAAAGAGCGCACAGAATGCCATGTGGCAGGCCGGTACCAGGGGCACCCCCACGTACAGTGATAGCGAGGTTCCTAAATTTCAGAGACCGAGACGCATTACTACAACTCGCACGTGCCAAGGGCACGATCACCTTCAACGGTTCCAAAATCGCCTTCTTCCCTGATTACACCAGGGAAGCGCAGAAGGCAAGACAGTCCTTTGACCACCTTAAAAAGCAATTGCAAACAATGGGCGTGAAATACGGTCTGCTTTTTCCCGCACAGCTCAAAATCTACTACAAAGGGACTACAGTTCACTTTAACGACCCCAAAGAGGCTTGGCGCTGGGGTGAACAACACATAGGAGGAGACTGGTCGGCCTCCCGTAGCAGGAGTGGGAGGAATCACAGACCACCACCTGACCAACAGCGTGCGCCCCGGCAGCCACCGGCTCAGGTCCCACCAGAAGATATGGGGGGTTGACCCCCGCCTTGGCCCTTGCTGAGCCCTGACACTCCGCACTAACGACAAACTGAATAATCGCCCCAATTGCAGCACACCTCAACGCCCAATCCAAGGTAACTCACACTTGCTTAAAGCGGTTGCGGGAACGCCCCGTACCCGCACATTAGAGGGTCCCCCCCGATGAATACAATCCACGTCAGCACTAGCATTGGCAATCCCCCCCTAGTTGTATCTTTCAAGGGGGAGCCACCTGTACTTCTAATTTAGTTTGTTCTATGTGAGTTGTCCGGTTGACAACTTGTAATTTCATGTTCGGGCGACCGATGCTTCTAGTTGGGAGGAGTATAGGGTGGGTGGTTATGGGTTTGTTATGTTTAGTTATGAAAAGGACCAGTCAAGCACAAAACATATTAAAGTCAAATAAGGGGGTAACAGCAAATGAACGCACAGGAGCTCGGCGCCTGGCGGCGCCACTAGTGGCACACACTTTCTCGTCCTTAGATAGTCATGGCATCAAGCAACACTAGGGCCAGCATAGCCAGAACACTCAAATTTTTGGCCTGGAATGTCAACGGACTCGGCAATGCAATCAAACGCCGATTGGTAGGGCAATACTTGAAAAGGCACGCACCAGATATAGCTTTTCTAGCTGAAACACACCTTGCAGGCACAGAATGTTCTCTATTCAAACGTACAAACTACAGACTCGCGCTCCATGCAGGCTTCACAATGGGTTCACGTGGTGTCATGATATTGATACACAAAAACCTCCCCTTCCACTTGAACACAGTAACACAGGACACCGGTGGCAGGTACATATATGCGACAGGCACACTCTGGGGAAACTCCATCACATTGCTTGCTATCTATGCACCACCAACTCTACTAACGCCATTACTCACCAACATTTCCCCCTGATCACAGAAGACACCTCTAACATTAAGATAATAGGAGGGGACTTTAACAAAGTCATGGACACAACCCTAGACCGTTCACACCTGCGCAATAGAAACCCCATTGTACATACCAAACTTGCCACATTTACGAACGCCCTGGGTTTGTGTGATGTATGGAGAGATCTCCACCCCGATTCCAGGGAATATTCCTTTCACTCTGGGGCTCACGCCTCGCTTTCCAGACTGGATTACTTCTTTATCCCATCAACCGATTTACACAGAGCACAAGAAGCATATCTACTACCTAGGGGCATCTCTGACCACTCCCCGTTAGTGCTGAAAATCACAACTTCCAGACCGATCCCCCCGCCTAGCTGGCGTCTGAATAATTACTATTTGGGTAACCCGGACCTGATAGATAAGCTCCAAGAATCGACCGAAACATATTTCGAGTTAAACACAGAGTCTGGATCAGACCCTGAGTCACTATGGGAGGCATACAAAGCAGTACTAAGGGGGGAACTCATGTCATGGACACCCGCACATAGGAAATAGCACCTACTTAAATTACACGAGGCAGAACAACAGGTTAAACTGGCAGAAGAATCACATATTATCCAAGACACGCCCGAGACGAACCGAGCCTTACTCCTAGCACAGAAGCTGCTCCAGAAGACGGCACTTGACAACGCCAAACAGGCACACACTGCAATGAGGGCACGGGTATATGAAACGGGCGATAAAGCTGGCAAGATGCTAGCGTGGCTGGAACGTAAGGAGCAGGGACGCAGCCATGTTCGTCAGCTACAGGTGGGGAGTACAGGTCCACTAGTGTCAGATCAAGATATAACGCGGGTTTTCGCGGACTATTATGCTGAACTCTATAAGAAACCCACCACCTGCATGGACACATCAATAGTAGATGAAATCACTTTCCCCACTTTGGATGAGACACAACAAGAATTGCTGGAGAGGGATATAATGGAAGATGAGGTGTCGTGAGCTACGTCTGCCCTCCAGACCGTGTTGTTAGTGGCTCCAGAGATGCGGGCTTAGATGTGGGCACGCTTCTTGGAGCGGGTGGAGGTGCAATAGCCTTTGGAGCAGGCTGCAGGCCAGTTTGTCAGAGGATGAGCCCAAGGTCTGTCACTCCCGTTCAGCATTTCTACACTTGCGTTTCAGAGATTCTAGATCGGAATCTTACCAGCTGTTGTTTTTGGTGGCAGGTTTTAGGTGGATCCTCATGGCAGGGGCAAGAATGTCAATGGTGTTAGTGAAGGCAGATTAGCAAGGACTGAGTCGGTGCGAGAGTCCTGAGAGTGGGTGGGAGGGGGGATGCTTCACTCGCTTCATCGGTCGAATGACGACAAATGAGGCTAGCAGTGCAGGGAGCGGCCCGTATAGGGCCCTAGGTGGGAGGAAAGGAGAGAGTGGTCGGACCAGGGAGTGGGGGATAGTGACCAGATTAGAGATAGGCATGTCACCAGAGATGAGAGCGTCAAGAGTGTGATCGGCAGAGTGGGTCGGGCCAGAAGGGAGAATAGTGAAAGAGAGGGAGTCACAGAGGGCTCAGAACTGAGAGGTGGATGGATCAAGAGATTCAAGGTGGATGTTGAAGTCAACAGGGAGGAGGAGTTTGGAGGCAGAGGTTGAAAGAGATGAGGCAAGGTCGGCCCATTCAGAAAGGAAGAGGGAAATGGGGCCAGGGGGCCTGTAGATAGTGGCAAGAGTGAGAGAGAGAGTAGGGGAGACCCCAAGCCTACAGGCGAGGCATTCGAGAGAGGAGTAAGATTGAGTAGGAATGATGGAAGCATGGACCCAATCAGAGAAGGTCAGGGCCACTCTACCTCCAATTCTGTTGGGTTTGGAGAGGATGTTGTAGTGCTCAGGAAGGAGAGTGTCAAGAGAAGTGACAGAGCTAGCATTGAACTACGTTTCAGTATGAGCAAGGATGTCCAAGTCGAGGTCTTCGAAAAGGAGACAGATGGCATAGGAGTGTCTGACAGCAGAATGAGTATTCAGAGTAGCTAAGTAAAGTGTGTTACTACCTTTGAAGGATTTCCGAGGGGGTGCACAGGGGCATGGTACTCCGATTGGTGGTGCTTGAGAAGTGAGGGGATGAGAAGCAGGGGGGTGGCAGGAAAAGGGAGTAAGTTTATGAGAGAAGGCAGGTGCCAGTCAAGAAGGAGAAAAGCCGGTTGAGGACCTTGGGTCATGATAGTGCCATTGTGGTAGACATTAGGGGATGCACCTAGAGGATGAGAAGTATGCAAGGAGTACTTCCCACCTAGTGCCACCATTAATGGGTGAGGAGGAGAAAGAGTGGAGGCCAGATGGGGTGTCCATAGATCAGGAGAGGGGACAGTGAAGAGGGTGTCTGTGAAAGTCTGTCTGGAATTGGCATTAACCTAAGTGTCGGAGATAGGTAGACCTGGGTTAGAGTCCAGGAGAGATTTTTTCAGCTTTTTTCTTCCAGACTTCGCAAGAGAGGTAGGATAGGTGATAGAATAGCAGTTGGAATAGATAGAAGAGATGGAGAGTGCCATGGGAGTAAAGGGGGACAGAGAGAAGAGCAGGGGGACTTCATAGTGCACAATAACTCACCAAGAGGCCTAGCAGCCAGGCGCGGATGAGGAGGTGTTCAAAAGGAGGACAGTCAGTATACAGATATTACAGCACAAACTGGAGGATGCAGTGATTTAAAAACCACAGCTAAATTTGAAGCTCCCAAAAAGCACTAATACAGCACACACATTGAGGATGCAGTGATTTAAAAAGCACACTTAAATTTGAAGCTGTCAAGAAGCACTAATATAGCACGAAAATGGAGGATGCACAGGTTTAGTGCACACTTAGAAAGTTTTAAGGAAAGCACTAATAACGCTGAAGAAAAACAAGCAGTGAAACGATCAGGCAGATGCAAATTATAGGTAGACGAAAAATCCTTGGTAAGCAAGCAGAGGTTGTAGTTCAGTTCCAGGGGGCTTACCGGTACATCTTTGAGGTGGAAGCCTGTGGTCACAGAATAAAAAGGTGCTGCAAGATTTGGCACCAACGTGGGCGGCGGGTAGGTTGCTTCAGTGGCAGCATGGAGGGGCTCCCTCCAGCTCCGGACAGGGCCTTTTTGTGGGCCTTCATGCAGGGGGACGGCTGGCTGGCTCACTCGCTGGCCGGCTTCTGGTAGGCCCGATATCAAGACCAGCAGCTGATCGGGAGCGTTGCATTCCTGACTTCATGGCAACCAACTGAGGCACTCTGGTGCCGAGGAAGAGGGCGGCCATCGTGGAAATGTGAAAAGCGATCCGAGAGCCTGCAGACTGTACGTGTTGTCGATGAAAATGCAGCCGGCACGAACAGACATTCAAAGAAATCAATTGTTGTGGTCTTCTGCAACAAATAAACAAATTAAGCTGCACAACACACCACTGTGCATGCAGATGCCCAAATGGGTTTACCTGCAAGGGATGGCACTCTGGGGTCAGGCTAGTGCATTGAATGAGCAGCTTGTTAGGTGGGTAGGCGGTGGGAGTGGGAAAAGCCATGACTGAAGAGCAGGAAACAGCTTCACTCCAGTATGCCTCTACTCGTTAATGTGAACCAAGAGGACACCTATACCCCCTTTTTACAAATGTTCCACATGCTTGCCTGGTACTCACACTTTCGCCATATTGTGAATTATGGGTCAGGGAAGGTGACTCACGCTCAAACCACTAACATTTGTAGAATTGAGTAATACTGAGAATATATATCAGCATGGCAATTCAAACAGTGTAAAATCAAGATTTAATTCTCTGTGACGTGCAGCCGATATGTGTTTCGACCACCTGGTTGTTCTTAAGGCCCACTTGGATAAACCAATATCTCTTTTTCTCATAGGATTGGGTAATCTTTGAAGCGATTAATTAATCTCAAACCATATAGTACGGTGTGGTTTAGCTGTGGTTTAGCTGTCGTACGTAGTCACTCGACTGATGCATATTCACCATATTGCACTGGACTCGGTGCAGTAGGGCGAGCCCATGACTTTGCTTCACTCGGCCTCATTGTGCTCACACACATTCTGTATTCACGCATACTGTTTCTGCTTTACAGCTGCACAATTCCATTATCACATAACTACTATTAATATTCGTGGTATAGTGCCGGTAACATCCAAGCAGGTATGCCCTATGACCACTCTAGAGATGACACTCATGCTTACCTGATTTGACCTGGAAGCCTTGAGCTGTAACTGCAACTTTACATGTCTGTAACCCACCGATTTCGACCCTTCAACATGTGTTGTGTTATTTGAATTATGTATGTTGCTCATGTACCTAACGCACACCCTTGCCGACCACGTTTTGATCTGTGCTTATGACTCTGGGCCCAATTGTATGCTGTCCAACATCACACACGTGCCATAACTAGTACTGTATACATGAGGTGTGCCCTTGACTCGGAGCTGCTCTGCATTTAACTGACATCTCTCAGCCTGCGCTGTGCTGTATTCAACCTAGCTGCAACTACTGTATTGACATTTTCCTGCCCTGCGCTGTACTTGCAATTCCAGAGCGTGCACCCTTACCAATTTTGTCTGTTATGCTTACCTGTACACCTGATGTAGCCCACCTTACCATGAAGCGTGATTTTGCCAGAGCATGTTTCTAAGATCCACCCGTTGTAACCCTAAGCGTGATCTTGCACTCTCATAATGTCTCTTAGCACTTACTGTAACTAGCACCCTGATACCTGATGGTTTGGTGTGCTGCTATAAATAGAAACATAAAAATAAAAAATAAATACATGAATTCAGTGGCGAAAAGGGGGACCTCTAGAGGAGGTTAGAGGTACTGCACTTAAAGTTCATCTCAGAAATACCTAATACATTGGAAGTCAATTGAAAAGTGAGCACAACATCACGTTTTAATGGCTGAGGTTACTGCACCAGGGTTATGTTATGTTATGTTATTGTGCTTATACCGCGCCAAAGCCCGTAGGCATCCAGGCGCCGAGAGAGCTGAGTACAGAGAAACAGAGACTCCGCAGGGGATTACTCTAATAGTAGAGATGCGTTTTCAGTTGCTTACGAAACGCAAGAAGATCTGTTGTCTTGCGCAGGGATATGGGCAATGCATTCCATGCCTTAGCTCCCTGGGTGTAAAAGGCCCTTCCACAGCCTCAAGAGCGTTTAACTCGGTGCTGAACCAAAAGATGGCCTTCAGCTGACCTGAGGTTTCTCTTGGGCTGGTAGATGCTAATGACATCCTTGAGGTAAGCAGGAGCACTGCCAAAGATGCATTTATGGCAAATAGTTAACAATTTAAAATGAATTCTGCGTTCCACTGGAAGCCAATGCAATTTTTTCCTAGCTGCAGTGGTAGGTTCTGATTGCTTCATTTGAAAAATAATACGAATAGCTTTATTTTGAATTTTTTGTAGCTCTTGGGTTTCTGCTTTACTTGCACCACCCAAGAGTGCATTGCAGTAATCAATACGAGGCAAGATAACGGCTCTCACGAGCTTGATGCGGTTGTCGATCAAAACTAGAGGCGCAACTTGCCTAAGCACTCTGAGGTGGTAATTTGTGCTGACAGTAATGGCTGCAACATGTGCTTTACAGTCTACACTGCTGTTCATGTATGTACCCAAGGTTTTTACCTTCTGCACAGTGTTGATGAAGCTACCATCTATCGTGAACCCAGTATATTCCTGTCCCAGCTTGAGTTGAGCCTGGCGTGGGCCAAAGATCATGAGCTCAGTTTTTGTGGCGTTCAGACATAACCAGTTGGTGGACATCCACTGCTTGATCAGTTGATAAACTGCGTTTACTGCACATTGATCTTTGTCATAAACGCCAGTGATGTTAAGAACCAGCTGGAAATCATCTGCATAGTTACAGAAAAAGGTCTGGAAAAGGTCTAATTCGTAGCACAGAGGAAAGATGTAGATGTTAAACAACAATGGGGAAAGACATGCTCCCTGGGGCACACCACATGTTATGGTTTGAGACCCAGAGGAACTGTCTCCCCAATGCACCTGTGACCGACGGCCTTCCAGGAATGCTCTCAACCAAGTTAAGGCATTGGCCAAAGCACATAATTTAAACCGTAGGCATGTCCACATGGAAAATGCAAGGGGAGCACCAGGCAAGGCAGATGATTAATTGTATAAGGCTTTATTCGAATTGTATATCGACAACTCATCAAAGCACAAATGGACAAAAAACGGAAATGCTGTTATGTTATGTTACTTTGCATTTATATAGTGCCTTATGTACCATTAGTATGGTCTGAAAGCGCTGGTAGGTTGAACGTCCTTGGGAACCGAAGTTCAAGTCAGTAGAGAGAGTCAAAGGTGCATGTGAGCACACCGGATATGTGTGCAGCTGGTGTGGCATTTGTGTAATAGCTGCTTAGCGGTAGGTGTGGTGGTTGAGAGATCAAGAGTATGGAGGTCATTACAACCCAGGCGTTAAGGGTTAACGCCGTCGTTAACCCTTAACGCCTGATTCCAATTTTAACGGCTGCTTTTAGCAGGCGTTAAAATCCATGGCGCTAAACCGCCTTGGTGCTAATTACGACACCGTAATTTACGGCACCGATTAGCGCCTTCCCCACTCCCATTATGCCCTATGGGGCAAAAATGGGAATGGGGAAGGGTAAATGGGAAATGGGGATTTACCGCCCCACTCACCTTGGAATGGGCGGTAAATCCGCCATCCACCATGGTGTAAACGTAGTTTACACCATGGTGGTAAAGTTGGTGTACTTACCGCCTGGGTCGTAATGACCTCCTATGTGTTCGTTCTGGCAGGATTTATCCAGACCAATTGTGGCTGCGTTAGGCCTGAAGGGAATGCCTAGCTGGGGGGGTGGAGGGGTGTAACCAGCAGTGTTTAGTTAGAGTGATGGGGAGTATGAGGCAGATGTTGGTATGAGAACAGCAATACCGAATGGTGTCATAGTATCTCTGTGTTCTAGTTGAATGGTGGTGTAAAGAGGAGAGTAGGCGTGGTGATGTGATATGATGGGTTGCATGCTCTTTCAAATGTTCCATGCATTCCAAACCATTCCATGTAAGTCGCGCAATTCTATGCGCTCCAATCCGCTCCATGCACTCCAGTCCGCTCCATGCACTCCAGTCCGCTCCACGCCCTCCAGTCCGCTCCACGCCCTCCAGTCCGCTCCACGCCCTCCAGTCCGCTCCATGCACTCTAGTCCGCTCCACGCACTCCAGTCCGCTCCACGCACTCCAATCAGTTCCATGCATTCGAATCTGATAAACCAAACCGTTCTGTGTATTTCTAAGAGGTTTTATGCACTCATCCACGTATTTCACCCGTACCATCCACATACTTCCCCGTACCTTTCACATATTACACCAGTACCTTCCACATACTTCATCCATTCCATCCACATATTTCACTGGTTCCATCCACATGCGTCACCCGTTCGATCCACATGCGTCACCCGTTCGATCCACATGCGTCACCCGTTCGATCCACATGCGTCACCCGTTCGATCCACATGCGTCACCCGTTCCATCCACATACATCACTCGTTCTATCCACATACGTCACCCGTTCCATCCACATACTTCACCTGTTCCGTCCGCTCTACGGACTCAACAGCTCTACGTATTCATTCGCTCTACGCACTCATTCGCTCTACGCACTCATTCGCTCTAGGCACTCATCCGTTCTAGGCGCTCATCCACTCTATATGCTCTATGCACTCATCCGCCTCTATGCACTCATCCCCTCTATGCACTCATCCCCTCTATGCACTCATCCCCTCTATGCACTCATCCCCTCTACGCACTCATCCCCTCTACGCACTCATCCGCGCTACGCGCTCATCTGCTCTACGCACTCATCTGTCCTATGCAGTCGTCTGCTCTAGGCACTCGTCCGCTTTATGCCCTCTCATGCTCTATGCATTCACCCGTTCTACTCACTCGCCGCTCTACTCACTCGCCCGCTCTATGCACTCACCCGCTCTATGCACTCACCCGCTCTATGCACTCACCCGCTCTATGCACTCACCCGCTCTATGCACTCACCCGCTCTATGCACTCACCCGCTCTATGCACTCACCCGCTCTATGCACTCACCCGCTCTATGCACTCACCCGCTCTACGCACACACTCGCTCTATGCACCCACTCGCTCTATGCACCCACCCGCTCTACGCACTCACCCGCTCTGACGCACCCCTCCACTCTCACGCACTCATTTGCTCTTACACACTCGTCTGCTCTACCCACTAGTCTGCTCTACGCATTCATCCACTCGACACACTCCTCCGTTCTTACACACTCCTCCGTTCTTACACACTCCTCCGTTCTTACACACTCCTCCACTCTGGGCACTGTTCTGCTCCGCGTACTTATCCGCTCCACGTACTTATCCGTTCCCCCTCACTCATCCGCTCTATGCACTCGTTCTTTCCACATGCTCATCTGCTATATGCAATCATCTGCTCTACAAAGTCGTTCGCTCATACGCACTCATCCGCTCTAAACACTCATCTGCTCTATGCACTCATCTGCTCTATGCACTCATCTGCTCTATGCACTCATCTGCTCTATGCACTCATCTGCTCTATGCACTCATCTGCTCTATGCACTCATCTGCTCTATGCACTCATCTGCTCTATGCACTCATCTGCTCTATGCACTCATCCGCTCTATGCACTCATCCGCTCTATACACTCATCCGCTCTATACATTCATCCGCTCTATGCACTCATCCGCTCTATACACTCATCCTCTCTGCACATTCATCTGCTCTATGCACTCCTGCGTTTTACACACTCCTCCGTGCTTACGCACTCATCCGCTATACACACTCATCCACTCTACACACTCATCCGCTCTACACCCCATCAGCTCAACATACTCATCCGTTCTATACACTCGTCCGGTCTACACACTTGTCCGATCTACACGCTCATCTGCTCAACGCATTCATCCGCTCTCCACCCTCGTCCGTTCTACACACTCATCTGCTCAACGCATTCAACCGCTCAGCGTACTCATCCGTTGCACGCACTTCATTCATTCTAACGATGTCATCTGTTCCATTCACTTCGTTCATTCATCATGCATTATCGATTTCAGGCCATGTCACTTGTCATAAGCACTGGATCCGTTTCGTGCTCTCTATCTGTTTCATGCACTACACTCGTCTCATGTACTTGAATCGTCTATTCTGTACTTTCCATTTATGCCATGCACTCATACAGTCGGTGTCATCTGTCTGTGTCCTCATCAGTCTCTTGTATTCATCTTTCCATCCTCTTCTCTTTATTCATTTCACCCATTTTGTTCATTTTGTCGATTGCACTCATTACATCCATTTCATTAATTTAAACCTCATTACTGTTTTCGTACGATTTATTCTTTTTATCCACTTCACTGCTTTGATCTACTTTACTCGTTCTATTCTGTTTGTCCTTTTAGTTTACATTAGCGGTTATTAGTTGTCGATTTCTTGCATGGATCTTGATGTTGTATTCTTATTTGTCTTATTGTTATTCAAGATCTAGTAGTTTGTTGGGTTGGTGTCATTGAGATGCTGTTATTCAGTTTGAGTTAGTTTGCGTACGGGTTGGTTTTAGGGGAAGAGGCAAGTTTTCAGTAGTTTGCGGAAAGACATTCGATCTTCAGTTAGGCGGATGTGGGGTAGGAGTGCGTTCCACAGCGTGGGGCCCAAGGCTGAGAATGATGATCCGCCTAACCTGACTGAGTTTGTTTTAGGTATGACTAGGAGACCGGCTGAGCTTGATCTTCGAGTACGTGGAGGGTGATAGGGTTTTAGCTTGTCTTGAAGATATTGAGGTCCTGTTTTATGCAATGCTCAATGAGAAATGCATAAGGTTTTGAAAGTCACCCTTCGGGCCACTGGGAGCAAGAGCAGAGTTTTAAGGGCTGGGGAGATGTGGTCACTCAGGCCGAGCGCTAGTAGCAGTTTGGCTGTGGCATTTTGTGCTCTTTGACGTTTATTCAGTTAGTAAGCGTGGACTCCGAGGTAGAGGGGGTTGGCGTAGTCCAGTCTTGATATAACAATTGATTGGACCGCGGAGAGTCTGTTGGGAAAGGAGAGATATGGAAAGATGCGCCTAAGCGTTTTAAGGTGGTAGTGGCAGGACTTTGATACGTTGTTGACTTGGCGCGAGAGTGTTAGGTCAGAGTCAAGGGTGCATCCAAGGTTTTTTACTGAGTTAGAGGGAGTCGGTGAGTTGCCCATGGCAGATGGCCAGGGTAGTGGGTATCATTTGACAAATCAAACATCCACAGTATGACAGAGCTATTGATAAAATCACATAACAAGAAAGATAAAACAAGTTAAAACTGCTAATATAAATACATACTCGTATGTCTCCCGTCCGCTTTCCTCCATCCTTGTGGGCGTCCCCCCAACATGTGGACGGTACCAGAAACTTTGCCAGTGAAAAATGCAGCTTGCCCATTAAATTTAGTATAGCGTGACTGAGGTGAGGTGCCGGAGGGCGGGCCGTTCCCATGCCCGAGGCCACACCCCACCTCAGTCCCGTTTTCCACACGGACGGTGTCAGGCATGACAGCTCGCACAGAACTTTTTTGGCTCTCTGCTTTCTTCCCTTTTCCTTTTCTATCTTATTTAACTTCCCTTTGGTGCCTTGCCACCCCCGGTGCATGTCGGCCGCAAGAGGATTCACAAGATGTGCCTCATGCGACTGTTAGTTCCTGGCCTCGGTCCCCCATGCACTCTGTCTTGAGTGTTTGGGGCCTGACCACCGTTGGAACGCATTTTCGGCTTGCTGCGTTCTCGGTCACAGGGCAATGAAGAATTGGTTGTCGCAGTTGAGGGAGATTTTCCACCCTTCTCCTTCTCCCCACCTTAAGGATTTAATCTCCAGGACCTCTCATCAAGACAAGGTAGGCTCTCTGTTCAGCATGACTCCACAGCATAGTGACTCCTTCCCCGGGGGTTCCCACGGATCAGGGTTCCTCGAATTCAGGTTCTGGCAGGCCCAAGGCCTCTAAGGCTACCGGCTCCCAAGCCGAGGGGCCGGGGGCTCTTCGGGGTGCTCCAGGGACAGACCTTAGGCCGTCTTGGCTACTGCCTCCCTAGCTGAGGTGGTCAGGAGCCTACCAGGCTGTCCTCGAAAGGGCGATCAAGTTTGTCCTCTTCTACCCCAGTTGGTAATTGTCGAGTGCCACCTCCAAGAGTCTGTCCTTGGTACGATCCAGCATGGCTACCGGATTAGGTGCTAAGGGCGTCCAGCCTACTGAAGGTCACTGCCAGGTCGTGAGTCAGGGCGTTATGACTACCGGCTGTACGGCCGAGGGCTCAGTGCCTACCAGAGTGATCTCTGAGGTTGACGCCTCTGCTTCGGGTACAAAACCCAAGCTGTATCCTCCCGAGGCCTCTCTTGGCTCAGGGCCTCTGCGCCCTACCGCCCAGGGCGTGGTGCAAGGCTTCAAAATGGTGGAGAGGCAGGTGGCGAACCTGCCAGACCGGTGGCCATCTTAGATCCAGTTCAGGGCCTGCCAGTGCTCTCGCCCATTGAATGGGCTTTGCAGGATGATCCCAGTCCCCTTCACTCTGGAAGCTGCAGCAGATCCTATGGTGCAGGATTCTGGTCTCCTCAGGGATACATCTACCACTCACAGCCTCACGGCTACACGCACCAGGCACCTAGGCCTTTTAGCCAAGGACCTGGCGGCTTACAAAAACCGCTTCTTCCAGCGCTTCCTCTTCCTCATGCGTTCCCCTCAGAAGGAGGACCCATGAAGGACATTGTGAAGGACGTCATTCCGCACGCAGCGCCGCTCTGGCCCCCTCCTCTGGGTACTCCTCTCGTTCCTCCTGCGGTCCCCTGTTCCGGTGACGGTCCCTCCACTGATTCAGGCCCTGCTCGTTGTTTTGACCCATCCACCTCCTCCTATACCACCGCCTTCACTTCAACAGCCGTTGAACCTGTCTACGGCCCCGGACCAAGAGGTACCCCGCTGGCACCTGTGTCCAAGGGCCCAGATTCCCCTATGTATGTGATAACGATGATGATGACGCCCAGGAAGACGGATCCTCAGCATCCGTTAAGGCCTTTCATGACTGCCTTGAGGGCCTGGCGGAGTTCTAGGGGGGTCCCTCTGCCTGAGGAAGCCCCCCTAGGAGTCAGTTGTGCTAGCAGAGGTCTTGGGGAAACGCACCACGATCCGGTCTGGCATCCCTCTCCAGAAGGATGTCCTGCAGGTGGCGCAAAATGTCTGGGAGAAGTCCAGGGCCAAGGCCCGGATGAACAAGAAGTTGGGCAGCAGGTTTAGGCTGACGGACGGGGAGCCTATCCTCCTTGCCTCCCACCCACAGCCCCATTCCTCAGTAGTGACTGCAGCCTCCTTGTATTCTAAACCATCGTTTTCATCATCTTCCTCCATGGCAGCTACCTCCAGTTGCCTCTCCAAGGAGTATAAGGCCCTCAAGTCCTTGGAAAAGCTCTGTTATTCCATCTCAGGACTGCATCTGCGCCAAGCCAACGCAGACGCCCTCTTGGCTGCGGATAACCGGAAGTTGTGGCGCAAACTCAGAGAATTTCTGCCTGGCCTCCATTCGGACAAGCAAGCCTCCTTCAAGGTCGGTCTGGCAGACACCCGGGACATTGCGCAGGACCTCATGGAGTCTTTGGTCTGCCACATCGACACAGCCAGCAGAGGGATGTGCCTTGGGATCGAGATAAGGACGGCATGGATGCACACCACTAAGTTTTCATCTGACTTGTAGGAGCTGATCCTAGATCTGCCCTTCAAGTGCGTGGACCATTTTTATTCGTCGACCGATAACGGGTTGACAAAGAAGAAAACCTCCACTCAAACCGCCAAGTCCTTGGCGTTCCTGACAAAACAAGGCCATAAATATTTCCCTCAGTCCTAGGGTAGGACAGAGTTCAAGCGCCATGCTTCCTGTGGCATCAAGGGGTTCCAGGACCGCGGTACACAGAGGCCTGTCAGTTCACCCAGCGACAACAGGAGGAAGCAGCAGAAGACGTTGCGTCGGTTTTTCTGCTCCCCCCTCCTCTGCCCCGCCTCTGATGGCAAAAAGCAGCGACGTTAAGGTTGGGGACCAGAGCTCGCCTGTGGAGGGCAGTTTGGCTCTGTTTCAGGACACATGGAAGCATCTTTTCAGCAACTGTGGATCCCATCTGTAGTCTCCAGGGGTCTTTCTCTTCCTTTGCCTCTACCATCCTCTCCTCTTCTTCGTCAGATTGGGTACCTGGCACTTTTATGGGAAGTCCTTTTGCTCTTGGAGAAGTAGGCGATAGAACTGGTTCCTCTTGTAGACAGGGGCTTAGGTTACTATTCCAGGATTTTTACGGTACCCAAGAACAACCAGGCTGGCTTGAGGGTATTTCTGGACATGTCGTTTCTAAATCTGTTTTTACCGCTGGAATGCTTCAAGATTATTACTCCTGTGCACATAGCTGAATCTCTGTGTGCAGGGGGCTGGATGTGTTAACTGCACCTCAAGGATGCATACCTGCATATGCCCATCTACCAACCGCATCTGACGTTTCTACGGTTCATGATTGTCATACAACTTTTAGTACAAGGTACAGCCCTTTGCCCGGAACTCAGCCCCTCGCGTCTTCACAAAGTTGATGAACGCAGTGGCAGGCCTTCTCTGCTTGGAGGGCCATCATCTATACCCTTATTTGGACGACTCACTGGTGAGGGCAGGGTCATCCAAAGGGGTGGTGCACTCCTGCCAGAGATTGGCAGATATCCTTCATCAGCCGGGATGTTCCTTCTATCAGTGGAAGCCACAGCTATGCCTGTCTCAGGAACTGTTCTTCCTTGGGGTGCATTGGAACACTACCGTTCAGCAAGAGGCTTATGTCCCTCTGCAAGGTGGTGGGGCACTTTCTGACCAACACGACCAACTTGGCATGGTGGTACCTGCCCATTCTGGGCCTGATGTACAGCACGCTCGCTCACCTCAAGATGAGGTGCCTCCAGCTCCACCTGGCAACCAATTGGGATCAGGAGACAGGGTCTCAGTCGGACAGGATCCCAATACCATCGCTCTTGCTGCTCTAACTTCGCTGGTGGCTGATGGATGGCAACGTCTCAGTGGGAGCCCCCTTCACCCGACCAGAGCCTACTCTGGTGGTGATGACGGACCCCCCCCCCCTTTCGGGCTGGGGCACTACTCTGAATGGCTATTCGATTCATGGAGCATGGTCCATGACAGAAGCCCTCCTGCATATCCATTTACTCTAGCTCAGGGCAGTGGGCCTGGCCCTCAAGGCGTTCTTGCCCCTCATCAGGGACAGGTCTGTTCTGGTCAAGACGGACAATTCTACTACAATGTTTTACCTGAACTAGCAGGACGACACCCTGTTCCCCCCCTCCATCACCCCAACCCCTCTCTGCAAGGAGTCGGTATCGATCTGGGAATGGGCCCTGTCGGAAGGGATTTTGATTTCAGCAGTCCACCTCTTGGGGGACAGCAATGCAGAAGCAGACCAGCTGAGTTGCTTGGGGTTCAACATCTACAAGTAGGAGTTGCACAACGACTCTTTGTTGCACCTGTTCCAGCGTTGGGGGTTTGCAGACTTGGATTTGTTTGCATCCCCTCGGAATTCCAAGTACTCCCAGTTTGCCTCATGGGCAAGACAGAGTCGGGGGGGGTCTCTGGGAGATGCCTTTCAGATCTGTTGGCACGGCCGCAGGTGTTATGCGTTCCCGTCACCCCTCTGCTCCAACAGACCGCAAGTTTCGGGCTTCGGTGGACTGCAGCCTCATCCTGATTGCCTCCCCCCTACTCGTTTTCAGATCTACTGCAGTTGTACTACCAGGGTCCTGTCCATCTTCAAATCTCCAGCAGGGGATGGTGTGGCAGTGGAGCACCCAGACCCGGCAAAGCTGGCTCTGGCGGCCTGGTTCATGACCAGCTGAGACTTCAACATGTTCAATTTTTGAATGACAACTGAGACATCATTCAGCAGGCAAGGACCCGGACCCAGTGTAAGAGTAAATACTAGGTTCTGCCATTGGGTTTGCGACAAGGGTCTGGACCCTGTCACCTGTCCTCTGGATGACATACTGGCTTTTTCAGCGCACCAAGCTTGTTCTGCAGTTCAGGTGGATACTTGCTGCACTTATTTGACAGCCATTGGGGCTTACAAGAATTCCCCTGAATGTGTTTTCTGCGGCCAACCCAGTGGTTAAGGACCACCTTAAGGGGTTGTCTAGGCTTTTTCTGCAGGTACATAGGCCATACCCGGTCTGGGACCTCAATGTGGTGCTAGCAGCCTTGCAGCGGAAGCCTTTCGAACCGATGGCCTCTGTGGACATCTGCTTGGTGACACTAAAGAAGGTTTTACTGGTGGCTCTCACCGCTGTGCGCAGGGTTAGTGAGCTGCAAGCGTTGTCCTCATGCGAGCCCTTCACCACGTTTCACAACAAGGTGATCTTGCACACTCACCCAAACTACTTGCCCAAGGTGGTCTCTCCATTTCATCTGAATCAAGAGATCTGCCTGTGGTGTTCTTCCCGAACCCGCAGTAAGAGGCAGAGAGGACCCTGCATTCCTTTGACCTCAAGGGGGTCCTCAAGTGTTATCTCTCTCTGACTAAAACCTTAAGGAAATCTGAGGCATTGTTTGTGACTTTTGGGGGCTCCTTCCCCGTCTTTCAGCCTTTCAAGGCTTCCATCGACCTGTGGATGGTCCAGGCCATTTCGGAGGCATACACGGCCATGGGCAGACCTGTTCCTGAGGGGATTCATGCCCATAAGGTCAGAGCTAATGCTACGGCCGCCGCGTTTCACAGACATCCTTCTTGGGATGTCATCAGCAAAGTGGCTACTTGGGCCACTCCGTCGTCCTTCTGTAAGCACTACGCACTGGACACCAGCTCCAAACGCGACGCAGAGTTTGTTAAGGCAATGAAGAACCTTTTTGCTTTGTCCTAGATAAGAGGCAGGTTATCACAGCTCCACCCTATGTTCTTGTTCGGTGGAATCGCCCACAAGGATAGAGGAAAGGGGACGGGACGTATGAGTAATTAAAGATGCTCACCGTAGTGACTAGAGTACTCCTAGTCCATAGTCCCCTCTCCTCCATACGTCCCACCCGCCTTCCCCCGCTTGTATGCCAATGGCTAATAGGTAATAAGTGTAGCCAGGTGTCTAAGCGTCCGATGTGTTCAAAGGGGACTGAGGTGAGGTGACGGAGGCGGGGCGTTCCCAAGAACCAAGGGGTGTGGTATACTAAATTTAAAGTGGACGCTCAATTTTACGCTACCAAAGGTTCCGGTAATGTCCGCGGGACGCACATAAGGATGGAGGAAAGGGGACTATGGACTATGAGTACTCGAGTCACTACAGTGTAACTTTATTTACTTCTACAGATAGATGATCTTATACTACCCATGTCAAATTATCACTTTTATTGCATTAGATTGATGGCAGAGAGCTTTTCTCAAAAAATTGCTTACAGAATAAAAGACCCCTATGTCATTGCAAGTCATCAAATATACAAAGGCAGGGAAGCAGTTCCTGAAATTCACCAATTTAAGTATGAGTATTAAATATTGAATTTGTAAATCCGAATATTTAAAACATGTTAAAAGAAAATCTGAACCAGTCTCTGGTCTGTTTGGATGAAATAAGCAGAATTTATATGGCCACCGCTCTTCACCATTCCAAAAGGAGAGCCAGGAGTTTAAAATAAAAGATCAAAACAAAGCTTTATTACTTCCCAACGTTTATGCTGGTGCGGATATAGCTTAGAAAGGGTTGCATGCCCGACACGGATATAGATTCAAACTTTGAGTTTCAACTCCTGGACAACACCTTCCCCTGAATTTATTGTAACTACAGCAGCAAGCAGCAAAGTGTGCTGTTTAATTTCCGACATGATAAACAAGAAACTAGTCTGCATAAGTTAGATGCGCAAGTGTCATTTCAACACATAATTGCACCACTGAATCTGCCATTGAATTGAGTCGATAACCACATTTTAAGCATAGATTTGTCCTACCTAGTTCCAAATACGTTTTATAAGTGGGGCGCATGAAGGGAGTACTAGATTTATACAACAGAATTGATTTTCAGAAGCCTATAATTGGTAGGGTTCCTCAAAGCCCCAAATATCAACACCATAGAGCGTGTGGATTTAGCACGATCATTAAAAATAGCTATTACAATAGGGAGAGTCGGTCGTCTGAATATTAGACCAAATTTACTAACAGTGTTTGCACTTAATTTTATGGTTGCAGTGCTTAGGTGCTCAAGGGCTTTTAAACGTTTCTTAAAGGTTATACCCAAATATGTAAAGGAAGCTTTCTCCAGGATCCTCTCATTGGGCTAGATGATGTAGATTCAAAACCCCATCTCAGTTTAGGTTTCAGTGTAAAACAAACAACCACTGATTTGGCCATGTTAACTTTTAATTCGATAGGGGCAATTAACTGAACCTATCTATGGATCAGTATTTGGAGGGATTGCAGGGTTCTGGCAATCAGAGCCACATTATCAGCACAAACAAATACCAGCATTTATTCACTGCCAAAACTTGAGAAATCCACTTGGCCTACAATAAATGTCCTTAGATTAGAGGATGTTCAGCGCCCAGGTATAAAACCTGACTGATCCAGTAGGACCACCAATGGCAGCAAGGAGAGAAAAAGTCAGGCTAAGATTTTGGCCAGAAGCCTGTTGTGTGAAAACAACATCGATAAGGAAAGATTAGATTTGTAATCCTTACTATCTTTGTTCAGTCTTGGAGCTCAATAGTAAGAGCCACTCTGGTGGTAGGAGAAGGGATCCTGTCTTGTAAAGCCTCATGGTATAAACTATGAAGTTTATGGGCTAATTGATCTATCAACCTTTTATAGAATTCAATAGCAAAACCATCAGGCCCAGGAGACTTTCTAGCTTGCTTTTCCGGTACAGCCTCTCAGATCTCTGCAATATCTATGGGAGCATTAAGCGAGATTGAGGTTGAGTGTTCCATGTGGCCAGAATAGTCCTGCAGTTACTTTGTAACTCGGTGCTCTGCAACTTAGTCTTTCTACGCTTGCATCTTCATTGAGGGACTGGCCTTAAAACCTCATTTACCAGCAGATCGTGGCAAAGTGAGGTCGAGTGTTCCGTGTTCCTGTGGGAGCGCGGAACCGGGTTTTTGGTCTAATCCAATTTGTTTCGTATTGCAGTATCGCAGTGACCCGAGAGACTTGGGCATACAGGATATAACAGGAGAATTGTTTTTCTTTTTTTCCTCGAAGCATGACCCAGGGGGGCCCATTGTGGAAGAAAATCTGCTTGACACTGACACTGAAATGGAAAGCGTATGTCGGTGCAAACATTGCATCACGGTCAGTAGCCACTTCACTTTTAAGTGCTTCCCACTGTGTGTGATAAGAGTGACAGTTGCAAGCTGAGAAAAATGTATCTCGGCACCTTTTGGACTGCAAAGGCACTGAGGCTTTGTGGCATTGAGTGACTTATGTTATGCTTGTGTGATAACTGCTGGGGTATCGGTCATTTCAGATATTGGAAAAGTGCAAGTGAGATGTTAGGCAAGATTGTATGCAGTACCCTTTGGGTGCACTACAATAACCTTGACCTTCTGGCAATAGGGACCCAACCTTTGGTATAAGTCTGAACTACAAAGGTTGGTATTGTGGTCGAGCAGCCAGGCTTATCTCAAGAGAGGGTCAATGTGAGCAGTAAGGCTGTGACACAGAGTTTCACAAATACAGTTATTTAAATAAACACTTGCACTCAAGGTTTCTTGATGAAACAATTATTAATTTATTTCACAGTCAGTTATATAAGCCTTCGTCAGAAAGGGAGCAACACATTAACACTTAAATATACTTCAAAACACACTCTGTTTCTCTAAATCAGATGACACCCATTGGGGATGGCACACAGACACTTCCTACACCCTCAGGTGACTTAAATAGCTAGGACACTGATTTATCACTGGTACATTTAGAGAAACACTGAGTTAGGTGTAAAAGATAGAATAGAGGAATACAACAAGGGCTAACAAATAATTCATAAACAGGCAAGTACGGTTAAACACCTTCCAGAGCACAAAGTCAGCAGTAAATAGGAGCCTCACAGGGAGCCAGGACAGCAGATGTTAATTGCACCATGTCAAGGGGGTCTGGAGATCTTCTTTGCAGGTAGGTAAAAAGTCTTGCACAATGTTTTTAGGAATGTTTGTAGAAAATAGAACACTTGAAGGGCCACAAGCTGAGAGGCTTGTGAGGGGCAAAGCTTTAGCAACTCTGCAAGGTAACCAAGACAGGTATCAACTGAGAGCAAGTAAGGCTACGCCACAAGAGGTAAGTTCTCTTAGACTTTACAGTACCTCTGGTTAGAAGAAATGGTTCCAGCTGGCTTCTGTTCCTGTACAGCTCTGCAGATTTTGTTGTTCCTGGGCCTCAGTCGTGGGGACAAAAGGGAGGACATCTGGGGACTCCTGCTTTGCAATGGGAAGGTCAGCGGCAGCAATGGGCAGACTTCAATTCAGCGATTCTTTTGGGTGTACAAACCCGCAGCTTTCCCCGATCCCAACTTTGGCTCATGGGCTTTCGCCTTTGTTTCTTCAATTATTGAACTGTGCGGTTTCGAAGAGTAGATTTATAGGGAGCAATTAATGGGGGAGTCAGACTATTGGACACCCGTTAAGCCAGTCCGGCGTACCGCATTCCCTTTTTTCTGTGACTGCAAAACTTGCTCGGTCTTTGGATTCCTGGACTACTGACTATAATTTGGTTTCAACTGGCTTCATCAGTCTAGCAGTTCTGTATACATGCTTGATTGTCATTTAAGTGGCTGCATTTTGCCAAGACTTTGTGTCATTATTTGTCTGCACATTCCCAATTGTATGTATCAATCTTTGGTGTGGTTTTTAGATGCTTGTGTAAGTAGGTACTAGATTCCTCTATAAAAGCTGTGCATATACAGAGGTTGACCCACTTGTTCTATACTAGGGGGTGTAGACTCATTAGCAATCACTTGATTGCATCATGGTTAAAAGAAAATCTGAATTACCGATTTCATCAGGGGCCATTGACAGTATTCTCTGTAGACTCTTTTGGTTGGATTGAGTGTTATGATTTCTTTTAATGATTACAACCTCCTGTTGTTAGCACTGTGCTAAATTCACTTATTATTCTGTTGTAATGAAGACCATTAGGCGTATCTAAAATATGAGTAATTATAATATTTATCCTGAGGATGAGCTACAGTAGGGGAGACCTCCTCTGATTAGAAGAGGAGCTTAGTTCATCTCCTCTAAAAAATGTGTTCATTTGTAATGAAATACCTGTTTGATTATTGACAGGAAGTCAGAAATGATGTACTAAGATGTGTTCTTTTCTAGCTTTACTCTTTAGAAATTAGAATAATTGTTACATTGCCCCTGAAGAAGAGTTTGTAACTCGAAACGCGTTGGGCTTTTCAGTTGTATAATAAAATACTATGTTTTGCTGAAAAATTGAAAACATTGTTTATCTTATAACAACCTCGCATATCAAATTGTAGCTTATGTTTGAAACTATACCAAATGGTTTATATGAATTATTGACTACCCATTTGAATGTTTGGTCTGATGTTCAGACAGTAGATAGTGTGCAGGGGACGGGAGTTCCTAACTGACTTGTTAGGAACAACCACAGTTTTGTTCAAAGTCAATTACCTCTCGGACCATAGGAACACAAACTAATGATATAGAACAAGGTGTAATTGAACTTCCCAAATGGTCAAACCAAACCCTAAAGTAGAGGAAATTGTCTTAGAAATAAAAGATCTCCTACTAAACAGAACTGAATGTTCGCTGAGAAAATTAGCAGAAGGTCTGAAGGAGGTCAATGAGAAGGTGACTTTGCTGAGATCCCAAAGCATAGAGTGTGAAAATAATGGGCATAAGGTTGTCCACCACCAAAACACAAGTGAGAACAATGTATACAATGTATAGTGGAGCTACTGTGTGTAAAAACATAGGGAATGGCCCAGCCAATAGTTGTATCATGCCTTCAGCGGTCACAAGTGCTCCTAGGCAGTTTCCATGTAGGGGGCCCAATAGCCAGGCCAGGACAACCCCTGGATCAACTTGGAGTGATTGCAGACGTTCTTACACTACACAGTCAGAGGCCCCTACGGATTCTAACCATAGTCGTTATACGGATCCCGGCAATCCTATAAGAACAGATTATATTGGAGCATTACTCCCCCTTTCAAGTTCGAATCTCACCCCAGTAGGAGGGTATTAACCCATTAATAGACCAGGAAGTCAGCGAAACTCTATGAAATGTACAGGCCGTCCCTCTGTAATAATGACCTACATACCACACCTATCGCCTAACTCATATGAAGATCAGGATGCACTCATTAATAAGTGCCCATTGGAAGAGTGCCTGGAGAATGCTGTCAGCTCTTGTGAACTCGCCAGCGGCTTTGTGATAAAATCATCGTACTTGCTCAAAAAACAAGGAAGAAGCCTTGCAGCATTCTCATTGGCCTCCCTCCACAGAACATATTCATTTTATTGGCTGTCCCAATAACTCACACCCGCAACCAAGGAAGTTGTATAAAAGCACCATCCCGCGTGCATTGGACGAGTGCCTGGAGAGTGCTGTCGGCTCTCGCGAACTCGCCAGCTGCTTTGTGATATAATCATTAGAGTTGCTCGAAAAACGTGGAAGAAGCCTTGCAGCATTGTCATTGGCCCCCTCCATGGAACTTTTTCATTTTATTGGCTGACCCAGTAACTCCCGCCTGCAACCTAGGAAGTTGTATCAAAGCACCATCCTGCATGCATTGGCGCGCGTGCATTGGACGAGTGCCTGGAGAGTGCTGTTAGCTGGTCGGCGGGCGGCGAGGAACCGGTCTAAGGGTACCAAGTAAGCCAAGGTGCGATTACATTTTCAACATAAAAATGAAAGGTATTACTAAACAGAAAACCGAAGTCAAGAGATATAACTGTGAGGGCAACAAGGAGTACGCTGACACAACCTTGACGTTAGAAACTGCTGCTAGATCTGTTACAACTGACCTCGAACACACAGAACCAGTTTTGAATGCAAAGAAAAACAAGGGCAAAATAACAGCATTCTATCCAGTGGTTATCGAGGTTCATGTTGATGCAGCAAGTGAAAACGTATCATTCTACCGTCACATCTCTGGCTCAGCAGAGTAAAGATAACAGGCCTCATCACGAGTTGTGCGGTAGCCCTTAAATGCGGTGGTAACGCTATTACAGCCACAGTTAATGGTCTGCCCAAACATGAGTCTGGCAGCATTTACTCCCCGCTCCAAGCTAGGGGTAAATGCGGCAGAAAAATGCCAGTTTTCGGGCGAAATTAGCGCGCTAATTGCGACGGAAATGCCTAATTGGGTCCAATGGGGAATACCCATTACCACCCAACCCTTATTAGTGCCGGACCGAGTGGCGGTAACGCTATTAGCGCAGGTGGTATCACGGCGGTATAACTGGCGGGATACCGCCCAACTAGTGATGAGGCCCAATATCTTTCGATGACATAGATAACAATTCTTTGCTGAACTTAGCCTATAGCCTGCAGCAAAATATGGAGGCACTGTTGAACGTAGGCAATGCTGAAAGTGAAAGAACAATTTATTTATTTGCATTTTTAAAGCGTTCACACAGCCCGGGGGCATCGAGGCGCTGTTACAGAATTTTTTGTTTCTGTCTTAGTTGCATATTTATAACGCGCTTAAATACCTAGAGGTTTCTAAGCGCAGACCCGGGGATCGAACCTGTGTTGCTTCGTGTCGTCTTGCTTCCAAGGCGAGCCCGTTGCCACTGAGCTATCCTCCCGGGAAAATAACGATGGAAGCTCGGGTCTTGCGAGCTGATACAAGCTTTGAGGCTAAAAAGGACACTAATCATCTTTCTAATTCCCCTAACCTCCTCTTACATTCTTCTCCACATGATTTGACTCAAATTTCTCTCCAAGGTCAGACTGCCCTTGCTGAGATCCAATCCTCTTTCTCATCTGTTCAGTTCGCCCTAAGAATTCTGTAAAAATTATGCAGTTGTATTTTTGAGTCTACGCAAGCAGGTACAACTGCTCCAGTCCTGGACTCAGGAAAAAGTTCACATCATCGGCCCGTGTTCTCAGGACGATCCGGTAATCATTGAGGATTGCTCTGTCCACCGGACTCACAACGAAGAAGGAAGTGGAAATATGGGAAATCATAAAAAACAGAGGCGTATGGCAAAACGTGCTCAGACAAAACAAACCAGAAAACGGCCTACACCTGAGGACCAGGCTGTCCCTCAATATGAGAAAGCATCTAAGAGAGTGAGGAAGAAAATTGCGTGCAGCAGAAGATGGCAGCAAGTGAAGCCGGATCATTTAAATGGATGGCCTGTGTCAAAACACCCGGTTGGAGATGATGGGGCCGACTCAGAAGCAGACGACGAATCGCTGGCTGACGAATGTGTTGTTGAAATAGTTGAGCAAGAAAGGCCTGCTCCGCTAAGTTTATTAACTGCCATTAAAGACACTATTAGGGTTACATTGCTTCTAGACAAACAAACTTTCTCAGGAACGATAAGGAGCCGGTATCTATAATTGAGGAAAAGCTTTTGATAAAGCATTTGAACCAAAAGAAAAGAACTGCTTGGGTGTCTCTTTCTGTCTTTCTAAAATACTTAACCGAGATACCACAATTGTGAGTATTGGTTAATGATGATTGTTTATTTTCTCAACCAATGAAATGTAATAATCCCAATGTTTCGATGATCGACTGTAAAAACCCAAGAAGGGTTGTTTTACTACGCTGTTTTAAGGATCTTCTTTTCAGCTATGGGTTTGAATTGGATGTCGATAAAGACTCAGAAGACCCCTTGCTCCCTTTAACTAATCTATGCTTTTGTAATACAAATCAACACGGTAATCCTAGTATGAACATAAATACTGAGAATGTACAATTAGCCGACATCCAAACGACTCTGAATGGCTGGCGGAATCTTTGCCGGCTGTGTTGTCGAGACATACATTCGGGATTTCTGTTCCGACTTGGAACTCGCAGGGTTTCACTCACTTTCTTTTTTTTTATCAAAGATTTTATTGATTTTAAACATAAAACAACATTACATTTATCTCTCTGCAATACCGGGTAGGGACGTGGGAAAGGAAGGGGAACGTTTGGGGCAATAGCGGAAGGGAAGGAAAGGGGTGGACTGGAGGGGAGAGGAACATATGCAAAATCTACATTTTCAGGTACATGTGATAGGATGTGGAGAGAGAGAGACAATCAAGAAACAAAAAACATTCAAAAACTCAACTTCTGGGACCATGGCCCGACAGACCGTCAACTTGACAACAGATGACCTTGTGGCATAGGCTATTCTCGGCAGAGGCATTTCCCCCACTCTGCTGGTGCAACTCTCAGTCACAGAGGCTGTGGAGCCATCCTTGTCCTTTAGCTAGCCTCTTCCCATCTTCTCCATATTTTGTCCGCTTTCTGCAGGCAACCCCTCGCCGCGTACACTCTATGTTCCATTATAGCGCATATGTCCACATCCGTGACCCACTGTTCAAAGCTTGGCGTACGTTCCGATCCCCACAGTTGCGCAATGTTCCGCCTGAGAACTGCTACCGCAGTCAACCAGAACAATTTCTCATAACGGGAAAGGTCAGTGTCACTGGAGATCCCCAGGAGAAGGAGTTTTGGGCATTTCTGTATCTCTTTACCTATAATGCTAGACAGTTTATCACAGCATCTCTGCCAGAGCCGCTGTATCCTACTACATTCCCACAAAATATGGAAAAAGGTACCTTCTTCACTTTTGCAGCGTAGGCATCGTGCGTCCGAGGATTTGCCCCAGCGGAAGAGAGCCACTCTTGGGTAATAGGTGCGGTGCAGGATCTTCAGTTGGACCAGTCTAAGTCTTGAGGAAATGGTTGTTTCTCGCGGGTACATCAGGGCTTCCACCCAGTGCTCAGGTTGAAGGGGACCCACATCCCGTTCCCACTTTGCCTTCAAGCTGGTTAGTTCCGGTGTCGCAAAGGATGTTATCACATTGCACATGGTAGAGGTGACTTTCCGGTCCACCCGGTCCAAAACTATGTTTCTCTCTAATGGGGAGCTTTCCGGCATGTCTCGTGTTATATGTCTGTGGGTCATCCAAGCGTGTTTCAGCTGCATATAGTGGTACCTCTCTGTGTCTGGGAGGGAGAACTTTTCATGCAATGTCTCGAATGGTATCAGGTTGTCCTCGTGAACCACATCTCCTATACTGGCGATTCCTCGCTGGGCCCACTCAGGCCATCTGGGCAGATTTCTTATTTCGGGAAGGTTGCAGTTGTTCCATAGGGGTTGTGCCAGCGTTAGCTTCCCGCCCCATCCTAGGTACCGATGTGTTTCTTTCCATATTCTCACTATATGCGTTGCCATATCCGTATGTGATGTGCGGTTCTGGCCTCCATTGAGATGCTCTAGAGGCGTGGTCGTGGCATTACAGATAAGACCTTTGATATGTGGGAGGCTTCCGTCTCCGTGGAGCATATCATTTACTACCGCCATCTGGCTGGCCCAGTAATATGACTGTATCCTGGGCAGTCCAATGCCTCCTTCCCAGATAGACCTTTGGAGCGTGGCGAGAGAAATTCGTGGGTGTCCTCCCCCCATAGTAGCTTCCGAAGGGTGCACTCTATTTTGTGAAATTCTCGCTGGTGAATGTACAATGGCACATTTTGCAGGATATATAAGAATTTAGGAAGGGCACTCATTTTGAACAGGGCCGCTCTGCCCATCAGCGTTAATGGCAAGGAGATCCAATGGCGAGTATCTTCTGCAAATCTTGTTATGAGGGGGGAGAGATTCAGGGTTGTGTATTCAGTCAAATGCTTCGTGGTACGTATCCCCAGATACTTGAACTGTTCTCTTTCTATCTGGTAAGGACCAGCCATCAAGTTTGCCAACGAGGTGTCCCCTAGAGGGAAGAGGATGGATTTGGACCAGTTCACTCGCAATCCACTGAATGCCTCATATTGCTCTAACAGGTGCATGACTCTGGGACAGGCATTGCTCGGGTCTTTCAGATATATGAGAAGGTTGTCTGCATAGAGGGATATTCTGTCTTCCCAGGTCTCGGACCAACGGAAGCCTTCCCAGGTTGGCGTGTTTCGCAAGAGGATTGCCAGTGGTTCAATGGCGATAGCAAAAATCATGGCAGACAACGGGCAGCCCGGTCTCGTGCGCCTCCGCAGATTGAAGAGGTCCGAACGCCAGCCATTAACTCTGGTCCTGGCCACCGGGGATTTGTACAACAGGCGCACCCACTTCATGAAGTTCTCACCGAAGCCCATGCGTTGCATTATGGTCCAGATGGCCTCCCATCTCACCGAGTCGAAGGCCTTCTCGAAGTCAATTCCTAGCAGGGCTAGTGGGCCCTGTATGCTGTTGGCCCTTTCCAGGGCCTAATATAACATGTGGAGGTTCATACGTGTTGATCTCTGGGGCATGAAGCCACACTGGTCCAGATGTATCAGGGTGGGAATAACCTGTTGCAGGGGGTCGGCAAGTAATTTCGCCAGAATTTTAGTTTCGCTATTGATGAGTGAGATGGGCCTATATGAGCTGCATCTTTCCTGGGGCTTGTCCGGCTTGGGTATCACTATTATTGTTGCTTCTCGCAGATCTGGTGGGAGAATGCCCTCTTCTAGCGCATGTTGGTACATTTGGAGTAGTTGGGGGGCCACCACATTGGTCCCCACCTTTCTCCATAGCTCAACGGGAAGCCGTTGGGTCCTGGGGATTTACCGGATCGGAGGCTCGACATGGCACTTAGGATCTCCTCTTCTGTGATCTCCCTCTCCAGCAGTTGCAGTTGCGTTTCCGTTACGGTGGGGATGTTAATTTGTTCCATGATCGTGACGTCCATCTGTGTCGTGGGCTTTCTGTACAACTCAGCGTAATAATCCGCAAAGCCTTGGCTTATTTCCTGATCGGTCACCCATGGATTCGGTCCTCCTGTCTCGAGCCTTCGGACATGACTGCGTCCCTGCTCCATCCTTTCCAGCCAAGCCAGCATCTTGCCAGCCTTGTCACCTGTTTCATAAATTCTCTCCCGCATTGCAGTATGCGCTTGTTTCGCATTGTCCATCGCTATGTTTTGCAGCTTTTTCTGTGCCATTAGCAACAACCGATTCGAGGCCGGTGTGTCCTCAATTATGTACCTCTCCTCTGCTTGCTTGACCTGTTGTTCGGCCTCAAGAGTCTTGCTCCAGTGCTGTCTTTTTTTCGCGGTCGTCCACGATATCAGTTCGCCTCTTAACATCGTCTTGTAGGCCTCCCACAGTGTTCCTGGGTTCATTGCCGTCTGTGAGTTGAGCTCGAAGTATGTATTGGTCGTCTCCTGTAGCTTGTCCACAAGCTCAGGGTCACCCAGGTAGTAGCTATTTAGGCGCCAGCTCGGCGGTGGAATCCGCCTGGATGTTATGAGTGTCAGTTTTAATGGGGAGTGGTCAGAGATGCCTCGGGGAAGAATGTTTATTTCTTGCGCCCTATGTAAATCAGTTGCTGGGATGAAGAAATAATCTAGCCTGGAGAGCGAGGCATGTGCCCCTGAGTGGAAAGAGTATGCTCTCGTGTCCTTGTGGAGTTTCTCCAAACGTCACATAGGCCTAGTGCGTTGGCAAACGTGGCAAGTCTAGTGGGAACATTGGGGTTTCTATTCGTCAAGTGTGATCTATCAAGGGTTACGTTCATGACTTCATTAAAGTCACCTCCCAGGATCATGAGGTTGGATGTGTCGTTTGCGATTAACGGGGCAATGTCAGTAAGCAGCGGCTCAAGCAGGGTAGGGGGTGTGTAGGTAGCTATCAGAGCGATGGAGTGATCCCATAGCTTGCCTGTCGCGTACACATATCTGCCGCCTGTGTCATGGGTCACCGTCGTGAGGTGGAAGGGGAGGTTTTTGTGTACCAGGATCATGACCCCTCTTGAGCCCATCGCGAAACCTGAGTGAAGTGCCAGCTTGTATTTTGTGCGTCTGAATAGGGTACAGTCTGTGCCCGCAAGATGGGTCTCAGACAGGAACACTATGTCAGCCTCCCGCCTGTTGAGAAATTGCCGCACCAGCCGACGCTTGATTGCACTGCCCAGCCCATTCACGTTCCAAGTCATGAGCCTCAGTGTTCTGAGAGCGTCGCTACTACCACTATGTGATGCCATGGGTGCTCGTGATGGTCACTGCCTGTGTTGCCACTGACGGTGTTATACGCCAGCTGCAGATACGCCCGTAGGCGAACTCTGTCTTATCTAACCTTATCATCCTATGCGTTTGACGGGTCCTGTCTGTAACTAAACGTAACAAATCCCCAACCCCCCTCCCCATACTCCTCCCAACCAGAAGCATCGGTCGCCCGAACAAAAAACCACTGGTGTCAACTGGACACCTTACATGCGTTTAACTTAACTTCAAGTACAGGTAGCCCCCCCGGCTTGGATCCCAGGGGGGGAGAGAGCCCTCTCTTGGGGGTGTGGCTAGGGGGGAACCTCCACAAATAATACCCGTGGAGAGGGCTCTCCTTGCGTCGCAGTCTTGGTGCATACCGCGACCGCATCAGGTAAGTGTGTGTAGCCTACTGTTGCGAATGTGCGTGTAGACAGAGTAAAACAGTAGCTCAACCTGGGTGACCCAACTAGACCTCGGGCATCTGGCAGACCTCGGGGCAGTGATCGGCCTCCCTGCTCTTCCGGTGGGTCCTGCGCTGGTGGTTGGCGGACCTCCCGCTGTTGGTCTGGTGGAGGCCTTCGGTTCCTTCCCCTGTTGTCGCGGGGGGTCGACCAGTCTCCGTCTATGTTTTGTTCAGCCCAGCGCCAAGCCTCCTTGGAATCATTGAAGTGGACTGTTGTCCCTTTATGGTAAATCTTGAGTTGCACAGGGAAGAGCAGGCCATACTTCACCCCCATTGTTTGCAGTTGTTTTTTGAGGTGGTCGAAGGAATGTCTCGCCTTTTGCACTTCCCTGGTGTAGTCGGGGGAAAAAAGGCAATTTTGGAACCATTGAATGTGACAGCGCCTTTTGCGCGCGCATGTTGCAGTAGGGCATCGCGATCCCTGTAATTTAAGAATTTTGCAATTATCGTGCCTGGAGGTGCACCGGGTGGAGGTCTGCCCGTGGGCACTCGGTGCCCTCTCATTGGAGAAGAACTTGGAGAAGGCGTCTGGCTCGTACAGATCAGTCAGCCATTGTTCTAGAAAAAGTTCCATGCAGGGGCCTTCGGCCTTCTCAGGTATACCGAGTAGACGCACGTTGTTACGCCTTGATCTGCCCTCTCCATCTTCAATTCTGTCCTCCAGTACCTTCAGTTTGGTTGTTATGTTTTGGAGCTGCTGTTGCATATTATGCATTTTATCCTCTGTGTTGGATATGCGATGTTCCGCTCCCCCGGTGCGTGCTGTTAGCTTTTGAAGATCGTGTCGGAGGAGGGATACATCCATGCTTATCCCGTCCATTTTCTGCTCCATTGATGTGCGGGAATCGGCTATCGCGGCCATAACGTCCTTCAATGAAATTCCCTGGTCCGTTTCCATCTCGTCCGCGGATTGCGGATGGGGGTCTGCCGCCAGGGGCGGTTGGATGGTATACTGATCCATCCTGCTTTGTGTGGGAAGTTTCCTTGCCTTGTCTTTCCCCATGGTACCGATATCACTAGCTGCGTATGGGGCTGCGTGCTTGGCTTGTCTTGCACGCCGTCGCCTCCTGGAGCAGAGCTCAGGGGTGGGGGGAACACTCGCCTCCTGGAGCAGAGCTTGGGGGGGGGGAACACTCACCCACGCCACCCAGCCGCTCCGGCATCTCTTCCCCGTCCGTAGCTCACAAGTTTGCCTCACACGCTGGGTCACACGGGAAGGGTGCCCCTCATTCTCGAGTAGCAGTGCTGTTGGAGGGGGTCGCGGCGTCCCACGCAGGTGGATACGTGCTCCGCTCTCACCTCCGCACTGGTCCGCTATAGTCGGCCTGTTGGGAGGGACACCGCCCCGCCGGGACCACTCTCTTCCTCTGATGTCGACTGCGGAACAGTAACAGGCTGGATTCCGATGCCGCACGGACTCACTTCAGGGCGTTCGTCCGTGCGCGCAGGCGGCCATTTTGGAAGCTGGATGTCGATCGCCTCGAAACTTCTCGTGGTCGTATATCTTGGAATCGGCTGTGGTTCCCTCTGCTCTACGCCTCGTTTGTGTCCAAGGGTATCCGACACCCTAACGGGTTGTTATCAGCTCTTTTGTCGTCAAATTTCAGGCTATTTTATCAGAATATTTGCTGCGGTCGCGGGAGCCGAGGAGACCTACGTCTTTCTCATCCCGCAGCTAGCCGCGCCCCCCTTCACTCACTTTCTTGACCCCAACGGTTCGGCAGACCTTCTACTCAAAGCCACTTATTTTTAGTACAAGAATCATGGTTAGTATCGGAAATGCTTCTGGATGATTACACGGTCTACCCAGTGCTCCAGATAAGATTATTAGGTGGGAGTATTTTAATGCCTATTTTTTAACTTTGAGAGTAAATGTGATTTCAAGAGAGTAAGAATTACTTTTGTCCTTTGCAAGAGAGTACAATAAATGCAACATCCAGCCGACGTGTGCAAAAACTGTATGGAAATCATTACCATGCACAGCTTTCTGCATTAAGACTGAACGCACCTTGCATTATTTCTCGAAGGTCTGGCCATTTCATCTCTCCTGTATATATTTAAATGTTGAAAACACAAAAACCTAGCCAATTACATAGTAAAGCAAACACGTATTGTATTGTGTGTTTTGAGGTTAGATAGCAGAATTGTCTTTTGATGTTTAATGAAAGCCCTCATTTCCTGGAGCTTTTACTACCTAATGGTATGCCAATGTTATGATAAAACAGTGCAGAGAAGCATCGACTCCATGCTAGATTCTATACCTAATATCATGGTCAAATGGTTATTTAAATAGCGCTTTTGGCAAAGCGCTGCACATAGAACATATTTATCACAATGATCACCAAGCCGAAGTAGATACTCCTTTATCGGCCTCGAAAGGATGAAAGGCTGAGTTGGCCTTGCCGGGATTCAGACCTGCAACCTACAGATTGGTATTCGCACAGATTACAGCAACAAGTGCTCAACCGGCTAAGCTATTTTTTTGGCTAACATCCTTCAGAGGTCAGTAAACCTGAGTATCGACTGAGGTATAATAATCACAGTGCCTAGATATTGGACGGACCATGTATGAAGTGCTACATAGTTAAATACCTATCTGGATTATCACAGGAACAGGTTTTGCAGAGTTTCTCTTTCAATTACAAATGTAACTTTCATTTGTTGGTTTTTAAACAGCGCTTGCACTTCCTGGAGAGTCAGGTTTTGGATATTTTAATCATAGTCTTGAAGATTTGAGAGGCTGTTAACTTTTGATTGGTGTATGTAAAGACTGGTAGAGGGTGTCTGTACTTCCGCTCTCTATATGGTAGAGGAGAGGCACAGAGGACCCCAGCCAAGATTCTCTATTGTGGTAGCAATGGACGAGCAATCAAGGCCTAACTTCTCAGGAGGTGATGCGGGCTGGTTCTTAAGTACAGTGTAGTCCCTGAACCCCCACAAAGGAATGTCCACACACTGTATTACTGAAAACACAGTCTTTATATAATTAATATTCAAAGGTATGTACACGATCACAATAACGCACTTTGTACTCGAAAGTCAATAATGATAAATATATAAAATTCTAACGTGGTACCACCAATGTTATCAAATCTCATTAAAGTGCATCAACGGTACGGTTAAAATGTCAAACAGATTAATAACGAGGAAACCTGCAATAGAGATAGGCAGGAACGTAAGATGGTTGAAACAATAGGCAGAATGCTGGCCCTGTTACCTAGACACAGTTCTGTGTGGAGATCCACCCACCTGGGCAACCTGTAAAATAAGATATATCGCACAAGCCCAGTCCATAGGTTCAATAGTCTCACTTCTTCCTATTAAGGTTTTACCCTCCCCCAAATGTACCTGGTGGAGTAGAGTTCTCCGACGATGCGTCGACCGATCCTTCTTGAATGTCTCCCTTTCAGGCGGGAGCACAGATCGTCGAGAGGTGTCGGGGAACTTGGCGTTCGGTGTCAGGGAATCGACGGCCCTTCTTGAGTGCCCTCCCTTTAAGGCAGGAGTCACGGGTCGTCGAACGTCCGACAGGGAACAGGGTGACCTACGGCAGGGAAGTGGCAGCTTCGTTCCTAGCGGTGCTCGTCGACGACAGAGCGTTGGCGTCCAGCAAGGAAGAGGCGTGCGGGGCACCTCGGTGACGATAGTTCTGGACCGCAAAGAGATGATGAAGAACTGTGGCCCAGCAAGGGCGTCGAGTCGTCGGCGTCTCTGTGGTCCTTAGGTGGCGGGAAACCCACCGATGGATGCTCCTCGGCGCATTGACGGTCGGGCCTTCTCCAGCGGGAGACAAGCGGGTGACGATGCAGACGAGAGCGTCCGATGATCAATGGAAGTTCTTAGGCAAACAGGAGCACGGCGGCTCCGGTCGGCGATGGCGGTCGTCGACAGTGGCGGAGAACAGTCCGGGCGCTTCTCCTTGGAGTTCCGCAGCAGTCCCCGTATCGGGTCGGCAGCCTGTTGAAGGTCTGTCTACCAGGGAAGGTTGGCAAAGATCAGCTGTGCACGATGGTCCCTCGTAGCTCGGGAAGAGGTCGCCTTACCAGGTCCTCTCTGGGTCAGTCCTTGGAAACACAGCAGCTTTCAGATTGCGAAGATGAGCAACAGCAATTCTTCTCGTCCAGCAGGGCTTCAAGGTCAAGCGTCAGTTAATCCAGTTACTCGTCGTAGTGGACTTCAGCTTCTGAACACGATTCCTAGCAGTGAGAGGTCCCCAGATATACTGTTGATCTCCCATTCATTCCGCTGGGTCACACTCCAGCATCCAATCACGACTACGGGCATTCATGCAGGCAGGAAGCCAATCAGGCACACGAGGTATTCAGGCCATTCACTTCTCTCCAGACACTCACAACAAGTTATGTGTATTGGGACAAGTACCGAGCCATTCAACACTCCAAGCTGCATTCATACCGGTTTCGGGCAGGGTAGTCTCAGTCATTGTGTCAACCACCAGATACTAGACACCCACAACACAGAATGCATATTCGTCACACACTCTATTCACCCAGGTCCTACCCACAGGAGGTACCCACAACATACATCACCGGGAAGGATCCAGCTAGTCTGGCCGGGCCTTCGCAACACCACCATATATGGCACTTCCACCCAACAGCCAGTCAGGGGGAAGGGACAGAGTCAGGGCTTCCCAGGATTTTGGGAAAACAAGGTAATAGGTAATAGAAAGCAAGAGGCCACCGGGGCCATCTTGTCTTCCATCAGGAATCAACTGATTCCAATGGCAGGGCCGGGGTATTCCAAAATGGAGGATACTCCGTGCACCTGTCAACTTCAGCATGGAGCTGCCACCAGCCGATACCGTGCTCTGCGGGCCACCCACAGGTGCCCAAAAACATACACGAGGGGCACAGGGTTGTACCCCCACCCATGAGTGCCATAAGGGTATCCGACGGGTCCGTTCACCAAACCAAAAGAAAGAGAGCTGCACCGCCAGGAGTCCCACATTAACTCCTGCGCGGAAAACACGACAGAACACACGATAAAAAGCAGTAAAGGACAAGGATACGGAGGCCCTGTCCCTCCAATGCATTTCCAGCATCACAGTGTAATGCCAATCACTCATCCTTGAGCAAAGACTCTGATGCCACTGACCATTTATAGTAATGTACCCCATTGACTGCAAGGTTGAATGAATGTAAACTAGACCGTGCATACTCTTCAATTTACACACTTTTCATAATTCAAGCGTAAATTAAAAGTGTAAAAATGATCTGCCTCCGCATGGTTATGCACACAGCACAGGAATTCTGAAAAATACAATTCTGCAAAACTGGTTTGCTTTCACTGGAAAAAAGCATAATTTGTTACAAAAGGTGAATTCTCAATTGCAACTTAGTTTTCCATCTTATTTATTATACAATCCTAAAATGCTAGGAAAAGAAAATATGCACAGTGTTTGTTTGCTCGATGAGCATCTACACACAACACAGCAGAAGCTGAATGGAAAGATAAAAAGAAAAATTCTTTTTATCACTGTGTGCATTTTTTTCTAAAGGCTTCAGAGAAATATTTTCTGTTTCAGAGGCTCTTCTCCATGGCTGGCAATTACATCCATGTAGATAAACATCAAAAGAAGCGTTCTGGTTTCTCTCAAGTAGCAAGACATTTGCACTGCCTTCTGCTCTAAACTTGTGTGTGAATGTACGCAGGACAATAATAAAGCTGTCGTATTTACAAGATTTTCATGCGTAGAAATGGCTTGTGCGAACCTTATCTGGAGGCCTGGGTCTACCAGAACCATGCAAAACGTGGTCTGTTGGGTAGGCCTTTTGGGGACTAGCTGTACAGCATTTTCCACATCTGCCACGGGTAACAACAGGGGTACTCCTGTAGGGCAGCAGAGCTCTAAAACATCCTTGCAGACCATATGCCGCGCTACAGACTCTTACCCGGCAAAGGGCATTGTATTGTGCATGTACCGCAATGCGCTACTGTACAGAGGGAAGGTACTTGAAAGTGCATGGGAAGGGTCCGTCCGGGAGCATGACAATGACTGACACCTATGTAGGTGAGGGCCACCCAATAATTCTGTCTCTCGGCACGTCCCCTGTGGTATCCATGCAGGTGCTGCCCCTTCCGTACCAGGCCGTTCCTGCCGTTCCTTCTGTGGCGTGTGTTAGAAGACCAATATGAATGGAAATGAACTGGGAAAGGAAAAAAGGGAAATAAAAAAAAAAAGTACCTTTCAGAGATGAACAATGGAATTGCCAATGAACGGTTGCAGGGAGGGAGGCGTGGCACTGTGCAAAACATTGTAGTTGGAAAGGGGTTCGCTCTAGAAAGAGGTTTCTTTACGTGTTGCAGAGCGTTTTGAAGAGTTTTAGTGCGCAACACTTATTACAAAAAATGTTCCACTACTTTCAAGACGGGCACAATGCAATTTGGATGGGGTGTGCAGAAATCGGGATGGCGGGCATAGTAAGATGAATGTTATTGCTAGGAAAAACTGTTTGTTCTGTGAAACGTCATATTCCTATGTGTGAAGTACGCCATTGGCACATATCGTAGAAAGGCACAAATACACTTCTTTGCAATGTACCGTGCTTTCTCCATGTGCGGACCAAATTAAAAATGATGCAGCCACATCAGTGTCTGCATAATGCGATAGAAAGTTATGCAGGAGATCAACAACAGACGCATGACCTGGGTAAGTGCCACCTTCATCGCAAATGGCACAGAAACTCGTGCAACATGCTGTGGCATTTTCCCTCCACAATGAACAACAATAATGTCTGCATGATTGCGCGTCACTAAAGTGTCACACAGACAAACCAAAATCAGTCACTTTATTGTAGGTACTCCATAGCACTACACATCCACATGAAAGATTCCAAAATGAGCAGCCACTGCACAGTGTTTTCTATTCACTTTCAATGAATGTATTTCAAACTCCCCCAAAACCTGCACGCTGTGGCTCGTGAAACACACAACCATAACCGAACCCTCTGAATTTTTGTCGACAAATACACCATGTACCACAGTTTGTGAGTAGCAACACGACACCCAGAAACCTTATTGACCAATGCCGTAGCCTCTATAGGCCCATTTCTATGGCCATCATCTGCAAAAGGGGTGTATCGAGGGGATTGGGTCCTCCGACGTATTTCATATCTAAAACAGATAATGTCCACAGCTGTGCTGCTTCGGAAAATTTTCGGCGTCTGCGTCCTGCATTAATGACGTCGATGCGCCGTCCCCGAGGACCTCCGCCGACGTCACCCGATGTGATAAGTAGGACGCACGACGCCCGTAGCCTCAGTTCCGTTTTTTCCGCGAACGTGTTCGATTCGTGAATCTTAGGAGTTTGTTGTATTCTTCTCGGCTCTTTTAACCTGTTCGGTTTTTGTGAAAACCTGTTTGTGACGATGTCTACCTCGTCTTCAACCCGCGTCCGGGCTTCAAGAAATGCGGGGACTGTGGGTCCAAGATGTCAGTAACGGACTCGCACGACGCCTGCCTCTGGTGCCTCGGGGAAGCCCACGACACGGACGACTGTGTCGACTGCCAGTCGCTCACGGCCAAGAGACACCGCTCGCACGCCTTCGGGCTCGGGTGGTCGGCACGGTTCGTGGGAGAGGTCCCGCTCGGACAAGGGTAATCGTTCTCACCATGCCCGTTCCAGGTCCTGGTCCTCGACCAGCTCGAGACTTCGCGTGATCCTGTGTCGTCTTCGAGGACACCGAGGTCGTCGAAGGACATGCTCGGAGCCCTGGCTTCGAGGCCTGTGTCGACGCCGCCGGTGCTGGCGGTGCTGCGGCTGACGTCGACACCGATTTGCTCGACGGTGATTCTCTCGACGCCGGTGCCGACTCGTTTGGCGCCCTCAACGCTTTTCGAGGCGGTGGTGTCGGAGGGGCCCCATGGCATGGGGGTAGCCCCTAGAAAGGCTCTGGCTAAGGTCAGGCATAGCTTTGGTCCGCAGGTGTCTTCCTCTCACCGCCTGGAGTACATTTCAGAGGGTGATGAGGGGTTGGTTCCGGTTACAGTGCCTGATGAGCTTCTCTCAGGCCATGGCCAATTTGATGACCTGAGGCAGTCACTGCATGATGCCAGTGGACTGGACACCTCTCCGGAGGTGGAGTTTTGTAGGCCGGAGACTGGCACTCATGCCGATTTTTCGTACCGTTGCCTTATGTCTCGGGTCACTGAGTACTTGGGATGGTCGGCTCCACCAGGGGAGTTTGTTCAGGATGATCTCACGGACATCCTTGATCTTGGTGCCCCCACTGACCCGGTACTGCCGTTTCATATGGCTCTGCAGAGAAGGGTGATGGCGGCTTGGACTGCTCCGGAGAGTCTCCCGGCAGTGGGCAAGTCTTTGTCGCGAAAATACCGTCCAGCCAGTAGCGACCCCTGCTACTTGTCCAGGCACCCCACTCCAGAGAGTTTGGTGGTGCAGGCGGCTACGGCCCCGGCAAAGCAGGCGTCGTATCCTACCATCCCTCTGGATAGGGACGACAAACGTTTTGATGGCTGGGCGAAGAAAGTGTTTTCTTCAGGGGGTATGGCGCTTTAGACGGCCAACTCCGTATGTGCCTTGTCTCGTTTCACACACACACTGTGGAACTGTGTTGCATTAGCAGCTGAACATATTCCCGAAGGGGACGAACGGGATGGTTTCCTTGCTATGGTTCAGGATGGCAAGGATGCCATGTGTGAGGCCGTTCAGTCGGGTTTGGACATGGCGGTGAGCACCGTAATACGCAGGGTTGCGTGGTTGCGGAAGTCGGGATTCGCTCCTGATGTGCAGTCCCGGCTCCTCAACATGCCCTTTGACGGTGAACATCTTTTTGGCAGCAAGGCTGACGAGAGCCTTGAGAGGTTGCAGACCTCCAAAGCTGCAGCAAAGTCGTTGGGCGCTGCAGTTCGACAACCTCCGCCTTTTCGTCTTAGGGGACAACAATGGAGGGGTGGTTCCTTTCGCTATTACTCCATCAGTAAAGCGAGAGGAGCCATCAGTCAAAGGGGTCACGGTAAGAGTGCCAGAGGTGGAAAACAGGGTACTCGAGGTGCCAAGGCCGCTCGGGCAGTTGCCTCTTTGCCCTCAGGCAATGCCGCAGCCGCTACCACTCAGTCATGAGGCCAGGTCCCATGGTTCGCCGGTTGGGGGAAGGCTGGTGCAGCATCTTTTTTTTTTTAAACGGTTTTTAGTATTTTTTAAAACACACAAACAATACAAACCAAACTGGCAGCGCTTTTTGCAACAATCACATGAACATCAATTAGTCAAGACCACTGCTCCCCCAATCCCTCCCCCCACAAGAGCTTGTTTGTCCTTCTCATTCCGTATCTGCTGCGTGTGGCAGGGTATCACCTCCTTCTGAGACTGCAGAATCCGTTATTGTTCCAAACAGTCCTGCTATTAATACTCTCCGTGCCAGCAGGGTACTCACTTCTTCTTCCCCACACATGCTACATGCCTCCTGCCATACCACCGTTTCAGCCTCCGCCCATTTCTGCAATTCCCGCCACCATACCTCCACCCGTGGCTTATGGCACTGCTTCCATCCCATGGCAATCCTTCGTTTTGCGAGCACATATGCCAAGTCCTTCAATTTCCCAACATGTTTAAGTTTCCGTGGTCTGGGAAACCCTCCCAACAGGCAGGCCCAGGCCGTATCTATACTGAGCGTGACCCCTTTGTCCGCTAGTTTTTGCACCACTTCTCCCCAGAAACTCTCAATCACTGGGCAAGACCAAAACATGTGTGTCATATCAGCATTTTCCTTATCGCATTTTGGGCACGCTTGTCGTCCCGCATTTACAAACTCCGATATTCTCATTGGGGTCATGTAGGCTCTGTGCGTTATATACAACTGTATTTGTTGTAAGGCTGGTGCAGCATCTTGTAGAGTGGCGTGCCATTACTTCAGATGTGTGGGTTCTGGAGATCATAACCCATGGCTACTGTCTTCCCTTTCGGCAGAGGCCTCAAGACAATCCACCTGGGAACCTCTTTGAAGAGTCCGGATCCGCTCCTTGCGCAGGAAATTCAAGCCCTGCTGGAGAAAGGCGCCATAGAACTGGTGCCTGTAGCAGAGAAGAACAAGGGATGGTATTCCCCTTATTTTTTGATTTCAAAGAAAGACGGGGGATTGAGACACATCATGGACTTGCTCGGTTTGAACAAACTCCTCAGGAAGGACAAGTTCAAAATGGTTACTCTCTCTCAAGTCCTCGAGGCCCTTCAACTTCTGGACTGGTTGGTGTCTCTCGACCTCAAGGACGCTTACTTCCATGAGGTTCGCGGTTGGCAACTCGCACTTTCAGTTTTGGGTCCTGCCGTTCGGATTGACCTCCGCCCGAGGGTTATCACCAAGCTCATGGTGGTGGTGGCAGCGCATATCAGGAAAGGGGGATTCACGTCTACCCCTACCTGGCCGATTGGTTGATCAGGGGGAGCTCTCCCGAGCAAGTCCTGGATCATCTGTCCGTCACCTGCCACTCCCTTCACAAGCTGGGCTTCTCCCTCAATTTAAAGAAGTCCCATTTGAGGCCAACACAGCAGCTCCAGTACATCGGAGCAGTGCTCGACACATCCCTGGGGCTGTGTTTTCCTCCCCAGGTGAGGGCTCTTCACATTCAGTAGATGGTGCACAAGTTTCAACTTGCCCAGACGCTCCCGGCGTTCGAGTTCTTGAGGTTGCTCGGTCTCATGGCATCCTGCATTCTTCTGGTGCCAGAGGCTCGTCTGCGGATGAGATCTTTGCAGTGGGCACTCAAGATGCAGTGGTCGCAATCTTCCGGCAGGATGTCGGACCCTGTTCAGGTGCCGCCCTCGGTCGTCCAGGACCTTTTGTGGTGGGCCGTCGAAGGCAATCTGATGAAGGGGGGCCCGATTTGGCTTCCATGGCCGGAGGGGACGATTGTGACGGACGCATGCCTCACGGGGTGGGGAGCTCATGCCAACGAGTTGACAGTCAGCGGTCGTTGGTCTCCGTCGGAGTCCAGACTCCATATCAATCTGATGGAGCTGAGGGCCGTCAGGCTATCCCTGAAGTCTTTTCTGCCGACTGTGCGAGGAAAGAGTGTCCTGATCCTAACGGACAACACGGTGGCCATGCACTACCTCAACAAAAAGGGGGGGCAGGGTCACTTCCTCTGTGCAAGGAGGCCATGCAGCTCGAGTTCTGGGCCATCCAGCAGGAAGTTTCGATCTCGGCTGTTCATCTGGCCGGGGACGACAACGAGATGGCGGACGCTCTGAGCAGGCAGAGCACGATCTCTCCCGAGTGGGAGCTGGCTCAGGTGATTCTCATGGAGATCTTCGACCTTTGGGGGACCCCTCAAGTGGATCTCTTCGCCTCCAGTGTAAACCGGAAGTGCGAAAGGTTTTGCTCGTGGGAATTTCCTCCAAAAGGAGCCTTAGGAAACGCGTTCGTGGTGGAGTGGTCGTTCCCACTGCTGTACGCATTTCCTCCAGTCCCCATCATCCCGCAAGTACTGCGGAGGTTATGGAGGTTCGGTTCCCAGATGATCCTCATTGCTCCGGCATGAGCTCGGAGGAAGTGGTACCCAGACCTTCTCGACTTGTCCATCTGCCTTCTGCGTCGTCTTCCCTACCGAGACGATCTGCTCTCACGGGTGGGGGGTCAGGTTCTCCATCCAGAGGTCAGATCCCTCAACCTTCACGCTTGGCTTCTGAAAGGTTGAGGTATAAGGATTGGGACCTCCCTGAAGACGTGTTGGAGGTGTTGCTCTCGGCTAGGCGGCCGCCAACAAAGTCTCTGTACCGTTGCCGTAAGTTCTGCGACTGGTGCAGAGTTAAGAATGTGGATCCTTTTGAGTGTGACATTCCCATGGTTCTGTCTCTTTTGCTTTCCTTGGCCCACAGGGGCTTGCAAGTGGGTACCATTAAAGGTTACCTTGCGGCGCTGTCCATATTTAAGCGCTCGTCTGAAGAATGTTCCTATTTTAAGATTCCTTTAATTTCTCCATTTTTAAAAGGGCTCACTAATGTGTTTCCTCCGTCACCTTTTCTGGTGCCCGGTTGGGATTTGAACCTTGTTTCTTATGGGTGCTCCGTTTGAGCCTTTGCATTCTTGCCCTTTGAGACTGTTAACTCTTAAGACTGTGTTTTTGGTTGCGTTTACTTCCGCTCGCAGAGTGAGTGAGTTACAGGCACTTTCAGTTAAGCCACCCTTCACCGTGTTTCATAAGGACAGGGTTGCCTTCGAGTTCATCCTTCCTTTCTTCCGAAGGTGGTTTCGGAATTTCATGTGAGCCAGAAGGAGATTCTTCCGGCTTTCTATCTTCCTCCACATCCTGGTAAGGAAGTAGAGAGGCTCCATAGGCTTGATCCTAGGAGAGCGTTGAGCTTTTATATTTCGCGCATGTCCCGGGTCAGAGTGGACGATCAACTTTTCATTGGTTACGCTGGAAAGCGTTTGGGACAAGCTATGACGAAACAGACTTTGTCTTGTTGGATTATTTTAGCTATCTCCGAGTGTTACCGCTTGGCGTGTAAGGACCCTCCGGCTGGCTTGCGGGCCCATTCTACCAGGGGAGTGGCTGCATCTACTGCCCTACAGAGGGGTGTTCCTATTCGTCACATCTGTGATGCAGCCACCTGGGCTTCGGTACATACTTTTGTACGTCACTACTCCCTCGATTCCATCCGAGGGCAGGATCTGGCCTTTGGCAAGGCAGTCCTTTATTCCGCAATTTGATTGGGCATGCTAAATTTGTGTTCTAAATTCTTTTCCCACCTCCTTGCTTGGTACTGCTTTGGGAGTCTGTCATAGATATGGAATACGTCAGAGGACCCAATCCCCTCGAAGAACAAGTTACTCTCTTACCTGGTAACGTTCTTTCGATGGGATGGTCCGACGACATATTCCATATCGCTCCCTCCCTACCTTCCCCGCTGCAGAATTTCTTATGTGATTGCAGCTTGCGTTCCGCAAGGCCTTGTGTGTCTGACTGGCAGAAAACTGGTGTCACACGTTCTAGGGGAAAAAACTACAACTGAGGCTACAGGCGTCGTGCGTCCTACTTATCACATCGGGTGACGTCGGCCATCGGAGGAGGTCCTCGGGGACGGCGCATCGACGTCATTGATGCAGGACGCAGATGCTGAAAATTTTCCGAAGCAGCACAGCTGTGGACATTATCTGTCATAGATATGGAATACGTCGTCTGACCATCTCATCGAAAGAACGTTACCAGGTAAGAGAGTAACTTGTTCATCTAACACGTGCCACCCTGCAACTATCGCGATATTCAGGGACGTTTTGTGCTGTGCAACCAGGGTAGAGGACGCCATTAGTTGTGGTGGCTATAAAAAGAGCCCTTGTTCTTTTGTTTTTTTTAAAGGTGCTTCCATAGAAACACCTTTTTAGTATTTTTGTGTTTTGTACGTCCGCTCACATTCTTACAATCAGGTCTTCACTGCAGCCTGTAGATTGTGAAACAAAATGTAATTGCCACTGGTCGACAAAGACATGCCATTTCCTTCTAAAAGGTGTATATATCGAGAACAAATGTTCTCATTCTCACAGGAGAACATCCCAGCAGCACTCAAGAAGTCACACATGCTTATGTTTATGAGACCCCTTCCGACCTCTGACTGGCGACAGGAATCATTGGAATAGTCCCACACTATTCTCAGTGTTATACATGAGAAAAGCACCTTGACAGTGGGAAAAATGCGCTGCAGCGCTTTCATCATCTTCAGTTGATGGTACACACGGGAACAAGGCATGGAACCCAAAAAGAAGGCTCCAAAGTGCACGACCACAACATGTACAGTTGCAGAAGTGGCCACGCGTCGACATTCTACAAGCACTCTGCCGAAACAGCACGCTTCAACACTGCATCACAAAGCCTCCACTCCCTCCAAATCGAAATTGCCACAAAAGCCTTCTTGGAGGGCATACACAAACAGATCTTCCACAAAGGCATCACCCACAACGAAAACTGTGAGTCTTGCCATGTTTGCCAGCCGCACTACACAAAGTAACGCACACCCTGAGCATCTAATTGGACAATCCCCACAGTCCCATTTCCATTGGCCAGCAAGGTGAGGAGTGCAGAATGAGGCACATGCTCTTCCCCCAAGTACCGCGAGGGCCGCTCCCCAGTGAAGCAGGAGGAATCCTTCTTCCGATTGGTGCCCTTTCCTGTGACGCACACCCTGAGCACCTGTTTGGACAATGGCCATACAGTCTCATTTCCATTGGCCAGCATGGTGAGAAGTACAGAATGTGGCACGTATGCTTCCACAAGTACCTAGAGGGCCACGCCCCAGTAAAGCAGGAAGACTCCTTTTTCCCTGTGCACCATTTCTTGTCCTTCGCTACCTCATTGGGGACTGTTAAATAGTCACACATGCATCCACCAATGGCATTCAAGACATTAGCATCGTACACGGTCACTTCTGTACAACACTTCATATGTACCATTGCACATTAAGCCTCCAAGTGGTGTGTCATTGTAAAGCACGTCCAGTAGAAAGTTCAGTAAAATAATGCAAAACTTGTGCATCAACATTCATCCACGTGAGCATCCATCACCATAAACTGGAAGTATGAATATTATTTCTGAGAAATGCGTACAACTGTTATAAGTACCTGTGCGCATGTTTGGTGCCACTGAGCGTCCATTGCTTTCGTAAAAATGTTACTGTTTTTTTCTCACATCCACTGCCATGAAGTGACACATCAATTGCATATGCTTGCAACGTTTCCATTTACCCATACCACCCATTGTTATATCGCAACAGGAACTCTCTTCTTTCCTTCCGACAATAGTAGACATTTTTTTCACCACTAACCCATGTCTTACAGAAATTGTAAAAATGTGGCTTCAAAACCAGCACTGAATGTATAGTAGCAACGTAAAGCAAGGTCCAAAAACCTCACTGTCTCCACAGCTGTGGTTCTCTGTAGGCTGCACTATTGCAACAGCCTTGGTCGACATTTGCCTCCTTCCACTCTACACCCTCTGCAAGTCATCCAGGAGAGGACTGTGCAGCTTGTCCTTGGCCTCAAGCCCAGAGATGGTATCTCTCCGGGACTGAAATGTCTGCACTGGCTCCCAGTACCTGCGAGCAATACGGTGAAAACCAACTTCATAATGCACAAGGCCTTCTGGGCCCTGGGGCTTCAATACCTGCAACTGTCACTTCGTAAATATGTGCGTGCTCGAGCTCTTCCCTCATCCGCCTCCAACTCCCTCAGGGTCACTTGCCTCTGCAAGCAACCACTTGGAGGTAGATCTCTTTCTTTGGCTGGAGCCTTCCTCTGCAATAGCCTCCCTGCCTCCCTGAAACTTGAGGAGAACCATTGCTGGTTCCGGAAACAACTGAGAATCTTTCTCTTTGACTCTGCTTTTGCTGCTCCTCCTCTCCCCTGTTGACTTACTGCCTGAAACTGATTCTGCACTGGTTACCTAGCCACCCTCTGATGTCGGGCCAGGTCCCCCCCTCCAGTTGCACCCCGGCACTGCCTTTTTGGCAAAACCCTCACTTGGGGACTGTTTGCTTTATCCCACCGCCAGATGTCTGCACTTATCCTTGAACTTGCCACCATCAGGCCGTATTTTCACTTCTTATCATTTTTCTTCTTCCCATGTACTTCACTTTCGCCTCCCCCTCCCCATGCACTTGGGTGATCTGAGTGCCAACTGGCCTAGAAGGTTTGTTGTCTCTGTCTCCCCTCTGTTCCCCCTCCCTTGCCTTGTTGCACCTTGCACAGCTAGTGTATAGGTACACTGTAAATGGCATATCATACCCACATTGCATTCATAACAAGATTCCTGCCCCTTACCTTGCACACTTCCACCATAGGCTTCTGCACTTCTTTGTACAAAGGGACATTCTGCCACACTTTTTGCTTACACGCCACAACCACAAACCTTATTTAGCAATGCCTTAGTCTCCACAGTCCCATTTCCATGGCTCCCATGCTGCAAATAGCTGGATGTGGCACGTGTAATTCTGAAACCACCGCAGATTCCGCAGTGTTTTGTGCTGGGGATGGGGGGCGGTTTGGGTGTTTAGTACTGTTTCTGAAAAGGGGTGGGGTTTTTTTGTTTTCTTTTTTAGTCCTGTTTTTGGTATGTACGTACTTGCATACATTTTTTTTATCCCTTTCAATGTGTTTCAGTTTGCTGTTCCTTCTGAGATTTTTACCATCTGTAGGTGAACGCTTCTCTTACATTTCTACATGATTCTCTGCAACGCTTCGTCCATAGTGGTAAACAAAACAGCATTGCCAGTGGAGGTGAAAAAAATGCCATTTCCTTGAAACTGCTGCAAAAGTCGCTTGTTAATGCTGTCATAGTGCAGAACATCCCAGCACTGCACATGAAGTCACACATGCTTCTATTTATGAAACACATCCCGACCACTGGCTGTGGACAAATTACACCGGCATGGTCCCATGCTCCTCTTGGTGGTATGGCTGAGAAAATCAACTTGGTAGTGGGAAAAATCTGCATCACTGCTGTCATCAACTTCTTGAGGTGACGGAGCAAACCTGAGCACGACATGTACCCCAAATGTAGGCCTCCATATTGCATGACGACTACATCAACAGTACCGACAGAGGCTGACAGAGGCCACACATGTAGAAAGGAGAACCATGGCACCGAAATCCCACTCAGACCGTGCCCCAAAAAGCCTCCACTCCTTCCAACTGAAAGTTAGCAGCAAAGCCTCTTTCCACGGCATACCTGCGCAGATCAAGCACAACGGTATCACCCACGATAAGCACTCTGCGTCTCTCCATCTCTGCCAACCTCACTGCATCGACTTTTGGGGAATGATATCACCGCCCCTTCTTGTCAACCACACCCTCGACACCTGATTGGGTAAATCACACACTTCCATTTCCATGACCACCATCCTTAAAAGGGCAGGATGTGGCACGTGTGCGTTTCCACCTACAGTGACGGTCGAGCCCCAGTAAAGCAGGGACACTCCTTTTTCCCTTTCCACTCCAGCCATGCATACAAGGTGCTAGGCCCTCACCACAGAAAACACACCCTAGTACACGCAATTGAGCCTGCCAGATTTCACCCTGGGCACATATTTGCATGCATGGCTGCATAACGTTCCGTTGGGTTTGCTGAATCGTATGTAGGAGGCCGTGTACATTAGCCATAGTTTACATGTGTGCTGCTGAGCATGTCCTTTCATGCTGCAATATCTTAAAGCACTCCCTAAAGCAAGCCATATGAAATGCACATGGTGGCATGTGGCGCCCTATTGTGCAACAGGGGCAATGATGTACACCATATGCTAATTTACGCATAGCAGCTCTCGTCTGCTGGTCTACCAAGTGTACAATGTCCTCCACAACCATTGTGTAAAAGTCACCAACTTCAAATGCATGCAGAGTGACAACTGCATGGCTGCATTATGTTGTGGTGGCTGTGATGAAGGCCTAGGCTGTTGGGTGCAGGTGTGGTGAATGGTATGTAGGAGGCTGTGTACATTGGCCATATATTACATGTGTGCTGCTGAGCACACCCTTTCATGCTGCAATATCTTACAGCACTTACTAAAGCAAGTGGCGTATAAGGGGCAAACCATATGAAATGCACATGGTGACATGTGGCTCCATATTGTGCAACAGGGGCAATGATGTGCACCGTATGCTAATGTATGCATAGCAGCTCACTTCTGCTGCTCTACCAAGTCTACAGCATCCTCCACAACCATTTCGTAAAAGTCACCAACCTGACATGCATGCAGACTGACAAGTGCATGACTGCATTATATTGTGGTGGCTGTGATGAAGGCCTGCCCTTTTGGGTGCATGGCCTACGGCTTTCGGCCATGCACCCAACAGTCTAGGCCTTGCCCAACGCACCACAACATAACAAAGCCATGCAGGCGAACATGTAGGCATGTGCCACAATTAAGAAAGGCAACATAGGAACCAGCACTTCTACCCAACCTCTGCACCCTAAAGCAGGAATGCAAGCACACATTTTCCACTTACCGTAATCCACAAATATACCACTGTTCCATTCAGAAACCATTGTAATAATGCCAACTAAACAACGCAATCTTCACAACATTTGTACTGTTCTCTACACTCTACTGTGTGCATACTGCATAGTGCACTACAACACTTACTAATCTGTGCAATGCACACTGCGCAAGCACATATAAGAACCAATTGCACCGTAATCTCTTCCATATGTACACTATTCCATGAGTGCACTGAGTGGACACACTACACAACTGGTCACTGCAGCATCTCCACCCATATTCCGACAACTGTAGGATGTTCTACCAATCACCACACCCATGCAACCAACAATGTGTGCAATGCAGCCAAACCACACACACAAAGCAACAATGTGGCAGCGACTTTCAACCAGTGGACATACCTTTTTAACCAGTGTACATACTTTTCTGTGCAAGGGTTGCAGCCATGCATTAAAGGGGCTATGGACTTACCATACACAGCACACCATGGTACACCCCATCTGTAAATGTTCATGTGTTGTGAAATGCACTCCCCTTCTGCAAATATGCCTGCCACCACTCATCACAGAAAGACATTGCCGCTGCAGCTGGCATGTCTTAACGAAGGCTGCCTGCAATAACCACACAAGATTGTTGCCTGTTGAGGTAACCGCAAATTGGCGTAGTATGCATGGATACCTCTGGCACACCACAGTCTTCTTCTAATGAGATATATCACTTGAAGCACTTCTCACTCCCCCACCCTTTCCATCCCTTCTTCCAACCACCAGATGGCGTAAACTGTTTTTCAGGCCCTTTTGCCGCTGCATTTTCCTCTGATACAACATGCCGCCGTTATGGAAAACCTTTGACACAAATCACGTCACTGCACACTGCAGTGCAATAAAAATGTTGACCGTGCGGCAAACAGGGAAATGGGACTCCGGAGTGGAGCCAGATATGACACATTTTTGTGGGCACACTGCTTCGTACAAGAGGCCCAGCCATGCACACAATGGTTTAGAGCCTTGGCACACACACCACAACACTCTCCTCCGATACACCATGACAGCGTTTCCCAAAAACTTTGACACGCAGCACGCTTCCTTCCAGCCAACCACTGGCCGCGTCCAATGTTCGCCGACATCACGGGTACTGGAAACCAATGAGACTTCGGTCCGCAGAGCGAACAGGGAAATGGGTCTGCGGAGCGGACCCAGATATCACTAATTATTTGAGAAGTACATTTCAGTAAAAGTACTGGTCGTATTTCCACCAAACACATAAAAGCACACTTTCTGACCCAAGCCCCCGCTTCTGGCGCAAATTTGATGAAAATCTGTCCTGCTGTTCGGCCTGTAGCCGTGCGCAGTTTTTCCCCATTCATTCTGGTAAAAAAAAATGTGGGAACCCCCATATAACTTTGCCCCCTATACGCAGCCTCACCCAACTTGTTGAATAAATTCAGAGCCGGCCATATACTTTTTTCGCAAAGTTTGGTGACGATTCCTCCAGAGGGAGCAAAGTTATAAGCTGTGGAAAAAGTGGTCTTCCTATGGGTTTAGCAACTTAACCATAACTACACGGCCACTACCGCGGGGCGTGTAATATATATTTCTGAGGCTTGTAGAATCTGCTTAGATCACATGCTGTGCATAGGCCGACATCTAGTGGAAGCTGCAGAGTATTACGGTTGTTGTTTTCGAAACTCAAAAAGGAACGTTGACAGGGTGTGCCAGTAATACTATCCCTAGTGTGACGTCCACTGTACGCATGATCCCTCACGCGTCGAGGTCCCTCAGATTGTTTTTTCTGCCATTCTAGATGGACACGTATAGCGGAGTTCCTCTTTCGGCGTAAAGACATTTACTTATTTCAATTACCGATAGTTCATTCTTTCTATCCTTTACTTCACCGAGCATCGAAATATCACATCGGTGAAGACAAAGAGACTGCCTGACGAAAGACTACCGCAACGGACCGTTCGGCCTTGGAAGGCCGCCCCGGGCCTTGGCCCAGACAGTAAGGAGAGAGGGGGGAGGTCATTTTAGGATGTATATGCCCCTTTCCTTACACTATTTTCGCCCAGCTGCCATAGTTTGTAGTTATGGACAAGACCCCATTTAAATTTTGTCCCAAGTGCAATCATACATTTCCGTGGGTCGATAAGCATTTAGCCTGTAACTTGTGTCTCCCAAGAGACCACGTCGAGGGGTCTTGTCGAGGATGTAGGCTCTTCAAGCCCAAGACTTTAAAGGACTGATCGACAAAACGCTTGGCACACTACACCAAGCAGCTCAAGGCCATGGAGGTAGAAGGTGCTTTCAGTGATGACAGCAACGCCTCCGTTTCAGACGGCAAGGGCGACGGGGTAGCTTCGGCTACCCAAGCGCCAGCCCCTGACCCCGGAGGACAGGCCGGCGGCTCTGTTGTGGGGACTACACCCGGGCGGCAGAAGCGCAACAATTCCATCCACCTCTAAACACACAACCCCACGTCGAGACTCGACACATGGGTCGAGCGGTCGACAGCGCACGACACCCAGGGAAAGGTTAGTTGAGTCCCTGTCCTTGGGGCACTCTCGCTCGCCGCACGACAGGGCCCAACCGTCGAAAGACAGCACGGGTGTTGGGCGTAAAACTCCATCCAAGGGGCGAATGTCCGCTGACGAGGCCTTGGCCCTTCCTGCACCCGAAAGTCGACGCTCTGCGTCAGATCAGGAAGTAGGCCCCAAACAGTCGGATAAACACGGCTCTAGGCGTCAGGGGGTGGGGGGAGAACAAATACCTCTCATAGGCATAAAGCCCTTATAAGGATAAAACCCCTCATAAGGAAAAGACTCACGAATCTAGGCCCATCCCTCATAAGGATAAACCTCTAGAGCCTAGGCCTAAGAAATCTGGGGTAATTCCTCCCACAGACGAAGACTTAGGATTTCCTTCCCAACCCTTGGTCTTCCCAAATTCAGCACAATGATCATCACAAGACGTAGACAGGGTCATGAGGAGAATGTCCTTCATGGCCAATTTCTATGAAAAAGACCTTGCCTACTCCGAGAGTTTCCACTCCACTCCCCCCACTACAGCTCCCTCTGGGTCACAAGTCTCTGCGCAACCTTCTCAACCCCTTACTAAAAAGTCTCGTACAGAAATTCCAGTGCTTAGCACAGTCATAGAGCTCTATGACCGAGACTCCAAACACGAAGACCTCTCAATTGTAGAGGCAGCTGACCCTCAGTATGATGAGGATGCAGCAGACTCTTTTTGTGGGGACGATGAAGACCAAGAGGCTGACCCAGAGGCCAATATGTACCCTATCGACTCACCTATTGATCAGGACCCCCCTATCACTGATTCTTCTAATGACAACCAACCTCTTCTTAATGAGGTGCTAGCCAGGGCAGCAGAGCACTTTCAAATTGAGACACAGGAGGTACAGGAGAATAAGGATTTTGTAGAACAAATCCTTGGGGACAAGAAAACGGTGGCACAGTTTATTCCTCTACTCAAGTAAGGACAGCGCAAGATACAACCGTCATTAGAGACCCCTAACCTCCCACAAGCTGTAAACCCCTGTATAGAAAAGCTATTTAAACCCGCACCTTCAGACCCACTGTATATTAGAGGGTAGCTGAAGCCTGACTTGTTAGTCGTAACTACAACTAGGAATAGAGCGGGCACCCCCCTTGCTTCCTCTGAAGCCCCACCCGACAAGGAAAGCTTTTTACAATGGGAAGAAAGGTCGTCTCCTCCATGGCTTACCAGACCAGAATTGCAAATAATGCAACCCTTTTGGCCAGTTACAACTGCCACAAATGGGAGGAAGTGTCGGCCTTACTATCGTCTGCCCCGTAACCCTTGAAATCCCAGCTAGCACAGGTGGCCGTAGAAGGGAGAGCAGTGTCGAGCTGTCTACTTAAGACCAACCTTGACGCTGCAGAAAATGCCGGATGGATTATTGCACAGGGTACTGTTATTAAACATCACGCTTGGATGAGGCAATCAGGGTTTAGACCAGAAACGCAGACCACCTTAATTAACATGCCAATAGAACCCAACATGCTCTTTGGCAAGGCCGTCGAGGACGCCTTTAAGACAGCTAAAGAGGAGTATGACACACTTAAATCTTTGGGTCAACTCACCAACAAGCCACCCGGCCAGAGGGGTAATGGTAATTTTTGCCGTTTTCGCTGCCAAAGTTCACAACGGGGGTTGAATTACAGTCAGAGCCAAGGGACTCCCTGGTGAAATAATCAAGGTCAATCCTCCCACAGTTATCCTAGAGGAGCGCATAGGGCGAGAGCTTGTGGCAGGGGCAACTCCTCTTGTGGGGGTACCCCTCCACAAAAACAGTGACTATCCGATTCAGGTGCCCTCCCATGACTCTCCAGTAGAAGGGCGCATTTCCAGATTCACCCACGCATGGGAGGGAATCACCTCAGACAGATGGGTGCTGTCCACAGTAGCAGGCAGATACTGTATAGAGCTCCTATAACTGCCTCAAAGCCACCCCAAAGCCACCCCCATGACAGAAATTCCATTCAAGGGACCACTAATGTATCCTCCTCGAGGAAGTTGCCACACTTGTGCTAAAGGACGCTATCGAAATCGTCCCGGCCAACCAGGTAAACAAGGGTATTTATTCAACCTACTTTCTTGGGCCAAAGAAAGACCTGTCCATGCGCCCAGTATTAGATTTGCGCCATGCAAACAAATATGTAAAGCCACAAAAGTTCTGCATGACTACATTATAAGAGGTAATCCCTCTACTAAAAAAAGGGGGATTACATGGCAACACTGGATATGAAAGATGCCTATTTTCATATTTCAATGTTCCCAGCGCACAGAAGATTCTTGCATTTCAAGATAGCGAACCAGCACTACCAATTGAAGGTGCTACCCTTCGGAGTAGCATCTGCTCCAAGGGTATTCACAAAGGTACTGACGGTGGTGGCAGCACACCTGCGCAGTGAGGCAATCCCAGTGTACCCTTACCTGGACGACAGGCTCATTACAGGGGAGTCCCTGCTAATTTGCAAACAGAACATTCAAAGTACTATCAACCTTCTCTTTCAATTGGGCTTCTCATTAAACGAGAAAAAATCAAGCCTAGTGCCAAGCACAACCAAACAGTTCCTAGGAGCTATCCTAAACACTCAAAAGGGGTTGGTCTTTCTGTCAGAGGAAAGAGTCCAAAATATGCTGTTGCAAATACCACATTATCAGGCCGGCCGCCAGATAAGGGTGCGCCAAGCTAAGCGCTTGCTAGTAATGATGGCATCTTGCATTTACCCGGTTCCACACGTGCTCCTGCGCATGCGACCATGCAGGAGTGGTTGGCAAAACAATGGTCTCAGGCAAGCGGTCAGTGGGAGGATCTAGTGGCCATTTCGCCAACACTGGTATAAAGTCTTTGCTGGTGGACGAGAGAAAATTTACTGAAGGGGAAACCCATCTACGATCCAGAGATACAGGCGATTATCACAACGGACACCTCGCTTGCTGGGTGGGGGGCCCTCTACCTTCATCAGACAGCTCAGGTTCTGTGGTCTCGCACAACAGCTCAGAACCACATCAATCTGTTAGAACTTCTGGCAGCATTCAATGCCTTTCCGGCGTTTGAACCCCACTTAATGAACCAATCCGTGCAGGTGCTGACAGGCAGCACTACAGCAATGGTTTACATATACAAACAAGGGGGCACACGTTCTCCAAATCTGTCCAAACTTGCACAGCAAATCTGGAAATGGGCACTCAAACAGAAGATATTCCTATCGTCACAGCACGTTCCAGGGAAACTAAACTTTCTCGCAGACTCATTGAAAAGAATTCCCCTACCAGAAGAACACGAGTGGCAACTTCACGTAGAGGTCGTAGAACATCTCTTCTCTCTATGGGGCTTCCCCACAATAGACTTGTTCGCTACAAGCGAAAACAAGCAATGTCCAGACTTCTCGTCCAGGTTTCCCCAGCCAGGATCCAAGGGGAACGCCCTATGGATGAACTCGTTAGGGAAATTTGCTTACGCTTTTCCCCCAAAACCTCTCATGAGGAAGGTGGTGAAGATCCACAAGGAACAGATTACACTCATCCTAGTTGCTTCTATGTGGGCAAGACAACCCTAGTATCCACATCTGCGCAAACTGGCGATGTGCAATCCCATCAAACTCCTGTGCCCGTACATCCTGCTCTCCCACCACGGGGACTTAACAGTGCAGCCTCTACCTCACTCAGTGAACTTGGCAGCACGGCTCCTGAAGTCATAGAGCTTGGTCATCTTAACCTGCCTCAAAGATGTATGGACATCTTGAAGGAATCAAGAAAACCTAACACTAGACACTGTTATTTTGAGTAGAGAAGATTCGTAATTTGGTGCCAGTCTAAACAAATGAATCCCATTGAATGTACTCCTTCCCACATTCTGACATATATGCTCCACTTGCTAGATGCGGGTTAGTGTTCAACTCCTTGAAGGTCCACCTGGTGGCTCTTTCAGCTTGGACCTCTTCCCACAGTAAGATCTCATGGTGGAAGGTACCCTTCATCGAAGCATTCATGGAGGGAGTAAAAAGACTCCACCCTCCAATTTCAAACCCACGGCCAGGATGGGATCTCAATGTTGTACTCGCCATGCTCATGGCCCCCCCCCCCCCCTTTCGAGCCGATGCACAAGTCCAGTCTCAAACACCTGACTTACAAAACTGCCTTCTTAATGGCTATCACTTCCATAAGAAGAGTTAGTGAAATACAAGCATTGTCAGTGCAGGATCCTTTCTTTGTTGTACACAAAGACAAGCTGGTTTTACGTACTCACCCTAGGTTCTCCCCTAAATTCATCTCCAAATTTCATGTAAACCAGTGACTCGAGCTATTGGCTTTCTTCCAGGAATCCAACAGCTCAGCTGAGGTAAAACTCTACTCACTAGATGTGAGGAGGGAGGTTGTCTACTATGTAGAGAAGACCAGACTGCTTAGAAAGACAGATCAACTGTTTGTCTTTATTGCACCAGGCAGAGAAGGTGACCGCATTTCAAAAAATGCCATCTCTAGGTGGATAGTAAGATGTATCCAACTGTGCTATTCCCTATCAAATAAGACACTGCCTTTTACGTCCAGGGGTCACCCCACAAGAGGCACAGGAGCCACCCTGGCTTTCATTGCAAATGTCCCTTTAGACAGAATTTGCAAAGCAGCTACATGAACTCAATACATACTTTCACTCAGCACTACTGCATTGACACTCCTTCCAAGACAGATGAACAAGTGGGACAAGTGGTTCTAAGACATTTGCTCTCTCATGAACCTCCTCACATCCCACCTCCTTCTTCTAACACTGTTACCCAATCTATGCACAGCATGTGATCTAAGCAGATTCAACAAGCCTCAGAATGGATACATTACTCACCGTAATCGTATTTCTGATGCTTGCATCTGCTTAGATTCACATGCGACACACCCTTCCTCCCCTCAGAGAGAAGGCGCATGGATGCTTATGAGCTTGTCTGATAAGTATCTGCTTGGATACAACTGTACTCGCGCTACACCTCATGCTACCTCATGTCAGAAAACTTACAATCTGAGGGACCTCGACGCTTGAGGGATCTTGGGTACAGTGGACACCGCACCAGGGATAGTATTACTGGTACGCCCTGTCGTGGTCCCCTTTCGAGTTTCAAAAACAAAAACTGTAATACTCCGTAGCTTCCACTAGATGTCGGCTTATGCACAGCATGTGAATCTAAGCAGATACAAGCATCAGAAATACGATTACGGTGAGTAATGTATCATATATATATATATTTCTGAGGCTTGTGGAATCTGCTTAGATCACATGCTGTGCATAGGCCGACATCTAGTGGAAGCTGCGGAGTATTACAGATTGTTTTTCGAAACTCGAAAAAGGGCGTCGACACAGGGCGTGCCAGTAATACTATCCCTAGTGTGACGTCCACTGTACCCATGATCCCTCACGCGTCTAGGATCCTCAGATTGTTTTTTTCCGCCATACTGGTCAGAAGCATTTCGCGGAGTTCCCTGGCCTTAGCCATACTTTTGCTAAATATTGTTAAATTTACCCATTTCTCCACCCCAACGTCGAGTCGCCGAACTTCCACACTCGACGCCGGCCCGGAGAAGAATTCGACCGTCGAGAGCTGCACGACGGATTTGGGCCTCGGAAGGCCTCTGGCCTCGGCCCGGGCCTTGGAAGGCCGCTGGCCTCGGCCCTGCAAGTAGGGAGAGTGGGGGGTGGACATACTCCACACTCTTTTGGTATATAGGTACATTCTTATATATTCCTACACTTACAAGCCAGCTGCCACAAGGTGCGTATGGAGGGTACCCCTTTCCAATTCTGCCCCAAGTGCAACCGCAAGTACCCTTGGGTCGACAGGCACGCCACGTGCAATCTCTGCTTGCCAAGGGACCACCCCGAGGCGAACTGCAGAGCGTGTAGTAGGTTTAAACCCAAAACACTTAAGGACTGTTCGATCAAGCGTTGGGCCCACCACGCCAGGCGTCAAGAGGCCATGGCAGTGGAGGGCGCCTTCAGCGATGGCAGCGACGCCGTGCTTTCAGACGGCTAGGGCATTATGGCGTCGAAAGACAGCCAAGCGCAAGTCCCCGACCTCGGAAGGTCGTCCGGCAGGGCGGCTATGGGGAAGACCCCCGGCGACACATGAAAACACATGAAGTCCAACCGGGACTCGATGCGCACGTCGAGTTCTCGGAAAGAGGCACATAGAGAACGGTCCGAATTGGCGTCCTCTGGGCGTTCTCGATCAAGATCGCCGCATGACTCCAGGCAATCATCCACTGTTGCCAAGAGTGCCTCGCTCCCCAAGGTAACGGAAGTTCGATCGTCGGAGGACGAAGCCGACTTCCATCCCCAGACCGCACTCCAGGAGTCGGCGCCCGCAGACCGCGTTACGGCGGCTCCCGAGCCCCTACCTCCACGCTCGAAGGATAGGGACACTACCCCCGAACCTCGACGCCAGGCGTCGAAAGGCCTCCGAAGGGGCGAAAAAACAGGGAAAACGCTCTTCCACTCACGGGGAGGGGGAAAAACAACAAAGGAAGCAGCCTCTGCCTACTTGCACACCTGTAAAACACTCCACTCCTCATAAACAGACAGACAAGTCCAAGTCTAGTCAGGATAAGTCAGAGAAACTTCCAGAAAGAGTCATTCCCAGTTCTAGAGAATGGTCTAGTGATGACATAGACAGGGTCATGTCAAGGATGTCATCATTGGCAGATTTTTACGCAAAAAACCCTGAACATTTTCTCTCTTATACTCCCGACGGGTCAGCACCCTCAGGCTCTAAGGATCCTATACCTCCAAGTAAAAAGTCCCGGTTTGAAACACCAACACGGTCTTCGGATCCCTTCTATGTACAGCCCTACTCTCAGTATCAAGAAGAGACATCCTTTTGTGAGGATCCAGATTTGGGCATGTTGGAAGAACAAACTGGTACGGGCTGCTATGGGGATGATGAGGACCAAGAAGAGGATGAGGACGACCCAGAAACCTACAGAGTAGATTCCCCGGTAGAGAAGGAACCCCCGGTTACCGACTCCCCTTTCGACAACCAACCTCTCCTGAATGAAGTTCTGTCTCGAGCAGCTGAACACTTCCACATTGACACCCAGGGTGCTCAAGAGGCGAGGGACTTCGCTGAGGAGTTAGTGGGAGAAAGGAGGCCTGTTGCTCAGGCAATCCCTATCCTGAAGTCTATTCAGAGAAGAATAGACCCTTCACTCGTAAATCCTAACCTCACCAGGGCAGTGAACCCCAGGGTGAGAAACTTTTCAGGGCAGCCCAATCAGACCCACTGTATATAAGGGGGCATCTGAAGCCGGACTACCTGGTTGTTACAAACACCCGTAAGAGGGCTGTAACACCCTCGTCATCGTCCGAAGCTCCTCCCGACAAGGAGAGCAAGAAACTGTATGGTTTGGGCAGGAAAGTAGCCTCCACTTCTGCCTACCAGGCAAGGATTGCCAACTCCACCACCCTGTTGGCCAGCTACAACTGCCATCAGTGGGAAGAAGTCGCAGCACTCATAGACTCCGCCCCAGAACCCTTAAAGGAATGGTTCGGCCAAAATTTTTTATTGCCCCTACGGGTCGACCATGTGTTTTTAAGCCTAAGTCGCTCGATTTTAGAAAAATTTCCTATGGACCTTACCCGAGTTTTCGTCCATTAAACGCACGCGAAAACAGGCACCAGGGAGCTGCCATTTTGTGATAATCCTATCATTTCCCCCATCGCCCTGGCTGACCTGCTTTTGCGGCACTAAATCATATCCCCCGCCCCCGAGCCTGACATTATCAAAACATTCATATTCCCCGCCTCTCTCCGTGACGTTCCTGTGCTACGTAGACAAACGCGGCCAGTCGTCTTCTACGCGACTTGACACAGAACCCGGAAACCAACACAGATCAGCTCACAACACAGCGCGCCACAATTCGTAATATGAAACTGTACTTTAAAATCAAACAGCAACACAGTAAATTTGGTAAAGTACATTTATTTGACATTAAATGTTTATAGAGTATTCAGCAATTGACATATGAACTCCGAAAGTCATTTATTTTCTTTTATCTCTATCCGCAAATCCTTAAAATGTTATCGTGAGTCACGCGCTGTTCCTTTATTGTACACAGGGTGTTGCTTTTCGTTCAAAGAGGCACTTTTGTCGCACGTTGAACCGCAAGGCTGTTCCATCAAGTAGGCACTAGGCCAGCGTAAAGGTTGATATGTTGCTTCTAGCCGCTAGTACCGCGAAAGGGCATATGGGCCCTTGGCGATCGTCCCATAAGATCATCAGAATGGTGCAGTTGTTTACATTAAGCTGCAGCTGGCGGCTGAAGAAACCATCTGCCGGTGTCTGAAACTGGTGCAGGGGCAAAACGGGAGTATGTACCTATTTTGAAAACATAAAATGTATAATTAGTCTCGCCAGCCGATCTTTATTAATATTCATTTTATTCATTACGGCCGAGCTGAAACTATTTGCTTTCAAGTATAGTGCAATGGAGTATGTTCGGCTCTAAAATCAATGCGAAAACTAACTAAATAAATCGAGGTTGGTACACAATGATAAACGACTTTTTGTCTACATGCGTGTGGAATGTGGACCTGCATGCCCATGTGCCCGCTACAAGGACGATCCCACAAACCTTTTCAAAGCTCTTCATTCATTCATTTATTCATGCATCCATTGATTAATTCTTCATTCCGGTATACAAGCGTCTGAAGAGTTACTTACATTATATTTGCAATTTCCATTGTGTCTCTACGTAATGCAGTCCGTAAATCCCACTGTGCTCTTGACAACGATTTTTCGTATACTGAACTAACATGAAACTCGGTCTAGTTTAAGAATTTTCTGCCTTATCGTCTCAAACGTTATTGCACCCCCCAACCCCTCCTTCAAATGAAGTTCTTTCAGCATGGTCCCTGTCTCTCAAGGTCAAAAAACAATAGAACCTTATAATGCCAGTGCGAGTTGTGGGCCTCTTCAGGGCGTGAGCTGAAAATCAAAGCCGCTGACCTTCATTAGAAATTAGCATACATTCTTTCTTTGCAACATCCCGTAGTAAAGCCATCTGTGAGAACTTGAAGTTTCAAATCCATCTATGTAGTGCGCCTCAATGTGCAAATGCGAACTGGCTTCTCTCTCTTCTGCAACGGCTCGCTTGGCGCATTCTAAGGCCCCATATCTGTGCTTCTCTAATACAGCAACAATAAGGCTTTTGACAAAGTCGAACTCCATTTCCTCATAGACTGGTTTGATCACCCATTGCTTAATTCTTTTTGAAAAGGCCTTAGTGTAGCGAGGCATCCTTACATTACAATCTTAGTCCTAGATTGTTCACGGCCGAGATTATCGTTATGGGCCAAGACGGCAAGTAGAGTCCTATGTCTCATGCCCTGTATGCTGAAATGCAAGCACTTTGGCCTGTACTTTAGGTACATATTGTGGAACACCTCCAAACCTCCTGTGTGACAGAATTCTGTCAGTCCCCTCAAATCTCTTGATAGAGTTTTATCGAAAACAATCTTCTCAATGGCTTTGTGTGTCGGTGAAGATGGATTCAACCACTTCTTCTTCCGTGCCTCCACTGGGGATAAAGGGCCATGTTCACATTGGTGGAAATGTAGGTTTTCTAACCAGCAGTGCACGTTGGTACAGTGGTGCATCAGTGACTGCCATTTTTCAAGTAGTATTTCCACTGACCCTTCACAAGTTTTGGAGCTCCACCAAAGATGGTTGCTGATAGACTGGGACCACTCTGAAATACTTTCCAAAACTTTTTTTTTCCCTGCAGCCGAGATTTTATTATTGATTGATTTAGCAAGATGCCATACGTCAAATTGATGTTTAATATGTGGGAACTGCTCTCTCATTGTCTTGGCAATTGAAACGTGTCTGTCCGTAGCTATGAGGTCGATATGCATTCCCCTCGATTGTAGATATTCCACTGATTTTATAAATCCTAGTTTCTACATGGCCACTGAAGATGTACATTGTGTTACCTGCACGACCACCGAACTCACAATTTTCTTACTATCCATGTCCTGAAAGTGGTAGGTGCAGTACTTGGCAGAAAATCCAGGGCTGTCGCACTGTCCATCGCCAGCTAGCCTGAATCGTTTGCCTTCGAATGTACTTGCTAGAGACAATTGTTCAATTTTCCAAGCATCACTAATGGCCGGAAACAGATAATCATGTTGGTATTTGCAGTACTGCGTTTTTGAAATGAAATGGAGTCCCACAAACTGAAAGAAAGACTCTAACTTTCTAAAACTGGAGCCACTAAAAAGTGATGCAGCTACACATAGTAGATTGCCTGCTGGCAGTTTCCCCAGCATCGGTTGTGCAGACCATGAGAACGTATGATGTAATCTACAGGCGGCATGTATTGTGACGTTACTGCCTTGTTTTTGACGAGTCACATGAATCAATGGCTTCCCACATACTTTCCCTCTGACGGAATGCACACATTTCAGCATACTTCTAATATCCATCAAACAACTGTCGAATACTATGTATTTGCCCTCTTTCATTAGACTATCCTGCGTCAAAGTTGATTCGGCCTGTGACGTTGAGGACATATCATCACATTTGAAAGAAATATCGCTGCTATCAAGTTCTGATGCGTCGGTGAATGCTGCTGCTGGTTCATTCTCTGTCATTTCAACATCTGTTACTTCAACATTGATGGGAGAACACAACAATGTCGACAGTTTTTTTGGTGGCAATTTTTTGGCGGGTGTAGATTGTGTGAATTGATCTGCGACTACTTCAGAGCTATCTTCAATACTTCCAGTATCATGTTGTTGCGGCGGTGCAGTCGTACTGTAACAGTGGTCCAATAAAACTTTGCCGGATTCTCCGGACACATTCATTTCATGTTCTGGCCATTGGACATGAGCATCCCGAGTCTCAACACGCTGCGTCTGAATTAATAGTTCCTCCATAGTGTAAATGGTCTGGCAAGCAACATCTCTCATTAGCTTCACTGTCTGTGTATGTATAGTTCGTAGACCGACGGGTAACTAAAGGACATATTGGAAAAGGGATGTTCAGTTTAAACACAAGATAAAGTATAGTACAATTGACTGGAAAAAAAACATAAAATAGTCCCCAGCACAAAAAAATGTCTAAAGTTATGAACTGTTTGTAACTAACCTTATTTTGGTTTCTTTTCTTTACAACTTTTTTGACTCGACCTTCAACATCTGCACGCTGTTGCTCTGATACGGATCCGCATGTCTCCCCTTCCTCTTGCGCTGCAACGACTATATTTTCTGTATCCGCATAGACAGCACGGAATGAGGCTCCATCGACTCCCTGAAACATAGTATTTTCATTACTGTGTATCAAAATATTGTTAGCATAAAACGCACGTGAGGACGAACACACATGTACATCTCAATAGCCAAACACGATTTAAACATTGTGTGGAACAATCAAACGACAAGTATTCGAGCTCTGATGACCTAGTTCGATGGAGATGTCAGTATACATACCTCTGGCTCTACATGGACTGCCACGAATGATTGTATTGAAGAGGAGGCATCAGCAACTCCCTGAAACACAGTACTTGCGTTAGTATGGTTTTCAATATCGTAAACATAACACACACTTGGGGTCGACGGCACAGGTACATATAAAGAGATAGCCACAAATGTTGCATTATCTAAAAGAATCAAGGAATATTTTAAAATGATCAGATTTAATCGACTTATTTCTCCAATGTCTTTACATCTGCATCATCTAAATGGGATCTTGTGATTGTAGTGGAAGCTCCATCATCTCCCTGAAACACAGTACTTGCGTTAATAGGGAAGATGGAGCTGTCAGTATCCATACCTCATGCTGCTGAAGAATATCTAGGGCTGTTGTCAATGTGGTGCGCACTTCCGAAAGTTGTTGCGCCGATTCGTATCCGCATGGTCCCGCTTCCACCGGAATTACTTGAATGTCAGGCTCTGTATCAAGTGCGTGGGTTGACGATTCAACAACAGCCTGAAACATAGTATTTGCATTAGTAAGGATTACAATATTGAAAACACAACACACGCTTGGGGTCGACCGCACAGGTACATATCAACGGCTAACCACAAATGAAACATGGTGTAGAACAATCAAATGACAAGTGTTCCAGTCCTGATGATCACGGTCAGTTGAGCTGTCAGTATCCATACCTCGGGCTGCTAAAGAACATCTAGGTGGACATTTCAGCATCTCCCTGAAAGACAGTACTTGCATTAGTATGGATAACACTAATTATAACTGAAAACAAACACCAGGGGACGACAACTAAGGTGTATATCAATTGGAAAGCACTAACCAAACAATTGGTAAAATAATCACACGATACATACAAACTATTACTTGACATGCATAAAACAAGTCTGTAGCGGAATAGCCAAGTATGATTACCTGATACGCGCTAGAAGTGGTTGATAACTGCGAGCACGTGACGGAAGTAGAATGTTCTTGCTTCAGATTCAAGGGATAGTCAAGAAGTTGTAAAGGTAAATTATTGTTTGATAATGAAATGCCAATATTTAAAATTGCCATGTAAGGAGACAGAATACTCGAGTAATGCGCAATATAGCACAGTTCCCTGTGTCCATATATAGATTTCGTTTGTGGGTTATGAAATCTAAAAATAATATATTGATAAATGTCATTATTCAAAAAGCTATACACTCCTATCAATGTCGAAAGTATTACAAATTGGAAACAACACCTAAAATATCAATGAATCCATTCGGCTACCTACACACTACTGCAAGGCCTAAAGCTAAAAACGGACACTTGACTCACCAGTGGCGGATTGTGGATGAATAGAGTGGGAATAGCGTTTGCGAGCAATTTTCGTGTCGATCGCCGTTTGTTCTTCTTTGTTACCCAAGATGTGGTGTACATGTTCGAGGGAAAGTGCCGGCTGCAGATGCGGTATCGATCACCCCTCTTGTCCTCAAAGACTTGTTGGACTCTACTTTCCAGCTCATCCAGTGGATATCCGCAATGTCTGAACCATTCTCTTAATCGATCAACAGTTTTCGGGAATACATGCATTGTAGTGCCTTCAGATTTAGCATGGGTCTTCGAAGGGCAACCGCTAATCGAACAGGCAGGCATTGTTGAAAATTCTGAAAAGTAAATATCAAGATTATTATAAAACCTTGATGAATAAAAATGTCATAAAAAAGTAAATTAACCATACCATGCTCAATGCAAGGTTTGTTTTGGTCGCCGGAACTATACCAGTTCATCATGTGCGGCTTAGTATTTGCATAAATTACAGAAATTTCTGTTTTGTCTTGCACAAAAAGGAACCATGCTTACATTATAGACTGGACCCCCGAAGGATGCAATTCGATGACAACTGACACAGATGAAAATAAATAGATCTATTGATAGCATAACAATTGAAACTCAAGTCAATAGCAATGAGACCAATGACCATAGCTCTATTGGGTACTGTAATAGCAAATAGATTGAAATGTAAAAATGACCGAAATATGACTCGGATACATGGCCTTACCTTGACCAACAAACAGTTGGATTCAGCAGGCCGAGCAGTATGTTGCAGGAGAACAGGTAGATGCCACAGGTAGCACACTGACGAGTTTGCTCGAAGCGGTCACAGATAGCACGGCGACGAGCAGATTAGCATAGATCTCAGTGCTTCTCAGGTAGAAGGTTCAGGAGTTGACTTGCAAAGCACAAAGATGTTCTCATGAGACATATCAAGTGGTTTATAAAGTATTAGAAACAGGGGTGTGTTTGTGAATGAATGACGTGTGTATGTCGTGGTATTATGTTTATTGCAGGGGGGCGCCTGCCTGGAGACACGGGGTCTGAGGAGGCCATGTGAGCGATGGCCCCTGGGCGTGGGATACCTTTTGAAGTGTACATGCTGTTTGGCACCTTGGCCGTTTGCGCCTGTCACAGCCCCCCATGCCAGCGCTCATCCCCGGGTGCGAACCGCCTTTGATAGAGGGGGTGGGATGGATGGGCCTGGGGCTTGCAGATAAGGCACAGGAAGACTGCTGAATGGAGACACACTTATGTGGATTGCAGGGGGGCGGCCTGCCTCAGGGGAGGCCTGCCTGGAGACTCGGGGTCTGAGGAGGCCATGGGAGCGATGGCCCCTGGGCGTGGGATACCTTTTGAAGTGTACATGTTGTTTGTCACCTTGGCCGTTTGCGCCCGTCCCTTAACCTTATGTGATGTTAAAGGACGCGGGGCATCCATTTTTGTACCCCCTTTCCACTCCATTTTGGTGACCAGGCCTCACTGCGATAGTGCAGCGCGCAGAGCACATGGCCCACAACCTCGTTCCCACTCCGACTGGAAAACTCCAGAGGAATTTGCAACAGCTAATAAATGTAACACATCACTCTCTGAGATCACGGTCCTGCATGTGAACTGGCTTGAACCATGCACATGGCTCGTTCATCTCCACAAACGTGTCCTTTCCCACGCACCCTCGCCAGTGGAAAGTAACTGCCATTCTGACCCTGTGTCCCTGCAAGGTATTCTCTTCTTGTGCCAGACCACTGACCACGCCATGATGGCCACCTAGCAGATCCCCAACTAACATTAGACGCCTACTGCAGTATATCGTTGCCTATCAATAACAAATGCCACATATCGGAGATTCTTGTGAGCACAGACCCACACTTCAAACACTGTATTATACTGGTCAAGACCCTAGACCTAAGACCTGTATAATCCAATGTTCATTGATAGTATTGATATATGCGTGACTTTTATAGAGACATAACCGAATGAAAGACTTTGAACAAGTGTTATTTAGTGCATGCATTATTGATAATATATTTGGTTAGCTTAGATAGTGACCACCCCGCTTCACAGCGACCTGAACTTCACCTATTCCGAGCACAGGTGTCTGACGTCCATCCTTGCATGGAGACACACTTGATTGATTTAAAAAATCGAAACAACCGTTGTTAAAATATATGTGGTGTTTTATTTGTAGCTTATTTTGATGACACAAAAATACAAAAGTTTACACATTGTACAGTTCAGGTTGCAGCACAGCGAGAGAAAATCCCCTGTACTGACCGCTGTCACTCGGGAATGTTTCTCTTATGGCACGAACGGCACAGGTGGGTATCACTCTTCGAACGCGGTGTCCAAGCCTCCCTTGAAGCCACCATGTAAAGGAACGATAGGCCACCAGCCTGTAGCACCTGTGAAAAGGAATGAAACACACTGTTTTTAAATGACCAAGATAATTTTAATAAACGTTTGTTGTCAATGACAATTCTTGTAACTAATGGCATTCTGCTCGGACAAATGCTATCTAGACAATGCACACTATTGAACGACTTACAAGCGTTACAATGATATGTATATGTAATTTTGGACATAGTAGAAGACCATGAAATAGTAGTGACATCACAAGCAGAGTATACTTACTCGTTACTCGGATTACGAGGACGAACAGTTGCGCCAAGTTCGTGCATAAGCATCATCATTATCCTCAACACGGACCGTGTGAGGCAGGCTGCCCTGAAGTCTGGCAGCTCGGTGATGCATTGCGGTCGTGGCTCGCCTTCCGAAATGTAGGCCACGCATCCCGAGTTTTCACAGCAGCAGCAGCTCTCCTCCTCGGTCGGCATTAGCTTGCACCGATTGCATGTGCACCAGGTGGAAACACCGTCCATGCGACTAGGTCTAGTGTCTTCATCCGTTGATTCGTCCTGCCAACTGCTGTCCGAAGCCCCATCGTTTTCGACCGTTTCCCTTTCCAGTAGTTTTTCCTCGGTATACTCGGGCTCGTACATGTAGGGCATTATTGTATCCATTGTGTGTTGCACAAACTAAAATAATTGATAGCGGTGGTACTGGTATCTGTCCACACGGGCTACAAGCAACGAAGGTAGCTGACCAGAGCACAGAAACGAGTCACAGAATACTCAAAGTAACACAGACAGAGGAATGGAATCGAAAATCTGCTGCTGTGTGTTGTGAAACGGTCTGTTTATACTTATTGAGGAAAGAGGCGTCCTGCCATTTCCATGGCGACACGTCATTAGCTGAAGGGCAACGAATGTTGACACGAGACGTGCTTTGGCGTTGTGAAATGGGCGGTACGCGTCTGCTGATGACAGGCTCAGGGGCGGGGGGATATGATTTAGTGCCGCAAAAGCAGGTCAGCCAGGGCGATGGGGGAAATGATAGGATTATCACAAAATGGCAGTTCCCTGGTGCCTGTTTTCGCGTGCGTTTAATGGACGAAAACTCGGGTAAGGTCCATAGGAATTTTTTCTAAAATCTAGCGACTTAGGCTTAAAAACACATGGCCGACCCGTAGGGGCAATAAACATTTTTGACCGAACCATTCCTTTAAAGAGCCAGCTGGCACGAGTTTCGGCGGACGGAAGATCCGTGATTCCGGTTGCATTTTAAATGCAACCTTCGATGCTGCGGATAACGCTGGCAGGTTGATAGCAGAAGGAACTGTTATCAAGAGACACGCTTGGTTACGGCAGTCTGGATTCAAAGCTGAAACCCAAGCATCTTTGTTAGATAAACCGGTGGAGCCGGATCTGTTGTTTGGTAAGGCAGTCGAGGACGCGCTGAAAAATGCCAAGGACGAGTATGAGACACTCAAATCCCTAGGCCAACTAACCAATAAACCCCCTAATCAGAGAGGGAAAAGCAATTTTCGTCGCCCACGCGGCCAAAATTCCCAGAAAGGATCTAACTATTCCCAGGGGCAGAGTACACTGTAGAACAATAATAACCAACAGTCTACCCAGGGTTACGGCAGGTGTAATAAAAGAGGACGTGGTAAGGGTAGAGGCAGTCCCAGTAGAGGAGGCGGCACTCCTCCACCAAAACAGTGACGCTCAGTTCAGGGTCCCTTCTCACGCAACCCCAGTAGGGGGACGCATTTCCAACTTCACCCAAGTTTGGGAAGGGATCACATCAGACAGATGGGTGCTGTCCACAGTATCCGCAGGGTACTGCATAGAACTGTTAGAGCGTCCCCGGAACCATCCTCCACGACAAAGAATACATTCTTTGGAACACCAGAAGATCCTCCTCGAGGAGATCGTCAATCTGCTAGCAAAGGACGCGATAGAACTTGTACCGGGACACCAGGTAAACAAGGGTATTTATTCAACTTACTTCCTTGTGCCAAAAAAAGATTTGACAATGCGCCCAGTGTTGGACTTACAGCCTGCAAACAAGTATGTCAAGCCCCAAAAATTTCGCATGACTACTCTCCAAGAGGTAATCCCCCTCCTAAAAAAGGGGGATTACATGGCAACATTGGACATGAAAGATGCCTATTTTCATATTTCCATGTTCCCAGTGCACAGAAAGTACTTGCGCTTCAAGGTGGACAGTCGGCACTACCAGTTCAAGGTACTGCCCTTCGGGATAGCTTCGGCTCCAAGGGTATTCACCAAGGTACTGGCGGTGGCGGCAGCACACCTACGCAGGGAGGCAATCGCGGTGTACCCTTACCTGGACGACTGGCTCATCACGGAGGAGACCGCAGTAATTTGCAGAACAAACATTCAAAGGACAATCAACCTCCTCTTTGAATTGGGCTTCTCAATAAACGAGAAAAAGTCAAGTCTGGTGCCAAGCACCTCCAAACAGTTCCTAGGAGCTATCCTAGACACTCAAGAGGGGTTGACCTTTCCTTCCGAGGAAAGAATTCGGAATATACTGCTGCAAATTCCGCAATATCAGTCTGGTCGCCAGATAACGGTACGCAAAGCAATGCGGTTGCTGGGCATGATAGCGTCATGTATTTACCTGGTCCCCCACGCACGCCTGCGCATGCGTCCCATGCAGGAATGGTTGGCGAAACAGTGGTCTCAGGCAAGTGGTCAGTGGGACGATCTAGTGGTCGTTTCACCAACACTTGTACAAAGCCTAAACTGGTGGACAAGAGAAAATCTGACCAAGGGGAAACCCTTTTACGATCCCGAGATACAGGCGGTAGTCACAACCGATGCATGCCTGACAGGGTGGGGAGCTCACCATCTCAACCACACAGCTCAGGGTCTCTGGTCTCACTCAGTGGCCAAGAATCACATCAACCTGCTAGAGCTTCTGGCAGTATTCAAAGCGCTTCAAGCGTTCGAGCCCTACCAGCTAAATCTGTCAGTGCAAATACGGACGGACAGCACTACAGCCATGTTTTACCTGAACAAGCAAGGAGGGACTTGTTTGCCAAATCTGTCCAAGCTTGCCCAGAAAATTTGGAAATGGGCACTCAGACGGAACATCTTCCTGTCATCGCAACATGTTGCAGGGGATCTCAATTCTCTAGCGGATGCTCTAAGCAGAGACCCCGTCCCAGAAGAACACGAATCGTGTCTACACAGAGAAGTCGTAGAAGATATCTTCTCTCAGTGGGGTTTCCCCACTGTAGACCTATTCGCCACAAGCGAAAACAGACAATGCCCAGGATTTGCATCCAGGTTCCTCCAACCAGACTCACAGGAGAACGCCCTGTGGATGAACTGGTCAGGAATGTTTGCGTACGCTTTTCCACCAACTCCTCTCATCAGGAAGGTGGTCAACAAGATGAACAGAGAGTCGATGACGCTTGTCCTGGTTGCTCCCATGTGGGCGAGACAACCGTGGTTCCCACACTTACGCAGATTAGCCGTGTGCAAACCGATCAAACTTCCGGCCTGGTACAACCTACTGTCCCAGCACCAAGGTCAAACAGTGCATCCTCAACCCAACTCAATGAACCTGGCAGCATGGCCCCTGAGGTCATAGAGTTCGGACATCTCAATTTACCACAGAGGTGTATGGACATCCTAAAAGAATCTAGGAAGCCAAACACGAGGCACTGCTACTTTGACAAATGGAAGAGATTCGTTATCTGGTGCCAGAATAAACAAATCAACCCAGTTGATTGCACTCCTTCCACTATTGTTACATACATGCTCCACCTGCTGGACGCAGGACTGGTTTTTAACTCACTGAAGGTACACCTGGCAGCTCTGTCGGCATACACCACTTCCCATAACAAGGTGTCGTGGTGGAAAGTACCAGTAGTTAAAGCCTTCATGGAAGGAGTAAAGAGACTTCACCCTCCTATTTCAAACCCACCACCAGGATGGGACCTTAACGTGGTGCTATCTAAGCTCATGGGCCCCCCATTCGAGCCCATGCACAAAAGCAGTTTCAAACACCTGACTTACAAAACGGCCTTCTTAGTAGCAATTACATCTATAAGAAGAGTCAGTGAAATTCAGGCTCTGTCAGTGCAAGATCCCTTCTTTACTTTCCATAAAGATAAACTGGTTTTACGCACACACCCTAGGTCCTCACCTAAGTTTATTTCAAAATTCCACGTGAACCAGTCCATCAAGCTTCCGGCTTTCTTCCAAGACCCACAAAGCTCGGCTGAGGTGAAACTACACACACTAGATGTGCGTAGGGTGGTCCTCTACTATGTAAACAAGACCAGACCGCTAAGGAAAACAGATCAGCCGTTTGTCTCCGTAGCTACAGGCAGAGAGGGGGATCGCGTCTCTAAAGGTGCCATCTCTAAGTGGATTATTAACTGTATCCAGCTGTGTTACTCACTTTCTGAAAAAACTCTGCCTTTCACGCCTAGGGCCCACTCTACAAGAGGCATTGGGGCCACTCTGGCTTTCATTGCAAATGTACCCCTTCACACCATTTGCAAAGCAGCTACCTGGAGCTCTATTCACACTTTTACTCAGCACTACTGCATTGTCACTCATTCCAAGACAGATACACAAGTGGGACAAGCGGTTCTAAGACATTTATTTGCTCATGACCCTTCTCACATCCCACCTCCTTCTTCAGGTACTGATCGCTAATCTATGCACAGCATGTGATCTAAGCAGATTCCACAAGCCTCAGAAGGGATACATTACTCACCGTAATCGTATTTCTGATGCTTGTATCTGCTTAGATTCACATGCGACCCAACCTTCCTCCCCTCTGAGAGAAGGCGCATGGATGCTTGTAGTCTTACCTTTCTATCTATCTGCTTGGATTATCTGTACTCACGCCACTCCTCATGCTACCTCATGTCAGAAAAAATACAATCTGAGGATCCTAAACGCGTGAGGGATCATGGGTACAGTGGACGTCACACTAGGGATAGTATTACTGGCACGCACTTTTTCGAGTTTCGAAAAACAAACTGTAATACTCTGCAGCTTCTACTAGATGTCGGCCTATGCACAGCATGTGAATCTAAGCAGATACAAGCATCAGAAATACGATTATGGTGAGTAATGTATCCCATATATATATATATATATCCGTGTAGTTATGGTTAAATTGCTAAACTCATAGGAAGAGCACTTTTTCGGCGGCTTATAACTTCGCTCCCCCTGGACGAATCATCCTCACCAAACTTTGCAAAAAAAAAGTATATGGACAGCTCTGAATTTTTTTTTTTCCCATAGACTGAAAGGGGAAAAACTTTGCGCACGCCTACAGGCCGAACGGCTGGATGGATTTGCACCACATTTGCCGCAGGAGCGGGGGCTTGGGTCAGAAGTTGTGCTTTTGTGTGTTTGGTGGAAATCGTGCTTTTGTTGCAAAGGACTGAAATGCACATCCCAAAAAATGTGTTATATCTGGGTCCATTTCCCTGTTCCCTCCACAGACCGAGGTCTCATTGGCCTGCTGTGTTGTCAGCGAACAGTGTACGCAGCCGGTGGTTGGCTGGGGGGAAGCGTGCTGTGCATCAAAGGTTTTGAAAAACGCTGCCATGGTGTATTGGAGGAGAGTGCGTTGGCAGAAGGGTCTAGAAAATATACCGTACGCCCTGTATTGGCGGCAAGAAGGGACAGAAAGGGTGGGGGAGTGAGAAGCTGGTCATATGAGATATGTGAATATGTGTAAGAAGGCAGAGGAGTGGCTGCAGTATTTGTGCGTATTGCGCCAAATCGCGGGTACCTAGACAGGTGACTACTTAGTGTGGTGATTGAAGTCCGCTGTTGTAACGACCCGATAGTTTGTGCCGCAACCTCTTTGCGCCTTCCTGTTTCCGTGGTGAGTGGTGGCAGGTGATTTTCAGAAGGAGAATGATTTGCACATGATATAGGTTGGGTGGGAGAGCGGGTGACTGTGCTGTGCGGATGGATTGCAGTAGTTGGGCACATGGTGGTAAGCATGGGTGCATGAAGTTGCGGTGGGTCTGTTGAAGGGTTGGAGTATTGGGTGCATGGCCCAAGGCTGTAGGCCGTAGGGCATGCAGTCAAGAGCCTAGGCCTCCAGCACACCCATTGCAGCAATGCATGGCTTACTCTGCATTCAGTAGAGGGTGGTACTTCCATAGTGTGGTGTGTGGAGATAGGTTGGAGTAGGGCCAATGTTGCACACAGTATGTGGGTAGGTTGGCAGTGACCGAATACTTTGTGAATGGAAGTGGGTACGGCTGTAGCATGTGAATGAAAGTGCACAGGGGTTCAGGACACAGTGGTTTCTCTCTACATTATGGTAACGGTTCCACTTTTTTGCTGCACAGCTGCATGGCGGCGCACAGGGTGGGTAGGAGTGCTGGTGGCAGTGGTGTGTATGTGGATTGTCGTACTTGATGCAATGGTGGCATTATGTTGTGGTGGGTGTGTTCAAGGCCTATTATTGGGTGCATGGCCGAAGGCCGGAGCCCTTGCATTGAAGAGCCTAGGGCTTGAGCACACTCATGGCAGTAATGATTTTGTGACTCTGCAGAAGGCCGTACGCTGTAGCACATGAACTCAAGAGCCTAGGGCTTCAGCATACTCACGGCAGTAATGTATTTGTGACTCTGCATTAGTTAGAGGGTGGTTACTTGCGCAGAATCGGTGTGGAGCACATTTCAGACACAATAGAGGAGCAAAAGTGAGCTGGCATGCTTGTACGTTTTGTTTTGCGAATGTGAGGTCACTGTTATAACATGGTAAAGTTTTTATGTGTGGTTGCAGATGGTGCAGTGAAAAGTCACGCAGTGTGGGCACTGGGTGCAGTGTTTGCATAGTGTCAGTATGGAAGAGGGTTTGGTTGAAGTGCAGCTTATATGTGACTGGATAGTGTGCTGTGTGTAGATTGTATGGAGTAGGGGCAATGTTGGGAACATGTTGTGGTTACGTTGGCAGCGACACAATATTCTGTGAGTGGAAGTGCGGAAGACCATACTATGTGAATGAAAGGGTGTAGGTGTGCAGGAGACAGTGTAATGTTTGTAGATTATGGTAACTGTTGCATTTAACGCTGTATCAGGCACAGGGTGGTGGGGTGTGGAGCACATTGCAGATGTGCTGCAGCAGTACAAGTGAGTTGAAAAGCATTTATTGGGCATTCCATGGTTGCGGTGATTGTTGCAACATGCTACAGTACTTGGTGTGCGGCAGGAGATGGTGCAGTGAGAAGTTGTGCAGTGTGGACACAGGGCGCAGTGTTTATGTAAAGTGAGTTGGGAAGATGCTATGGTTGAAGTGCAGCTAATATGTGCTATTCCCAAATGAACCTTCAGCACATGCGGGCTTGGGGTATATATTTATAGCTGAGGCAACCAAAGCAACAGCCTCTACACTATACAAAATGATATCAACAACGCTAGAAATACCAACCCGAAGTACCAGGGTGAAGTGGAAACTGGACTAAGGACATCGCGGATGACCAAGAGCATCTCATGTAATTCACGATACCGGCTGATACACTTCAAGATATTACATAGAACACATTATGCCCCGGCTAGATTAAACAGCATATGTCCCACAGCCGAAGGTAAATGTCCTAGATGTGGGGATGAGGATGCAGATACATTCCACATGTTGTAGACATGCAATCGCTTAACGACATACTGGGCAGACGTGTGTAACATTTTGGATGGTATGGCAGACCAACCAATCGAATGGAACCCGACTATGTGCATACTTGGGATAGTAGAGAAAATGAATCCCACCTGCTTAACCTTAGTCTACTACTTGCGAAACAAGCGATACTGATGTGCTGGAAAAGGAAGGAACCACCCACAAAAAATGACTGGGAGAGGGATATGACGTGGGGAAATGATTGTGAAGAAATGTATGCCGAACTGATACCTACCCAAAATCGACCTAGAGCTATATGGGGCAGGTACAGACAATATCTCGCTGATAAGATATGGCCTCTGAAACACTGCAATGAAGTGTATAAAGTATACCCTGAAACGTAATGGAAATCGACAATACCATGTACAATGTAAAGTTATCGATTTGATGACCTTTCTGTGCAAGTTCAAATAAAGTTTTTAAAAAAAATAATGACATGTTAGCAACAGGTGATTTACATCAGATATAGTAACTAAAGAAGTCAGTCAGGGGTACTGAACGGAAATGGAGAAGAAACCCTACCCAAGGTGTTTGCAAATAGTTCAAATTAGCTAGGATCCATTATAGAAATGCCATTTGGGCACTAAGAAGAGTTAATTCTGCTTCACAAATAGACACAGCCTTGCACTCTCATAAAGAAGTTTTCAGAATGTAAAACAGTTTGAAGAACCACTCTGTCACGATCATTTCCCCATCATCATCTTTGCACTGGTGTAAGATAGACATTCCTTTGTGAAAAGATTCTAAACATAAGAGCCTCTATAGGTTCTTTGCATGCCGCTTTGGCACAAGATTACTTACTTTCATCAGCTTTAAGCCCGCTGGCTTTATTAAGTCAGGGCCAAGACTCTAGGGTATTTTTTTTTAATTTCATTCAACTTCCATAGATGAAACAAGATCCTTCTTGCTTTTGTTAAAGCACACAAACGGTTCTATTGACCCATGTGCATTTGTTATTGTGAAGGACTGAAGAGATTTAAGTCCATTTGTCAGTGAATCCTTCATTTAGAATGTCAGGTGCCGGTGGTCCTGAAACAAGCATGCGTTTTTTCCACTAATGAAGAAGACTAATCTCACTCCGGAGGACTGCGCAAGCTACCGACCAATAACTAATACTCCCTTTCTGTCATTGAGCATTTTCCCTTTTAGGTGATCACCAATCGGTATTCTGCCCAGGCAGAGACATGGTAGACATGAAAGGCACTCTTCTTCAGATTTTAGACCAAGGACAAGTAGGGTTGTTGATGCTCTTGGATTTATGCACAACATTTGATACCATTGATCACGAAATCTTGATGTATCGCTTTAAGGAATTTGCTTATGCATCAGAGAAATCTGTGAATTGGATTAATTTGTTTCTGTTCAATAGAACAGCCTGAATTAAAGTCAACAACCTTGTCTCTCAAATTAAAACTATGGCTTGTGTTGTTCCGAAATGTTTGTGCATTTCCCTCTTGTTATTCAACCTATAATTTGCTCTCTGAGCACAGTGTGATTTTTCAAAATTGTGCCGATGATTTTCAAATTGTTTTGCGGTTAAATCAAGACCCAGAGACCAATATACCTCCTATCCAATGCATTATTGGTCTCATTGAACATTGAAGGGCAGAAAATTGCTTTGCCGTCAGCCAAAAGAAAAGCAAAACATGCTATGCTTGTAGCATCTTCTCCCCATCTATCAAGAGCATTTGACACATATCCACATTCCTCGTTTGCAGGTCATTTCTTAAAGTACACATACCAACGTAAAAACTTTAGGAGTGGTTTTGGATTGATCCCTATCTTTAAACCCACACAAGTAAATCAAGTGCTTAGTACATCCCACTTTCAATTGATAATATTAAAACAGATCAAACTGCTCTTGTCAGAGGAACATTATGCCACTGAAGCTCAAGTCATTATGGGGTCTCGCTTACAGTACTGCTAGGCTCTTTATGCTGGCATTAACAAATCTGCTTTGGTCGTCTACAGGTTATACAGAATATAGATGCTCGTATCATCTCTAATACATCTACCCACATTTGCCCAGTGTTAAGGAAACTCAATTGGTTGCCAGTTAAAGTTAGGATAGATTTCAAACTTCTAGCCATAATCCATAATGCTCTGTATGGCTCAGCCCCCTACTATATCCAGAAGGGTTAGAAATGGTATACTTCTAGACCTCTGAGATCAGTCCCTCATTGCACCATGATTCTGAACCGTTTCAGGCTTTCTAAATGCCTGGGTAGATTGTGTGTGGTCATTACCGCCAAACTTTGGAATGCCCTCACACAGATGTGTTGTATGTTGATGTCCTTCAGGAAAAGTTAAAACTGTCTTATTCTGGTCCCCCAGTTTTGTTAGCAGAAATCATCTTTGGACTCACACTTAGTTATGTTTGGGTGATGGTGCTTTCTTCTGATATAACATGACATAACATATTGCATATTTCATCGACATTGACAATAGTTTTTCTCCGTCAGACGGCAGTAGGAGACATCCATGAACCATTTGTCTTTAGTCAGGGGAGTTCCATGAAACCAATTCATGACCGCTCTACATTGCACCAACACTATGCCCAGGCCAATCAAACCGTGATACTTTTTGCCTAGTGATTTTCTATTGCTAATAGGCCTGTTGGACGTCATCAGGATCAGTCTCCCATTATATGACCAAGAGTATCAAAAACGAAAACCCAGAATGGAGTAATGTGGAAACATGCCCAGGTCAATTGGTGGAACTCAGCGGCAGTCGGCCCACAATTCAAGCAACGTTCATGTGTGGTTGAATCTATGAAGGAACTTAAAGTGAATACTTTTATGTTCATAGTTAAGATAAACTTCCTTGGTTTGTATGCAAGCATAAGACCATTGTTCATTTCTAATTTACATGAGAGCACATTTTCCTAGGCAGTCCAAGCCAGGGAGTCAGGAGGACTCCCTAGGTAGATCACTGACTTATATAGCCGAGGACAGAAGAGGGCCCCTACCATACAATGCTACACCTATAGCCAGCTTGACGCAGGTTGGGGATTGGGTAGGGAACTCTGGGAGCAATTTACCAAACAAAAACATCATCTTATAATATAAAAAAGGTTTAGCAGGGAAGATCCTCCCCCACTGGGCTTTACATTTTTCCATGTAATAAATGAGCCATTGGAGGAGAGATAATTTAAGACTTCAATACTGACACTATTAGGTGTTGTATCAAACAGCTTTTCATTGGGTAATTTCAAATCCAAGATTCTACATATGTTAAGGGGAGGGACCTAAAAAGATGTGAACTCGCCTCTTTTTAGTATGAAATTCCAAGCCCAGAGCATCAGCTGAACCATATCAATCAATCAAGGCAATAAGAGGGTCTGTTATCCACATATTGACAATTGAAGTTTTATCCAATGTTTGAGATCCAGACACCCATTAATGAATGGAGGCTGGGCATTAGTTAACCAGACAGGAGCCCCAGAGGAGGAGGAGTGTGGCATCATTCAGTCCTCCAATGTATGCCTGTTTATAACGAAGCCTGAATAGAAGCCAAAGTGTTCAATTTCTTAAAGTATCAGCGGGGTGTTGTGCTTTGGAGCGCAGAGAAATGGGAGGTGGTCATTGGCATAGAGATTAGCAGTTTATTAGAGAATGAAAATGTGTCATCTTTGTGAAATTCTCTGAAGATCAGGGCCAAAGGCTCGACTACAGTGGCAAACGGGAGAGGTGATAGGGAAAATCCCCGCCAAATCCCACTCTGTAGAGTCAGAGAGCCACACTTGTACAAAGTGTCCTCATATAGTAATTCAATCAGGGAGATTAAATATTCTCCTAACCCCATCCGCTTTAGAACCATAAAGAGAAAAGAGCAGCGTTGAATGCCTTTCCAAAATATTGTGACATTACGTTGGCCAAGGAGAAATCCCACCAGGTCAGATAGAATAATATGGGATGCCCATGGGGTCAACCTATGAGCTGTAACTTTGGCAAAGGTTTTATTGTCTACACTGATTGTATTGTAATCAACAAAATGGGGTAATATATCCTGCATTCCATTGTCGGTTTGAGATTTCAGTAAGTGGACTATTGGGGCTAGCCTTGTTAAATTTGATTTACAGATTACAACACTTTGATATACATGTCAAGTTGGTGGGGGAGAATCAGCTCAAAGTACTTGTCGAAGTCGTCTGAGAGTCCATCCAGAGCAGCGCATTTGTTATTAGGAAGGTTGGTGTTGGCCTGCTGGAATTCTGCTATTAAGTTTGAAGAATTAAGAAACTTGCATTCATGCTCATTGAGCCACAGCAGTGGACATTGATCAAGATATGAAGCAATCTGCTCCAGAGATATCAAAATCCAGGAAGTGAATAAGGATTTGAAAAAAGAAAAGGTGTCATTGATGATTGTACCTCAGGAAGGCAGTTAACCCAGCTCGGTTTGATCTGCTGCAGACCACGAGTTGCCCACAGATCAGCGCAGGTAAGCCCAGCTGGGCTTTGTTTGATTTTATTTGCGCTCTCCAAAAACGTCTTTTTTTATGCTGATCCACTTCTGACATTGCCACGTGGGCACCTCCAACAAATTTAGTTTTAGCCTGCATATATATTTACTTTTGCTGCTTTCTGTCACCATAGCAGCCCAGTGGGGTTTTTGAAGTCCATGTTCAGGGGACCCTCAAACATGGCCGGCGCCATGTGCTGCTTTGCTGTTTATTGCCATCCTGCCTCGCCTGCACTGTGATTGGCTTTCCCTCAAGCCTTAAGCACAATCAGGGAGCCAGCAGGCTCAGCTGGCCCCCGGCAATATCCCACCACTAAGGCCCCTGTCTGTGTACTGGAGGGAGCCACTCTCTCTGCTGGCCCTCCGCATCACTTCCACAGCCTATGCTATAGAATGACCAGTCTTGCAGTTCTTTTTTACTTGGTGACCATGAGCCATCTACCTCAGCTCTTCACGGGTAAGCACCCCAGATCTGATCTTCAACCCTCTTCGGTTGCCGCTGAACTTCTAAGTTCGCCTTACTCTGTGCATCTGTCATTTTGTACTGCATCTGTACTTTTGGTTACATTCTAAACTAGGTGTGCTTTTAAATCTGTGTGTCTGCCATTTTGTGCTGCATCTCGGCTTCTAGGCCACCTGGTGAGTTTGTCATGCCTTGTGCAGCTCTCCTTTTATCCCTCTTTCCTCCTCCATGGCACTCTCCATCTCCCCTATCGCCTCTAATTGCTATTCTATGACCTATCCGTTTTCTCTCACAAAGTCCAGAAGAAAAAAGTTCAAAAAAGATCTCTTGGCCTCTAATCCTGGCCTACCTGTCACAGACACATATGTCAGTTCTACTTCCAGACAATCAGTGATATACTCTTTTCTGTCCCCTCTCCAGACCTATAGACTCTTCATCTGATCTCTACTCTCTCCCCTTTTTCCTCCTCATCCATTATTGGTGAAACTAGATAAAAGTACTCTTGGCCCACTTCTCTTCCTCTCAACCCAATCTTTTTCTTTTTGACCGGTGCCTGACGACCCTAATCAACTTCCTTCCTTCTCCTGCTACTCCTCGTTCCTCTCTCTCTGCACCCCCTTTTCCTCCGATGGGTTTACCACTCCCACACCCACCCCTGTACCCTTCCTCGGAAAACATTCACTTAGCCACTCTGAATGCTTGATCTGCGGTCAAACATTTTTCTGACATCTCTCTCCTTCTTGAAGACCTCGATCACGACGCCCTCCCTCTCACTGAGACGTGGTTCAATGCCAGCTCTGTCACTGCTTTTGACTCCCTCCTCCCAGGCGGCTACAAGATCATCTCTAAAGCCTGGGCCCAACTGAGCGGGTGGTAGAGTAGCCCTGTTCTTACCTGAGTGGGTTCCTACTTATCTCATACCCACCCAGCCTTACTCTTCCTTTGAAAGCCTTCTCTGCTAACTTGATATCTCTCTGTCTCTCTCCCTCACCCTTGCCACTGTCTATAGGCCCCGTGGCCCTGTCTCTCTCATCCTATCTTAATGGCCCGACTTTTCCTCCGCTCTTCTCACTTATACCTTCAAACTGTTCCTCATTAGAGACTTCAACATCCACCGCCACACTCTTCTGTGATCTCTGTTCCTCTCTCTCCCTCACTAGTCTCCCTTCCGGCCCTACCCACTCTGCCGGACACACTCTTAATGCCTTCATCCACGCTGATCTTCTGTTCTCCAACCCTCTCTCTACCCCTCTCTCTGGGTCTGACCACTCTCTGCTCTCTTCCCACTTGGGAACTCTCTGCCCCCTAACCGAGCCGCCCCCAGCACTGCCAGCCTCCTTCGCGGTCATCCGGCCGATGAAACGAGTGTCAGTTGCTGCGTTTGCCTCTACCTTCATCCCTGCCTCCTTCCCCCGCTATTGACTCTCCCACTGACTCTGTCCTTGACAAGCTTCATCTTGCCATCACTAACACTCTTGACATTCTTGCCCCTATCATGAGCATCCACCTGAAACCTGCCTCCAAGCGTAACAGTTGGTACAACTCCGATCTAGCCACTCTGAAAAGCAAGTGTAGAGCTGCTGAACGGAAGTGGCAGACCTCAGGCTCGTCCTCTGACAAACTGGCCGTCGCCTAATCCAAAGGCAATACTGTCCCTCCATCTGCTCTAAAACGAGAGCCCACATCCAGAACTGCATCTCTGGAGGCACTAACAACTCAGCTGAACCCTTCAAAATGTGCAAGGAACAAGCCAATCCATCTGCAGTCTCTACTTCACCTCTTCCTTCTCAGGCCCTCTGCCCTGCATTGGCCACCCACTTTACTTCTAAAACGGCATTCTGTCCTCACTCTCTTCTTCCCCCTCCTCCTCTCGTCTCCTTGCCCTCCGGACTCCCTTGGCCTCGCCTCCACCCCCACCCACTCTCTCCTCCTTCTCACCTTTCACAACAGATGAGGTCACTAGGGTAGTCAGCTCTATGAAGGTCTCATCCAAACAAGTGTCTCCCTGTTCTTCCAGAACCATTATGGACAATATCTCCTCCCTTGCTGACTTCTGCAACCACTCCGTAGCCTCTGTCTCTTTTCCTTCTTCTCTGAAGCACTCGCTTGTGCACTCCCTTCTAAAAAAGTCCTCTGCCGACCCCTCCTGTCCTGCCAACTACCGCCACCACACCCTTCCTTGGGAAACTCCTAGAGATGTTGGTCTTCCCCCAACTGACCGAACACACTGAGCTCGTTAGTTGTTTACAGGACCATCAATCTGGATTCCGAGCATCCAGAGGCTCGGAAACTACTCTCCTGAATGTTAGGCAGAAACCTGTGCAGTTCCCTTAGGGACCACTGCAAAAGATTTAAGACTACAGGTGTTTGGCAGTAAACCCACTTGGTAGCAGTCTGTACCACACAGATTCATTTGGTAGGTGTGGCTGAGCAGTCAGACTTCCCTCAAGAAGAGTTAGGCAGTATATAGAGTATACACAATAGGTACAGAGATACAGTAGCACAAGCAAACACTGACCACAGCTTTGATGTAAAAGTATATAATTATTTATTTAAAGACACACTTGTAAATTATACTAGCATAAAGAGAAAAGTAAATTCAGCACACAGTCACTATTATATATATACAACCCTAATTACTTATTAGACAAGTCTTAGTGAGAAACACCACTTATTTTCAGGCAGAGGTGAGCGCTTAACATAAAATGGCACTCTAATAAATTATATAAAAAAGGGAGGGAAAAAGGCAGAGTTATGGAAACACACAAATTTCAATACTTTTAAAAGAACCACAGTAAGGCAGGATAGGCAGAGTTCTACTGGAGAACAAGGAAGTCAATTGCAAGGCCCAGCTCTTGGAGAGAGCAAGCAGAAGGGGTCCAGGTTCACACAGTGGGGTTATGCCCAAAGAGTCTTGTAGATAGTTCGCACAAAAAGGATGAAATTAAAGTCAGGAAAAGTTAGCTAGGTTGTCCCAGGCCAGCCCAGGTTAGAAAGTTGAGCCTTTACTGTCACCTCGAACGATCTGTCGCAAGGGAAGCCAGGCGGGACACAGTACCTTAAATGTGAAGGAAGCTCCAGCGGGGGCAGTTGTTCCTGGCAGCGGGTGTAAGTCGCTGTTTCGTCCAGAGGAAGAGGAGGTCTCGCCGTGGAGGAAAGATGAAGGTCGTTGCACTGCCAGGGAAGAAACCAGCCGCGGAGTTCTTCGGTTAAAAGGTACAACCCTTCTCTTCGCGGTAGTGGTAAGCCTTGGTATTCCGGTTGGCGGGGTGCTTGGCACGGGCAAGGCAGCCACGAGATGCTCCAGGAAGGTGAAAAGAAGGCAAAACTGGTTATCCCCACCAGTCAAAGGAAGAAGACTCTCCGGACTTGAGATCTCCTCTGTCGTCGGGAAAAGTGGTGAGACGGTTCAGCAGGGCTCCACCGGTGGTGTCGTCATTGCAGGTCGGCTCAGCTTCTCCCTCCTCGGATTCTTGGGTCCTGTGGCGACTTCTGAAGTTCCAGTCCCCAAAGCCCTGCTTTTATGCAGCACACCCCCATTCATTCAGCCTAGCTGTCAATCAAACATGCTAAGTGGTGAGCCGCCGGCTCACCACTTGGGCCAATCACACAAGAGTGCGACTTGAGTTACCAAGGAAACTCAGTCCAGGGTGCCTAAACCCCCTCCCACACCTCCTGTGGTACCCAGACAGAGTGGCACTACTTTTGGAGGCTTCTGTGGAGAAGCCCACCAAAAAGTGGAACAAAGGGCTCAACTTGGGTTGGAGTCACAGAAGAGAACACAAACGCCATTTTAGAATCGAGTTCTGGCAAAAAATACCAACCGGTGAATTAATATTAAATAAATAAACCGGCGGTATGTTCGAGGCTATAAGAATTAAATAATTAAAGTTGGTAGCCTCGAACAATGGGACAATCCCATAGAGAGATATTCGCGGTCGAATATAAAAAGTAGTATCCACTGCCACCAGCCAAAACTCGATCAGGGGGGACGGTGACGTGACCCCTCGAACAACAGACCCCGTGGCAATCGAATTGCCCCGACCAGTTCGTCCACAATATGATGGTTTGTACTGGCTTCTGTTCATAATTTGGGACTAGTAAAGCCAATGGTGACTTTACATGCCCTGGGATACAGTAGTCAGTCCCAGGGTATGGAGTCTGTGTTGGGGGGCCGCTACGACACCCCTGGGTTACGGCACGGAGGGTGCTGTGTAACCCACATCAAAAACACATGAGACCCTATGGAGTAAAAGACCCCATAGCCCATCAAACACATACAAACTCAAAGGAACACCTCAAATCATGTCGAAGAGTGGGAGTAAAAGAGTCTCACTCTTAGCAGGAGAAAAAAATAAACCCCATAAATCCAGCAGAGCTGCTGGGGGACTCACTAGGTTTGGGAAATTAGCCTTTACAGAGAATTCTCCCTAACACTGAACACCCATGAAGAATTGCTAGCAAATCTTGACTCTAACTCTCCTACTGTTCTCATTCTCCTTGACTTCTCTTCCGCCTTCGACGTGGTCAACCACTATATCCTCATAAAGCGGCTCCAAGCTGGATTACTGCAACAGCCACTTCCTTAACTTGCCTCTTTCTTCCCTCCGCCCTCTTCAACTAATCCAAAATAGGTCTGCAAGACTTATCCTTGGCCTCAAGCCCAGGGACTGTATCTCTCCAGCCCTAAAATCTCTCCATTGGCTCCCGATTGCTGCAAGGATCAAATTCAAGACTCTATGCATCATCCATAAGGCTGTCTGGGGCCTGGGACCACGCCATCTGCAGCTCTCTCTTACTAAATACTCTCCCTCTAGGTCCCTACGAGCTTCCTACTTCAACCCTCTGCTGGTTAAACGCTTCTCCAAGCAGAGAGCTGGGGGCAGATCTCTCTCCTCGGCTGGCTCCCTCCTTTGAAACGGTCTTGTTCTTCCTTTCCGCCTTGAACCAGATCTCCACAGGTGACGCAAGCAACTCAAGACCTTTCTATTCTCCTCCTCCTTCCTTCTCTCCCTCCTGTGCTAAATCACCCCGTCAGTCGCTGAGATTGATGGCCTGGTCTCTCAAGAGTCATACAGGGTCCTAGCCATCAGCCCAATCGCCACCAGCATCCGCCCCCTCCTGCACTGGGCCCACACCTGCCTCTCGGTGGTTTGTCACAGGCCTACACTTACTGGTTGGGTGGCAGACCTCCCCTCGCTTGGGATGTCTCCGCCCTAGCACATACCTGTTCTCCGCAACAGGCACCTCTGGCACTTCCCCTTTGTGGGACCCTCCAGCACTTTCCCCCTGCCCACCGTCCACTTTCTCTTTTCTCTGCACTTGCACGTTCCGAATGCCACAATGCCTAGTAGTTTGCTCCCAGTCCTTTGTGCTTTGATCCTTGCATTTCAGCTATGTCCAGCTGCTTCCAGAATGTTCTCCTGACCCACTGCCCTGAGCTCCCTGCCTTCCAGCCCTGCTACTCTGCCTACACTCCCCTGCCTCCTGCCCTGCATCTCTGTGCTTCCTGCACTGCAGCCCTGCTCCCCTGCTTGCAGTCCTCTGTTTCCATTGCTCTCTACAAACAATGATCTTGTTCCCTGCCTGCAGTTGTTTGTTCTGTGCCCATAGTCCGTCCTACCTGGCTTTAGCTTCCTAGATTCCAGTCCTAAGTTTACTTGTTATCTGGCTTCAGCCTGCCCTTGTTATTCCAGTCCTGAGTTACAGTTCCTTGAAATCCTTGTTACCAGTCTGCAGTTCAGTCCTTGTTCTCCTAGTCCAGAGTTTTGGTCTTGAGTTTTCTTATTCCTGGTCTGTAGTTTAGTCCACTGATCCTTGATTCTGGTCCTTAGTTTCTAGTCTTCAGTTCAAGTCCCCTGTACCTTTGCACTTCGATTCTTGTCTTCTTGCTTTTCCTCTTTCTCCTGCTTCTCTCTCCTGAACCTTGCTCTCTCTTTGAGTTCCTTTTCTTTGCCTGGATATTTCTGTTACTGTTCTTGTCCTCAGTTGTGCTTGTCTAATTCTTTTTTTCAGAGTTTTGCTGCTGGGTTTCCCAGCAGGCAATCTCGGCCCCTTTGTCACGTTTCATTATTATACCTTGTGCTATATTGTTAGCAGTGTGCTGGTTCCTGTTCCAGGAGGCAGCCACTGTTCAGTTCCTAGCGGACCCGTACAGGCTTCAGACTTGTGAGTACTGTTTCCTTGTTTGTGCCTTATGGTCCAGACACAGACACCCCCTGCTGCTCCTTTCCATGAGCATTCAGAATGGGGCCTTGTGATAGTAACCAGCTCAGAAGGCTAGAGTTTCCCCTGGCCCAGTGGGAAACTCTTCCCCCATTCTGTGTCCACCACAATCGGAAACTACTGTGTTTCTTACTTGTCCTCACTGCCCCTTACTGTTCACTTCCTCTGATGCCTGTCTGTAGTTATTGCCTATCCTTTCTTGTCTACAGGATTCCGTGCACTCCTGTCTCTTGTGCACTTTTCTCCCTTCGGCTTTGTGGGCGTGTCTCTGCCCTCAAGCCCCTGACAGCTCTGGCCACACTGGGATCATCATCAGGAGCAGGAACAACCCTACAAGGGATCACTGTGGCCGTAGCTAGCTGCCCGGCCGCCCTTGCACGCAGAGGGCTGGGCAAAACAAGGCTAAAGGGTCAGGGCTCAGAATCAAGCCACCTGCAGTCCACTACCTGAGGCTGCTCAGCCTGCCCCATTGTGAGCCCAAGGCGTGGATGGGTGAGCAGCAATGGAGGCTAAGGTATCATTCACTTCATGGCCGAGCATACAAGCCCACCTTCAGATCCTGTCGTTGGCGTGCTCCCACAATCGCCAGAGTCCCCACCTGACAGCCATCGGCAGTGGCTGTCCCAATCCACCCGGGATCGCCAGCATCCCTGGTAGAAGGGTGTGAAGGGGGGATACAGGGGCCCAACCACATAGAGACACACTCACAAGGGGAACCTATCCTATGCACAGCCTGACCCCCAGCGCATGAGGATTGGAGGGTACTTCTCGTCAGTCCAGCGTTTAATGCCTCACCCAGAAGGGACTTATAGTGTGGCGGCACAGGCTCTCCCAGCAGGCTTTGGCACCCACAATGACACAGCTGCATGCAGGACAATCTCCAGTGCAACACTTGCATTCAGAGAAACGCTTTAGGAATGTTCTCCCAAATTAGGGAATCGCTGTCCGCTGAAATGGTGTACACTTGCCTGCAAAGACTGTAGGATGAATTTGTGTTTGTGACCCCATGCAGGGGACTTTGTCATACATAGTTCCTATACCAACATTATTTTTTGTAATACACATTGCTGTGTTTAGATCTGAGCAGCACGTGTTAGGGGCGTGAATTTTAGTTGTTGTCCGAGTGAACCTGGGCTGTGGCTAGACCCAGTGGCCACTTTACCCACGCTGTGGGTCATTGGCCTTGACCTGCGGCCATACTGCTCCAGGCCCCACAAAGCCACTTGAAGCAGACAAAATGGGTCTGTGAGCCATGTCTGGGGCAGTACACATGAACACACAATAGCATATACATGGCTATTTTCAGGAATTTTGGTTCTCCAGGATCCATGGATCCTATCTTGATCTGTGCATTTGACATGGATCCCATGCTCTTTATTTTTGTGCCCAAAAAGTCCATATTCCAGTCCTCTGGACCATAGCCTTTCCCATCCTAGGGTGAAAACATGCCCTAGAGGACTGCTGTGTGCACATTTTTGTTTTTCTAGCACACTGCGCTACTCTGGCAACCTCAGAATCCTGTTTGGATCCATAGATATGGCAAACAAAACATTTTCTGCCAAAAAGGGCCACATAAGCCTCTCCTTCTGGGGCCTATCCTTTCTAGCCCTAGGGTGAAAACATGCCACATGGGCCTTCTCTGTGGCCCTTTTTGACTTTTTCTTGAACTTTTGTCTACCCTGGATCCGGAGGTTCCCCATCTGCTCTGCAGATCCAATATGGTTGGCATTGAAAATCTTTCATAAGATCATCGGCCAATCAAGACACCCTATTCTGGGTTCCATGTCATTTCGCCAACAGTAATTACTTCAAAGTAATTACTTTAAAATGTGACTTCGATTGCCACCCCCACGAAAACCCCCCCCACCCCCTTATTATTCCTTCCGACAGAGATCTATATTTTTTAAAGTCATTTTGAAGTAATTACTTTGAAGTAAATTACCTCAAATTGAATTACTGTTGTTGAAACCACGGGAATACTCTATTCTGTAATGTGTGGATCTTGAATCCGCACCCAGCCAATCATATGTATACTTTTCAATTCAAATAGTCAAGTCCACTGATCTAATTGCCAAAAAAGAGCAGCTTTTGAAGTGTTGTTATTTTTTTTAAAAATGTTTAAAGGCTGGATTTTCACCAAACCAAGCAAAGTATTTAACCCCTTAACTGCAGAGGGTTTCCCCTCTCACTGCAGAGCCCTTTTTTGGTGATTTCAGTATGTCGCCATTCAACCCCCTGTAACTTTTCTTTTTACATGTGATATCTGGGTCAAATGTGGCCCTTTTTCTTCCTAGTTTGCTGTATTTGGGTAAGAGAAAATAACAAAAAATAACATATTTTGTGTTTTTTCTTAAAATGCCAATAAAATGATGTACAAATAAGCCTGTGTTTCTTACCTTGTCAGAGCTAGGAACCAAATGGTTTGCTGTTCTGAATTCGTCATTTTCCAGGCTTTCAGGAACAGGTTGAGTGGAAACAACTAAAACATGTTTTTATAAGGTTATCATCAGTTTTGTGAGAGGCAGGCGATTTTTCCCTTTTTCTCTAATAGGACATGCATGGACGGAATGGAAGAGGAGGGCAGAAAAGCTGAATGGGAAGACAGAAAGGCATCCATTTGTAAAAAGTAAACAAAATTCCAAGTTTAGGAAGGAATCATTTACGCAGGTCTGGCAACAACTATGCAGGTAACATTTCCATAGCTTGAGGAACAATTGGAAAAATGACAGACCTCTAAGGTAATGGCTTCTGTGAATATTGAGAAAAGCAACGCACCACTACATTCTCCTGACTCTTCCAGTTAGGAAATCCCACATTTTCCATAATGTTTCACAAAACAAGCAATACCACAAGCCAAAAACTGAGCCATGGTAAACAGGATTTTTATGCTGATGTCCTAAACAGATGTACTTAGCTTGTGAAAATAAGGAAAACAAATGTGGTGAGGAATGGCTAGCATACATTTTTTGAAAGAGCACAGGCAGACCTTTTGAAGGATAGGTGACTTGTGCAGGTTACAAAAGCGTACAGTGCCTAAAGCAGTGACTAAATGTAAGTTACATTTGGGAAATTAAAGGTTGTTTAACAAAGTGCAGTAGCAAATGTATGAAATCGTTATCAAAACCAGGAGAAAACAACAAATGTCCTACCTTCCCACATTGCCACAGGTGTGCTGATGAAAATGGTACCTCACATGTGGGTGTACCTACCTGGGTGCAAAGGGAGAAGGCCAAACCACTGGTACATCAAATGCCCTGGGGAAGAGTGTGGCTTTGTGGACAACCCACAGATTTGGGCTTGGGGTGTTGCAGCCACCAAGGAAAACAGGGAACCCCATGCATTTCTGAAAAGAAGACACCCATGGGAATCCACAGAGGTCTGACTTGCTTAAAAGGTCCTAGAATATATCACCCACAAGGCCCGGCATTTCCAACATTTAGGGAATAAAAACAATTTTCAGACATTTCTTACCACAAAACCACCAAAGCACCCCTGCAACAACACATGTCCTACCTTCCCGCAGGTGTCCCAATGAAAACGGTCCCCATCTCTACCCAGCGTGAAAAGCTCTAATGCAGCGCAGCCAGAACTCCAGGACGGTCGAGATTGATGCCCTAGCCATGGGCACCCATCTCCCATGTGGATTGATCATCCCCAAGCCCAGCGCCGGTTCCAGGGAGCCCCGGCAGTGCCCCATCCCTTCCCAGAGGGAAATTCTTTAACGCAACCCAGCCAGAGCTCCAGGGTGGTGGGCGGTCATGTCCCTGGCCGGTTGTCTCCAATGTGGTTTGAACATCCCCAACCCCAGCAGGAGTTCCAGGGAAGCCCATCAGGGTCCCCATCCCTTCCTGGAGGGAGATTCTGTAACGCAACCGAGCAAGAGCTCCAGGTTGGTCGGGGGTGATGTCCCAGGCCTTTGGCACCCGTCTCCCATGTGGGTCAACCATCCCCAAACCCAGTCTGGAGCTCTGGCTGGGCTGCATTTCAGCTTTTCCCTCCAGGAAGGGACAGGGGCCCTGGCAGGCTTCCCAGGACAGCCGTTGAGCGTGGGTGCTGTCCATCCAAATGGGAAACAGACACCCAAGGCCGGTGACATCACCCCCGACCATCCTGGAGCTCTGGCTGGGCTGTGTTACAGAATTCCCCTCCGGCAGGGATGGGGATCCTGCCGGGGCTCCCTGTGCCTGCCGCTGGGCGTGTGGATGGTCAACCCACATGAGGGACAGCTGCCCAAGGCCAGGGACATAACCCCGACCATCCTGGAGCTCTGGCTGAGCTGCATTACAGAATTTCCTTCTGGGAAAGGATGGGGACCCTGCCAATGCTCCCTGGGACTGCTTCTGTGCTTGGGGATGGTCAGCCCACATGGGGGAGACATCTGCCCAAGGCCAGGAACATCACACTGACCATCCTGTAGCTGTAACCTGCCTCTGTTCCACCTTTTCCCCACCAGGGAGCCCCTGCAGTGTGTCAATACCTCCCTGGAGGGAACAGCTTTAACACAGCCCAGCCAGAGCTCGAGGATAGTTGGGGGTAATGTCCCTGGCCTTGGGCATTCGTTTCCCATGTGGGTCTACCGTCCGCAAGTGCAGCGGCTGTCCCAGGCAGCCCCGGCAGGGTTCCCATCCCTTCCCGGAGGGACATTCTGTAACGTAACCCAGCCAGAGCTCCAGGATGGTTGGGGGTCTTGTTTCTGGCCTTTGGCAGCTGTCTCCCATGTGGGTTGAATGTCCCCAAGCCCAGCTGAGGTTCCAGAGAGCCTTTGCAGGGTCACTGGCCTTTCCCAAAGGGAGACGCTGTAATGCAACCCAGCCAGAGCTGCAGGATGGTGGGGAGTCATGTCCCTGGCCTTTGGCGGCTGTCTCCCATGTGGTTTGAACATCCTCAAGCCCAGCGGTGGTTCCAGGGAGGACCGGCAGTGGCCCCATCCCTTCCCAGAGGGAAATTCTGTAACGCAACCCAGCCAGAGCTCCAGGATGGTCGGGGGGGGTGTCCCAGGCCTTGGGCGGCTGTCTCCCATATGGGTTGACCATCCCCAGGTGCAGCGTCATTCCCAGGGAGCTCCGGCAGTGTCCCTGTCTCTTCCTGGAAGGAAAAGCTGTAACGCAGTGAAGGTGCCCGCTCCCTGACACAGTATCCAAAAATCTGAATTATGGACACGCCCCAGTAGGAAACGAGACCAGGAGATAGATTGCAAGTAGAACAATGTTTATATGAGATAAACTGTGCATGCAGAGAACTCTGCTGCCCGAAGAGCACTCTGCCCACATTACATGGGCAGCACATTAAGAAGGAGCAAATCGTCACAGATGACATCACATTAGAAATACTCAATTCCGCAACACAATTGGGTTGGGTCGTCGGTGCCGTATACATCCATAGGGGCCGGCCACAAGGGATTGATGGGTACTTAGGCGTCACTCCTGCAGCACGTGGGTCTGCTGGGCTCATCTTTGCGAGGTGAAGGTCAGGCCAACAAAAATGACACTTTCCCTGACTGATCTTGCAATAACATCATTTGAGAGCATGAGACAAATGACACTTGTAAAGTCAGGTAGGAATGTGGGTGCTTCCCAGAGTTAATAGACAAGTTATAGGCAAGCATGGCACCCTCTGCACCCTGGTACCCATAAACCTAGAATCCCCGACCCAGGTGTCCACCTTGGAGGTTTTGATCTACCTAATGCCTCATGATACGAATAGACACGTGTTAGTATTATAAACAATATATGAGTGTCTGGGGTCAGGGCTCTCAGGGTGTCTTCGTTTGGCCACTACAGGGGGTCAGATGTGTATCTGTATCAAAGAGCAGAGGGCCATGGGCCTGGTCGTTTACAGTTTAGGAGGGTGGGGGTCCAAAGGGGGACACAAGCAGGTTAGTGGAGATGGAAAGGCCCTCAGGCGGGGTCCTGTTCTAGTCTCACACAGTGCAGTGAGCTCATCTGTTCTGGGATGGCACTAAAGGTTGCAACAATGAATAGGTGAACTTACGTGAGAACAGCGTTTGGGCGACGCTGCAGGAGGCAGTGGGGTGGGTTCCTGGGCTGGTGATGTGAAGCGCGGGGCAGAGGGAGAAGGAGAGACAGGTTTTTAGAGATAATTTTCAGGCCTAGTAAAAGATGGCATTGGGCGGATTACCCAAAATTGAGCCTTTGCACGTTGATAAGGTCTAGTTACATACTTTCCGTGTTAGTAATTAATAGGTGATTAACACAGACTGTAGTTGGGGGGGGGGAGGTGGACGTCTCCCCCCTTCAGCACAAGTGAGATCTGTGTTGCGGGAGTGGTGAGAGGGGCGGAATAGACCACCTCTCTCCTAATACTCCCCCCTGTCGTTACTCCTAAAATAACGAATACCCTCTTCCAGCACGGCTTCATTACTCTGCCCTTTTTACAGCTTCATCCCATGCAGGTTTACCCTTTATTGGCATCCATGCACGGCACACACTTCTTAGACTTTCCCCCGCCGCGCATATCCCTCACACGTCATATAAATGCACCCTCCATCCTCCTCTAGGTCAACCCATACCTCCTTGTAGTTTTCTAAATCTTGGGGCTGTTTGATGGCTGTGTTGTAAATGGCCACCATGCAATATTTGGGTCCATCGCTTTCACCTGTTTGTACTTGGGCTTCCCTAGTATCATGAGGCCTTTTCTCGTTTTTATTTGGATTGCCCATAGTCACCATCATCATCGCACTATTGGGAATCGCCTCTGCACAACATTGTACTCCCAGTTGACACACACAGAAGATCAGCAGGAGGAAGACAATAACAGGGACCAGTAACTTCATTGCAGTCCCGAGCCATGATGGTACCCAGTCGAATGCTGCACTAAACCAGTCACTAGCTTCAACGCCACCTTCTTCTTTCATTCGCACTCCGAGATCATGCATTGCCGATATTACATGCAAGAGTGTTCCATTTTCAGCATCTGGAGAAGGCACGAACGTGCAATATGCACTCCCGATTTTTTGACAAACACCGCCTTCCATAGCCCTGAGCAGGTCGAACACGTATCGATTCTGCATAGTCATCAGTCCAAGTGCTCTTAGTTCTACCTTTATTACATTGAATCATTCTTCTGTGTCGTTGGCCAACTGGATCAGCTCCCAGCGCACAATTTGAAGCCACTTGGCGTTTGCTCATGCCTGGATGCTGGGGATAAGTGATGCAAAAAATGTCTCTATTGAATTGAATAGTTTGTACCAATCAGGTATTTGCACCAAGAGGTTGGAAGAGTCTTTTGAGAGATAATTGGATGCTCTCTGCGGGACACTTGATCTTGCAGCTTGTCTTCTGATAGCACGTCATAGATGGAGGCTCTTCACTTGCAGATTTGGGTGCCAATTGCTGTGGATTGGGCACCCTCTACCTCTTGATATGGTTCTCCGGAATCACCAGCAGTGCAGAGTGCAGCATTGCCAGAGCACAGTGGCCCCTCCATGATGACAGGAGGTGCAAGTATTCCTGTTTGCCACACACCCAGGAGTCGTTCATCAATGCAGCTGTTCCTTTTCGCATGACAGGTATTACGAGAGTTCTGTTGCAGCGTGTGTTGTAGCCCATCGGTACTCTTCCCTCCCCCTGGAAACACAGGTCATATTTTTCTTCACGCTGGATCTTGATTGGTTTTTCGAGAGCTGTGACCCATGTTAGTTTTGTGATGTTTTGAGACCATACATGGGAGCATGTGTCCGCCAGCCATTTCAGTCTTTTGTCCGATAAGCCACGCAGCACTTCTGCCTTGCACATCACCATTGCATCTTGCCAATTGTTTTCAGCGAACATTGTCCCTTTAATTGAAAAGAATGGCTCTTTAAAGCCTGTTGTACCTTGAGGTTTCTTCTTGCACAGCTTTTCGTCCGGAGGAAGCAGTTGTAGTTTTACTGTGTGTGCCTGGAAGGTGCTCCTTATCCTACATAGTGAGAGATGAACAAGACACTGGGCTTCTACTAAGGGGTATTCTTGTGGCACTAAAGCCTTAGGCATCCCTGACGCATGAGGTATCAGTGAACACACATAGCAGCTACCGTTCGTGGCCTGTCTCCCTTTGGTGCTCATATCAGAGTACCACTTGTTAGATTGGTCCGGATGACTAAGATCCTCCACCTCATCCAATCCCAACCCGTGGTAAGCATCGTATTTTAATTCTTTAGTTTGCCGCTTCTGCCTGCATATTGACTTATTTTTACCATTAGTTAATAACCTTTTGTACCTTTTACCATCGACACTGGGCGATTCGTGTGCACTGAAAGCATATGAGTGATAAATGGGGAAGAGACCCACATCTGTTACGTTGGTATCATTGCTAAGCTGCCAGTATTGAGTGTTCGAAAGTCCTTCCGACATGTCAGTAGGAGACAGAGTATATACACTATTAACATTTGAGGTAAGATATCTGGCTGTGTACGGGTCGCTTGGTGGTGTTGTAAACATTACTGGAGTCGAAAAAGAGATGTCACATACATAGATTACATTTTTGCTTTCATTCATTGCAAATGGCTCTGGCTGTGATGACACGTTTGTACGATTCCTGTGTAGTGTAGTAATGTTTAAGAAAGTATTATGGTCCCATATTAGTTTCACATCATCCCATATTAGTCTGCTCCCTTCTTATATTAGTTTTCCCCCACAAACCACTTCTTTTCTGTCCCCAACAATAAAAGAAATGCTCCAGTGCAACCCCAAACACAATAATATTGTAGAAAATACAATGGCTGTAAAATAAAGGCCACATTCATACGAATATGCCCTAGTGGCACTTATACTATTCCTACTTCGATCTAACTCAATTCTATTTGTAACCAATGAGCTACTTTCCACCATCGTTGCACCTATAGAGTGGGATATAAAGAGACATGTTTCACTAAACCACTATATTGCTGTTGCTCAGTTATCGCTGATGCCACTATGCAGTTTTATCCTGTATTCATTAAGGTGTTGCTGCCTCCTGTTCATCCTGCTGCAGTGTTCCTGGTACTACACTGTCATGTGATTTTCTAACATCTGACAGTTGGATCCAATATTTCAGGCCCTTCACTGTCGAAGGGGTGCAGTATACAGGCCATGAAATCTTGGGCTGTTCCACCTGCGTACAAAGCTGCGGACATATACTAGTTCTCCAGACATTAAAGGACTTGACAGGCTATCTGCTGAGGGTGTTGAAGTATCAGTTTCATTTTCTCTAGTGAATGGTGGGGCTGTTGGTTTGTTTTAAAATTACTCGTACTGCCCTTGTAATCTGAGTAAGGTATTCCTTAAATTCCTCTCCCAGCACTGTGGCTTTTCCATCGGCATCAGACATTCTTCTTACCAGGAACAAGGGTGTTTGCATTCGTCGTCTGGTTACTATTTCGTGGGGGTACAAATGGTCGTCCTTGCTGGGTTGAGTACGCAGTTGAAATAAAGCCAGTGGGAGATAGTAAACCCAATTCTTTTTAAGAGTGTGTCACAGTTTGGACAACCTACTCTTAAGGAGGCCGTAGATTTTTTCTACCATTCCGTTCGCTTGTGGGTGATAATTTGAACACATTTTATGATTTATTCCCATTAATGTCGTCACTTCTTTGAAGAGGTAATTCACGAAATGTGTCCCATTGTCGGAGCGTATGACATCGTATATGCACCCACGTGGGAACACCTCTCTTACTAGAAACTTAGCTGCACATTTTGCGTCTGTGTGGGTGCAAGGTCCAGCCTCCACCCAGTGGGAAAAGGGACAAACCACTACAATTAAGTACCTAGCCGCATTGGACCTTTCTCTCATGTCGGCATAATCAATGTGCAGTACACAGGAAGGTCCGATGGGGCGGGGCAAAGTTCCCCGCAATGTTCTGAGAGTCATTTCAGAACTGAATGTTTGGCTTGTTATGCATTCAATTATCAATTTATTAATGTGTCCCTGGAGGTTCGGGATGAACCAATCCTCCTGGATGTCTGCCGCAATGGTTTTGATGTGTGGGCTGGAAAGTGTAACTGTGTAAACGCTATTTGCAACAAGTCTACAGGCATCACTACTTTCCCTGTGTTGTCCTTTTCCATAGGAGGTCTGTGGGTGACTGTGTGCAGCCCCTTCTGCCCATAATTCTTGTTCTGGCTCCGGTGCTTTCTTCTGGAGCTCTATTATTTGTGCTGTGGGTAGGGAGGGAGTTATAGCAGCTGTCTTTGGGCTCCTCTGTTTATTCTTTCATCACACATTCTGTTGCTAAGTCTTTCTGGAAGTACACTGCTTGTTTTGCCGTCGCATTTCCTAGTGATATTTCGTCTTTGTTATTAGTATGGGCTTGGCATTTTACCATGGCTACTATTGATGGTTCTGCAAGTGCCTCCATCAATTCATTTAATAGTCCTGCATGTTGCACAGGGGACCCATCTGCTCTCCTGAACTCTCTTCTCCTCCATCTAGAGAGTCCAGCATGTACTGTGGTGGTTACACATGCTGAATCTGTGTATATTGTCACTGCACACCCCTTGGCTGCATGGAGGGCTTTTATTAACGCTAACAATTCTGCTGCTTGAGCTGAATAATGCATTGGCAATCTCTTCTGTATCAGCACCTCGTATTCCCCTTCCTCCAATCTCACTACTGCCGCACCAACATGCTTTTCACCAGTCTCTGGACAAATGGACACTGACCCATCTTCAAAATATACTTCTCCTTCACTCAAAGGAATCTCACTTGCTTTGGGGATGTTGTCTCCTTCTCCCTCCTAGGTGGCACAGTCACTCTGTGAGGAATGTGGCTGGGTTCACTGTTTTACAACATATCACATGAACGTTTGGGCTTGAAATTATATCATAGGCAGTGGCCCTTTGTGTGGTGAGTGTGGACTTCGATCAATCAAGTATGGCAAACACAGAATGTTCAACAAACATGTTACTGAGCATCCCATCACAATTGTGGGCCTTTTTACAATCGCGAAGGCAGCTGCAGCAAGAGCCTGTTTGCATGCGAAGTGGCCTTGCATCACTGAATCGAGGGTACCGCTGTAATAAGCTAGCGGCTTATGGCCCAATGATGTTTTTTGTGTCAATACTGCGGTCATCAGTATTTCATTTGAATGTGAGAACAAGAAAAATATTCGTTCATAATCAGGTGTGCCGAGGACGGGTGCTGTGCATATCAGTTCTTTTAATGTTGTGAAAGCAGTATGCATTTCAGGGGTCCATGTTATGGCTGTGTTCTGTTTGTGTTTCTGTGCTTCTTTTAAAGCTTTCAGTAGGGGTCATGTGTACGCGGCATAGTGTAAGATCCATGCCCTGCAATAATTACATATGCCAAGGAACTTTTGCATGTCCTTTACTGTGTGGGGTCTGGCTGTTGCCCGTACTGTTGCTGCTCTGTCAAGAATTATTCTCTTACCATCTTTGGATATTAATTGGGCCAGATACAACACCTCTGCCAAACAGCCTTGAAGTTTGTTCTTATCTACCTTGTACCCCTTGTGGGCCAGTAACATAACTGTCTTTTCTGCATATTTCCTCCACTTCACTGCACACTAGGAGGTCATCAACGTATTGAATAATGGTGCTTTGAACAGCAGTATTGCCGAGATCTTAGTGCAATATTCTGTTGAAAATGCTTGGGCTTTCATAGTACCCCTGGGGCAATCGGCAATGCTCATATCTTTTCCCTCATAGGGTAAATGCTGTCAGGTATTGAGAGTCTGGGTCGAGGGGCACCGAGAAAAAGGCATTTTTCAAGTCCACCACAGTGAAATGGGTGGCCTGTTTTGGAATACTGCACAAGATGGACGCCGGGTTCGAGACAAGAAGGAACTCTTTTTGGACAATATCGTTAAGTGGGTGTGGAGGTCCTGAACCATCCTCCACCACCTCCCTTTCGTTTTCTTAATCGGATAAATTGCAGTATTGCATGTGGAATTTGAGGTTACAATGATGCCCTGTTGTTATAATGCGTATATAGTGTCTTGTATGCCCTCCTCTGCTTCTTTTGATAGGGGGTACTGACTTACTCTGGGCAACACTGCTCCTGGTTTTATCTTTATTTTTATTGGGCTCTCTTCCTTTAATAACCCTACATCATGGGGGTTCGTAGTCCATAAATTGGGTGGCACTAATTGTAAGTATTTGTCACAGAAAGACGGCAGTGCACTGACGATGGCCATGAGGGGGGTTAGTCACACGTCTGTTTTGTACCATTATGTCACAAGGCATACATACTTCTAATATTATTTCGCCATCAGTGTCATTGTCAGTGAACAGCTCTTCAGTTAATTCGCGCAGTACTATGTTTGGGTCAATACACAATACTGTCCTCCACTCACAGCCATGCATGTCCAGTCCAATTGCCACAATACGTTTTGCAGAAACCTGAACTCCCTGCAGATCAAGAGATAAAATGGTGCCAGGCACTATCTCGGAGGTCGCTACTGGGTGAAAAACAAAATCGGAGGGCACTCTCCAATCCTTGCGTGTAATCTCTGGCACCACCCTTGCTAACACCTGTATACCATAAACAAACATGTCCGGGTTGTTTGGTACCCCTCGGACAACTGTCTTGTTTGCTATTGTTTGTATGAGAAGCATTGCTCGCATGGAGCACATACCCGGGGTGGAACATACCTCCCTTCGGTCTGTAAATGCGATGGTCATGTTTAGTCTGCTTAGTAGGTCTCGTCCCAGTAAATTCACAGGTGAGCCATGATACAGTAGGGGTGCTCGTACTGTTCTTCCTCCTGTTTTGACATCTAGCTCTTCTGTGTAAGGAACCATGACTACAGCCCCAGAAAATCCCTGTGTCTCGAGATTCTTGCAAGATAACTGAAAATCACCTTCACATAAACATGATTTCTCCACCCCTGAGTCCACCATAAAGATGAACTGTTTGTTTCCTTTCTCAGCCCCCACCAGTGGTTCTTCATCTGGACGTAAGGCAGTGGATAGGACTGGACATGCAAGGGCTCTCTGTGGGTTGTCCTAATCTGGGTGGGTATTCGTTCCTGGGCAAGAGAAAACATTTTCACTTAGCACACACGTTCCATGATAAGGTGCTGGAGCATTGTTAGCTGTGGTGGCGACTGTGTTTGCATGTGTGTGTGTGCGACAAGATTTTTTCTGCGTTGGACGGGTTTGCGCAGTGTACCCCGGTGCAAGCCTATTATCGGCCTGCCCATCCTGTGTGAATGGGGCCCATGGGGAGTCCATATAGGGCTACCTGGGTGTGGGTGCCCATACTGTTGTTCGCTGCTGTACCTCTGTGTGTTCTGATAAGTGGTTACAGGCCGGATACGACATTCCCTGGCAAAGCGTCCCCACCTCCCGCACGACCGACATGGTCCATGTCCATCCCCCCGTGGTCTCCCCCGCCCCCCATATGAATATCCACTCCCTCCTGCTCGCGGTCCTCGATACCCACCTCTTCCTCTTGCCTGTCGTCCCTCCCCTTGAGGTCCTGTGTACCGTTCCTCTCCACCCCATTGCTCTTGTCCGTTGTCTACCCATGTAGCTGCCATCCTGGCCTGTAGCACTAGCGGCCTCTCCCCTTAATCTCCCTGTTGCTCCGAGGGAGGTGCATCAGTTACTGCCACAACCTTCACTAACCTACTCTGTATCAGATTTTCTTCATCAGCTAATCTTCTCTAAGCTATTTATTTTTCTCTTTCTTTGATCCTCCTGCAGTGGTGTACTATAATGCTTTGTATTTCTGGCCACCCCGTGGCTTCTATCCCAGCAATTTTATCAAGGGCCTTCTGTACCTCCTTTGGGAGGCCTCGCTTGATGATAAAATAGAAAAGGGAGATGGACTGGTCCCAGGCCGTGCCCGTCTCCGCCTGCCAAAGCTCCTGCACCCGAAGAATGAACTGTGCAGCATCTTCCTTGTCCCCCATGGTACATTGCATTACTGAGTGTAAATCTGGGGTGTCAGGGAAGGTCCTCCGCAGTGCATCCCATACTTGCGTCCGCACATGGTTAAAGGACACGCCTTCATGCATGTCATTCCCCATAGTCACTCCCTGGAACGCCGCCTTCACCCACACTGAGTCTGCCTGATCTCCCACTGCTGATATTAAAAGGCTCTTTATGTCCCCAATTGCTAATAGCACTCCCGCTGTATTTTTTTCAAATGCATATTTTCATTTTCCCGCACCCCCTGAAAGCGGTGGGAGTGCTTTAAGGACATTGCTCTTGTCAGTGGCCAAGGTATACAAGGAGGTCGTCCTGCTCCCTTGTGGATGAGGGGCATCTGTAATTTTGATCTCACCTTCCACTTACTCACCTTCACTATTTTCTTTTTTGCCACTGTCATTCTTCCTAGCCTGTTTCAGAGTCTTCCCTCCCATCCTTCCTCTTTTGTCGTTATTTGCAGGGTAGTCCATTGTATTGGCTGTACCCCTCCCACTGCCCCATCAAAGTCACTCCAACATTACTCATCCCTTTCTGAGGCTACTAAATCATATCCCACACTTTCCGCCTCGCCTTCTGGTTCTACTGGTACTGCTTTTATTGGGGCACTGTCTATTCTGAAAAGGAAATCCCTGGATTTCCATTCATTTTCGGGTAACGCAGCGGTACTTATTGGCATGGGTGCTAATGGCGACTGCTCACCCCCGGACAAGGGCAGTGTTGTTTTGCATAGTGTTCGTAATCGGGCCAGTTCTGCCTGCGTAGTTGTTAATACTTCCTCTAGATCTCGAATGGTGGGCCCGTTGGGGGCCGGAGTAGTGCTTGATGGGACGTATGGAGGAGGTGGTGCAGTGACCGGAGTCAAAGGTGCAGTGGCACCTGGTACATACACCGGGTCCGCTTACCCTTCTGCGGGTCTTGTAAGCAATTTGTATATTTTCTTGGGTTCTTCCTTTTTTTCCCCCTTATCTCCACCTTCATCGTTTGGCAATACTGTGTGCTCTATTTCCTTTTCCTGTTTATTCTTAGGGGGTGTCTCCTCAAACATCCTCCACAAATCTAACACCTCTCGTCTATTTTAAAGCTGTTTCCCTTTGTATTTTGCCATTAGATAGGTGCAATATCATTTTATCAAAAGACCTTACTTCTGGCCAAATATGAGGTGACCACTCCCCTTTTATCTCAGCTACCCACTGACCATGGTATTTTTTTATTCGATCACTATACAAAGGGAGATGCTTGCAAATGTGTGTAAGTAGTGTATCTAGAGCCATATTTATCAAAATGGCCTTTTCCCTCTCCCCTATTTTCTTTGTGCTGTAACACTTCAACCTCTAATGTATAACTTTTACTGTTCAATTATTTACTTTTCAAAACATGACTTATGCATTCTCATGTCATTTAAATGAAACATAGACTAGTAAACATTTCCACAAGACAAACCAATAATCACATCGACAATATCAAACACTCTAAAATAAACCCATATGCCCCTACTCCCCCTTTTAACTCAACCTTGAGTTTTCCTTCCCCACATGCAAAACACACATCACCCTCACCCCTCCTGGGCCTACCTCCAGAAGAGTTTTAGAACAGTATAGATACTAAATACTGTTGAAAAAAAGCAGGGGCGAGGTGCGCACTCCAATTCCGGTGATTATTTTTGGACACTTGTTCAAGTAATATATTGGCCAGGAATTGGAGTGCGCCCCTCGCCCCTGCTTTTTTGAACATTTAACTTGTGGAGATCCGGACTCCAGAGGCTGCAGCACCAGGTTTTGTTTGCCCTACACTGCAGAGCCATATCATGGTTCCCTCCCCTCCCCCTGCTAAGGGTATGATGTGTGTGTTGGAGGGGATTCTTTCACTGGTCACCTGAATTGTTTAAATGGGTTCACTACATTGACTATAATTCATAAAGACTGCAACTGCATTTATATTGGTTTCACCTGAATTGAACAGTGCAAGAAGGGAATCAACCCTGTGAACTATTGAGCAGCAAATTGGGATTTAACCCTGTGAATTTTTTGGACACTTGGAGGAGCACAACAGTGCAACAAGGGAATCAACCCTGTGATTGGGATTTAACCCTGTGATTGTTTTTGGACACTTGTTCAGGTAATATATTGGCCAGGAATTAGAGTGCGCGTCTCACCCCTGCTTTTTTGAACATAGATACTAAATACTACTACTTTCCGAGCCCACTAAATATACGAGGTTCCCACTTTATTCCATTTCCTCACTTATTTCCAGCACTGGTCGGGACAGTGCTACGCAGCGCCACCTTCCAACCCCTTTGGGAGCTAGGTTCCTTTATCTCCTCTTATTTTCTCACTGTACTCCTTTATATAAAAACCTAATGGCCATGAAAAAGAAAAGGCGATTTGGTCTCAACAATCACTCCATCCAGTCACACTAAACCCAATTCTTGCGTGTTCCCCTTAATTGATCTGCCCCATACCTTCCCTTTCCCCTCCTTTACTTCCCCTTGCAATCAGTACTCATGTGCCTGTGGTATTCCGAGAGCCTCTGTTTGTGGTCTATCCACAAGTGGGGGCCTCCCTGTCGTGGCCCTGTCGGCTCCGGCGAGCAATTGGGTATTCGCAAAGCCGGGCCCCACAAAACCATGGAACTCGCCGCAGTATGGGGACCTCAGGAAATATCATGTTGGATGGTCACCAAATGAAGGTGCCCACATCCCGACTCACTATCCAAAAATCAGAATAATGGACACACCCCAGTAGGTAATTAGACCAGGAGATAGATTGCAAGTAGAATAAAGTTTATATGAGATAAATTGTGCACGCAGAAAACTCTGCTGCCCGGAGAGCGCTCTGCCAACATTACACGGGCAGCACATTAAGAAGGAGAAAATCGTCACAGACGACATCACATTACAAATACACAATTCCGCAACGCAATTGGGTTGAATCGTCGATGCCGTATACATCCATAAGGGTTGCCACAAGGGATTGGTGGGTGCTTAGGCATCACTCCTGCAGCACATGGGTCTGCTGGGCTCATCTTTGCGAGGTGAAGGTCAGGCCAGCAAAAATGACACTGTCCCTGACTAACTGATCTTACAATAACATAATTTGAGAGCATGAGACAAATGACACTTGTAAAGTCAGGTAGGAAGGTGGGTGCTTCCCAGAGTTCATAGACAAGTTATAGGCAGGCATGGTGCCCTCTTCACCCTGGTACCCATAAACCTAGAATCCCTGACCCAGGTGCCCACCTTGGAGGTTTTGATCTACCTAATGCCTCGTGATACGAATAGGAATAGACAAGTGTTAGGATTATAAAGGATATATGAGTGTCTGGGGTCAGGGCTCTCGGGGGTGTCTCGTTTGGCCACTACAGGGGGTCAGATGTGTATCTGTATCAAAGAGCAGAGGGCCATGGGCCTGGTAGTTTACAGCTTAGCAGGGTGGGGGTCAAAAGGGACACAAGCAGGTTAGTGGAGATGGATGGGCTCTCAGGAGGGGGCCTGTTCTGGTCTCACACAGTGCAGTGAGCTCATCTGTTCTGGGACGGCACTAAAGGATGCAACAATGAATAGCTGAGCTTCCGTGAGAAAAAGGGTTTATGCAAAGCTGGCAGGAGGCAGTGGGGTGGGTGCCTGGGCTGGTGGTGTGAAGCACGAGGGAGAGGGACAGACAGGTTTTTAGAGATCATTTTCAGGCCTGGTAAAATATGGCTTTTGGCAGATTACCCAAAATGGAGCCTTTGCACGTTAATAAGGTCTAGTTACATACTTTCCGTGTTAGTAATTAGTAGGTGATTAACACAGGCTGTAGTTCGGGGGGGCAGAGGAGGGAAGTCTCCCCCCTTCAGCACAAGTGAGATCTGTGTTGCGGGAGTGGTGAGAGGGGCGGGATAGACCACCTCTCTCCCAACAGCAGCCCAGCCAGAGATCCAGGCTGGGCTTGGGGATGCTCAGCCCACATGGGAGACAGCCGCCCAAGGCCAGAGACATGACACCCCACCACACTGGAGCTCTGCCTGGGCTGCGTTATAGAATTTCCCTCCGGGAAGGGATGTGGACCCTGCCGGGGCTCCCTGGGACTGCTGCTGGGCTTGGGGATGGTAGGATGTCGACGATACGGCATCTTGACACCGATCGACACAGATATCCACCATATCGACGCTGACAGACAAACCTTTAACGTCGGCGGTTGTCGTGGAAACTTTTACACCGCAAACCCGGTCTGAATTTTTTTCGACACCATGGCCATTCCAGGTATCTTCGGCACTAATGACGCCGATGACGAGGGGGATGTTGATCCCATTTACTTTGGTACAGGGGGTGTTGATTATTTTAAAGACCACAGTCAATTTTTACAGCTAGCTCAAGGCCTCCATGACGCCAGCGGTCTGGACACCTTTCCAGACCTGGATTTCCCATAACCCCAGCCCTATGTTCATAACTTGTCAAAATTCAGGGCTTTGGTAGAAAGGGTCATTGATACCCTAGGATTTCAATCCTCAGTGGCGCTTATATAAGGTTACGACTTCACTGATATTTTGGATGATGGTCCCACTACGGAGCACAATATGTCTTTAAACCCTGCCATTGCTGATCCTCTAGCAACTCTGTGGCAGCACCCATGTTCTATTCCCCCCGTCAGCTCTACCATTTCTGGAAAATATAGGCTGGCTGGAGGAGACCCTTCATTCCTCTCCTCTTAACCTTCCCCTGAGGGGCTTGTTACGCAGGCTGCCACATTCTCATCTAGATCTGCATCTACCACTCTGCCTTCGACAGTGAAGCGAAAAAAGTTGATGCCTTAGCCAAAAAAGCATTCACTTGAGGTAGTATGGCTCTTAAGGCTACAAATGTGGCAAGCAGTTTTGCCAAGTAGCATTTTGGTCTCTAGACAGCAGTTGAAAATGCTGCACAGTATGTGCCTGAAGGAACAAGTTACTTACCTGTAACTGTTGTTCTCCAGCATGGGTCTGGCATGGATTCACATGCTCATGAATATTCCCCGTCGTCAGGCCGGGAATCCTCGGTATAGAAAAAATCAGTATCAGTTTCGTTTCTGATCTGTCTTTCTCAGTAGTAACCAATCACTGGTCTCTGGGTCATACTGCCCCCAGCCAATGACTGCCCTCTCCCTAAGCCCCACCCCTGGCAGCCATCCTCAGATTTGGTAGCACGTGAAGTGGCAGTATGACCAAGTGAAGAGCCGCACAGGGGTAGGCGGGAGGGTTCGCATGTGAATCCATGCCAGACCCATGCTGGAGAACAACAGTTACAGGTAAGTAACTTGTTCCTTCTCCAGCATGGGGTCTGGCATGGATTCACATGCTCATGAATATAAGAATACATAGCAGTATACACATGCACAACCACGGGAGGGGGCACAAGGCTCAATATTAAGCAATACAACAACTCAACATTAAGCAACTCTTACCTCCTCACCAGGCTCACCTGGACTCCTCCCTGGAATCCCGGTCGACGCAGTAGAATCTCGTGAAGGTGTGCGTCGACCTCCACGTAGCAGCCCTGCAGATGTCGAGCAGGGGCACACCAGACAGGAACACCGTAGTAGCAGCGATCGCTCTGGTCGAATGGGCTCTCGGACGGCCGGGCAGCGGTCGGTTTGCCAACCGGTGACAGTGCATGATGCAGCCGGAGAGCCATCTGGAAATGGAAGTTTTCGAGAGAGCCTTCCCTTGATTCACAGGTCCAAAGTTCACAAACAGCTGTGACGTCTTCCGGAAACTCTTTGTGCGGTCCACGTAGAACTTCAGCGCTCTAGCTACATCTAGCGAGTGCAGAGTCCTCTCAGCCGGCGACGAAGGCGACGGGAAGAAAACTGGCAACACCAAGGACTTGTTGAGGTGGAAGTCCGACGGCACCTTGGGCATGAAGGAGGGGTGCGTCCTCAGCACCACCCTTGTGTCGTGAAAAGTCAAGTATGGAGGCTTGCAAGACCGGGCCTGGATCTCTCCCACTCGTCGTGCAGAGGTGATGGCCACAAGGAATGCTGTCTTCCACGACAGAAACTTCAACGCCACTGAATGCATAGGCTCGAATGGGGCCCCCATGAGCCTATTGAGCTCCCACGCCGGGGCAGGGGCCTTCACCGGCGGGAATGATCGGAACAGTCCTTTCATAAATTCCTTCACCAGATGATGAGACCACAAGGACGCCCTTCCTGTAGTTCTGGCGTAACGTGAGACGGCAGCCAGATGTACCTTGATGGAAGCGTGAGATAGGTCAGCCTTGGCCAAAGACAGTAGGTACGGCAATACTTGAGGGGCCGTAATCTGCAGAGGGTTAATCTTCTGTGCCCGGCACCAGACAGAGAACCTCTTCCATGTGTCCGTAGCACTTGAGAGTTGAGGATGCCCTGTCCTTTGCAAGAACCTCTCTGCAGTCGGCCGGGATGTCGTATCCTCCAAACTCTAGTGCTGCAGGAGCCAGGCCTGCAAGTTCAGCGACTCTGGTTCGTGATGAAGAATGGCACCTCCGTCTCTGGAGAGAAGATCCGCGTCTGTCGGTAGCTTGACTGGTGTGGACGCTGACAATTCCAGAAGGTCCGGGAACCAGATCTGCCTCGGCTATGCCGGTGCGACGAGAATCATCCTGCACCGGGACCTCTTGAGCTTGTTGACGAGCCGGAGTAGCAACGGCAACGGCGGGAATGCATAAAGGAACAGGCCGTCCCAGGGGAACGAGAAAGCATCGCCCATGCTCCTCGGTTGGGGAAACCTGCTGGTGAACCTCCGGCACTTGGAGTTCGCCGCCGTCGCAAAGAGATCGATCTGGGGTTCGCCCCATCGTCGGAAGAGTCGGTCCACTAGATCCTGGCGCAGTTCCCACTCGTGGCACGAGCGCAGCTCCCTGCTGAGTGAGTCGGCGATGGTGTTTTTTATCCCTGCCAGATGAAAGGGAACCAGAAACATCCCTTGTGCGATGGCCCAATGCCACAGATCCTGGGCTTCCTTGGACAGGGCAGGGGATCTGGTTCCGCCCTGCTTCCGAATGTAAAACATTGTGGTGGTGTTGTCGGTGAAGATCCTCACCACCTTGCCCTTGGGAGACGGAAGGAAGGACCAAAGGGCCCGGAACACTGCGCTGAGCTCCAAGATGTTGATGTGGAGAGTCTTCTCCTCCGAGCACCAAAGGCCTCTCGCGTGGAGGCCCCCGGTGTGCGCTCCCCAACCTTCCAGGGAGGCATCCGTCGTCACCGTCACCTGGTGGGCCGGGGCTAGGAAGCCTGTTCCCACTGTCAGATGAGCGCGGACACCCCACCATCGTATCGCCTGACGGAACGTTTCGTCGAGCGAGATCCTGTCCTCGAAGCTGCCCGTCGTCTGGATCCAGTGGGCGTTGAGGAATTCTTGCAAGGGCCGCATCCGAAGTCTGCAATGGGGCACCAGATAAATGCAGGAGGACATCATTCCGAGGAGGGACTTGATAGACCTCACTCTGGCCACGTCCGTGGCCAGCAGACGTTGCACCTTTCCTAGGATGGTCTTTATCCTTTCCTCTGACGGTGAGGCCAGCCGCGCCACTGTGTCGAGCTGTGCTCCCAGAAACAGGGTGACTTGCGACGGGACCAGGTGGGATTTTGGAAAGTTGATGGAGAACCCCAGGTCCGTGAGCAGCTGGACGGACTTCGCAGTGTGTTCCACGGCGAGCTCCCTTGTCCTTGCCCGTATGAGCCAGTCGTCCAGGTAGGGGTAGACGTGGATCCCCTGCAGGCGCAGCCGTGCTGCCACCGGTGCTAGGCACTTGGTGAACACCCTGGGCGCCGATTTTAATCCGAACGGGAGGGCCTTGAACTGGTAGTGCCGCCCTTTGACCACGAACCTGAGGAACTTTCGGTGCCTCTTTAGAATAGGGATGTGGAAGTAAGCATCCTCCAAGTCCAACGACGACAGGAAATCGCCCTCCTCCAGCTGTCCCAGCACGTGCTGGAGGGTGACCATCCGGAACTTCTGTGCCTTGATGTATTTGTTTAGTCGTCGCAGGTCCAGGATGGGACGCCATCCTCCTGTCTTCTTCCTCACAAGGAAGTATCTTGAGTAAACTCCGGAGCCCCGACGCCTCTTCGGGATGAGCTCGATGGCACCTTTCCTGAGCATCGCCCGTACTTCCAACAGCAGTTGAGGGACGTGATTTTCCTTCCTGGCCTCGGGAGGCACCTCTTCTGGAACTCGAGGGCGTGCCCCAGGGCCCAGGGCCAGGGCGTCCAGCACCCAAAGGTCGGTGGAGATGGACTCCCACACGCCGACGAACTTCGTCAGCCGGCCTCCCACCAGGGTGCTTCGGCGGGGGCCCGACCCGACGGACGGTTCAATCTTGCTTGGAGGCTGCTTTGCCTCCTTGACCACCTTGGCGACAACGGCGGGATCCACCTGACTTGCCGCGTCCCCTGTAGGCCTCCTGCGACGAAGACGGTAGGTAGAGGAGCTGCTGCCGGCTTGTCTGCCTCCGGAACTCCGAAAGGACGGCTGTCGTTGTTGGAGCACACCCAGTGCACGGGCCGTCTCCGTGTCCGTCTTGATCGCCTGAAGGGATTCATCAACCGCCTTGCCAAAAAGGTTGTTCCCATCGAATGGCATGACCAAAACCTTGGTCTGAACGTCCTGGTGGAAATCCGTCGCCCTGAGCCATACTCGTCGTCTCACGCAAACGCCGTTGCCCAACTGACGGAAACCGGTGTCGCGATGTCCGTAGCCACCGTAATGGCGTGGTCTGAGGCAATCTCACCTTCCTGCAAGATTTCCAGGACCTCAGCCCTCTTGGCATCCAGAAGGAAGTTCAACAGAGGGGCGATCTTGAACCACAACTCCCTGTCGTAGCGGGCTACGATGGCCAGGGTGTTGTCGCTGCAGATGAGATGACCCGTCGTCCCATCGCATCCAGTTTCCTACCCTCACCGTCCGATGCCCCCCCCCCCCCTGCTTTTTTCTTGGCCGCCGCCGAAACGACCGAGTCCGGGGTAGGTTGTGCCCTAAGCCACAAGGGGGCAGCGTCGGGGACCCGGTACTTCTTCTCGTAACGGTCCCTCTTCGCAGGAGCCGAGGCAGGGTTCTTGAGGAGGGTGAGCCCCTCATCCCAGATGTCATCAAGAAGCGGTACGGCGAGGACTGTCTTCCTTTTAGCCTCGCGCCGCTGGTAAAGGAACCCCTCCTTCTTCTTTTCCTCGGGGCAGAGCTGGAAGAGCTCGGATGCCCTGGAGATGATTGCATGGAAGGATCCAATCTCGTCGGGCGGGGACGCCCGGGCAGGGGCGACGGGGGGCACGTCCCGTCGTCACCTCCGTCGTCATCCTTACCCGTCGTAGTCGTGTCCATGCCTGTATCATCCCCGTGGGTAGTGGACCGGGGGGAAGGCAGAGAAGGCCGCAGAGGCGGGAGAGGAGGCCTAGGGTGCGTCCTCCTCCTCTTAGGCGGTGGGCTCCCCCGAAGGTCCTGGCTCCGGATCCTCCGTCAGGTTTGGCTCAGGCTCCTCCGTCGGGGGAAGGGGCAACCTAGTCCTTATCTCCGAGCATAAGGACTGGATGGCTGACAAAATGGCTGCCGAGGTGTCCTGCCTCGTCTGCATCACCGTCGCCCTCACGTCGCCCTCGTCGGGATCCCTCCCGATGGGCTGGGTCTCCCCTACGACTTGGATGAGCTCCTCTTCAGAGGTCGTGTCCGTATCCACGAGGGCCACCAGCAAGGGCCTGAAAGACGACTCCCTCCGCGGTGGCAGGGAGACTCTGGTACCTGAGGGCGCCTCCACTGGTGTAGCCTCCAAAGGCTGAGCCAGGGCCGCGGCGACATCCTTAATCAAGGTCCTAGCAGGGTGAATCACGGCCAATGTCACCTTCTGTACGCCTGGGGCCTTCACCTTCGGGGGAGGGTCTGAGCTCCGCTCCCCCTCTGCCGGAGTCTTCGAGATCGACCGGGCCTCTCCAGAAGCTTCGCCGGGTTCTCGGCTTCCTCTTACCCGTGCCAGAGCGTTGGCTCGTGGTCGATGGTGGTCGATGGTGCCGGGGAGGGTTCGCCCTGCCTGGCAGCCAAGGAGCCCGACCGTTCGGCGCTCCCGTTGCCCGCGGACTCGCGGTGCTTAGCCTTTTGTTGGGCCCCCGTCGCCGGAGCACCCTCACAGGACTTAGAAGACCGCTCAGACTTCTTCTTCTTCTCGCCTGGCGGGCTCTTACCTTCCAGCCAGTTGGCGAGACGGAGGTGGCGATCCTTCATGGTCCGCTCCGACATGTTTCCACAAAACGCGCAGTCCTTTTCCTTGTGCGTCTTGTCCTCATGGAGACAGTAGAGGCATAACGAATGCTCGTCCTCCTTGAAAACGTTCGGAAGCTGGCATCCAGGGCAGGTCCTGAATAGCTTCCCGGGCGTAGAGCTCCCCTTTCTCC